>NC_134407.1:177953432-178586765 GCF_038048845.1 Mixophyes fleayi | reverse complement strand
TGTGTAATGCAGTGCAGCACTCTGAGCCCACTCTTCATCGAGCACAGCAGCAGGGTATAAGCTGCTGGTAGGGGTGAAGTGGGGCATAACTCTGTACTATCCCTGTAGTCAGGCCAAAGGTCTCAGCCCTGTCACAGCAGAATCAGTACAGGTAGGTGACTGTTTTTGCTACCTGCTGCTGGTGTCATGAGATCTATTGCTACTTGGCCAGATCCTGGAATGTTGATGCCCTGTTTGGAGAAGAGATGGGTACTATTAACCTCTTGAAAACCACTCTAGGCCTCCCTCACCCAACATTAAATCAGTAACACCCTCATCTAATGATTAGTTCTCCTTGCCCTTAATTAATCTTATCATTACATTTTTAGTCCCAACATTTAGAGGGGGGAGGGGGGGAAGGTGACACAGAGTAAGAATATAGGCATTGGCTAGCCGGGCCACTGAGAGTGGAGTTAGACTGGTAGGCATTAAGGAACCAGTGTTTTTTTTAAGGAGAATTCAAAACTTTAGAGGTTGTTGGAGAGTTTGGGCAGTGAATCATATTCTGTAGATGGTGAGCAGCATAGGAGAATTATTGGAGGTGGGAGAGGGATGGTGTTATCAGTGGGGAGTTGAGGTGATGATCATTGGCAGAGCGGAGAGGTAAGTTTGAAGATGTAGAGGGTTGAGGAGTGGCTGAGGGCTTTATAGGTAAGGGGGAGGAGTTTGTTTTGGATTCTGTAGTAAACGGGGAGACAGTATAGAGATTAGCAGAGCAGCGGGAATGAAAAACCTGCCTCGAGGCAGCATTGAGGACGTGTTGAAGTGGGGAAGACTGGTGATAAGGCCAGACAGGAAATTGTTGCAGTAGGAGGGAACTAATCAGAAAGTAGGTTTGTAGTGTCACTGATGAGAGAGTCTTAGAAGAGAGCGTGAATGTGGGGAGTGTAAGAGACGGTAGAGTTTGGAGTGAAGGGGTGTTCGGCACAGGCAGTGGACATGAGGATATAGGAGAATGCCTGCCCAGCAGAGCTTGAACGCTGTAGAAGATAGACTCCTGTCAAACTCTGGAAAGCCAGTACCCATCCCACATGTGCTGAATGATGGCGGTGTTCCCGAGGAGGGGTAAGCCACCAGGTAGGACCAATGTGCTGGTTTCATCTACCCAATCTCTTCAGTCACAAATAAAACCTAAAAAAGGCAGTGCCAGGCATGCCCAATTGGCGGAGTTTGGGTCTATATGTCAAGGTCTGTCTTGACTCGTGCCCAAGTATACTGCACCAGTGGTGAAAATGCCACTGCATAGTTTTCTCTAGATTACAAATCAATAACCTTTGAACAAAGCCTCTATCAGGCATAGAAGTACCTCTGCTTCACAAGTAGGGTAAAGGGACAGCCATTCACAAGTAGTGCCATACAACCATGTGGGTCTCATACAAATTAATATTTCAGTTCTTTCTGATGTTGGCTCCAAACTAAAGTTCAATATGTCCAGTACAAGAAAAGTAGCAACATTAGGAATGAAAGGATTGGCATGTTTTCTTATGATGAGTAACGTCTTGTGTTCCTAAAATGGAAACACTTGGCTTGTGTTTATACAGTTCCCACAGTTCATTCCTACTATGTCCTAACTCACATCCGTCCAAGATCTGCTTACATTCTCATACCTAAACCATGGACTTAAAACAGTATCTTTTTTTCAGCCCGTTGTCTGCAGACTAAACAAAAATGACAAAGAGAAAATGTTATTTATGTGCAGATGAGAAAATTAATTTAAAGGGAAGCTGTCACGCAAACTGTCAAAACTACAGAGCCTGCACAAAGAGGCTGTATGGCTGTCTGGAGCAGCTAGACCAGGGTCATTACTAAAGCAGATATCACATTATAACAGAGAAATAACATTTGTCTGTAAAAATGGTCATTTTTGTTTTCTGACTGATGACAATATAGTTCATCTGTGTCTTGCAGATTTTAGCAAATCATACCATATCTTTTGTGTATGTCGGCTATCTCTTCACATGCCATCATTCTACCGGATATGGTCTTGGCATTAAACTTTTCACCATTGCCCAGAATTCTTTGCCAATGTTTGACTTCTAATTATAGATGATAGAATTAAAGAAATGAATGAGAACAATGATGTGCAAATTCTATATCTGTTTATTTCTATAAATAAACAGATAGCCTCCTGCCAACATTAAAAATGCATTATAATACATTAAATACAAAAAAATACATGAAAAAAAAGGTTTTAGAAGTAATGTATTTATTTTGCATAAGTATAGAAAATAAAACAAAAACAAGCTGTGATTATATTAACACTTTACCTCTGTTGTGTCTGGAACATGAGCGTGAGTGTGGCCATCAACTCTTTCTGCAAAGCTTCCCGTGTTGTAAATTTATTTTGGATATATCTAAGTAAACAGAAGTGAATATTCATAGCACGCAAAATACTCAATTTAATGAATTGCATCTCTTTCTTGCTGTAGGGTAGCACCCATGCCAGACAGATCGGAGCAGTGGCCTACGTAGAATGCTCCTCCAAGGTGTCGGAAAACAGCGTGAGGGACGTCTTTCACGTCACTACCTTGGCCTCTGTTAACCGCATCCACAAGAACCTCAAGCGGAGCAACTCTAAGAGGGGACTGAAACGCGTCTCGCAGCTGCCTGGACGGACTGAACTCTTAAGCGAGACAGAGATACGCAAAGACCGTGCCAAGAGCTGTTCTATCATGTGAGAACCTGACTGACTGTAAATAGAGCGTGGTTCCACTTTACACCAGTATACGGGCATCCAATACACAGACATGGCAGGTTGTGCTTTGGCCAGTATCGTGTAACCATAGTTAAGATGTTGGACTTTGACTATTTCTGGATCACCGTAAAAAAAAAATAATAAAAAAAAATATATAGATGGAAAATGCAAGTCAATGGCGTTATAAACAAATTAGCAAAAAAAACAGCGCATTAAGAGTTTGCTTTTGTCCTGCTGATTCTGTCTCCATAAATGTATTTATATGCGCACACAGCTCACGCCCATTGTACAGAGCTAAGAGGAGGCGTCTGCGTAAAGACTATGTAATGTGTGTATATATGTATGTATGTTTATATGTATATATACACACACAGATGATGCACATTGTGTAATGGAGGGGTTTGGAAGGTTGTGTGGGGTTGATAATTGAAGCATCGTTGTAATCCAAAAATATAATTAAATTCAATTTATTGTTATGCTGTTGCTGCTATTTTTGTGGTGTTAAGATTTTACTTTGCTGACAAGATAGTTGAACGAGGGTGATCAACAGGTCCCTAACCTTGAACGCACTCACACCGTTATTAGTACTATATGCTTTATAGACAGGGAGGGTAATGCCACATCTAAATCCTAAAACAATAAAATGCTTATAAGAAATATCATTACATTTTTGTCATGTTTTGACATTTGTTCCACAGCAGGCTCAGGCATCCTGCTGCTGTGCAGCTGTCGTTGTACCACAAGTTCCAGCATGCCCGGCCAGCCTTTGTCTGAGATTTGTAGTTTCACAGCAGCTGAAAGTCGACGACCTCCGGACTACAGGATACATCACACATATTGTAAATGTGCAGTTGACATAAATAATGTTTGCATATTGGATGCGAAATTCAGGCATACTAAGGAAAACGGTCATAGCTGCAAATATGAGAGTATTTCGGTCATAGTTCACTGATATAAATCATTCAGATTGGGACATATAACATTAAACACAGGTATATGAAATATAGAAATATAGTAGCATTGTAGAACTGTATAAATTTACCTCACTTTTATAAGAAATTTTGACATTTCATTTATCAAACAGCCATGAAATCACACTACCAAGATAAGAAGAAAATCCAAACATCTATTGGCCAGAAATAACAAAGGCGTCTTTTTAATCTCCGTATTAGCAGGCCAGCTCGTGATGTACGGTTTCTATAATGGGGGTCACCTGTCGTAGGCCCCAGTTCCTCAGGATCACTTTCTCCCTCATCCTGCTCTGCAGATCTTAAATCAGCCTCTTCTTTTTATTTCTAAATTGCAATGACCTTTTCAAGGACGCCACACTAATGAGATTTAGATGGCACGCAATGTAATATCCTAAAAGCGAGAGTGGAGCTATGATAGGAAGAAGTTTAATGTGACTTGTTTATGAGGGTCAGAAGGGGAAACAGAGTAACGGGTGACGTCTTTCAGCAGAAAGAATACACGGTAGATAATGAGAGATGTGCAGACATTGTTCATGGCAGTAGCAACCTCATATTCAAAGAATATCTAGCCTATAATAATATAAACTAACATTAAATAAACATTCTGCTTAACGGAGAAAGAAAACATAGAACATAATTTTACGTAGCAATTAATTCTACAGAATTTCCTTACATGTGCATAATGTCCTTTTGTCTCCATATTATTTGCATAAACTAAGCATGGCAATATGTTTTGCAGTCTAACCATCTCTTAGGCAGCTTATTGTGTTGTCTGAACTTGTATTCATTCAATTATTGTATAAAACAAATTGTAATTGAACTTTGTACTTACTGAGGTCTCAGTGATGTCACGATTTTCTAGAGGATTGATTGGCTGCGTTCTCATGTATACGGGCTTAGACCATAATATGGCTGAAAAACTTAAGGCAAACATGCATATGACAGCTGTTCGCACTTTTAAAGGCTATTCATATTAATGTTTACCATCAACAATTCTTATTAGCCTCAAACCAGAGGCTACTGTGGTGCTTTTTCTTCAAGTTGGCAGAATTTTGTCTCTTTCACCAAAAATGTGAATTGTAATAAGTTATAAAATATTTATATTTTATAAGGTGTTTGCTGTACCATATCTTAAGCAATGTTTTTCCCCTCTCATATAAAGAGTGTATCTTTTTTTTTCTAGGAAAATATAAAATATAGGCAGCATTTACACTGAAGAGGTCTAATAAATATGTATGAAATACACATGATCTCATCTAATCTACATAAAAACATTTTTTATTCTTCAGGATTTTTAAGTATGAAAAAAATGTCATCACGAATTTAAGTATGAACAAGCCTAAATGGGGCATTTGTTGGCGGTGCTGGTGAATTAGTTTCACTCAGCAACAAAAGCCCCTATTATGTACGTATATTCTGAAGTATTCATTCATGAAGGCTTGCGTGAACAGTATACCTCCTTTTTGCAATGTAATATGAAAATGCTCATTTAAAATAGTTGTTAGGCAATTTTGAAAATTATAACCAATACAGCCTGATTAAAATCCTAATTAAAATGCAGTTATTAACGGGCATGATTATTGGGAAAAATCAACTCTAAAATGTGCATGTGGCTCTCTCCGGGTATTTTAAAACTACAGGTCCCAAAATACCCTGACAGGTATTGGCCGGCTATCAGCTGGCAAAGCATGCTAGGGCATGTAGTTTAACAACTCCAGGAGAGCCACAGGCTGTCCAGGCCAGGCCAAGGCAATGTTGCTATTGTGTGCCAGCATATCTAAGCTCATGTGATCTTTCTGAGCCAATGTACTAAAACCTGGCAGTTTATTGATGTCACAGGATGTTTCTCACTGAGCATGTTCTGCCACTACATGCGGTATTCACTTACTCATGAATGGTTTCCTCCCACACGCCAAAAACATACTAGTAGATTAATTGACTGCTATTCAATTGACCTTAGTATCTCTCTGTCTGTCCATGTGTGTGTATGTTAGGGAATTTAGACTGTAAGCTCCAATGGGACAGGCACTGATGTGAGTTCTCTGTACAGCGCTGTGGAATTAGTGGCGCTTTAGAAATAGCTGATGATGATAATGATGATCCATAGATTACCTGAAGAAGTAAACGGTGAATATAAGAGAAATACATACAGCTGCAATTGCCAACACAGGATTTCTAGAGGAGGGTTTCCGAATGATTGATTGATTCAGAACAAAGCAAAAACAAACTTGCCACTATAAGCCTATAAGAGAGGGCCAGCATGTTAAGCCTGTCCCGGGGGTAAATGTATCAAGCTGAGCGTTTTCCGGCGGGTTTGAAAAGGGGAGATGCAGCAATCAGATTCTAGCTGTCATTTTGTAGAATGTACTAATTAAATGGCAGGTAGAATCTGATTGGTTTTTCAAACCCGCCGGATAACTCTCAGCTTGATACAGTCCCTGACCCAGTCCTTAGGCTGGGTCAGGGAGTGAGAGGACTTTCCCAGCAGCAGGCAGATACCTCATGCAGCTCAGGAGAGGTCCTGTGGGAAAGCACATTACACTGACTATTAGGCAGGTCACCACTGGCATTGATTTGCGTTTAAAAATGCACATGGAAATGCATGTGAAAATGCGTGCTCTTGACATGTAGCCAAGAAGAGCTTTTACTTCTGTTGCGGAGTTCATCCGTTGACCTAAATGCGTTTATCTTATAGAAGGCTGCATTAGGGCAAGATCTAGAATTTTTGTTGGGCGATTTAGTCTCCGTCCTCTTTTTTTAAAAACTCTTAACATATGGGCTGCTGGGTGCTGGCGCAATCGCATACAATGTGCGGTCCGTGTCTGCAGAGACAAGCAGGCAAGGTATGCTGGCCGGCCACTATGAATGGCAGCATCGCCCGATCAACCCCCCCTTGGATCACACGCAGTTCTCCCAGGGAGCTGGTCTAGATAGTCCGCACATGTTTGTCATAGGTGCCCAGGACACAAATCAAATTTTGCATCTATTTTATTTCTAATTAACTTTTTACTTTATTTTGTTTTTAATCAGCTACAGCCAATTATACAAAGATCTTGGTTATCGCTGCTATCACTGCATACATCAAATGTACATGAGCCATTTCTTGGACATACAGATTGTGCTGTCACACTCGGGCTCCATCACTTGATTGGAATGAAAATTATACACACGCCCCCTTCATCCAGTCACTTTGTTGTGATGTGCGGACCTGTTAGAGTTGCTGATGTCGGGATGTGGTAATTCAAGCGCAGTGGGAGGGGTTCTAGCCAACACAACCCTCCGCCGAAGTGTGCGTCAAAATGTAAACAAAGGTTTAGTTATCTTTTGTCTTTTCATATTTATAATGTGCTGTTAGACTGTCGAATGTTATCGCATTTTGGTCTGTTTTGCACTAGACTGCTTAATAGGACAACCAATATAGAAGTTGGCCTCAATCAGGCGCTAACTTGCGTATTCTTTTATACAATAATTTGGATGGCGGTATTAATAATTAACGTGTATATGTTATGTGCTCTTTCTGTTTTCTTTTTTTATATATGCTTAATAGGACATCTAATTGCTTTAAATAAATCTGAAAACATATTTAGTGTAATATTAAATTAATACCTAATTTATGAAGGTATGTTTTGTCTCTAAAGATGTAGGTTTACAATTCTGTTGGCTAGTGACGTTTCGTAATTTAAATGGGAGGTTTGTAGAAGAGGCTGTCCAATTGGCAGTCCTCTAGTTCTTTTCATGTGGCCCTCAGCTCTGGGCTAATGTTTAGCCCATCTACAAATAGTTGTAGCAGAATTGCGGCCCTACCTCCTATTAAATACCTGGCATGACAATATGTAGAAATTGAACAAATTGATTCCTGTCCATCAAATAATTACAATAATGGGACCCGATGCGGATGAGTTTGGGTGGATAAGAAACGCACCCTGTAGAATCTGAGCAATCACTGTCAATCAAAACGAAAGCATTGCAACAATCCCCGTCACGTCACCATACCCTTGAACGTAGCATGCAGTCAGTTCCACATGCATTCATTCTGGATGTATGAAAGGAAAAAAAGGTGTCTGGCTCTTATCTGAATCTGGACCACTAAACCGCTATACCCATTAAACAGCTGTACTGACACACACTCCTATACATTGCTCAGTGTGCATACTGCACAGATTTGCCAGATACACATTTTGTAAGCATATTATAATATTTCCTTATTCAGGTATAGAGCAGTGAAAAACATTGTATATGCATTTACATTATACACATAGGAAACTTTTTTTTATTTATGTGAGATTTGTTTTCCAGAGCATGCAGACATTTAACTCCTTATTTTTACTGGAATGTCTGCAAAAGGTGTGGTTAGAAATGAACAGAACACATATTATACATATAAAGCCGGAACATTACGGGTTCATACCTGTTTTTTCTCAAGTAATTACAGCAGGAGGTGTGGTTACAGATTTTTGGAACACACTTTGGGCCTTATACAGAGCTGAACATACACCCATTTACGTAGAGTAAATTGTGTGAATTTGCTCTGCTCATGCCCACCGGTAAACACGCACCTTAAGAGATATTGTAACATAGGCCGAGTACAGTTAAGGGCGTGTTTGCAGAATTGTGACCTGATGCAGACGGGAACCCAGATGCAGGTAAGTCTCTTACAGCCTTATTATTTGCACCAGCCTGGTTGCACGTGGTTCAAATACACATTGATGATGATTGCCAGCACAAGCTAAGCGATTCTGATTGGCTGATTGCAAATTTACCTCTAAAGCTGCAGGGTGCTTCCTTCATTGCTTGTGCGTATATTATAGGACCTGGTCCAGCGTATCTGGGTGCAAGCACTCCTGCCACAAACCTGGCACATACACTGCAGATGCAGAGCTGGATGCATCTTGAGATACGTGTTACTTAGCATGTGGGCTGAAATACACTTTTTATGTGTGCACAGTTTTGGACTGTAAATTACACCCAATTGACGGTCAACTCTGCATCCTGCCCTTTTTCATGGTAAATGCGTATCATGTATTAAAAACAAACGGTTTTCATTCAAATACGACAGTGGGTGTCATTACAGATTATCTGAATACACTTTATCCTCCCTGGACCTGAAATGGACTGTCTTATAAACACCTGTTTATGGCAGTATGTAAGGTTATTGGACTATATACTTATAGAGCCACAATATTTTCTGTTTGATTTCCTTTACTTCACTCTAAATGTGACACTTAATTGTCTTATAGCACATTTCTAGTTACACACCACAGTAGCGTGGCTTGAAATGATTTTAATATACTTTATTCCAATTGCAACACTAAATGGTCTGTTTTATAAACTCAAATGAATATAATCAGTAGGTATGGTGAAAATTAGTTTAATATAGTCAATATTCTCAGCATAATCAAATTTGACTAATAAACTTGATATCTAAACATCTACATTTGTGTGATGTGTAAAACCAAAAGTGATAATTGAAAAAAAATGCAAAGAAAGAGAAAGAGGCCCCTATTTAAGTAGCATTGCATATTATGAAAGATACTTTCCAATCCTCATCGCATAGATGAGGATTGAAAGATCTCTAATTTTTATTAAAAAATCAACACCGGAACAGCCGTTCCGAAAAAAACGGCTGTTCCTGTGAAGTGTATCACTTACCTTACACTTCTTCTCTTGCGGTCCTATTTGCAATGTGTTTTCCGGCTTCATTGAATCCCTGAGCGCATGCGCTGACCGAAACCATAGTGCAGTAAACAAAGTGGATTCATGTGACAGGGAGGGATCACATGATCCCTCCACACATGCGCTTTGCAGCTCTGCTCTTTGGAGCAGAGCTGTCTTCAGTGAAAGTTTTCACTTATGTGCATTAACATGATTGAAAACTTAATTTCGTTCATTGGTAAATAGCCTTACTGAGCAGCCCCCTACCCTGTTATGGGGAGTGCTCAGTAAACTGAAGAGAGATGCAAAGCAGCAGATATCTATGATATTTGCTGCAATGCTGTGATCATAAATCTGAATTTTGTGGTTACTCCCTGAAAACAGAGGGGGTTTTTTCACTAATAATTTATGTTTGATAAATAGGCCCCAGAACGAGAGATTTCTCTGAAGGTGAAGAAACCTAGTTAGACATGTCATCCTATAGAAAATGCTGTTTTAACTAGCAGATCGATTAGTTCAGTATCAATTCTAATGAGTATGTCATCCCTAGATTTAAAAAAAAAAAAATCTTCCACCAATTGGCTGGGTACATTACAAAGAGCAGCAGCAAGTTCAATAGACAGCACAATGTAACAATAGCCTTTGAACAAAACATTCTTTATGCATAGACAGACCCTTATTATCTTAAGGAAAATTACATCTACTTGGCTATATTATAATTTTTCAGTATGATGTCTCTAATTCTGAAGTAAGCAGTAATATCTCTTTCAGTGGCAGGTTGGGATGGGGGCATCGACCCCCACACAGGTCCCATAGTGGGCTATCTTGGCCTGGGCCACCTGCATTTCATTTTCCTTTAAATGTTTGTAATAGGCTGCTGAGTTGAGTCTTGCCCCCCAGGCTAAAATTTGCCAGCCCTCCCTTGTTCCCTTTGTATCTTATTTCCTTGCACCTAGGATTACTGAGCTTACTTCAATTGTTGTTAACATAAGTAAATATCTACACATCTTAAAAAAGCAAACAAAATATTACTATAGACTTAAAGTGGTCGAAGTGGAATATGAAAAATGTAATGGGAATGTAAGTGATTGGAATGTGATAGTTTTACAATGAAGGTAGTAGGAATACTGGCGGTACCACCGTATACACCCCACTTCCACCACTGGTTGTGTTATATCACTAGGTTAGACAGGCTCATGATCGTTGTATATGTTCTCTATGGAAGTGAGAAGGTGCAGTGTTAATTAATGAAGAACCGCTAAACTTAAATTACAGATTAAATAATATGGCGTAAAAAGCAATAATGTAACTAATAAGATGTCAGCTTTCATTAGTCTACTATAATAGCCGCTGCCTGGTTGCTATGGGTTACAACACATCATTGCTTATTGCACTATGAAATTAAATAATTCTCCTGTTGCCTTTTATAAAATATACCAATGTCATTCATAAATACATATGTAAAAGTTCCCAAGCTCATAAATCAGTGGTCAGGGAACAGAGGTAAATTACCCCAAATGGAGTAAAAATGACATTCTTAGGGGTAATGCTGCCGATTCAAATGCTGTCAGTTGGATTGTAGACACCTTTAAATGTGAAATTACTGTTGTACCAGAAGAGCCTCAAGGGTTGGCAGAGGCACTTCTTGAGCTTCGATGCAATAATGAAGCACGTATTGCATTTGAAAACAAAGCAGATCTGTCATATTTTTGGATGTCAACAGCTGCAAAGGCATTCAAAATTGCACATGAGGAGGCAGTCAAAAATTTGCTGCCTTTTGCAACAATCTACCTTTGTGAACAAGGATTTTCCACTCTAACGGACATAAAAACAAAGCAGAGAAATCGATTGGATGCTGAAGACTGTATCCAAATTGCTCTGACATCAAAATGCCCCAATATTGATGCTCTCGTGTCAAAAATGAAGCAACATCATTTCTCAAAAACCTGAAGTTTTGAAGTTGAAGCCTTCAAAGAAATTTGGAATAGATTCAATAAAATTTTGAATTCCAATAATTAATAATATATGATTTCCTTCCTTTCAAACCAAGGGCATAGCGTCAGCGCATCTAAATATATTTGGGGGTAAAAGGTAAAAAAGTTCCCCGACCCCTGCAATGTATACCGTGCACAAGCTTTGAGAACGTGCTTCTGTTGCTCTGGACAAAGTACAAGGTTCTAGCATTATTTTCCAATGCCCATGAATAATATTCATACACATTGTTCACTAACTTCCTGCCGTGCATGTCACTTACGCTATGTTTGCAATTACAGACAGCTTGCAGCCTGTGAATAAATTGATTTAAAGGACCACTCTATATTATTCCCTTCCTGCTTACTTGACCAAGGCCCCCATATTGTCTATATCAGATCTTGCCTTGTCTTGATTTTTATGATAAAATAAATGCATGCCTGCTATTTTTCTTCAATTATGAGAATATGGACCTTTGGACCTGGTCACCATTACACACCTCTCAACAGAGTTTAAGAAATTCTTTCATCAGCCACGTTCAATTGCCTGGATATTACAAATGGGGCCCACAGGGAGCTTAGCAGCAGTAAGCGGGAGCAAGCAAATTGTAAGCACTGATTTTTCCTCTCTCAAGATAATTTGATTTACCACAAATTAAGTAGAGAGGTTTAGTAAAGCAGTTGTCAAATAAATGCACTCTGTTTTTTCCCGCTGGGCCCCTAATTGTCATTATTTCCTTAATAGCACTTCTCAATGCATAGGAGCGTCATTCATTAAGTTAGTTACCAGTACATAGGTGCAGCACTACATGGAAATGAAGACAATCTAATTTGTTGTCTTAAGGCTAATGCTAAAAGCATAGTTTTGGTGTTTGTTTTTCTGGAATTTTAATTGTGCAGTGTTTTGTTTTGTATTTATTCCTCTTCAGCCAGCAAGGAGGATGTGGTTAATATAGGCTATTATTGTAAAGCGCTGCAATATATACTGACGCTATATAAATAATTGATAATATTCTGTGTGGCACATTGTTGTTATAGATTCTTGTTCTACATGTTCTAAAGCCATGTCTGAAAGTAAATGCTGTAATGGTGAGTAAGCAAAACACCGAGCTGTCAGTGGTGAAGGGTTTTGTAGTCACCAATAAAAAGTGCTTAGATTTACCTGGTGATTCAGAAACAAACTGATCCAATTCATCATCATCATCACTATTTATATATCTATGCAAATCATCAATGGATGTACATAAAAATATGTGTTGCTCATTTAATAGATAGCTTTAAAAATGTGAAAGATGGAATCAAGTGGCTTCCATGTTTAGGCACACTTGTTTTATCTGTTTCATGCATAAACATTTAATAGACAATCTGTATGTGCTGTGACACAGACGTCTCTATCTTCTGCTAGCAAACACAGCACAAAATATGAACAAACAGGCAGAGTCTCGGCATTCACGCTCATTCACGCCAACTGCAAGATCATGCTTTTCTCTTAGTAAATTATTCTAATGGTATGTTGGCATGTGTTATGCATTATGTTTTCAGCATGCCGTAAGAACTCTAATATTCTCCAATAAAAATGTTGTGTAGTCATAGCTAAGAAACAAAAAACAAAAAGCTGCGGCTATATATAAAGTGATGCTGGGACACCCAAATGGTAAACAGCTCCAGCAATGGTACAGCAGTCATCCAGAAACAGTAACACAAAAATCCCCACCACCTACATCTGGCTAGACATAACTTCCCTGTCTGCAAGCCAGCCACTTACTGGCATCGGTGGTCCCACCCACACATACAGACAGTGCCTTTATCCTCCACCCCAGCACTACAACAAATCACAGCAAAGCAAATCGATTACACCCATTTGGAACACCTGTGTGTGTGTATGTGCTAAAAGAGGAACCTAGGGAAAACTTAACCCTGTCTGCAGCTTGCTGCTGCAGACTGTGTTCCTACGTGTTCCCTTATATGGGAACTGTGACAAATATCCCTCTTTGCCACACTTTGAATAGTGTTCCTACCAATTAAAATTAATAAAATGTAGTGAAAAGTTAAAAAATGACTTATCTGACTTTACAACATCAGGTATATGGCACAGAGTGTATGGTGTGTAATTCACTTTGACTCCTCATTGAACATAGGAAATAGGAACTAAAAATAGAGAACAATAATAGTGTAGTGATATTAAAATATATTTAATTCCCAACAAGATTAATGCACAAATGAAATGATACTAAGAACAGTTTATCTGTTGGATCATAGAATAGAGGTAGCACAACTCTCTTTAAGATAGTTTTGTTTGGCTTTCACCCAGCTGATCCTAGTCGATTGCTTTACACAGTACAGTGGATATAAAAAGTCTAAACACTCCTATTGAAATTGCAGGAGTTTGTGATGTAAAACCTGAAATCAAGATAAATGATGTCAGACCGATTGTAAAACACCTTTAATGGGACCTTGCCTTCAACAAGCTTCAGGTGAAAACCAGATAGACATATTTTAGGAAAAATAAGTGAAAATAAAAAACATACAATACCATAGTTGCTAAAGTGTGCACACTCTTTTATAATGGGGCTGCAGCAGTGTTCAGAAATGAGTTTTGATGAACCCGCAATAAAGATCACTTGTTCCTGTAGGCTCTTCTTGCTATTTTCTTGGTTGCATCCCACTTGGATAGGACACTGCTCCAAAGTTGATGTCAGGGAGAAAACTCATCCAAGCGCAGGGGGGCTACCAAGAGGCCTATGGCAAAATTAATGGAGCTGCAGGAATTTCTGTCTGATCACTCCCTTCATGTGACAACAAGTCCTGAATTCAGCACATGTATGTATGCACAGGTAAGTGTGGCATCATGGCATGATGGAAGCCATTTATTATCCAAGGCATCTAAATTTTGATGATCAACCCAAACTAAGTGGGAAAATATTTTATGGTCTCATGATATCAAGGTTGAACTTTTTGGGCATAATTCTTAAAGTTATGTTTGGTGCAAGGACAACTCAGCTCATTGCCCAAGAAACACCATACCTAACGTGAAGCATGGTGGTGCAGCTTCTCTTCAGCTGGGACAGAGGCTATAGCCAGGACCAGGGCCTCGGGCAACCAGGGGGCCCTTCAAAGTCCTCAGCAGCATTATTGATCGGTCCGGGGACGGGGGCGCCCCCAGCCCGATCAATGCTGCTGAGCACTGTCACTGTAGCCCTCCGTCACCGGCGCTCAGTAATCTGCTTACTGAGGAGATCTCAGTAAGGAGCTTACAGCGCGCCGGGGACGGAGGACTACAGTGACAGGTAAAAGCTTGGGGGGGGCCCTCACGGGGTATGGGGGGCGGCGGGTGGCTCACATTGGGGGCCTCACGGGGGAATGGAGGCTCCCTTAGCCCAGGGGCCTCCATTCCCTTAATCCGGCCCTGGCCAGGACTAAGAACATAATCGATAGCTTCAAATATCAAGATACTTTGGCACAAAACCTGCTGGCCTTTATCAGAAAGCTGAATATGAAGATTAATTTCACCTTATCCAAGGAATGGCTTCCAAAAAGTACAATCAAAGTCTTGGAATGGTCCTGTCCTCAATCGCACTGAAAACCTGTGGGGTGACCTAAAGAGGACTGTGCTCAGGAGATCTCTTCACAATTTGATGGACCTGGAACTTTTTTCCAGGGAAGAGTGGGATAGTACTGCAGTCATTACATCACAAGCACCTGCAATTTCAAAAAGGGCGTGTAGACTTTTTATATTCACTGTAGATACTTAGGAGTATATTTACTTTGCCGTGATGGGCTTTGTATTTAATGTAAGTGCCAATTTAAAAAATGACTTAAAAACAACTACAATTGGTGGTTCTACGGAACTGCCGCATAGTAAAGTTCGATTCCCGACCAAGGCCTTATCTGTGTGGAGTTTGTATGTTCTCCCCGTGTTTGCGTGGGTTTCCTCCGGTTTCCTCCCACACTCCAAAAACATACTGGTATGTTAATTTGCTGCTATTAAATTGCCCTTAGTCTCTCCGTCTGTGTGTGTATGTTAGGGAATTTAGATTGTAAGCTCCAATGGGGGCAGGGACTGATGTGAATGAGTTCTCTGTACAGCGCTGCAGAATTAGTGGCACTATATAAATAACTGATGATGATGATTTTTGAGAATTACAAATTTAGAGTTGGTTCTTGTAGCGTTCACTAAATATACCGTATATACTCGTGTATAAGCCGAGTTTTTCAGCACATTTTTTGTGCTGAAAAAAGCCCCCTCGGCTTATACTCGAGTCCCACTTACCTGGTCTCCGTTTTCCAGTCTCCCCCGCTCATCTGCAGGCATCTGCAGCCTCTGTGGATCACTGTCAGCCACCATTTTATTGTAGCCCGTTTTTGTGTGTTCATTGCACATGGAACAATAAAGTTAAATGAAAAGGAGCCTGTCAGTCAAAGCTAAAGACCGGGACATTTCCATCTAGCCCCGCTGGTCAGAGACACATGTGAGTACCCTGACTTGTCCACTGCAATTATTTGCAGCAGTTTTATAAAGTCCAATATTTTCATTTTTTGTCACCTATTAATAAGTGTCTGAAGATTCTTTTGCATAACTGTGAAATCATTGAAAAGTCTAAAAACATCCCAAACTTCAAGTATAATAAGGGTTAAATCACACAAAGCAAATTGTATTGTTCTGTTAAAACGTTTCTTCCAGCAAACAAAATTAAACTTATCTTTATCTGAGCTATTATATCAAATTCTATTTAGTGTATGTGCAGCATCTTTTGCATTACTAAAGCCTAAATTACTGTACTGTTCTGAACACTTAGGAGTAACTGCTCATCACCTTCTAAAGGCGAATAAACTTAACTGGCACATGTATTTAGTATCCACAGACTGTCTCATTGATTTATATATTAATGATCTGAGTTGTCTTTAGTGAATGTTATTTATATCTGTGTTCACCTATTAGGCTTGATACCAAGTTCAGAGGATTTAGTTTAACCATTTGTGTACAATTTATTAGGATATGGGTATATATTATATACTTATAAAATTTTATTGATGTTTAATAACAATAAATTTTGATATATTCATTTACAACCTCACGTTTGTATTATTTGGAGCCCAGTGTTAACGATATCCAGCACTGTTTTTATTTTTGAAACTTACCAGTAGCTGCTGCATTTCCCACCCTAGGCTTATACTCGAGTCAATAAGTTTTCCCAGTTTTTTGTGGTAAAATTAAGTGCCTCGGCTTATATTCGGGTCGACTTATACTCGAGTATATACGGTACTGCTTTTTTCTTTCTATGGAGATAATTTAGTATTTTAAATATCTAAGACTTGTGTTGAGATGCGGTCTCATCACTTAAAGGGCCACTAACATAGGTAGAAATATTTACTCCCCATTTCCCTTACAGTTTATAAACTAGAAAATCTGGCTTTTGGAAGCACAATTTTGTCAGGCTCAATTAATGCAGTTCTGGTAAGAGAGCTGGAGGGAGTTGAGGATGGGTCCATCTCCAGCAAAGAAATGAGACACTATTTTGTCTGAATCCCAGACAGCCGTGAGGAAAGATGGGTAAGTTTTTTTTTTGCAGTTTGAGTTTAATTGAAATAAAAATAAATGACTGCTTACAAGTTTGCTAGAGGAAACCTGGCATGAGATGCCAATACTGGGCCTGAATCAGTAAGGAGAGCAAAGCATAAAAAAGGAGTAACTTTGAACCTGGGCAAAACCATGCTGCATTGGAGGGGGAGGTATATTTAAAATGTGAGGACAGATTATTTTGTTAGGGTAGGGCATATCCTAGATCCACTTTAAATTTCAGTGTAAAAATAAAGCTATCAAGTATTTGTGTGCTACATGAAAAACAGCCAGTATTGAACTTATGTGCAAAACAATAAACTAATTTGCACCCCTTGCATTGTGACATGGTCTGTCCCAGAGAACATTTACTCCTTTTTTTTTTTGCCTTACTTTCCTTAATGACTCAGGCCCATTGTCTTTACAGGGAATACCTTTTGCTATCCTTTCCTTGTCTGTCACATTTTCATACAGAAACCAGGAATAGCAACAAATGTAATTTTGTTTTGACTCCTTACTTCTACAGTATAGGCGTAATATAACTGGCCTCATATACTTACCTTCATACAGAGGTCCCTTTCCTCTTAATGTAGACAACCTGTGACTCTCCAGGACACTCAGGGCTCTGATAATCCTTTATTCCACACGCGGGATGACAAGCTGGGTAGTGTAGTTTGCAGAATGTCTGCTCCAGCTGTATTCCTCAAAGCACATTATTTCACAGAATAATAGATCCACACACCACTCTGGCATTCTCTAATTTAGTTGTTATGTGAAATCAGGCCGAGCAATCAATATTCTGCTGAACTTCTCCTCCATTCTGAAAGATCTTCATCTTCAGCAGAAGACTGTACAAAGTGTCAGCTCGTATATTTCTTCTCTGAGATTGATGAGGCCCGCTGGCTGTACCTTGGAAGGGGTCCAAATGCAGTCACCTTCATTTTCTATGCTCATGTCTCCCAAATAAATGACATTTAAACAGTAAAACCTATATTTCTTAAAACATTCCTTTTTTTTAATAAAATAAAGGGAGTTGTAGGTGTCTGACTGACTCAGTTGATGATATATATGGTTTATGTGTGAAAGTAGGTTCATTTTCATCAAAATGGATTTTCATGAATCAGATGGATGCATTTGACTGGTTCTTGTGTGATGATAGGGAAACCATATCACAAGGGCAGTACTATACCCACCGCAGACCATGTGACCTCTTTGGGGCCCAACAATAGGGGGGTGTGGGTCAGGACATAGAAGAAATCATGTGCCTCAAACTAGACTTTATCTCCCCCTATCAGCGATAATGGAATTATACTAATTAGTAAGTAGGGGGTGAATCTGTTGCAGCTGCTTTCCCCGTGGTGCAAGATCTGTAGTGATGATCAGCACGGATCTAGTGCGTAAAAACATCTGTTTCCGCATGGTTTAGGCAAATATTGACCCTGATAGCTAATCTGAATATGGCGTTAGCCTATCTATGATATGGGAAAGCAACGTAGAAGAGGGATCTTTGGATTACTCCCCAGCAGGCTATGTGCTCATATTCTAAGCATATGTGGGAATTGCAATGATTTTAATATAGACTATTCTCCAGGAGATGCTCCTATTGGAACTGCTGTCCTGGCTGAACAATTTTAATAAATAGACACATTAAATAATTTCTCATCAGTGCGATAAGAAATTATAATTAATGTGTAGAAAATGCAAAGGGTCATAAATAGACCTTTATTCTGTATACCTTTCAACAGTCCTAATTTTCAGAGGTCACAAGGGTTGAAGCAGCTGGAAACTCTATTGCTCGGTAAGTACAAAACTGTGCAGCCTCCATAACACTGCTGGGGGAGTGAATGATTTGTGGATTTTCTGGCTTGTTTAAACAATAACATAATGATTTTAGTCTCTGGTCTGTTCAAAATAAGATGTATTTTTCTGCATTACTGGCATGATTTGTTATAAACAGAAAATGGAACAGATGTTCCGGTAAATGGAATGCAACAGACGATTCTGCTGCCAATTTGTGTGTTTGTGTCTGTATCATCCAACACGGGTGTCAAAGTCTGTGTGTGTGCATCATCTGCATTTGCGTTAATGTATGTTCAGGAGCTTGTACAGTGATGAAATGTTGGGTTCCTCAGGGCTCTGCCATATAACAGCTATAAATAGCAAATCGCTGGGCGCAATTCATCAGCTTGCACAGCATTGTAGTACTTTATATGGTAAGATCACTTCGTGTTTAGTATTACAGTGCTCTTCTGCTATTGTATAGTGTTTTGTAGGGATGGTATTGTACGGCATGACATTATTACAGTGCTCTGCACAATATAGTATTCTGTATTATAATAATGCAGTGTTCTGCATTAAATTAGTGCAGTGCTCTGGATATTAATATAGTCTCCTGCAGTGATGTTATAACACTGCTCTATAATATTATTTCAGTGCTGTAGATAATGTTACATTGTGATGTATGTTATTATATTGTTCTGCATAGTATTACTGCAGGGCTCTACGTAATATTATAGCATTATTACTGCAGGGATGTGTGCAGACTGTATGTAAATGACACAATTGGGATTGGGCTCTTTAGAGTACAATACTGTATGCCCCACCATAATCAATAACTTTTAAGCAGGGTTTCCATAGTCGCTAACTGTTCTTAATTTTCAGGGACAGTCCTCAGGATTAAAAGATTTGTCATTGCACTTTTGGGTCTATGTAAATGTCCCCATTGTGCAATACTGACCAACTGCATTATAAAAGTCCTCTTTTCCTGCAAGTATTCTTTTTCTCTGGACTTTATAAAGTTACAAAATCTGTGGAGGAACAAATCTGTGCCTCTCTTTCTCAATAGAAATGTGCACAGTTGCAACAATGTAATCTTAATAGATTACTGTTTAATGTACCACTACTGGAGACTGTGCAGAAAAGGATGTAACTTCTGACATTACAAATATTCCATGCCTGTCTACTTAGTATTAATATTCGACTTGTTGCAGCTGCTTTTCAGCAGTTGGCTAAACCTCAGCACTCTGCAGTGGCAGGCAAGATGTATAGAAACTTTTAGAGGTTTCACACTAAAATATGGCTGCTCCAATAATTAATGATTGATCCTTAGTTCCACATAATTGTTAACTGGCCAACTGCAACAAAGAGATCCCTTACTTTGCCATTCCCTAAACTGATCAAAAGTGGAATTAAAAATCAGTATAAATAATGTTATACTTTTAAAAAATATATGTTTTTGTTCTCTTGAATTTGATGATAACATTTTGACAACTCCTCAGTTAGAAAACATTCCCACCATTCTGTATATTTGCCAACTTCTTTTTTTTTTCCCCCTCCGGGGAGGGTTGGGCCTGAATAATGCAAATAATGCAATTCACAGCGAATCGGTTCATGGAGGTCCCCATCCCGCCCACATCACTAGGAAGTGGTCAGAATGAGGAAGTATTGTCATGCTCTCCCGGGAGTCTGGGAGTCCTACACAGAATTCGGGAGTCTCCTGGAAATTATGGGAGAGTGGGCAAGTATGCAGCATAGCCTTGATGTTACCTTCACATATCTACCACCGGAGAGAAGAGTTCTCATTTGCAGCAGACTGGATCCATCTAAGCTGCTCAAGCAGTTAAGATGGGGTGTGTAGATTATGAGGCACGACACTGGAATTGGATTGGCTGCAGCTCCTGTCCAATCAGGAGCCAAATACACTAAACACCTCTAACAACAATGTATGCATTTTGTGTACTATTCCAAATTGCACATATCTTATTATATGTGTGACTTGGAATAGTATCTTGTAGGTGTAAACTGCGTCCAAATCTACATAAGGCCCTTAGTCTGTATACATAGAGTGCCATGAAATTTGGACTACTCACCCAGCTGCGCTGTCAGCATTCTCTTCTCCATGCTCAGTGTAGATGAACTGCTGGATTATTACAGCATAAGGAATTCCACAGTAGGGCTACATCCATATAAATCTGTTAATCTTAACTAATATATATATATATATATATATATATATATATATATATATATATATATATTCCAGTGAGCATGATTACAGTGTACTTTTTTATTGTATAGGTACATTTGGGAACTGACATATATATGACCTTTTTATAACAAGAGTATTCCTAGGGTCAATAAACCTCTCGGACATGCAATCAATTCCTGCATATCACTAATCCTTTCCCTGCAAATGCCTAAATGATATATATGGAATAGGATCATGGACACCTACATATTGGAGACTATTATATCCTACAATCCTTTAAGACAATCTGCTTACCATGCGCACTGCAAAATGCAACATCAACTTTTTTATTGCTCAAGCAAACAGAGGAACAAATTATTCAGCACACTTTGTAAGGCTTTGTGTATGATGTCTTTCTAACAATTTCAAATTCCAGTTACTATTTACTACCAGCAGAGATATACGAGAGGTAGCCAGCCCTGGAAAAATGCACAAAACTGTCAACCTGGGTTAATGGAGAACAGGGAAACAGCAAACTTAATCCTGGCCAAGTGCCTGTAAGTGTGTGTCCCTCACAGTTTCATCAATAGGAGACTTTTACTGGAAGCAAATCAAATCATGGGCCAGGGTAATAATTTGGGGGGATCAGAGCAAATGGCTTCTTTTTCTCTGTGCAAAATTGCCCAGTGGACATGACAATTACTTCCTGAAAGCCACCTAAGGACAACTGCACAGGATTCTGAGCAAAGCAATTTTCTTATGACGCATATATATTAAAATTAGTAATGGTCAACCTGCAGCACAGCTAGGAAACTTACATCACCTTCTTTTCTGTCACTTGCTAGATGCTGAATGAGTCACCTCTACCACTGCATCCATGTAATAGTAGAGATCTTCTATATCAGGAAAGGTCACAATGACTAATAATACAGTCTCACCATTTGCAGAGCTCCCGCCTTACGCACCTGATTTGCAATAAGATGCTGATCTGAAATGTTTTTCCTTTGATATTAATGTTTGTTTTAGAGATAGAGAAGTTTCGATGAATTATTTTAAGTCTAGCCCAGAGGATCTGAACCTTTTTAGGTCCAAGATCCAAATTAAGTCTGGCAGTCAGCTTTGAGAAATGTGGAACTGTTTTGAATTCATGACATTTACTTTTAATTACTATACTGTTGGCTAAAAGTTACATATTTTGTTTTGATTAAAATATACCCAAAGTAATTAGTTACATAATAATATGAAACATGTCAAATTCATGTATTAAAAAGCAAAAGTTTTGAAAAAGAAGATTATAAGGAACCACCATAAATAGTTGCAATTTTCTTGTTGCTTGGCTTACTAGGTACACTAGATAGCACTCCATAAATTGCAAGCAGGGTTCTCTTACCTCTCTGTCTGTATGTATTACCCAGTATTGTTTTATTAATGTTTGTTCACCAATTGTAAAGCGCTACGGAATTTGCTGGTGCTATATAAATAAATGTTGATGATGATGATGATAGGTGTCCTTGCATCGTCTGCATGCCTTTTGCCACTAGATAAGCATACTTGTTTACAGGTCTTTACATAGCTGTTCATGAATGCACAAATGTCACGAAACTCAGGGGTATTCCGCTTACTGGTTTCAGCACTACTCACCCAAGAGGTGCGGAGTCTAACGTGTCCCAGGTCTTCGCCAGGGACCCACGCAAGGAACTATGGTCTTTGCTGCGGGAGACACGCAGGTCGCGGTCCTCAGAGGGAGCAACCAGTGAAGTGATAGGATGGAAGAGGTGTCAGGCGGACCGGGTCAAGCCGAGAAATCAGGAGATGCCAGAAGGAGAATCCGTAATCGTGGTCAGGAACTTTAGCCGGGTCAAGTATCAGGAGCGCAGGAGAGAAGGAATGGTCAAACGTAGCCTGGGTCAATTCACGAGGAGCACTGGAAACAGGGGTAGTCAGGATCAAGCCGGGTCATACACAGGAAGCACGAATATAGATAACTGGAAACGCTGGAGATTAGGACCTAATACTCTGGCACTCTCCAGGTGCCAGAGCTACCTTTAAATACAAAGGGCTGCCCTATCGTTGGCGGTGGTGACGCTGAATACCACCGCCAAAATTAGTGGAAAGCGTCCCGTTGCCTACGCTGCCGCCGCCGACCCGGAAGTGCGCCTGGCGCTCGGCAGCAGTAGCAGGCTTCCGTCCCTGTGCGACGAACACAGCACGGGGACGGCGCCTGACAACAAACACATGTGCCATCAGGTACATTGCCTTATTAATGGCATTGCTGGAGTTACCCAGCAAACTCATTAAGTAAGTAAGTAAGAGATTTTCACACATATAATGGCTTCAAATTTGTCCTTAAAAAAGGTGTTTTCCTCTAGTTCTGTTCTTCATCATCTGGATTTTACTCTTCTTCTTGAAAGTCGATACACTATTTTGGGTGTTAGAGCTAGGTTATCCCAATGAAATGAAAATAATTATGCCATTGCAGATAATGACTGTTTTGATTAAGATAGCCCACAAGTAGTGGTAACATTTTTTGAAGAAAGCCAGCGACTCTATAAGCATTTAAGATGATCACAAAAGACTCCTCAGCCTCTAGTCAGTTCATAGACTAAACCTTCACCACTTTGGAGGGCACTTTCTAAAGGTGCATTTAACTAGGTTCTAAGTACCATTTTGTTATCATTCTGTATCCTCTATTTGTCGGCTTATATCTCCTCTCATCATGACACTGTGGGTGTGTTATGATGTGAGAAGGGGAATGGAGGCAAGCAGGAAGCCACAGTCTTAGAGTTAGCTAGTGAAAGGGGCAGGATACCAAAACAGCACATAGTAGTGTGCACAACTCATACATCCAAATTACTCTAATTTATCTTCACTTTCTCTTGAACTATAGGCATGGCACTAAAAATACTATGAAAATACCTGGTTAATCACACACACACACAAAATATAACTTTTCCATTGTTTTTCCCCATTATTTCGCGTGGATCTAATAGTAATGCTTTACATAAGATAGCTGATTTAGCAATCTCAAGCACGGACCTAGGCTTGCTTACCTGGAGGAAATCCCTTGTGATGTCACATGGTGATGTCACTAGCATTTCCTGTAACAGTGTAATAGCACCCAGGTACTATCATATTGTACAAACAGCATTCAATTTCGAACAATGTCAAGATCGTGGGGCTAGGAACTGAACAAAATGATTCCTAGCTGCATCCTATGATTGCCGTTGACTGTCACGGTCTGGTGGTGCTGAGGTGAAGACACAATGGTGGCTGTTTATGCATTACATGTGCTGTAGGAGGACCAAAAATAAAAAAATAAAAGTTCACAGTATCCCACAATAAAACTTCCTCATGCCCAAACTCTTTCTAAATTACAAAATTTCGGCTGAGGGAGCATAAACTGTATACTTTCAGGGGCGCACGCAGGGGGGTTTCTGAGTCTCCAGAAACCCCTCCCCTCCGATAACGAAGTGCCCCACATAGCGGCACTGTACTATATAGCAGCCGCGGCGCTGTCAAAGAAGCGTCCGCGACGGTGCTGTATTGTATACAGCATGCGCAGCAGCTCTGTCGGGTTTTTTTGTAGACTGTACTAAATAAATAATAACTAGAATCTGATTGGTTCCTATAGGCAACGTCTCCACTCTTTCAAACCCGCAGTTTAGTAAATCTAGGCCCTTGACTCAGACATGGTGGGCATACATTTAGCCCCTATATACAAAGACATAGTTGAGTAAAGTCAATAAATACATTTAAGCTAATTCTTCCTGTCATTTTTCAAATTTGTCTGTCAGGCTACATGTACTCATAGCACAAGCCCTGCCTTCCCATGTGCCATTAAAGCAGGTTAGTAGAACCCATCCATTATTTATGATGATGATGTAGACCACGTGAATCCTTATTAAATAGCTTTGTTTGCAATTTATGGCAATATTTTGGTGAACACAATCAAATGATTTGTAATATAATTGCACTGTTTTATGTTTCACTAATTAGCACTGGGATATTTTTGCAAAACAGAGAAACAGAAAGTATGCAATGTTCCAGACTCAAATCAATGCGTATTTATTATTCACAAGATGCAAATAGGTAAGAGCGCCTTTATTCTGTCGTCTGAACATTTCTTGGAGACTGTCTTTAATACGGAGCCTTTGACCACAAAAGAAATGCAAACGTTTTGGTGAGATCCCGGGCGCCAGAGGTTGCTGCCACAGAGCGCTACTGATTCAATAACATTCCTTTAACTATTTACATCTATATAAATTGTCATATCTTCTCAAATGAGTCATAGCTTGATGGGCCCTCATTTGCATGCAAACGACTTGAAAAAGAGACAGTAGAGAAAGCAGATGACAGAATATGACCCAAGGTCTACAATTTAAGCTGGTGCTGGGAAACTTATATATTTATTTGCATTACTGTGATGTTTTTCTGCATTTTGATCATTAATATCTTTTATTCATACAGCAGCAACATATTTCACACCACGGGCAGAACTATATACAAAGTTTGGTTTATTTTGAATTGCAAAGTAACTATTTAAAATGCTTGTGATGTCACTTTAAATTTATAGTAGTTTCACATAATTGATGTTTGAAAAAAGGATGGATTTTATATAGATGTCCTTGTTAGCAGGGGCAGGCTGGGCTGGGGGGAATCTGCTAACAGGGCTGGTTCTATAGTGGGCTACCTTGGTTCACTGGGCTATATGCATTTTTTTCCTTTCAAATTTGACAGCCAGAAGCTGCTTGTTAGAGACTTAAAATAGTGCATCAGAGGCTGCTATGGACTGTATTGCAATGAAGTATTATTATTATTATTATCTTTGTGTTATAAGGCACCACAAAGGGTCCGTAGCGCCGTACATTACATATACAGAAAACAGAGAACCAAGACACAACATGATACAAATATATATACAAACACAGGTGACAGGGTAAAGCAAATCAGATTATTCCTGGGACAGATAGTGAAAGTGATGGCAGAAGTCAGCGAAAAGAAGGCCGAAGCTTAAGAAAACAGAGCTAGGGAAGCAGGCCAAGAGGTATAGAGGGTAAAGGAACAGTAGAAGGAGCACACAAGGAAAGAGGGCCCTGCTCATGAGAGCTAACAACCTAAAGGAAAGGGGGAGACACATAAAGGGTGGTATTAACTGGGGGAGAGAGCCAGGACAAGGGAGTTATGAGGAGGACTGATAGACTTGAATAAAGAAATGAGTCTTAAGGGCACGCTTGATGCCTTTGAGAGTAGATGCTAACCTGATGGAACGTGGAAGATCGTTCCACAGCAGGGGAGCAGCCTGGGCAAAGTTCTGAAGACGAGAGTGAGAGGAGGTGATCAGTGAAGTAGTGAGGCGGCGGTCAGAGGCAGAGCAGAGGGGGGCGGGTAGGAGTGTAGGTAGAGATGGGATTGGAGATGTAGGGAGGGAAAGATTTATTAAGAGCTTTAAAGGTGAGGGTGAGGAGTTTAAATTTAATTATGTAGGGTATGGGGAGACAAAAATGAGGCGGGCGGCAGCATTGAGGATAGACTTAAGAGGGTCAAGGTGAGAATCAGGTAGGCCAGAGAGAAGGAGGTTACAGTAGTCAAGGCGAGAGATAACAGGCGAGTGAACAACGGTTTTTGTAGCTTCCGTGGTGAGAAAGGGACGTATCTTAGATATATTCTGAAGGTGGAAGGAGCAGGATTTTGAGAGGGACAGAATGTGAGGCTTGAATGAGAGGGAGGAATCAAGGATGACCCCAAGGCATCGGACTTTGGGGACAGAAACGAGGGTAGTGTTATTAACAGAAATAGAGTGGGGGGAGGTGGGAGAGAGACACGAGACAGAAGGGATGGGGGGAGGTGAGGGGATGGAAGATAAATTTGGGTATCATCAGCATAGAGGTGGTATTGGAGGCCAAAGGAGCAGATGAGGACACTAAGGGAGGAGGTGTAGAGGGAGAAAAACAAGAGGCCAAGATTGGAGTCTTGAGGAACGCCAACAGGTAGGGGAAGAGGGGGTGATGTACAATCATGCGTAGAGGCTGAGAAGGAGTGGTTGGTAAGGTAAGAGGAAAACCAGCAGAGGACAGTGTTACATATGCCTATAGATTTGAGAGCTTGCAAGCAGTTTAGGGTGAGCGACTCCCGATTATCTATATTCCCTATTTCTACTCTATGTATCCCATAGATTGTAAGCTTGTGAGCAGAGTTCTCTTACCTCTCTGTCTGTCTGTCTGTATTATTCAGTATTGTTTTATTCATGTTTTATTCATGTTTGTTCCCAATTGTAAAGCGCTACGGAATCTGCTGGCGCTATATAAATAAATTTTGATGATGATGTTTCCACTTCTTCTCCTGCAAGGACATAACTGATCCACATAAGTATATCAGTACACTGGTGCCAATGCATTTTATTGCCCCTCACAGGGGGTCAGTTACATTAAACCTCACATAACATTACGTTCTTGTCTATTTCATCGATACTAGTAAGTAGATTTACCGCTTCGTCAGCCCAGTCTAAAGGGAACTGAAAAGACTGATTTCAGCTTCCGGTACCATAACGAAAAGCCTGATTTCAGCTTCCAGTACATCATGAATGAAAAAATATGAATAATAAAAAGCAAAAAAACATTTAAAAGCCATTGAAGACTGATTTTTTTTTTTTATTCAAAGAAAAAAGCATTTTTTTTCAGTGACCATTCTTGTTAAATAGGCTTCCATATGCTTTGCATGGAGAAGCTATCATCGTTGTATCATTGGGGGTCGCCTTGATGTATAGGGCAAAGCCCTATCACTCTCTAAATCCCCGCTTTCACTGGCGATAGGGCTAAAATATTTGATAAATATGCTTCCTAGTCTCAATTTTGTGATTGTCAGAACACCCAAATGTGATTTTCTTTTGTGAGCAAGATGTTAAAAGGAGCATAAAGAGGCGTTGATAGGGCAAGGTGATTATGTCAGTTTTTCATAGAGCAGAAAGGTCTAGATTTCAAGAACACTGTGGATGTGCCAATACTGTGTTTATCCACTGATGTTAATGGGATGCTGTGTGTTCAGTCAATGTGCATAGTAAAATGCAACTGAATAATTAGGCACTGGGAGACCAATTTGCTTAAAATATGAAAATCCATGAATATAACATTTGGAATAGAAGCAAAACCATGGCCCCTTATTTTTCTGAATTAAACAATAGCTGAATAAAGGTTCATTCTTAGACCTGACTTTTCCCCTTTTTGTGACATAAGTTTTAATAAGATTATTTTTAATGGGTTAATTTATACAAGTCCACAAATAGCTGTTGTAAAGAACCCACTCATGACAACAGTCTAACGGGTAGATTTACTAAAGCTTCTAATGAGGAAAAGTGTAGGTGTTGCTCTGTTGCCCATAGCAACCAATCAGATTTTAGCTGTCATTTATGTATTACATTCTAATGATAGTTAGAATCTGATTGGTTGCTAAAAGCAACACCTCCACTCTTCCTTTTTAAAGGATTTACTAAATCCACCCCTAAGTGTCATATATATGGATGAGAAGGTGTCTTTGAAGACGTGCCATGATTGGTACGGTTTTTGTGTGTAGAAAGGTAATTTCCGCCATGGGAAGGCCAGTGTTCACAGCATTGCTTCAAATACTCTGCAATCAAACACATCCCCAAATGGCCTAAAGCAACACCCTCACATAGATTAAGCATCCCTTTCTTTACAGAGACAAAAAGGAACGAAAGTAACAGGTATTTCTAGTTATTATAGTGGTAAGCATTCCGTGAGGGAGAGACAAGGTCATATATTTCTTACCTTTACAAACAAATGTTATTATGGGTCATTAATATTGCAAAACTGTTATAATTAGCAAATGTAAAAGGTAAAGTTCCATTAGAAAAATACTGGGATTCTTTTATCTGCATGTTTTGCACCATTATTGCTGGATTTTCTTAATGCAATGTACAAATTATAAAGAGTTGCTTCCCCGAGTGGGGAATCAAACCCCAGTCTTCTTCGAGATAGGCAGAGATGCTTACCACTATATAACATTGACTATGTGTTACCTTTTGTTTCTTGTTTGAGTTTGTAATAAAAGGGAAGCCTAATAAGATTGGAGACATTGCCAGGGTCAACCGTACCATTAGTCGAACCTAGGTGGTCGCATAGTGCGCCAATGGTTTGGGGGACCTAAAATCAGTGAGGTACTCATGTAGAGTTGGACGCAAGCCCGATTTGTTAGCGTAAAGTGATGGATTGGGTGTGAGATGCTGGTCTATATTGTGTTGAAGTCGTATAATTGGATGAACGAAAGTATATTGGTTAATATTGCTTTATCGTGCGATTGCACCCAGTATGCCACACTACACGTGGCATACTGCGATCGCACGGTAAAATACGCACGCACACACTCGCATTACAACATTTTGTTTTTTATATATTTCATATTTATAATGATTCCAAAACACAGTGATTTATGAGCAGAAAGTATTTAGTTTATTATTAGTTTATATATTATGATTATATATACACTTTATGTCACACGGCGCTTATTCGGCTTTCATAAACAAAGACTAAGACACTCACCTGTGCCTCATTAGCAGCCTCAAACCCCTAGTCTGATCTGCACATGTGCAGACTGAGCACCTGTCTGTTTCTGGCAAGATTCCTATTGGTCTCAGGTTCTGGTTCTAAACTTGAAAAGGCACCTCCTCCCATTCCTCTGGACCTGTTCATCAAGTTACCTGGCTGTTTAGGTTCTTACCTATTCTGTGTGCTCTCACCTGGATCGTCAGTGCCTCTGCTGTGTTGCTGTTCAAAGGCTATACTGCTCACCTGGATCGTCAGTACCTCTGCTGTGTTGCTGTTCAAAGGCTATACTGCTCAGACTGCACTTACCTCTGCTGTGTTGCTGTTCAAAGGCTATACTGCTCACCTGGATCGTCAGTACCTCTGCTGTGTTGCTGTTCAAAGGCTATACTGCTCAGACTGCACTTACCTCTGCTGTGTTGCTGTTCAAAGGCTATACTGCTCACCTGGATCGTCAGTACCTCTGCTGTGTTGCTGTTCAAAGGCTATACTGCTCAGACTGCACTTACCTCTGCTGTGTTGCTGTTCAAAGGCTATACTGCTCACCTGGATCGTCAGTACCTCTGCTGTGTTGCTGTTCAAAGGCTATACTGCTCAGACTGCACTTACCTCTGCTGTGTGCTGTTCAAAGGCTATACTGCTCAGACTGCACTTACCTCTGCTGTGTGCTGTTCAAAGGCTATACTGCTCAGACTGCACTTACCTCTGCTGTGTGCTGTTCAAAGGCTATACTGCTCAAACTACATCTCCATGGACTGCACCACGCAAGATCATCTACTCCACATTTGTCTCGGTGGCTCAGTGGTTATTACAGGTCGTATCATCTGAGCTGCTTGCTCTTACCCACTCCACTTTGTTGCTGGACTGTTACTTGTACCTCCTGTATCTTGCTGCCTCATTGTGGTCTCATATACCTGCTGCATTACCATCTCCACTTTGTTGCTGGACTGTTACTTGTACATCCTGTATCGTGTTGCCTCATTGTGGTCTCATATACCTGCTGCATTACCATCTCTACTTTGTTGCTGGACTGTTCCTGCTATCGCTGTATCCTGGAGAAAAGAACAAACGTGCAGATGCTCTATCTCGAGCCTTTTCCTATGATACCGAGTCCGAGGAGGTAAAACCTCGTCCTATATTAGATCCCAAGTGTATATTAACATCTACTGTCTCCAGCCAGTACACCACCACCAGGGAAGACTTTTGTGCCATCTGATTTACGAAAGAAGCTTCTGACCTGGTCCCACTCTACTCGTTTTGCTGGTCATACTGGGGTACGTAAAACCATGGATTTGGTCTCTCGCAATTATTGGTGGCCAAAACTTCATCGTGATGTTAAAGACTTTGTGGCTTCTTGTGAGATCTGCAACCAACATAAGTCATCTCGTCAATCACCTACTGGACAATTAATCCCGCTGCCCATTCCGGACAAACCATGGACCCATCTGAGCATGGACTTTATTACCGACCTACCCCCTAGTAAAAAGCATAATACCATCTGGGTAGTGGTAGATCGGTTTTCAAAAATGGTTCATTTCGTTCCACTTGTTGGCCTTCCATCTTCATCTGTCCTTGCCATACACTTCATCAAGGAAATATTCCGGTTGCATGGTTGTCCCACAGAGATCGTCTCTGATCGTGGAGTTCAGTTTGTGTCTAAATTTTGGCGAGCCTTATGTAAAGTTCTTGGTATCCAGTTAAATTTTTCCTCATCCTACCATCCTCAGTCCAATGGACAAACAGAACGTGTAAATCAAGACTTGGAAACTTTCCTCAGAATGTTCTCTAATGCCAATCAAGATGACTGGGTAGACCTTCTACCTTGGGCAGAATTTGTGCATAACAATGCCCTTCATGAGTCAACTTCTACATCACCTTTTTCTACTGTCTATGGGACTCATCCATCATTTCCCAGGTTTAAATCAATATATCAGTATACCACTTTGTTGCTGGACTGTTACTTGTACCTCCTGTATCGTGCTGCCTCATTGTGGTCTCATATACCTGCTGCATTACCATCTCCACTTTGTTGCTGGACTGTTCCTGCTATCGCTGTATTGGAATACACTGATTATACTGATATATTGTATGCACTCATACTGCATTGCTAGTGGTACTGCTCACCCTGTTCCTATGTTCCTTGTGCTTAATTACCAAGACTTTCTGTGATCATTCAAGCATCATTAAATCGCTAATTGTACCTTATTCTGCATCTGTCTATTCGCTGTCTGGGTATAGAACTGACATTACCAGTGTGCCTACTTCACACCAGTTACTATCACTCCCCCAAGAGTCCAGAATACCAAACTGTGACACTTTAGTGTTATTTTAGGTTCAGGTTATAGGAAAATGTCATGTCTGATATCATTTTAATCCCCTATTCATCAGCAGTTGTCCGGTTCTTTCGCCGAAGAGATCGCACATTGCATACACTAGTTAGTGATGTTGGGGAATAAATACTTAAAGTTATACTGACTGTAATATGTAAATAGACTAGCTTAAACTGGTTTCTGGGCGGGAGAATCATCTGGAGTGTTGACCCTCAGCCTTAGAGGGGGTTGTTTGAACTAGCCTATTACCTGTTTACACTGGACCCACCTGAAGCCTGGACCTATAGAAGCAAGCCACGTCATCTGCATTGTTCTCTCTGTAACACTGAGTGTATATAATATAGCTGTGCTGGCACTGGCTTCAGTCTCTTCTGACCACAGTATTCTGGAGTGAAATAATGTCCTCTGGTACCAGTGGGAGCGCAGCTAGCGCAGCGGTATGTATTTATCTTTTAGCATTAGCTGTACTGTATTATAATTATGTATTGAATTGTTAGACTTTGCATCTGCTAAAATAAATTAATTTGTGCCTTGGAAACACAACACAATCGCTTGGGCAATGCTTATTTGAAAACGATAAAATTACTTTAATAATTGTCACTGCTCAGCACCATATACTGGGGAATAGGAGATGCCCCCCCACCTTCCTAAGGTAAGAAGCAGTTGGGGTAGGGTGCAACACCCACTGATGACTGCGCGCTGCCCCAGACATTGCAATTTAGGCTGGGTTATGTTCTATTGTAGAGCCATTGAAATATTAAGCTTCCCTTATGCCATACTTTGTGTATAAAGAGGAAAGGAAAGGATAATTGGAAGAGGAAAGAATGTAATGAAAAGGATGATGGGAAAATGGGGAGTGACCTGATCATATACTGACAATAGTATGTCTCTACTTAGAGGCCAACAAGATTCTTGGGTAATTATTATTTATATTATTTTTATGTATTTTTGCTATTTTAAATGGTTAACTTTATGTGTAATGTAATCTAATCTATTATAGTTAATGAAATTGATTGTTTATCCAGATAATGAATCTGTGATTATTTTAAGTGTGCATGCATGTTTTTATAGCTGGCCATCTGTGGCGCAACATATGAACATCATTCAGACTCAGGAATATTTTATAAATATTTTATATTTTTCCATGTCTTTTCAGATCTTTGTTCAGTCATCATAAAAAAAAAAATGTGCATTTAATGAGTAATCTTTCTTTGAGATATGAACATATTTTTGTATGGACCAACATGCCAATGTGAAAGCCCAATTTAGTATATCAACAAAAAAATTAATTCAACAAATAAATTGAGCAATGGGATGTCTGAACAGCATTTTTAATCATATCTATGCAAATAACTAGTGCATCTTAAAAAAAGATCACACATCAAAACAAATTTTAAAATAAAGTGAATTTAAGCTGGATACATGTCATCCTGCAGTCTCCCTAATAAATAAATATATACCATCCCAATTAGTTCTATAGATTCCAAATATAAAGTATCAGTTTATTGTTGTATTTCATGCAAGGCTCCTGTTTGTAATACCCTATTGGTTGTCTGTTTTGTAGTTGCAATCACAAACAATTCAGTCGACAGCAACAATCATGTGAACATTTCAGTTGTATTTAGCATTTTGTTATTCCCTAGATTTTTTTTTTCCAGTGAAATATGATGTTGAGTCATTTCATAGCTCAATTTGTTGGATTATTAATCGTTTTTAGAAATATCACTTTTGCGTCTCAAGTGTTTGGTTTGTTTGGGCCCCCACAAAATAAAAGATTAGTACCGAGATCTTCAGGCAATAGATCTGTGAGAACAGTACTAAAGCAGTGTACTGCAGTATCACCAGGTCCAGAGTAATCTCGGGGCTCCGTTCAACCGCTGGTTGGGCTCCCCCAAGCAGTGCGGAGGATGATGCTGGTGCTGCACGCAAATATCCTCCCTTCAGGCTGTTTGTCCAATTTCAATTTGCCATTGGATAATTCATCAAAATTCACCAGGTGAACGCATAAGGAGGATGGGAAACATGATTACAGAATTGTGTTACTTTGGAAATCAGACACTGCCACACAATACTGTTTAATAAATAGCATAAATTTATTATAGATATTATTTTGTGCTTGCTTGGTTTGTGCTCCGATGAGCATTCTCTCTCTGTTGTTCTCGCATCCACTTGTTGACACTTGATCTAACACAATATTGATTTACTCAACTTGACAGGTTTGCAATGAGAGGAGATGAAAACAACAATAACTTTAACAATGGCATTTTGTTTAACGTGAGTGTTTTTTGGTAGTTCTTGTAATAATAATCAATAAAATATTAGTTAGTCGTCTTCTTGATGAACAAAGATTTTTTCTGGGCTCTGACGACTTTTCTTCATAAATTTATTTTAGATAGTGTTTATGGGCAGCGTGGTGGCTTAGTGATTAGCACTTCTGCCTCACAGCACTGAGGTCATGAGTTCGATTCCCGACCATGGCCTTATCTGTGTGGAGTTTGTATGTTCTCCCCGTGTTTGCGTGGGTTTCCTCCGGGTGCTCCGGTTTCCTCCCACACTCTAAAAACATACTGGTAGGTTAATTGACTGCTATCAAATTGACCCTAGTCTGTGTGCGTGTTAGGGAAGTTAGACTGTAAGCTCCAATAGGGCAGGGACTGATGTGAGCGAGTTCTCTGTACAGCGCTGCGGAATTAGTGGCGCTATATAAATAATTGATGATGATGTTTTCCTGTTGTATCAGCTTACCCCTCTACTCTAACCTGCCTTGAAAACAGTGGGACATATCTGAAAGAAAATTGTCAGCGCTTATCCTTTAAACTGCATATCTGTGTGTGTCTAGCAAAATGAAAACATGAGGTATTAGTTCATATTTTGATCAAAAGACTTAAGCCTGCATCCCACGTCAAGGGTACCTCATTATATGCAGGTCCTACACTGACCTATATGCTTTAAACGCTATTAAAATGCAGTTAAAATCAGATGCACTCACCTCCCAGGTATAGGGGTTTACATCTAGCAAAGGCTGGCTTGTGACCCACACCCAAATGTGCCTTAAATAGGCTTGATGGACAGCTGCTATGACAAAAAGGCAATATTTTGAAACAAAACCAGAGAAAAATAAGTGGGACATATCTGGTCTACAAATTAGCAGTCTAATCGTAGGGTTGTAGCCATTTAATTAATTTTCAATGATCATTTATTAAAGTTGCTCGCAAAGTAGCTTTGGACCCTCTCCCTCTCTGTTCTCAACACAAAAAGGGTGCCTGTAATCAGTGCCGTAACTATACATTTTGGTGCCCTGGACGAGATAGGGCACCGGCTCCCCCCATCTAAGGAGGGGGATGGGGGGGGGAGAGGGTGTAGGAGGACAGAAAGAGAGAGAGATTTTAACTTACCAGAGTTTGATGCTTCAGCCGTTAAATTCCGCCGTGGTTCCACTGACAGGAAGTTCGGCATTTGGAACGCAATGTGCGTTCCACAGCGGAACTTAACGGCTGAAGCATCAAACTGGTAAGTTAAAATCTCTCTCTCTCTTCAGCCCCTAAGCGGAACTTAAGGGCTGAAGGCAGGTAGCGGGCGGCTGCTGCGCCCCCTTGGCTTTGAACCCTGGGCGACGGCACCGCCTGCACCACCCTCGTTACGGCACTGCCTGTAATGAGGAGAGAGTGGATATATACGTATTGCAGAGTTCACGTTACCTCTTACACTTTCAGATTTGAGATGACTCAGACTGGTAAAACTCTTGAATTCAAGAGACTCTGAACAGCTCATCTCTATGCATTACCTCTGCTTCTCTTCTCTGCCTGCAATATTTTTATTCCATGGCCTCTTTCTGCTCCCTGCAATGATCTTCTCCCTGTCACACACCAACACTTATATAGTAATTAGGTATTTAAGTGATTACACAAAGGATTAAAGTGCTGTGTTTATGCTAAATTGGCTTAACATAAAGATAGCACTTTTACACCTCTGGCTGCCAATAAGTTTCATAGCAGCAGTCCCCTTCGTTCTCCTTTCCTAAATGAAGTTGTCTGCAAAAGGGACACTTGCCAACATTTTAAATTAATTGTCATGGCCACTTTGTTACTAGGCAGGTACACCTAAAAACCAAACCTCCTGGTCTGTCTAAAAATTCATTATTAAGCAAGTACTGCTACCACTACAACTTAATTCAAGAGCTGACATACTAAGGAAGTCTTCAGTTACTCTTTGTCTTATTCCAAAATGCAATCACAACCCAATTTAATCAGAGATACTATAAACAAAGAAATCCCATGCATAAATGTAGCTTTATAAAAAACAATCCTGACATGCGATTTCTTTAAAAAAGATAGAACATTATTAAATGGAGTTTAATATGACAAAAATGCCACAATGCTTATTTGATAACATAGATAGCATAGCTAGATAACACATACTTGCCAACTCTCCCGGAATGTCCGGGAGACTCCCGCATTTTGCGAGAGTCTCCCGGACTCCCGGGCGAGTGTGGCAATCTCCCGAATTCTGCCCACTTCACTAGGAAGTGCCCACTTCCTAGTGAAGTGGGCAGAATTAGATCCCAAACGCCGCGATTCCCGATGAATCGCGGCGTTTAGCTCCGCCCCCCGCTGTCAAATGACGCAATTTGCGTCATGACGTCACAGGGGGCGGGGCCGAAATGACGCGAATTTGGCCGCCCCGCCCCCTCACGCCCCCCTCCACTGGCTGGCTCCCGGAAGAGAGCTGAAGAAAGTAGGTAAGTATGAGATAACATAATAGATTAATTGTCTGGTATCAAATTGACCCTAGTCTGTTTGTCTGTGTGTGTTAGGGAATTTAAACTATAAGCTCTATTGGGGCAGGGACTGATGTGAGCGAGTTCTCTGTACAGCGCTGCGGAATTAGTGGTGCTATAGAAATCAAAAAATGATACTGACACACACAAATAAGCAACACTTTAACAAGTCCATACATGTATGCATTGCAATACAATATACATGTACTCATGTATAGATTTGTACAATGTGATAATTACATGCATAGACAGAGTTGGCAATGCTATGTGGCACCTACAGGTCATAGCCCCCAGGCTAGTCTCACTGAGCAGCTGCTGACAGGAGAAGGGCCCGGCTGACAGCTTCGGGTCACAGTTGGTTACACTAGCCACAGATAAGGTGTAGAAAATAGAAGTTTGTGAATGATAAAAAGACAATGACAGACAAACAAAGTCAGAACAAGCTAGATTACTTTATAGAGGGGGGGGGGAATTCATTTTCCCCCCGAAGCAGCGCAACGTTAAACCTATTACCAAGTACCGTTATTATGGTAAATTTAACCCGGCATTGAATCTACCATAATAACGGTATTAGTGCACAGGCCGCGTAAGTTTTTACAGTAAAGCGGTCAATTGAATTCCCCCCATAGAGTGGGCTCTGTAAAGGAGGCCTTTAACTTAACCCATTAAATATACCCCCAGATTTTTTTCTGCTACTTCTATTGCTAATCCACAGGGTTACTGTTACGGCTAGCGCTATTATTATAAGCTTGCAGAACCAGGAGTAGAGGTCTTCACTTTTCCCGTAGAGCTAGACACGCTCACAGGTAATCAGATGCCCCAAGGTCTTAAACTTTATACTACAGATTCACTCCGTCCACGGTCAAAACCTCTCAACAGTCATCGTCAAAAATCTCTTAACCTCTAATGAAGTAAACACACGGACAACTTCGAGTTTCGCTAAGTTAGGTCACAGTTTATTAATGATTAGATATAAACTTGGTGGTGGCGAGAACACTTGCGAGTCAGCTAACAACTAATAACTGGTGATAGGCGGGATCAGGAGGCGGAAGTGTCGTCCCGGCTGTCATGGCAACAGTCGGGACGCACTGCGGTGTAAACACACGAGCCGTGGCGGTTCGTGACAGATACCAAATATACGCACTGAAGGTGTGATCTGTGTTTTGAGGTATAGTAAACTCAGTCTCGGATTCCTCACTTTGTTTTATTTCCATTTTTTTTTAAGCCAATAAATCCCAATTATGAATAAAACGTTTTCTAAGTGTGAACTAACCAGAAAAAAACGATGCCCTTTATACATCACACACTGAGCGGTTTACGTCAAAAACGATCTGCTACTATTTTTGATGCAGATGGTACACTCAGAAAAACAACCAGGTAAAATAAACAGATGGAAGAGACTTCACACCTTATAATGTGTCAATTAATACTTTCAAATCCCTGGCATTGGATATTTTAGACACAGCGGAATAGCTATTGAGGGTAAAATGTGTTTATTTGTGTTCTCAATTATAACTATACACACATTATTGTACCAGAGTCAGGAAAGTTGCTAGATTCTTAAAATACCAAGTCATTGCATCACAACAAAGCTAAATACATACTCCTACTATGCTCACAGTATAAAGTAGGATAAATACAACAATAAAAAGTTTTTTTTGTATATTATATTATATATACTGGTGCTGAACTCAGACAACATTGTAAAGAATTAGCTCAACCATTGATTGACATTATTATGTATCAAAATCTGGCTGTTACCAAAATTAAATAAATATATCAGAGAAGGGTAGGAATGGGATCATGAGATCATACAATATGTCAGGTCATCTGGTAATGTTTGGTAAACTGTACAGGTAATGTACTGAATGGTAATGCTTTCAACGTTCCACATAGAATCCACCTGATAGCAGATAAAATACTGACCTTTGACCTATTCCATAAGGGTTTCATGTCTGGATCCTACACAAGTTTATTTATTCTCTCCTGGGACCTGGCATAGTCTTTTCAGAAAGCAACCTGCTCTCCTTTTAGTTTGATCATCATCATCATCATCAGGTATTTATATAGCGCTACTAATTCCGCAGCGCTGTACAGAGAACTCACATTGAAGTCATGAGTTCGATTCCCGACCATGGCCTTATCTGTGTGGAGTTTGTATACTCTTCCCGTGTCTGCGTGGGTTGCCCCCGGGTGCTCCGGTTTCCTCCCACACTCCAAAAACATACTAGTAGGTTAATTGGCTGCTATCAAAAATTGAGCCTAGTCTCACTCTGTCTGTGTGCTCCAATGGGGCAGGGACTGATGTGAATGAGTTCTCTGTACAGCCCTGCAGAATCAGTGGCGCTATATAAATAAATGGTGGTGATGATGATCAGTCCCTGCCCCATTTGAGCTTACAATCTAAATTCCCTAATGCTTACTAGTACTCTGTTGGACTTAGGGCAGAGAGGCTCCCAGGTGTAGAGAAAATAGGCTCCAAAGAACAGATTTGCAATTCATAGGTCAGAACCAATGGCAGGTTTAAGGTCAGTACCAACTGGTCAACAAAGTACATAATTTTAAATGAAAGGCAATAAATCAATTGTATGACCATGGTGAATATGAAAGGTAACCCCCAGGATTACACTCAATTGTCTCTCTTAGATTACAATCACTATATAGTGAAATACACTGTAGACAGATAGAGAATAAACACCTGATTCTGTTTCAAACTCACAGTTCACTTAAGGATGCAAGCTAATGTAATGAGCAAGCTCCAATGAGTCTTCTGCCTATTCATATAGATTATCAGACAGCTGTTAGATTCAGCCCCTCCTCCTACTTTCTCTTCACACCTAGCTTTTAACACCTAATTAGAATGCACAGCACAAATACAGACACAGATTCACACTCAATTTTCTCCCTCAGAGTACAGTCACTATATAGGTAGTCAGATATACTGTAGACAGACAGAGAATAATCACATGATTCTGTTTCAAACTTGCAAATCACATAAGTATGCAAGTTGTTTCACTGTAGGATGCAAGCTACCCCAGAAGAGGGGTGAGAGATATTACCCCCGCAGAGGAGGGATGACAGGTAACACCCCGACAGAGGATGAGTGATATTACACCTGCAGAGGAGGCGTGTGAAATAATACCCACACAGAAGAGGGCAATATATATATATATACACACACACACACACATACATGGGCAATGCTGCGTGCACTACTGTTAAGTGCATGCAGCTCTCTCTTTTCAAGCAGAGCCATGTGAAGCAGGGGCAGAGTCCAGCCACCTCAATTATACAGTGCCCCATGCTTGGAGGGGGTTTCCAGGCACTAGGAAACCCCCCTCAGTTTGCCTATGGAGGTGTTGACAAATTGATGCCAGATTCCAACTAGTGCGTACGCACTAGTGTGTACACTCCAACCATGAATGGTTCCAAAGCTGATTGTGTTGTTACATCTAATTTTTAAACTGAACTAAAAATCTTGTTCCACTATGGAACAAGCGTTAACATATTACACTGTATATTGAGGGACACATATAAAATTGCATACAATGTTATTAAACAGGAGGTCACAATCAACAGGGAACACTTGATATATAAGGCAGTTAAAACACATTTGTAGCTGATGATGGTAAAGGTGTGCAAGGAGAATGTTAGACAGCATCATCATCCACCGCCAATAATGAAGCTTCCATTGGTGAATGGCATTTCTGTGCTGTTACAGGTGGTGTGGTACACTTGGAATGAGGAGAGACAATGTAAGGGGAAATATGAACTAGTCATTGTGGAAAACTTAAACCAATCAGCTGGTGGAAACAATAACTGTCCTTCGCCAGTTATCTTAATTGAGACTGCTTTCTCTTCTGGTACTAGATTAGGCTGTTGGTGTGTTGCACTGGCACTCTTGTGGTTATTCACCAGCATGAAGTAGCTGTGTGCAGCCCAGTAATTTTCTTTAGCACCATAGTTGCTGCTAGAGACAGAGGCAGGACACTTGTTTCCCATGTTCACCGGTAGCTGTTGTCACCGGGATAGCTGAGGAGATCACCCAAGGGGAAACAGAGATCTCAGCAACACTGACAGTTGGTTTCTCTGGTCCAGAAGCTGAACGGAGATGGTATTCAGTAAATAAACCACCCTGTCTTGGGTGTAATGAAGGCACCCCCGTATCTTTTCCCACTACCTTCACAAATACAATATATAGACTTTATCTAAACTGAAGCAAAGCTGTAGCAAAGAAGAGATGCACAAGTGTTGTTTAGTGTTCTCCTATTTCCTCGTCATCTTGTGCAACTGAACAACCATTGTTTCTTCCCTTAGTTCATTTACCGTATAGCTTAATTCCTGCTAAATTCCATTTCCCATGAAGCTCAGCATGTATGCCTGTAAAAACCATATAAGCCAAATTGGAAGCAGCTATACTAAAATTTATCAGTTACAAAAATGTTCAGCAAAGAAATGAATATAAGAAGTAATATGTTACACATTATTTCTCCCACTGCCAAAAGCCCTAAGCATTAGCATTGCAAATAAGAAGCCCCATTTTATCAAACTTTACCTGTCTTTTTATACAATTATCCAATCATGTGTTCTTCAAATTTTTGTCCTGAAGAATTTCCCTATCTGATCCTCTGTGGCGCACTTCCTGACCCCCTGGAAAGAGCCTAGAGCCTTAGTAATGGCTCAAAGGCCGCTTGAGCATTCAGATGGGACCACACGTCTTCCATGGAAAGTCTGCAGGAAGGAGATAAGGATGGGGTGAGAGAGATGCCAGTTTTCAAAGCTATAACGCTATAACCTGCACACAGCAGGCTGCAGTGTGGTGTTTGTATAGCTGCCGAGTTATCTTTACCCTCCTCAAACATCACAGCCGTGGCTGACATTTGTAAATGAGGACTTGCAGGTGAATGTTTATAGTGAAATCATAGGCGCTGAGAGGCATCAAACCGTCTACAGTCCATTAACCCTTGCAGTTATCCTGGTGGATGCAGCAGACCCCTGATGTATTCATTTATGAACACAGTTACAAATATTGTAGACTGCAGATTACATTATAATCTGTTTTACTTTTTTACAGCGCCTAAAGGAAACAAGTTACATGTATATTTGTGAAAGTTACAATTCTCTTACACAGAGGTACAATGCAGCTGAGCTTTAAGTTTCTTTTATAAAAGTAAAATGAAAAGGATTATAGTGGAAAAACAATTATTTTGAAAGAAAGGCATGTTTTTCTCTACTTGTCAAGTGAAATGAGGACACTTCATGAGGAGTGTAAAAATTGTATGGCAATTTTGTATTCATTTACTGTACAACTTTTATTTTAACTTGCACTTACATTGCTTAGAGTATGCATCATTTTGAGTATAATATATATATATATATATATATATATATATATATATATATATTACAGCAGTGTTTGATTGATATTTTTATAGTTGTCTGATAACATTTGGTGGTATAATGTGGTGTGGGCCTGATTGATGACCATACCCTACACCCTGGTGTAGTCGGGATGGAATAGCTTCCACCTTATTGGTAACAGCTCTTACCATTGCTCTAAATGGGGCATTAGGGTGCCAGGGGTGAGAGATGCCACCTAAAGAGAAAGCCAAATCTATAAATTTTTATTTCCTTCCAAACTGTCCCTCTTTGGGCTGTAACACACAGGGCCATCTTAACAACAACATGGGCCCCTGGGCAAAGCAGTGCACCGGGGCCCCTACACACACACACACACACACACACACACACACACACACACACACACACATATATATATATATATATATATATATATATATATACATATATTATAGATATAGATATATAGAGATAGAGATAGATAGATGTACTTGCTCAATGACCCTTGAAGGTTTTTTTTGCAGGATTATTTATTATAATTAAGAGCCCTGCCTATGGGGCCCCCTTCCCCATGGGGCCCCCGGGCACCTGCCCATCGTGTCCAGTGGAAAAGATGGCCCTGGTAATACATAGATCTACTTTATTAGCTCCAGAAGAGTCTGTTTGGCCTCTACATTTATAATAGTAATAATAGGTTGTTGTTGGTATTATTATTCATTTAGAAGGTGCCAACGTTTCCCACAGTGCTGTACAGTGTAAGCAGTACAGAGCACTATTACATTTACATAATATTACCTTTTACATGACAGTCATATTTGGAATGATAACCAAGGCTGCTTAAATGTGAATTTTGGGTGCTCCATAGGCAATGTACAGTGAGGGAGTGCTGACGTCGAGTGCATGAATATTAGTCTGATTCAAGCTCTGGGTATGTCTTAGGCACGTGGTTTTAGCAGTATCACACCAGCTACAGGGCAGGTGTAAGTGCCAACTGATAGCGATGACTGACATGTATACATGCATGCCAGAACATGTGTATACAAGAAAGAGATAAAACTTTAATATTCTTAATATAATGTGTTAGGGAAGGGTGGGGGTTCTTATTATAATGTGCGAGGGAAGGATGGGGTATTAATATAATGTGTGAGGGAAGGGAGGGGGGTTCTTATTATAATGTGCGAGGGAAGGATGGGGTATTAATATAATGTGTGAGGGAAGGGAGGGGGGTTCTTATTATAATGTGCGAGGGAAGGATGGGGTATTAATATAATGTGTGAGAGAAGAGATGTAAGAGCTAACCAAGTCAAAATCAATGTATTGTGTGTACAGTATGCATTAAGAATATCATGAGTAATGTAGTTAATGTAACAACTTTTTTTAACATGTATTTTTTATTAATGATTAAGAGTTGTTTATTTGATATAATTTCTTTTTTGCCATTCGTTCTGATGATCTTTATATCTGTTGTGTCAGAAGAGATCCACTTGTACTTGAATATGGGCATACATGCGTGCAAGTTAGTGCAATTTTTTAAAACGCATGATGCGTTCACATTGCATTTGAAGATTAATCAGACCCAGTATGTACAACCCATCCACACTGCCTGTTTCTCTAGGTTCTAACCCAAGTGCTCCTTGTGAATTATTCCTATCCAACAAGTGTGGTGCAGTGGAGGGAGACTATATTCTGGTATCCCGCCCAATGCTGGGGAGCTAAAGCCATGTGAAGACTTTATGTTGTGGCTATCCCCCCTTTTCCCCCAGAGGGGTTAGGTGCCAAAGCAGTTATGAGTGGACATGGCTCTAAGCAATCCCAATTGTTGTGGTAGGGATTGAAATAATCAGATAGTTATAGCCTGACCCCATTGTTTTTAAAATTCACTTTCCCCTGTATGATCAGGTCTGAAAATCTGTTACCTATCAACCTGTCCACCGTTGTTCCCACAATTTATGTCTTCCTCAAGACCGTTGTGGTTTGTTTGCCAAGTCTGTTATTTAGTCCCAGTCCACCCCAGGTCTTCCTTACCCATCCAACGTGTGGGAGCGACAATAGAGATGAGTGCGAGTCAATGGTGAAAAGAGTGAGGCCTTTTATGGAAGTCCATTTGTACACTATTGAGCACTTTTGTACAATTAAATCTTGGCTTTGCGTGTCAAGATGGTGGAAGCTGTGAGGGTGAAACATGTAGATACTTAGTGTTGTGTCACAATATATTAGAATGAGTTTTAAGGTGTGTTGACAGCACTTTTAGCCTGGCAGTGATGGTTGAGTGAGTGACCTTAGAGTCCTTTTACCCTCATATCTTTGCACGTCTTCATACGAGACTAAGGTTGGATGTCTACTCATACTGTCAATAGGACGCCTTTTGCACCAACCAGGGACAGTGCATTTAGAGGCCAAATCTACCAATATTACAAAATATTGGGGTCAAATAGTCCCATTTCAGAAAATTAAAAGTGCTGTGCGCCCACATGTTTTGCAATTAGCGAGTGACCCTTTTTATGTCAGTGCTTCCTCTATTTTGCTAGTTACCCTACATTTCTGTCAGCTTAGGCCTGGGGCTCTCTGGCCTTTCCAGAAATCCATACCTGCAAACCAGCCATTTTTATATTTGACCTGACAATAAATGTACATATTTTAGCTAAAAATGCTCTGGAACCAGCTTGGTTGTTCTAGCACTTTTTTTATATGTTGCATTTTTCATTACCAGGCAGTCTATGAAATAACTTTCCTTCTTCCGAAAAATAATGCCACACACCCATAAGCATGAATCCTCTGCATTGCTTAACTAATTATATTCCAACAGCACATTACAACCAGTTCATCTTAGGGGAAAGTGTTACTACTGTAATTGCATTTTGAATTAAAGAGCAAAGTGGAGTTGAAGGAAAACATCGCAATGTTAAAGGCAAACAAATGTGTGACTCACTGTTGTTAGTGAAAGGTTAAAATGGAATTATTAATGAGGTGTATAGTGTAGTGATATGGGGGGAAGGGGGGATGTTTCTTAACATCGGTGGTAGTCTCTTCACCGATGCTGGTAAATCCGACGCTGAGGACACCTACTAAAGAAAAACGATTTCAGAAGACAACGACAAGAATATACACAGACTTACCTGATCAGCGACTGACCAGATATCCGATCGTACCAGAACACTGACAGGAGCTTCTACCGAATGCACAGGTGTCCGGCAGTAGTGCCTGACCTCAATGCACCCTTAATGAATTTTTATTTAAAGCAGCAATGTCGGGACCCCTCTCTTAACAGTTAATCTGCGTGGTCCCGAGATTGCGGTTTTAAATAATAATTTACTAAGGGGCGTACGGACGTCAGGCACTACTGCCGGACACCTGTGCATTCGGTAGAAGCTCCTGTCAGTGTTCTGGTACGATCGGATATCGGGACAGTCGCTGATCAGGTAAGTCTGTGTATATTCTTGTTGTTGTCTTCTGAAATCGTTTTTCTTTTGTAGGTGTCCTCAGCATTGGATTTACCAGCATCGGTGACGCGTACCCCACCCCTTAACATAATGTGCAAGGGACAGCATGGGGGGGGGTATTTTAATATAATGTGGGAAGGGGGGTTCTTAATATAATGTGTGTGGGAATCTAGGGGGGTCTTAATATATGTGAGGGAAGGGAGGGGTCTTAATATAATGTGCGACGGAACGATGGGGTATTAATGTAATGTGTGAGGGAAGGATGGGGTATTAATATAATGTGGGAGGAAAGGTATATAAAAGCTAGCCAAGTCAAAAACAGCCATATAGTCAGGAAAAAAAGGTGTCATCTCAGTATATCAATGTGGCAGCTGAATAAAGCACAACAGGTATCCCAAGTGTATGGCATATTAGGAATGATAACCAAGGCTGCTTGAATGGGAATTTTGGGTGCTCCATAGGCAATGTACAGTAAGGGGAGTGCTGTGATCGAGCGCATGCACATTAATCCTATTCATCCGCTGGGTATGTCTTAGGCACGTGTTTTTAGCGGTATCACTTGCACCAGCTACAGGGCAGGTGTAAGTGCTGATTGATAGTGGTGACTGACATGTATGGATACCAGAACATGTGTATACAAGAAAGAGAAACTATAATATTCTTAATATAATGTGCGAGGGAAGGATGGGGTATTAATATAATGTGTGAAGGAAGGGATGTAATAGCTAACCAAGTCAAAAACAGCCATATAGTCAGGAAAATAAGGTGTCATCTCAGTAAATCAGTGTGGCAGCTGCATAAAGCAAAACAAGTATCCCAAGTGCATGGCATATTTGTAAAGGAAATATTTGAATACCGCCAATATTCAGTCTCCAAAATTGGCCCTCACCTATTGACTGCAGACTCTGAGGATCCGAGCCCCCTCCCTCCCTTCCACTAGTGGGGCCGTCTGGCTTCCTATTGGTCACATGGGACGTGCACCACGTGACAGGTGCTGTCCCACGTGTAAAGAGGACATCCAGCACGCGGCCCATATATGCTTCTCTTTTCTGTGTCCAAATGGACAGAAAAGGTTCCTGGATGTGTCCGTGTGCGGTCCTCTCCCAGAAAAGAAGCCATTCAGAGAGCTGATTACAAAAACTTCTGTTAGAGAGGATGATGTACATGGTTGGAAGCCGATTGTTTTAAAATGTAAATGTATTTAGCCTCTCAGCTCTCTCTAGACAAATGTCTGTATTTCACTACTTAAGTGGAGGGAGGAGAGAACCCAGCTGTACCATACATTGCTAGCCAGGAAGGAAAATTGTATCATTAGATTATATATATTAAGCAAGTTAAAGGGTACTAATACAAGGGAGACACACAGTGGCGGGCTGGCCCGGGGGGCAGGGGGGCATCGGCCCCCCGGGCCGCTCGGTCAGGCCGCTATTAGGGCCGGGGGTAGGCCGACCGGCCACCCCCCGGCTGCAAAATACAATTCTTTCCCCCGCGGCCGCATCTGATGACATCAGATGCGGCCGCGTCAGCGCACAGGCGGCCGCGTCATCAATGATGCGGCCGCATCCCTTTTCATGAGATGCGGCCGCCTGTGTGCCCCCCGGCCACGCCTCTCCCAGCCTGCGTCTGGAGACACATTTGTCTATGAGAGTTACCTTACCATGTGAGGATTAAAAAGAAAAACCTTAAGCCATTTTGCTTGACAGATTGAAAAAAAAACCTCCATCACAATAAGGCAAATCTGGGTGTCAGAGCATGGTGACACTTAGAGCCGGCAGGTCCTGCGACTATACAGCCACCAGAGCCACTCACATCGCATTTTCAGTGTCAGCAATCACAGTGTCGCCATTTAATTGTGTTGGCATGTCTTACATATAGGTATTTATGGTGTAAGGATTTAGTATATGTCACTGTTTATAACGTTAGGTATTTCTTACTTGTCACTATTTTATGTGTCGGCATTTTACTGTCAGTGCTATGTTGACATTTTCTTCTTAGGAAATATGACTACCACCGGTGTCTTGTATATCATCGTTAGACATCTGGTCTGGGTCTCATCTTTGTCCATGTCCTGCAGTCTTGGGATCCATTCTGTCATCTTGTAGAAGTGTCGTCTGCTACAGCTGGGCTCCATCTTGAGATCCTCACCTGTGAGGAAAACAAAAGAAATCCTTTCTGTCCGGTCCGCTCGTAGAATTCTTCTGATATTCTGTAGTTGCCCTTTTCTTGGTTCCTGATATGGGATGAAAAACAAGAAACTCTTCTGGGAATATTCCTTTCTGAGCGTGGTTAATTATTACACCCCACCCACTGATGATTTAGGACCTGAGGGTGCAATGGGTGAGAGATGGAGGGGGCAGCAATGAGAGAGACATGAAGGATGGCAATGAGAGAGAAATGGAGGATGACAATGATAGAGTCATGGAGGGGGCAGCAATGAAAGAGAAATGGAGGGGGCAGCAATGAGAGTGACATGGAGGATACAGCAATGAGAGAGACATGGAGGGGGCAGCAATGATAGAGACATGGAGGGGACAGCAATGAGAGAGACATGGAGGGGGCAGCAATGATAGAGACATGGAGGGGACAGCAATGAGAGAGACATGGAGGGGACAGCAATGAGAGAGACATGGAGGATACAGCAATGAGAGAGACATGGAGGGGGCAGCAATGAGAGATACATGTAGGAGGCAGCAATGAGAGATACATGTAGGAGGCAGCAATGAGAGAGACATGGAGGGGACAGCAATGAGAGTGACATGGAGGATACAGCAATGAGAGAGACATGGAGGGGGCAGCAATGAGAGTGACATGGAGGATACAGCAATGAGAGAGACATGGAGGGGGCAGCAATGAGAGATACATGTAGGAGGCAGCAATGAGAGAGACATGGAGGATGACAATGATAGAGACATGGAGGATGACAATGAGAGAGACATGGAGGATGACAATGAGAGAGATGGAGGAGGTAAGGGGAGAGAGATGGAGGGGGCAGCAATGAAAGATACTTGGAGGGGGAAGCAATGAGAGATACATGTAGGAGGCAGCATTGAGAGAGACATGGAGGATGGCATTGAGAGAGACATGGAGGATGGCATTGAGAGAGACATGAGAGAGATGGAGGGGGCAGTGAGAGAGATACAAGGGGGGCAATGGAAAGGATATCAGATATGTCTTAAGTTTCCTGGGCACCTCAAACTCTTAATCCAGCTGTGACATAGGTACATATGACACCACAATTTTTCTTCGTTAATATGACAGGCATCTCACATCTCTACTTTATATTTTGGAACTTCCCTGTTCATTCACTATCTAACTCTCCGTATTTGGCTTCCTGCTGGTCTCTATTCCTCTTCTAATAACAGTCATGCCTCATAAAATTACGGTTACGAAAAATGTATTCTGTACTGTACGTGTTTTGCAATGTTATTACGTTGTTATGAAAGTATAGAACACAGGAAACTAGAATCTGGAGGTTGGTGAGATCCTGCTGCTGCATTTTAAGCTTCAGCTAGTAACATTTACTCTTTAATATAAACATTTTCTTCAACTTCAAGATACTTGGACAATGTCCTGAATTATCTGCTGCTAACAGATTATCCCAAGACAACAGTGAAATTCAGAAGCTTATAAGGAAACATGGCTGTTAATAGCAACTCAATAAAGCTCACAGTGGCCAATCTGACAAACTACCAGTGATGGACATTTAAAGTGAAAAGATTACTAATAAAGGAAGGCACATGGAAAGATGCACAAAAGCCAAGAATATTCCATTACCAGGTGACAAGAAAGAACAAAAAGGCCAAATTACCATCTTCCTCAGCATATATGAGGATCACATTATACACATATGCAAATGCGAAACTGCAAAAGAAATGTGTGAGGGACTCCAGAAAGTAGCTATTTGTATTTTATCAGAAAACTATATTGGGGGTATTCAATTGTCAGCGTTAACGCTGAAAAACGAGCGCTCGAAACATATTACCGTTTATACGGTAATATTGCGCGCGAAAAGCGTTAATACGGTAGTTTACTCGCGGAATTTCAGCTCGAGCTGAAATTCCGTGAGTAATTACCGTATTAACGGTAAGATTTTTTCAGCGCTCGTTTGTTAGCGTTAACGCTAACAATTGAATATGCCCCTATCAATCTAAACTAAGTAAGGGCCAGAACCTGCACTTCACTTTAGAATATATCAATGGCAATCTTGTGGTTAAATACAAGCTGAAAGCAAAGTGCACAACAATGACAATGTAACCATAGTGAAATCAGCATTAAGGACACAAGATTGGTGTTTGAGCTGTAGTCAGCAAGATGAAAAATGGGAATGTTTTGTATGCAAGAAGCCTGGCCACCTAAAGGTCAACTGCAGAGCTTGGAAAGTTAAAATGAATCAGCTGAAGCAACAAAATGATTAACAGAAAGTCAAAAGTGCTATTAAAGAGGATGACAACACTACACAACACAAGTATTGGGGCTGCCTCTGACACCACTGTGGGTGCCTCAAAGTATTCATGGTGTATTAATACCAGGGACATATAACAGACTATAAAAGTTTCTTTTCACACCTTGACCAAACTTATACAGAACGAGTTACCCATAGCAAACAGAAAATATATGATCTGAGATAGAATAGAGAAAGGTTACACTCACCAGAAAGAAAATATTAAAGGTACTAGATGTGTTTAGTCTTCACAGCATCCGGTTGTCAGTAAATATACTCACAAACCCAGGCAATGTTGAGACTTTTAAGGCTGACATGTAAAGGGGCCTTCCTGATCTCGACCTGTCCACCTGCCAATCACACCGCTCCTTCGGCATCACTTCTACACTAACCACTCTGATCAGGTCTAGGGAGGAGACAACAACAGTTAATTGGGAGAAAGAATACAGAGTGGAAGGAAGGGGGTGTCCAAAGTAGTGGGCAGAAGTAGAGACCCTGCACTCTACTCCTAATACTGACACCTCCATTTTTGTCTGGGCCTGGCACAGGCCTACAGATAATTGGAACAGGGAAGTATCCAGCCCGAATATCTTACTCACTGATTTACTGATGAGGGCCCCACCAAGAGAAAGACTACACTAAACAATGATACTCACAGGGTAATCACTGTCTCCTCTTCTGCAACTCCCAGAGCTGATGCCTAGGAAAGGGTGACTTACTACAGTCCACCCACAGAGCTGTCTACTGAGGTAGTATATACCACCCACTCTAGTGCTAGCTACAACAACAGTACATTAGCAGCGCCCTGGTCCTAACAATGTTCTGTAACCAGTATGCTGCACAACATTAACTCCTAGCACTAGGTCTAGTGTAATATCCTTTCTACAATCACCACAGTTCTGATAAACCAATCCACAGAATAATAGAACACAAGTTATAGTATCAGATAACAAAAGCCTACCTTAAATGGGGGCCTGACTCTTGGATCCTGTAACAGGGAAACACCACAAAAGCCAACCATTAATGGCGGCCTGATGATTAAGAGCAAGGGCACAATAAAGGTATACTTACTGGTCTATAAGAGACCACCACAAATGGCAACCTAGGGATTTAAAGGGCAAATAGGATCACACCGGCACGGTCTCTCAATCACAGGGCTGCCTCCTACTGAAGCCAGGCCTATTGCCAAGTTTCACTCCACAGGCCTAGCGCATTAATTAACTTTGCCCCACAGGAAACTCCTGCGTAATGTGCCCACAGGCCTCTAAATCTGAAATCACTGTGCCCCAAATTAATTCAAGGGAGTTCTACAATTTAAACTAATGGGGCCTCCAGACCTTGTGCCCATCTAATTGCTGCCTGAATTTGTGCCCATGGGCCTTATGCCTGAAAACTGTGTATGAGAAGAAATAAAGTGCAGGTCTGAGAGAGGACTGTCCAAGGCCTTATCTGTCTCTGGCATCTTCTCTCTTGATCAAGCCATTTTCTCTTCTATTTTTCTCTCCTCTTCTATTTTGATCAGGCAGGCTTCTTCCTCTCTCTTTTAGTCGAGAAACTGCATTACCGCTGCTGGGGGCAGGGCCATGATGAGATGAGTCTGGATTGGCTCTTCACTGCACCAAAATTGAAAGGGCTGATTGGCTGCCCATAACAACCCGTGACTGGACCAAAACAAGTCTCATTAGATTCGCTTGGACCAAGGCAGGAAGAAGGCACAAGCACTGGGGATTTAACTGTTCGATCAGGTAAGGAATCTTCTATCTGTTCTGGTCATCTCCTCACAGACAACTGCTTCCTCACAAAAGGGAGCTGTGATGTATGCAGTTCCTGTTTACTGTGTGTGTATTCAGCTGAGGGATACACCGGATCTTATTTTTGTACTGTATATAGTTGATGTATGAATCTATTTTCAGGGTAATGTGATTCCTGCAGTTCTATAGCAAAGAAGTGCCCATAAACCACAGTGTCATAGTCCCTAAAGAATTTTATTGAAATATAAGTCACAGACTTAGCAGGAGTTACAAACTTGCAGAAGGAAAAACAACTGATAAATTGCCATTTAACATGTATATATGAATGAGCATTGAAACCACAGAAAGGAAGAAGTATTTTCTCACGTTTATTGAAGATCAATCAAGATACACACAGTCTCCCTGCATCACAGAAAGGATGCAGTACCAATGAAACATGAATAATATGATCAAATGTGCACGAAGTTTGGCAGGATGCCAAGGATACTATGTGGAGCTAAGGGGGCTGAATACACCAGTGGTAAGGCACAAGCCTTACCAGATCACAGCACCAAACAATTCCAAGTGTACTTAATAGGAAGCTCATGAAAAAAGGAATGCATTCTGTTAGGCAAGAGTCAAAAGTGATTTAAGGTTTATTATTGTTAATTTTTCAACTAGTATGAATGCTTGACAGTGCCAACAGCACTTGCCTTTTCCAGTGCCAACAACATTTGCAGTTTGTCTCACCATGTAACCTTTGATGTTCACCATTCAACAGTAATTCTTGTTGTTCACTCTTGCCAATAACTGTTTCAATTTTGCCAGTGTTAGCAACTTGCTGTTCACTTGTATTAGTAACAGCTTCTGCTTGCAAATGGTAATTTCTTGTTGTTTCACCATTGTTAGTAACTGTTGTTCTTGTGACTGTTGGTAACATGTTGTTCTCTAGTTAGTAACTCTTGCTGCCTTTCAGTGTTCGTAAGTCTTCCTGTAGACAATGCTTTTGATCAAATGCATATTACCACTATTATGGTTAGTAGAGAAGTAGCTTAACATTGAATTGGATCAAGGCCATCATACCATTAAAACATAATGACCTGGACAAGATTTTCCATCCTTTGCCAAACTGCTCAGAGCCCAGGAGTATCCCTCCTTACACTGGGCACAGTATATTATGTTCACATGGTATCCATCTCCATGCTAATTATGTCCTTAAATATCCTATACATCTCCTCTCAGCAGCCAATTCTAGTCTCCAGTCACCTCTAATTGGTTTCTGAGCATCTCCATTTCAAGACATACACTCAGAAACGGAGCAAAAAAATAATATAACATGAAAATTTTACATCTATACACATGTATGCTTCTAACTGTATCCAAAGTGTTTATATGCCTTATAAAAATAGCCATAGGTTGATTAAAAAGCCTAGATTATTCATCACACACTCATTTTATGTATGTAATGTAAATGTGAGCCTAAAAGTTGTTCTCTTATAATGAATAACCTATAGGAAAGAATTATATACCATGCTGCCAAGTTTAGTATTTTATTCTTTTTTTCTGTTCTTTTACAGTATTAAACAATAAAAAAAATAAATACCTGAGAGTCAATGCCCCACACTGCATAAGCATCCTTCCTCACAATGTCTAGGAGCAACGACAACTCAGCTGCGAAGTGGTAGGCCACACAAGCTCACTGAACCGGAGCGCCGAGGGCTGAAGCACATAGTGCATAAAAATATTCTGTCCTCTGTTGCAACTCACCCTATCTAGTTCTAAACTTTCCCTGGAACCAACATTAACACCAGAAGTGTTCATCAGGAGCTACATGGATTGGGTTTCCATGGTTGAGCAGCTGAACACAAGACTCAGATCACCATGCACAATGCCAAACGTTGGCTGGAGTGGTGTAAAACAAACGACCATTGAATACTGTAGAAGTGGAAATGTGTTCTCTGGAGTAATGCGTCACGGTTCATCATCTGGCAGTCTGATGGCCGAGTCTTGGTTTGGTGGATGCCAGGATAATGCTTCTTACACAAAGGAGTACTGCCAACTTAAGGTTGGTGGAGAAGAAATAATGGTCTGGGGCTGTTTTTCATGGTATAACCTGGGCCCCTTAGTTCTAGTTAAGAGAAATCTTAATGCTACAGCACACAATGACATTGAAGAAAATGGTGTGCTCACAACTTTGTGCCAATAATTTGGGTAAGGCCCTTTCTATTTTTCAGCATGACATTGCTCAAAACGAAGTCCATCAAAAAATGGTTTTCCGAGTTTGTGGTTGGAAGAACTTGACTGGCCTGCATGGAACCCTGACCTCAACCCCATCAAACAGCTTTGGGTTGACTTGGAATGCTGACAGCAAACCAGCTTTTTTCACCCAACATCATTGCTCAACGTCACTAATGCTCTTGTGGTTAAATGCATGAGAATCCACGCAGTCATGTTCTAAAATCTAGTGTGTGTGTGTGTGTGTGGGAGGGGGGGGGCATATATACATACCCACACATATAATATACACAATGTTACAATATGCAGGTAGACGATTATGTTTAATCTTTAAAATGGAGAAGATGCCAAAATACCCCAGAGCTGAACAGAACACAGCGGTAATACTTTCATCAAAAAACTATTCTCCTGAAAGATTTGTTCTGTATACACACTAAATTGAAATGCAAGTTTATTCGCTGTCAACTGCTTCATAATGTATTAGGCACTATATAAATAACTGTTAAGAATAAATAATAATAAGTGCCTCATATTAAATCAATTAAATGTATTTGCCAGGCGTTTAACTTCAGGGCAGTGAAAATCTGACTCAACTACGAAGCAAACTAACGCATTTCAATGTCTATTAAAATACCATTGCTAATTCAGACTAGAATATTAAGAACTATTTGTTCCTGGAGAATTATTATGACTGAAAGATATTGTGTCACTACACAGGCTAGAATCATCATTAAACATAATGGGCCTGAGTCATTAAGGAAAGTAAGGCAAAAAAAAGGAGTAAATGTTCTCCGAGACAAACCATCTAACAATGCAAGAGATGCAAATTAATTTATTATTTTGCACATAAGATAAATAATGGCTGTTTTTTCATCTAGCACACAAATACTTGATAGCTTTATTTTTACACTGAAATTTAAAGTTGAACTAGGACATGCCCTACCCCAACTATAAATCTGTGCCTACATTTTAAATTTACCTCCCCCTCCAATGCAACATGGTTTTGCCCAGATTCAAAGTTACTCCTTTTTTATGCTTTGCTTTCCTTAATGACTCAGGCCTAATTAGTGCACATTTTGGATCCACACAGCCCTGTTGATCTAACTGGATTTTGAGAGAAATGTGCGAAAACGTATTTCTCTATGAACCAGAGTGGGTTATGTTCAGCAAAATATTTGTGTTTGAAGGGCAAAGATTCAAAAATGTGGGCAGACTGGGACATGTGTGTGTGTAAAGCTTGTAGGCAGAAGGGGGACGTGTGTGCGTGTGTGTGTGTAAAGCATGTGGGAGAGAGAGCATGTGTGTGTAAAGCTTTTAGGTAGAAGGGGAACATGTGTGTGTGTGTGTGTGTGTGTGTGTGTGTGTATAAAGCATGTGGGCAGAGGAGGCATGTGTGTGTAAAGCTTGTAGGAAAAGGGGGACATGTGTGTGTAAAGCATATGGACAGAAGAGAGAAATGGGTTTGTGTAAATCATGTGGGCAGAGAGGAGCATGTGTGTGTGTAAAGCTTGTAGGCAGAAGGATCATGTGTGTGTAAAGCTTCAAGGCAGAGAGGAGACTTTTGTGTGTGTAAAGCATGTGGACAGAGGGGGACATGTGTATGTGTAAAGCATATAGGCAGAGGGGGAATGTGTGTGTGTGTGTGTGTGTAAAGCATGTGGGCAGAGGGAGCATGTGTGTGTGGAAAGCATGTAGACAGAGGGGGAAATGTGTGTGTGTAAAGTCAGTGGGCAGAGGGGAAAATGTGTGTATGTGAAGCAGGTGGACAGAGGGGGACATGTGTGTGTGTGAAAAGTAATCTGGGCAAAGGGAAACAGGTGTGTGTCTAAAGCATGTGGGCAGAGGGTGACATGAATATCTGTTTGTGGGGATGTGAGGGGGGCTGCCTATTTTATTTTTACTGGCCCCATCATTTCTGATGGCAGCCCTGCTCTTAATACTTACTCCCCCAGACCAGTGGCCCAGTACAATTCGGGACAGATACAGGAGGATCTGGGACAGAAATACAGCAGTAGTATTTTTAATCCCAGAGTAATATGTCTCTCTGTTTCTGCTCTATTTCCAGCTGGTTGCAAAAAATGGACTTGTGGGCTTTCATGTGGCAATGGTCTGGACATATATTAAATATTTTTCATGGAACTCCAGTGATAGTTCCTATTGTACTGCATATTTTACATAAACCACCCCCTTCAACATCTTACTCATTTAAATTTCATCACTGCTTCTTCTGCTTTGATTTGTCCTTGACATTGCCAGTTTTCATTATGTTGTTGTTGGTCATCTCCTGACCAAGAGAGTTTAAAGCAAAAATGACCTTCACGGAGGTCGCTTGATTGTGAGATTTGTCCCCATTAAATGTATTTTATAGAAATTCCTATCCAAACCCAAAGTATAAGAATCCAATACTCTATAGTGTATATTGTTTTATGAATCTCAGAATTTCATTGAGGACTATTCCTTCTTGCCAATAATGAACTTTAATTTACCAATTAAGATCTGTTAGCCCATGAAACTCTATGCTCTAAGTGTGTGTCTGTGTGTGTACATTGATCCACATGTATTAGAAAAATATATATAAGTGTATTTTTTACGTCATGACATTGTGGAAATAGATTTAAGATTTCATTATAAAAGGGTGTTATGAACTGGCTTTTGCCAGTTGTCTATTCTTTTATTTATTTCTGCACATCCAGGAAGAGCCTGCAAGCTGGGTTAGCCCTTTCCCAGAATCCCTCAGGCTTAATGTGCAAAACTGTTAAACATGCAATTTCATCAACCTCCTGGAGACGCATGAAAAATCTTTTCCGTCCCTAAAAGGAGATCTTTCATTATACCCGACTTATCTCTAAATTGATGCAGTTTTTTCTTGCGTTAGCTAACTTATAAAAAGGTAGCTTTGGCCGCAGGCTGATAATGCAATCTTCAGAAAGCCGGAAGATTTAACCTGTTTTTTTACGGTCCCTTTTTATAAATGTTCTTTTTATGAAAGGAATTATGCCTGTATTTTCAGGTGCTCAATGGCATGAGAATGTGCTTCATTTTTGCAGGAAACATTGAGTGAAAAATATTCAACTTTAAACATTGATTCTATAAGCTATGGTAGCAGAAAAGTATTGAATATACACAAGTGAAGAATAGTAATGTAGACTAAATCACAAGCTAAATGGGAAACAATTTATATGCATTTACAGTTGCCACCTTCACCTGGAAAAAAAAAAATGTCTTTCCCATTTTTGTTATTCCTCTACTATAATAATAACATTGGCACTGGGTCTCATTTTTACTTGCCAGGTCGTTAAAATTAAGTGCCAACTCTATCTACAGTCAGGCTTAATTTTATTATAATGTGCCAAAGCACGCAATTATACTTAAGACAAGAGTGTTAGCAATATCCCCAACTATTTTTTCTGTATCTTGGTTTTACTGGTAGTGATGCTCGTTGGGGGCATGACCAGAGTAGCCAACAAATATTTGCACAGTGGTACTTAACATGTGAAGCTTCTAAATATAAATAGTATGATGTATCCATGTACAGACTTTACCATGATGGCATACTAAATTCCAAAGATGAGGTATACAGTTCCCACCAGGAAGTCTAGCCAAAGGGGGCCAAGGCGGAGTCATAGCTCAATTTTGTGTATAAAATTCATTTTATAGTCTAAATGTACAATAAAGAGGCATTCAATGCTCTAGAATAAAGTGGACCACCTTTTAAATGTTGTTTATAGTATCAGACATGGCATGGTGCCCAGTTGACTCTGATTGGCCAGGCAATGGATCACCAAGTAATTTCAATGTATAGTTTGAGTCTGGTTAATTCAAACATGTTTAATCACAGGCCAGTTTACAACAGGACTCTAATTAGGAGTGGTGATGAAGAACAGGACCAATAATTACCAACTGGCCTATACTGTAAATACATTCCAGGTTATATGTGGCTACAGTATTATTCACATGATCTTAGTATGAAGGCCAATGCAACATGTGACCCTTACACCATCAAGCTTCCTATCAACTGGTACAACTGGTGGTGACACTTAAACTGGCTGCAGCTTTCAGGACTACTCCTTTCAGTTCCTTGCAGATGTAGTGAAGGCCCACAAGCATCTAGGGGACTAAGACTAATAAATGGGTGCTGGTACCTAAAATTTGTTTGAGTTATCTAACATTTGGGGGCTCATAAAACTGCATAGGTTGAATATTACCAAATCATTTCCTACCCTACACTTTTCAGCTATGATCTGGGACATTTGTAGAACCCAAGCCACCTCAATTTCCTGTATTTCCTCTTTTTTTGCCCTTGGGCACGTCACAGAATTACTCCCAGCCCTGGAGCGCGGCAGGTATACTCTTCACCTATGACATTTCTGACAGAGGTTCCTGGCTGACCTTTGAAGGCCTATTAAGTAAACATTGTGAACTTTCATGCAAGCCCTTTAAATTTATACAACTAAGAAACTTCTTGAGCTCATTTACATCAGCTGAAATTCTCAGAATCCCCACTGACTTTCATAATCATCATCATCATCATTTAATTATGTAGTCCCAGCATATTCTGTAATGCTTTACAATTCAGATCAAACACAGCAATAAAACAATAATGGGTAATACAGACAGACAGAGAGGTAAGAGGGCCCTGCTCATAATTCTGTACTACCCTTCCTAAAAAACATTCTACAGCCAGCGGATCCTTTCATTGCCCCCTTTACAGCACAAACGTAACTGTCGCCCTTGAAAGTGACATACATGTCTTTACAGGTATGTTCATCTACCGCAATTGTTGCTTGTCAGTTTTTCAAGGAGTCTGTATTTTCAGTCCATCGCCAATGACAGTAGTCGCGATTAGCATGTAGGGGTGAGTGTTGTCTGAATGAAGTAGTTTGCTGTTAAGACTACTAAGAATAATGTGAGCAGGTAATGATTGTGGATGAGAGACGAGGATCTTGTTCAGAATGGAGGTGTCGAGTCGGGAGATATTTTGAGACAAGTGAAGAGATGTACGTTGATGCAGTTTTGTTTATGGCCTTGTATGTTAGTAGAAGTATTCTATATTGGATTCATTAATAAACAGGCAACCAATGTAGGTGTGATGCAGGAAAACGACAGATGCACACAGAGTTCTTACCTGATCACGATCGGTCCACCTACTATTTACACCATACCTTCAACATACTTCTCCACGCACCGCTTCGGTCTAGGTGAAAGGCAGGTACAAATATTCAAAGGAAATACAGTGTGGAAGGAAAAAGGGAGTGTCCGAGGTGACGGGCTGGAGTACAGAAACTGCACTCTACTCCTATTGCCGACACCTCAATTTGGTCTGGGCCTGAGTGCGGGGCTACAGATATTGATGACAGGGAAGAATCCCACCTGAATATCTTACTCACCAATTTACTGGTGAGGGCCTCACCAAGAGAAAAACAGAATGGGGGACACTCACCAAAAAGTCACGGTCTCCTCTTGATGGTCATCTTCGACTCCCAAAAATGGCATCTAGAAAAAGGGATGAAACACAGCATTCCTCATATAAAGCTGTCTACCCTGCTTGTATGTACAGCCATGGCCAAAAGTTTTGAGAATGACACAAGTATTGTTTTTCACAAAGATTGCTGCTTCAGTGTTTTTAGACCTTTTTGTCAGTTGTTGCTATGGGATACTGAAGTAAAATTACAAGCATTTCATAAGTATCAAAGGCTTTTATTGACAATTACATTAAGTTTATGCAAAAAGTCATTATTTGCAGTGTTGACCCTTCTTTTTGAAGACCTTTGCAATTCGCCTTGGCATGCTGTCAATCAACTTCTGGACCACATACTGACTGATGGCCGCCCATTCTTGCCTAATCAATGCTTGGACTTTGTCAGAATTTGTCGGTTTTTGTTTGTCCACCCGCCTCCTGAGGATTGACCACAAGTTCTCAATGGGATTAAGGTCTGGGGAGTTTACTGGCCATGGACCCAAAATTTTGATGTTTTGATTCCCAAGCTACTTGGTTATCACTATTACCTTATGGTGCTCCTTCATGCTGGAAAAGGCATTGTTCATCACCAAACTGTTCTTGGATGGTTGTGAGAAGTCGCTCTTGTAGGATGTTTGGTGCCATTCTTTATTTATGGCTGTGTTCGGTGCCATTCTTTATTTATGGCTGTGTTCTTAGGTAAAATTGTGAGTGAGCCCACTACCTTGGCTAAGAAGCAACCCCACACATGTATGGTCTCAGGATGCTTTACTGTTGGCATAACACAGGACTGATGGTAGCGTTCACCTTTCCTTCTATGGACAAGTGTTTTTCCAGATGCCCCAAACAATCTGAAAGGGGATTCATCATTAAAAAATGACTTTACCCCAGTCCTCAGTAGTCCAATCCCTGTACCTTTTGCAGAATATCAGTCTGTACCTGATGTTTTCTCTGTAGAGTAGTAGCTTCTTTGCTGGCCTTCTTGACACCAGGCCATCCTCCAAAAGTCTTCACCTCACTGTGCGTACAAATGCACTCACACCTTCCTGCTGCCATTCCTGAAAAAGCTCTGCACTGGTGGTGCCCCGATCCTGCAGCTGAATCAACTTTAGGAATTGGTCCTGGTGAGTAATATCTCCCGCCGCTCTGTATCTGCAGTCTCCCTCCAATAGTCACTACATTGGCTCCCCATACCCTACAGAATTAAATTTAAACTCCTCACCCTCACCTTTAAAGCTCTTAGTCAATCTCCCCCCCCCCTACATCTCCAATCTCATCTCTACCTACACTCCTACCCGCCCCCTCCGCTCTGCCTCTGACCGCCGCCTCACTACTTCACTGATCACCTCCTCTCACTCCCGTCTTCAGGACTTTGCCCGGGCTGCTCCCCTGCTGTGGAACGATCTGCCACGTTCCATCAGATTAGCATCTACTCTCAAAGGCTTCAAGCATATCCTTAAGACTTATTTCTTTATTCAAGTCTATCAGTCCTCCTCCTGGATCTCTCCCCTAGTTAGTACCACCCTATTTGCTTTACTCTGTCACCTGTGTTTGTATATATTATTGTATCATGTTGTGTCTTGGTTCTGTTTTCTGTATATGTAATGTATGGCGCTGCGGACCCTTTGTGGCGCCTTATAAGTCAAAGATAATAATAATAAATAGTGGGATAACATTGCTTATAATTGGCAAGTGCTGATGATATATTTTTGTGTTCATTAAGAAAACTTGTGCATTGTAAGAAATAAGCATGCACTACTGCAAATTATTGGAGCTATTAGAAGTCACAGAGGATATCCATGACTATATAAATGCACCAGTCAAGAGCCTATTACTGTACAGTAGATGGGGCTATGGGGCAAGGCAACCCTGTGGGTGCATGAATGCAAATGCTTCTAAGTGCCCCCTCAGCCAGGCATTCATATTTAATACTTAGACCTATTCATTTAAGGTTGGGGCTGTTTACAGAGAGATAGGCCTAATTATTAAACATGGGTGCTATTGATTTTATGTTAGGTCTGTTTGGGAGAAGGGAGGCCTATAGTGTTCAATGATCACTAGCCTTTTCATATTTCTTCTACTCTTAGGTCATGTCACCTACCTTTTTTCCAAACAGAACCCCAACATTCCAGGAGCCAGACAAGCAGCTTCTGAATTTAAGACAGCAGCAGCAGCAGACGATAGTGAAAGCTGTAAGAACAAGTAGGAGAGACCAGGACAGACTGCCAACTGTCCTAATTCTGTTGGGGCAGTCCCAATTTTGAGTGAGTATCCAGCTCAATCAGGACTACCCTACTGCAAGGACAAGGGAGATATGTCCCGCTGTGTACTATTAGTGAAGGGAGAGTTGGCCACACCGAACAGTAGTGTATGAAACATTGCCTTTGTATATGAATGGTAAAGGAGCATTGTCTCAAATGATAGCCATGTTCCTTGCATGATGGTCATGCCCACTCTGATAGTGTGACATGAAAATCCTCCTCTAGAAATCCTGTGTTTGCCCCTGTTAATATATTAATCAGACTCCCATATTTCAGGTTAACACAAAGTGGAATTGCTCAGAGAAGTCACTAATACAAAAGGCTCACAAGTGCAGCTGTAACAAGATGAAAGTAAATTTGTGGACACAAGCCTATTTTTATGGAACAATGTATGGATTTGCAAAATAAAATAGCATCCACGGTAGAGCAAGGAGGCATGATGAGTTGACCTAGGCAAATAGAAAGAATACTAATACATATCAGAGCATTGCATGCTCTGATTCGTTGGACGATACGCCTTATGTGTAAAAATATGATTTCCTTTTTTAGGCGAGATACTTTAAATGGCGCATTAAGGTTGGAGATTGAACACAATTAAAGGTATTCCTGGTTTTGTGGTGCATGCAAAGAGTTTTAATTCCATAAAACGACCTGAATATTCAACTTCGGAAATTATCATCATTAGAACTCTTTAAAATCACTTGCTCCATGTATGTACATATAATGCACAAAGCGCATATATAGAAAGCACTCTTTAATACCCTGTTTGGAGTTATATGAAATATAAATGGTGGTCAAAAAGGCAGTATAGTTGGAAGACCACTGAAATGTTTAAGTTCCCGATATTCTTAACAGAACCGGTCTGTCTCTTTCATCATATCCTGATAATACATTTTGGACTGAAGAGATTTCTAGATGATAACGTTCAGTACATTAGCCATAATAACTATGGGCTGGGATCCTGACAAGTTCAAAATGGGTCCTGACATGTTTAAAAATTTAATGTATAGTGTAAAGAAAAGGAGGGTGACATTTATGGGAGTAGAGTAGTGGAGCCAAAAAATGAATATTCCCCCCTCCATAATGTCCCTAGCAACTGTATAGATAACCTACTGCAATACTTCCTATGCTTCAATATATTTAAGTTAGGAACAAGGCACAGACAGCCTAGAGAAGACACGACTGTCGATGCTGGCAGTAAAAACTGGGCAGAAGGATCAGAAATTTTATTTGGGAGGTCTAATGGGCATTTTAAGTATATAGACACAGAAAGTAAGCCCTGACAAGATACCCTTCACCACCAAAAGGGACATCAGTATATAGAATCAGCTGATCAAAGGCAGACAACTCCTTAAATAAAAATCTGTATAACATACTAAGAGGAATATAATAGAGCATGTACTTGCTAAAGAGGGACAAGCTATATATAAATATATTACTGTATAGGAATAAAATATATGAAATTAAAATACAGTTTATATTTGTGTTGTACACTTACTGTTTCTGTTATTTCTGTTCTTTCTTTGACACACAATTTCACATAAAAGCCACTTTGATACATAATCACAACAGTATAAAACGGTGCCACAATTTTTAACAGCTTTGCTACCCAGGATCCTCCTCTGCAGCTTAGCCGCATTTTAAATCTGCCAGTAGTTGATTGTGGCTCTCCTACGTAGATACAAAACTAAATATTACTTTCACACACATGGATGACAGCATTAGATTATAACTATTAGCCTCTAGTTTGTCTCAACAAGTAAAAGCTTTTATAGCAGGCTGTGAACAAAGGGTCAAGTGACACTAACTTTAAAATGTCATTTTACAATTGGTCAGTCATTTTGTGAGGGGGAGATAAGACCATTACAGTGTTTATTATGTTCTAGTGACCCCTAATCTAAGGAATGCTTGGAAGTGTTTATGATAAAAGCTAAAATAACCATTTTAAAGACATTTAAAGTATTATTTTCTTTCCTACGTGACCTGCCTATCATGTGAGGTCAATAGCAGATTAAACTAACCTTTTCATTTTTTTGGTCATTTAATTTTTTTTTAGTTTAATTTCTTAAGGTAGACCCAAAACCTGTAGTAAATGGACAACAAAAAATGTGTTATTGCTCCACATAATTACTGGTGTTATCAAAATACCGAACTTTGGACTTCATTGTGTTTTGTTCCTTGAGTAAAATATATTTACGTGTAATATATCATTTATATGAGTTTTGGAATTCACCCAGTTTTAACATAACTGATTTCATTTGTATTGCTGCTGCGAGTAGGAAGGACATTTTTATTGCATGCTGATGACCAAACAGACTTATCTTGATAATGAAAAATTGAGCCCTTAAATTTGGCAAACCATGCCTAGCTATTAGTAAGATCAAGTGTCATGTTCAAAGAGGACTTACTATCTGGTATTGGCGCAGCTGAACAAGAAGGCACTAAGTCTAACGCACCCCCCGGTATTCACCAGGGAGCCCCGCAAGGGAGTTTGGGTTTAGCTGCAAGAGTGTGTGCAGGTCGCGGTTCTCCGAGACAGCCACCAGTGTAGTAACAAGTGGACAGAAGCATAGTCAGACAATCCGGTTTGGAACCAAACGGGCAGCGAGGTACAAGGGAGAATCCAATGAGTAGTAAGACAGATAGCCGGGTCAATATCACCGGAAGCAGGAACAATCGACAGGGAGCTGGAGCTGGGGTTAAACCAATACTCTGGCACCCTAGTGGTGCCAGAGCCTCCTATAAATACCCCCTAGTGATGGCTGACAGGTGGGGGGGGTGTTGGCGGTCAGTGTCCCTGACCGCTGGCAGGAAGCCACCTAGCATTCCCGTTGCCTAGCAACGGGACACCAAAGTGCCGGCGCATGTACGGGTGACCGCCACCTACTGTCAGTGTGGAGGCATTGCCTGACATCAAGCTAAACATCTTTATTGAAGAAGAGGGGGAAAGAAGCTTTGATTTTCTGCATTTTTGTTGGGAAGTCTTTGTGTGGACATATTGGGGCTCATGAAGAAGTGAATGCACTTTTTTCCCCATGTATAAATACACATTCCCATACTGTGAACCCCCCCCCCCCACTAAGCTTAAACAAGTATCCAGATCTTGCACACTTTACAGATATGACTCATTATATCTGAAATGATGGAACGGGAGACAGAAGGGGAGGGCAAGAATAGGCAGACTACAGAAAGGGCGTATTCACGTAATTAAATCTCGAGTAGACGTGGACGCAGTTCAGCTTTCAGGAGGGGTATCTCTTTCAGTGCAGGAGAACTGGTGCAATGTTTATGATGATGATCAACAGCATTAGCTAGCTGTTGCTGATTAGCAGATTGCAGATTAGCGATTGCAGATTGACCTCTGCAATTGATAGTACTTATAGCATTAGCGGCTCGGCTATATTATATGAAGTCACAGTTGTCTATTGGCATTACTTAAAGCAGCAATCCCATTAAAAAATATGGTAAAGAGCATGTGAGGAGGTCTATGGAGCATATAATGGGCATATGGGGATTTCTGATGGGTATGTAAAGGGCATTTGGAAGGTCTGAGGGGCATGTGAGGAGAACTGAGAGGTATGTTAATGGCATGTGGGGAGGTCTGGGGAGCACAATATTGCTCTGGGTGTCATGGCTTCATGCCACGCCTCTGTGAATGAGGGAGGCACGGGTGGTCAAGGAGAAGGAAGGAGGGGTTGTCCTGCCTGTTTCATTTGTAATGGGCTCCACAATTTCTGATGGCAGCCCTGCCTATGAATACCCTGTCCTTATCAGGTCACCTCTCTCTACAACAAAACACTCGCTTCAATCCTAAACAATGCAGCTCCAGTCCCCACATATACACTCTGATGATCCAAACCTCAACCATGGCACACCAAACAGATCTCACTGCTATACTGATTTCCTCCTCTCTAAATCTATCCTTTCATCTTATAACACAACCCTTTCTCTTGCTAAACAAACTTAACTTCTCTAATATCCATCACCTCTTTGCAACCTTCCTTTCAACTCCCTTCTCCCTTTCTTCACTAACAAGATATTTCCTGAAGCCAAATCCCGCACATCCCAACAACCTTCTCATACATTTCCTAATCAACCATCAGTTTATTCTCTCAAGTGACCAAAGACAAAGTTTTGGCATTTATCTCACCATCTCACCCTATTACTTGCCCCCTTGACCCTGCTCCCTACAAACTTCTCTGCTTCATCTCCACCACTGCATGTCCACTTCTAGCTCTTCAACCTGTCTCTGTCCGCTGGAATTCCACCCTCTAAACATGCAGTCATCTCACCAATCCTAAAGAAACCATTTTTCAATTCAGCCTCTCTCTCCAACTACCGACCTATTTCTCTCCTCCTATTTGCCTCCAAACTACTTGAGTGTCTTGTATACAACCTCCAATCTCCCTAAAATTTAATTTATACTGCACTGCAATAGTGATCAATAATCTACTTGAAGTCTAAGGGTTACTTTTCCATTCTCATCCTCCTGGACCTCTCTGCTGCTATCGATACTGTTGAGCACCATCTATTCCTTCACACATTTGACTCCATTGACCGTCATATCACAGCCACAGGCCTTTCCTGCTTCACTTCCTAATGTCGAACCACACCTTTAGTGTCTACCTCTAGGACATCCTCCCCTCCACTAACTCTTGGGTCCAAACGGCTCTGTTCTCGACCGTTTGCACCTCACTGCACACCTCTTCCCTTGAGAAACTAATTCATTCATTCAGCCTCCTGTACTACCTCTACATTGATGACACCCAAATTTACATCTCCTCCCCTGACCTCCCATCTGTATTTGTGTAACTAACTCTCTGTCTGCAATCTCTACATGGATGTTCCAATGCTACTTAAACAGCTTGTTCAAAACAGAACTTATCATATTTCCTCCTCTGAGTGACTTTCCCATGGCATTCACTTGCAAATTTCCACCTGCATCACAATACTTACACTTGTTGATTTCTTTGAGAAAATGAAGAACTCCCCTCCTACATCTCCAAGTGGGTTCCAGTTATTTTGTCAATACAGGCTCAGCATGCCAGGCAATAGGTTAAATAAGAGTAATCTGCTTCAACATATGAATACATAAATTGCTCCACCCATCAATTTTGTTTTAAAAAAAATGCAATATTCATAGCTGGCTTGGTCACTCTGCTTGGAGGACCCAATTGCAGGATGCTGATCTTCACTTAGATCATTAAAAGTCGCTTAGCCTGAGTCACGTCCTGATTGTGAGTTCATCACACGTATTACCAGAAGCCCCCGGTGCACTGTACACTTAGCCGTCGGACTGTCCAGTAAGATATTGTGGCACAGGCCTAATGGTAGACTTAGGAATCCCTTAGCTCACCTCCCTGAAGTTTGGAAAACAGGCACCACTGAAATGTTTTCTTCAGGTAAATCCAGGTTACAGATGGGCACCCTAGGACCCACTGGGCTACATGTGGGAGCTTAAGTTGCCTAACTGGTATTTATGCCAGGTATAGCTAATTCCAAGAAAGAAAGTTTCCGTCTCTGTGTTTGCATCCTAAGAGGTATCTGTATTACTCAGTACAGTTGTGAATGACTACAGGCTTTTCCTGGTGACTTGGGGAATTTTAGTCTGGCCCAGGTGACTCTGCGTAAATGAGGAAATCAGCAATGGTAGTCCAATGGCTCTATCAATTTTTGAGTATGTCCCAGCAAATAGAGCCAAGAATGTAGGAACATCCATGCACTATTTCCACACTACTAAAGATGAAGAAAGATTCACTTTATAGCATCTTGCTGGTCAGAATATCAAAATCTTACACGACTAGGAAGGGTTAATGTACAGTATAACCTGGACGTCGCTCTTCAGGCCATTTATAAATGAATGAGCCAGAAATTCTAATGGGCAAATTAATTTAATCAATTAATGAGTGATAATGAAGGCTGTTTTTTAATAGTGGCAGATATGTAATTGACTTTAAGCTATTAATTTGCTACCTGCCCTATTAGTGACAGTTATAATAGGGGCTTAAATAATAGATATGAGCTGTTATTATTCTTAAGCAGAGTCTCTATGGAGTGATTTAGCTTTACTGAAAGGCACAACACTCTGGAGTTTAAAACAATTCTTCCTTTCTAACTCTTTCTGACCTTTCTTTGCCAAAATAACAGGATTCTTTGTTGGAGCAGCGATGTCACTACTATATGGAATTTTCCAAAGAAAAGCATTGTGGGGAATGATTTCTTGAACAAGCAACAAATGGATGCATTTTTCTGAAGTTATGGATTTATTAAAATTCTATCCCAATGCCCATGAAGGGCCCATCAATACCAGTAGTGGATAATACATTTTACTCTGTAATGCAGAATGGCTTTTAGCAATTGGATGTAGAAGAACCTGATTAGCCGGAGGGTGACCTTAATGCCACTGTGTTCTTCTCTCTGTAAAAAAATCTATTTAATATTAATACACCAAGGAAAGAGGAAAGTGAGCTATCCATTTTCTTATTGACAGTAGCAGCTTGTCCAGCTCTGTCTGGTATGAGGGGACCTAGTTATATGCTTTAATCCCTTTATTGCCAATGCAGTCAATATAGTTTATTTAAGGATTATAGAGATACATTGGAGACCTCATTAACTCATCAGACTCCGGACTATTTTGGTGTTTCTCAACATACTGTGTTTGGCAGAATTTCAATGCGACTTGGGAACAGATAGATTGGTCATCTGTCCAAGAATTGGGTCATGCTCAGATACTTGCATATAAAACCCTCATACTCAACAATGGCAGGTGTACTAAAGGTTGAACCCTCACTTTTTGTGCTATATATTAAATAAAAAAAAGAAACATTAATATCATCAGCAAGTTTCCTGGCAACCATGTCATCATTTTTCCCCCTAGGTTTTGATTAGTAAATGTTCCATGACTGCTAAGGCCTGATAGGTGCTAGGCATGGACTTCTTACAATTCTAACTCTTGAAGTTCTGTTCTCAGCAAATGTTAGGGTTTATACTAGTTAAGATCCCCAACACATCTTGGCACAAGAGCTAGCACTTAGTAGAAACCTTGCCAGAACTGTTTTCTAACTCCTGACAATTTTCACAAGAGACCCCAATACCTGCTAGCTGTGGTATTTGTTGTGAAGCTCATCAAATTTGGAAACCACTGGAAACTAACAGGATGACAATGTCATAGGTGACACTGCAGGTAAATAGTAAGTAGTTGACAAACAGGTGCAGGTAAAGAGCTGGTATCAAAAGATCTTAGTGAAGTATATGCATTAACATTGACAAAGGGTACTGAAACGAGAGAGCTAGGAACTGCCATACTAATAATTTAAATGGAAAAGAGATGCCAACAATATCTTAGATATATATATCTTAATATATAGATTAAAAATAGGATGCACATCCACATGGAACGTAAATGCAAAACAACTCACAGAGCTGGTTCCCAAATTAAATACTTCTAAAAACATAGGGTTTAAATAGATTATTTCATTAATATCTCTAGAATTGAGATTTTGATGTCACATTAACATCCGAAATCTGATAGCATACCAATAAAATGCAACTGAGCTAAGAGTGCTGATTGATTACACTGGAATGTGGAAAAGCTAGGATTACATTATTAGTTACCATATACACCAATCAGCCACAACATTAAAACCTGCCTACTATTGTGTAGGTCCCTCTCGTGCCACTAAAAGAGCTCTGATCCGCTGAGGCATGAATTCCACAAGACCCCTGAAGATGTCCTGTGGTATCTGGCACCAAGACTCTACCAGCAGATCCTTTAAGTCCTGTAAACTGCGAAGTGGGGCCACCATGGCTCAGACTGGTTTTTCCAGCACATCCCACAGACACTCAATCAGATTGAGATCTGGGGAATTTGGAGGCCAAGTCAACATCTTGAGCCCTTTGTCATGTTCCTCACACCATTCCTGAACAATTTTTGCATTTTTGTAATGGGCATTATCCTGCTAAAAGAGGCCACTGCCGTCAGGGAATACCACTGCCATAAGGGAATACCGTTATGAACGGGTGTATTGGTCTGCAACAATGTTTAGGTAGGTGGCACGTGTCAAAGTAACATCCACATGAATGACAGGACACAAGGTTTCCCAGCAGAACATTGCTCGGATCATCACACTGCCAAAATATTGACACTGTAAATGTCAACAGATTAATTCTGTTTAAAATGGTGACATTGTGACTGTCGATAGTAGTAATGTCGACAGTCACAATGTCAACATTCAAAAAGCAAAACAACCAGCGGGTTTGGCACAAAATATTTCATATAATTCCCCCCCTCCACCCCCACAAACATTAACCTCAAGCATTACCTCCATCAAAAAAAATCATTAACCCTAATACTGCTGGCAGACCCGCTGGCACAATACAGCTGGCTGACCCGCAAGTATAATACAGTACAATAGCGCACAATGACATAAATATAAAAAAAGAAAAAATAGCCTCCCCCAAGCAGATTAACCTTAGTGCTGCCAGCCTAGGCTATTACTACCAAATCAGGGAAACAAAAAGTGAGGGGTCCCCCCCGATTTTACTAGTACCAGCAATAGGCTCTGCCAGCTGGGGCTGGTGGTACTATAGCTGGGGAACACGCATGCAGTGTAAGGTCCTGCTGCCATGATGCTAACCAACCCCGGGCTGGTCACCACGGGACTGGATTCCCTAGGGAGATATGAAATCTGCAAAAAAAAGCAGGGGGTGTCTGCTGGGGAGGTGGGTGTGGGGTAATTTAACATATTAGATAAATCAGAGCTGGGGCCATGGGTGAAGCTCAGCGTCCTTTAGACACTGCTTCCATATTGAATGACTGCACACGTTGCTCTTCATCATCCCTCCTTAGTGGTAATAGGGAGTGCTACGCTCTGTCTCACACCTTGATGGTGGTATCCCTGGTGGTCTAGTGAGGACAGGAGGTGGGGCAGCCTCCAGCCGTCTGCATTACACTACTTTGTATGCACGGACTGGAAGTTCAGCTTCTCCGACGTTCTTCTGAGACAGTTATTGAGGAACAGAGGCAGCAAAAGTAGCTGTGTAGCAGTATATAGGGGTCTAAACAACCATTTCCGCATCTTTTAAGTAAGTTTGTTATGTATTGCATGCCTAACGAAGGAGATTTCATAGAAAGAGGGGGCATTGCAGCGGTACATAAATATGCATCACTGCGATATGCAGCGATGCCTATTTAGCTGTACCTCATCTAATTGATGCGTAGATCCAATAGTGTAAAAACCTACAAACCTAGGAGCCTGTGCCCACAACAGTAATATGATCCTGTACAGATGTGCGGAGATACTGAAAATATTACAACAACTTACGCCTGCATATATGTATGTGAAGTAACCTGATATATAAATATATATATACAAACTGCCTAAGACTGTTACTGTCTGCTGCTGTACAGTTAACATCTGTAAGTACCTAAAATTTTCATCTGTTAAAGCTCTTCAAAATACACCAACAGACTTGTTCAAGTTAAAATTGTTATGTGGCTTAAGATCAGGGCCTGATCAACAATTAGGCTGAACAGGCTGCAGCCTGGGGCGCTGGTTCCTGGGGGACGCAGTGCCGGCACAATTAACAAGCATTTAAAAAAAATAAAAAAATAATAATTTTAATATGTCATATTTTTTTTCTACCTACAATGTCCGATGCTGCCTCCTCAGTGATCGGACCACCCCTGGTCTCAAGGGGGCGGTCCCGACTGTCAGTGTATCCAATCACGCTGACGCAGGCAGCTAACAGCAAATCCAATGCTGTTAGCTGTTCTGTCAGTGCAGGAGTGGTTCTAAGCTTAGTGTAGTCATCAGAGATTATCACATCTCAATCACTAAGACAGCGTCCGCACTGACAGGGCAGCTAACAGCATGGGATGTGCTGTTAGCTGCATGTCAAGAAGACAGAAGTCCCAGAGCCTGGAGAGAAGAGGAGCAGAAAAGAGCAAGCTAAGTACAGTCTGTTAAATATTGCGGGGAGCAGAAGGGAGATGACTGGGGTAGAGGGAGAGTGATTTACTGGCTGCTTGATGGTTGGGGGGAAGGGATTAATGAAGTGGCTAGGGGGGTTAATTAATTGGCTAGGGGGGAGTTAATGAAGTGGCAAGGGGGGGAGTTAATGAAGTGGCTAGGGGGAAGTTAGCTAATTGGCTAGGGGGAATTAATTAATTGGTTATGGGGGAGTTAATGAAGTGGCTAGGGGGGAATTAATAAATTGACTAGGGGGGAGTTAATGAAGTGGCTAGGGGGGACAGTTAAGGAAGTGGCTGGGGGGAAGTTAATTAATTGGCTAGGGGGGAGTTAAATCATTGGCTGGGGGGGTTAATGAATTGACTCAGAAGGGACCTGATGAATTGGCTGGGCAAAGGGTTAATGAATTAGCTAAGGGAAGTGTTAATTACTTACCTGGGGGAAGGGTTAATGAATTGGCTAGAGCAGTGGATTCCAAACTTTTTTAGTTCAAGGCACCCTTAGGGTCTCAAAAAATTTTTCAAGGCACCCCTAAGCCAAAATAATCACCAAGTAGTCCCCCTCCCTGCTTACCACTGGCCCTGGCCGAGGCACCCCTGTGAGGTCTCCAAGGCACCCCAGGGAGCCTAGACGCACAGTTTGGGAACCACTGGGCTAGGGGTGTTAATAAAATGACGGTGGTATAATAAATTGGCTGGGGGTTGAGCAAATGAGTGGTTGGGTGGGTAATGAAATGGATGGTGGGGGTCATAAACCTTCTGGTGGGGGTTAATAAAAATGATGGGGATGAATTGGTTGCTGGGGAGAGTTCATGAAATAGCTTGTGGGGGGCATGATCTCTGTATTGTGTGGTGGTGACTAGAATGCTAAATATTAGACAGTCAGGGCTGGTAGATGTTAGTATATAATTGTAAATAATTTTCATATATTTTATTGTCTATGTCTGTACTACGGGGTTGTTTTAGGTGGTCATAGTGGAGTGTTGTGTATGAATCATTCAGGGTTTGTTAACATTTTGCACTGTAATTCAATTTTTGCATATTTTCAGTACAGGACTCCAAGTTTCCAGAAGCCAACTGACAACAAGGCTCCAAGACCAAGCAAGAGAGAACAGCAGGTAGTCTACCCTGCAAGATCAGGTAATAGAGAAAGTCACAAGTTGTCTAACTCTGAATCCGAACTTTACTATAATGACATTTTAATATGTTTTTTTATTGTTGTATGTATTATATATATATATATATATATATATATATATATATGGAATCATATAGAGCAGAGGTGTCCAAACTCAGTCCTTAGGATTTATTTAATAATGCACAAGCGAGTTAACACAGCCAGAAATCCTAAAAACATGAACTGTTGTTAGCCCTTGAGGACTGGGCCTGGAAACCTCTGATCTAGAGTATTCTCACAGTGCTGTTCTCTCTAGTGGTTTATTGAGGAGTATGCAATGTTTATCTGAACAGCAGCAGTGAATGATTTGTGTTAATTTTTTTTTTAAATAACAATAATATATATAAAGTGATTGAAGTGGGCTGGTAGACGGTGTATACCGCCACGACCGCTGTCTTCATTGTAAAACTATTTTAAATTTCCACTGTGACCGATATATATATATATATATATATATATATATATATATATATATATATATATATATATATCAGGCCCTTCTTAACATCCACCACCAATGCTGCTGACACCCATCACAGATAACAGCACAAGTGCACTGTTTATAGGTAATTCTCACAATACTTGGAACTTGTTCTTGAGTCTTGATTGAAATGGCAAGTACAACTTTTTAGCAGAAGTATATTAATTAGTGGTGATGAATTGTTAATTAGTGACTATTAGTTGTTAATTAGTAGTGGGTGTGGTATGCAAGAAAGCCTTAGGACATGTATGAATTTGGAGGTAATTTTATGGCTTTTTTTTTGCATTTTAGAAAAAATAAGTTCTTGTGTGCAGCCTGATGTACAGACAGGAGAGGGACAAACAAGGGAGCAGAGCAAGAGAAATGAGGTATGTGTATGTGCAGTTAAATATATTGTTTTCATTTATTATGGAGATTATGGGTAATATGCAGCCTTAGGCAGCTGCCTAGGGCGCCGGCCTCCGGGGGGGCAGCAGTGTGGCCGAGAATGACATTCAATTAATTTTGAATTACATTAAATTAATGCGGCCATCCGCCCGCATTATAGCGCTCCTGCAGACCTGCAGTGCAGTGCTGCAACAGACTAGTGCAGCACCACATTTTCAAGACTTTGGGGCTATTCGGTGCTGACAGCATCGTGGTGTCACAACGCTGTCAAGACGAGCCCACAGGCACAGGCAAAGAGAGAAGAAAGAAGCTGAGAAGCAGATAGAAGAAGAAGAGAAGGTAAGTAAATTAATAAGAAAACGGAAGTGGAGAAGAGAGATGCTTCAGAAAACAGAGATGGGAGGGAGATGAAAGATGCTTCAGAATAAGGGAGGAGGGGAGAAGAGTGGATGCTACAGAAGAAGGGGGGAGAAGAGAGAATACCAGAGAAGAAAGGGGAGAAAAGAGAGGATGCTACAGAAGAAGAGGGGGGGGGGGGGGAGGATGCTGCAGAAGAAGGAGAAAAAGAGAGGATTCTATAGAAGACGGTGGGGAGAAGAGAGGATGTCACAGAAGAAAGGGGGGAAAAGAGAGGATGCTACAGAAGAAGGGGGTGAGAAGAGTGGATGCTACAGAAGAAGGGGGAGAGGAGATGCTGCAGAAAATGGGAGGGAAGAATAGATCATTCAATTGAAAATGGGGGACGGAGAGAACATGCTACTGAAGACGGGGGGACGAGAGGATGCTACAGAAAACGCGGCATAATGAAGCTTCGCTGTTACTCACCATGCTGGGGCTAATCTAGAAGCCCCTGTGAATCCACCCCGCCATCACAAACTCTTTGGAAAGCAGTTTGGCAGGGAAGCATGCTTGAGAAAAGCAGGTGGACGGGGGACATTTTAAAGAAAAGCTGGTGGGCAAAAAGCTGACAAGGGCGCTTAGGGCAGTGGTGTATGGGAGATATGGGAAAGCTGGTGGGCATTTGAGTAAAGCTGGTCTTATGCAGCTAGCATATGTGACAAAAGCTGATGGTCAAGGGGTGGCATATGTGAGAATAGCTAGTGGACAGATGGGCATGTGTGGGAAAAGCCGGGAACATGTCAGGTGAATGATGTCAAGTTTTATGCTTTGATTTGAACTGAAATCTAACATTTTGAGCCTCCCCTTTACATATCCTGCATTTGCTCCTGGGCAGCAGTTAAGCCTGGAAGGTATTTGCGTCAGACATCAGTATGTCTGGACAGCAGCCTTGCCAGCCATCCAGGAGGAGGTAAGAGTTATTATTTTTATTTTAGAAATGTCAAGCATGTGCGGGTCTGGGAAGTAAGAGTTTTTGGGGAGGGAAGGGCGGTAAACATAAGCTTTGCCTAGGGCGCCGGGCAACCTTGCATCGGCCCTGGTAATATGCCTGCCTTTTGAACATGCCCTTTGGCGTATCAAGTCACACATCATTGGAATACATGGACAGTGCTCCTCCTATGATATGACTACAAGTTGGCGATTGGCTGCCTGTTGCTATCCAACGATGGGACCACCCCCCTAGAAACCAGGGAAGCTGCCAGCGGGTGGTTGACATAGCACCCTGCACTGCTTATCACCCCCACCCCCTTTCCATGTCCTCACAAAAAAATATCAGCACTGTGTAGAGGCCTGGGGCTGCAACCCCATCTGGCCCATTGTTAATCCGGTCCTGCAAAAGTCCCTAGTAACACCTCTTCTGGTACGTCTCCCTTTTTACAGCATTAGTTAAATTATAGCATAGCCTGGTGGCCTCCCAGCTTCAATGAGCCCCAGTAGTATGTATACAATTATCCTGATTTTATTGGGTACGTCTTCCTTTCTCTATTCTTCTCTCAATGTGTCTTTCATACTTGATATTCCATATTTGAAATAAGTGTGTGCATGTGTTACAATCTTCATTCATTTTCATTTATAACTAACTTTTCCTATGGGGCCCATCATATCAGTACTGGGAGGTAAAAATGTTAAAGCTGATTATTGTTTAAAGGAACATTAAAAACCGAGTGAAATAATCAGGGCTATAAAATCCATTACAAGGCGGAAGAAATTTTGCAGCCTGTCAGTAAGTGTCCTGAAGCCTCCTGCTGCTTCTTAAACATATTGGATTCTATGCACTATTTTTCTGCATGATACACTGTATCCATATTATCTCACAAATCATGTGTTGCTTTTCAGTTCTTGACAAACTGCCTTAATAACCACATGCTAAAGGTTTGTGCCTGGGGGCTGTGAAATGGCTTCTTCAGATCAGCCAGATGGGAAGTCCTGAGCGGTTCTATTTGTCATCTTCCGGCCTCCTGAAGGCTAAAGGGGACTGAAGACACGTTGCTCAGCCGAGTATTACATTTCTTTATCTTCTTATCGATGCAGATTAAATGGCAATTACATGGCAGCCCCTAACAGAAGCCAGCAGTAGCGTAACTCTGCCTTGTGAATAATATATGCTATAGATTGTAAAGTAATAAGAAAACACATTAAAAAATCTTAATTTTTATGTGAATATTGATTATATTTACTGTTTATTATTTTTAGGGAATAGCGAAATTAGTGAAAATAGTGAAATTTACCACAATATTCACCACAATACACATTGTTTTGCGAATTTTCACCCATTTTTCCAGCAGATATTGCCCTTAAGTATTTCCTGGGTGCCCCCCTATTATTTTTGTTGTGCCCAGACTTTTCCCATACTGGTTTTGCTTGCGCAGAACATACTAACAAATAGAGCATGCAAGCAATTTTAAATGGTCAGTCCTGGCAGGGTGTATATATTGATGAAGGACTTTGGGATGATGATGATGTTGGAAGATATTCTTAGGGAAGAGCTCCTGTAGCAATTGCACCCCATGTATTGACTGGTGCTTGGAGTGTCTCTGCTGTATGAGGGTTGTATATCTTTAAATAGCTCTATTTTCAAGAAAGTGACAGCGCTGCAGAACTGACAAAAACCTAGCCTGGTAAGTGAATTTACTCTCCTGTTGTCAATCTTGCCAATGCAATCATGTCGTTGGTCATATTAGTCATTGTATTGAGACAGAGTGGTGTTGTGTGCATGGAACGTGAGGCCTCTCTAGAATATGAGGCTTTGTCTCCCAGGCATAAGACTGTTGCCTTTGTGCTTAGTGACACATTGAGCCATGAAGAAGCCATAGGCATTAGAGATGCTGACTCCTTTCCTGTTGACCCTAGCATGGTCTCTGGTGTTGCAAAGGTGGATAATGTTTGCGCTGTTATTGACTCCTCAGCACTGATGGGTGCGGATAGTTCTCAGGCTAGCCATGCTGATAAAGTCCAAACCTGAGCTGGCACCACCACCTTCATGTGGGAGTCATTCCAGATGATGCATGACTGATATTGTCAGGTGCCTCATAAGCAATGCCTCAGTGTGGTGGAGCAGATGAAGAAGCCACCCAATCATGCCCATGGTACATTTGCACCCAGACGTGCTATAGAGTACGACCCTGATACTTTAGATTTGGTATACAGAGTGCTCTAGGTCTAAGTAGCAGCATCACTCATTCAGCATTACAATAGTCATAGGTGCTGATCTGTAATAAATTACAGTAGGCTGCACACACACAGACGGAGACCGAGACAGCGATGGTGCATCTGTAAGTTGCAATCACTAAATGTCACAGGAGGGGGAGATCTTACACAGTTAACAATTGGTGTGTTAGCCAATAGTAGCCCTTTTTCACAATATAATAATGACTTGTAGTAATAATAATTATGGTACACTATATAAAAATTAAATAAACTGTATGAATTCTAGCTTCCGTACTTTACATCTGTGCTGCAGCTGTACCTATACCATACTTGCCGACGTTCTCACGTCGGCGTCCGGGAGCTGCCTGGGGGAGGTGGGTGTTTTGGGGGCGGGGTTATGCAAATCATGCCATTTTGGTCCAAATGCCTCTATTCCATGAGAATCGCTGTATTTTGGATCTAATTCTGCCCACTTCCTCCTAGTGAAGTGGGCAGATGCAGGAGGCTGCCATACTCTCCCGGGAGTCCGGGAGACCTACCTGGAATCTGGGAATCTCCCGGACTTTCCGGGAGAGTTGGCAAATGTGACCTATACCAGGCTTGGCTAACCTGTGGCACTCCAGGTGTTGTGAAACTACAAGGCCCAGCATGCTTTGCCAATATATAGCAGCTTATTGCTGGAAGGGTATGCTGGGACTTGTAGCTTCACAACACCTGGAGTGCCACAGGCCTGACCTAGCTGTTGTGAACTTGCAAGTGCATCTGACCACAACACCCCTTTATCAGTTTGTGAATGACAATTACATAATCCAACAGAACAGAGCAATTCCAACAGAACAGAGCAGTCACATGATTGTGCTGGGAGGCGGCATATACTATCTGCAGACTATATAAAGCTCACCTGCACACTGACAACCTTGTCAGAGCAACAAGTTACCATTTTGTGTCTGTCTCTCCCTGTGTATCCTGTTCTGTTTCTGGTGTTTCCCTGTGTATGAACTTTGGCTTGTTTAACCTCTGCTTCTGGATCCGCTGTTGCCTGTATACCTGTGTATCCAACCTGGCTATCCTTATTGACTACTCTGCTGCCTATGCACCTGTGTATCTGACCCGGCTATACTTACTGACTACGCTGCTGCCTGTTCACCTGTGTATCTGACCCAGCGACTCTCCTGAGTGTGGTGTATCCTCAGTGTTTCTGACCCGGAGTTTCACTGGAAATGGCTTGAATTCTTCTGTATGTGCTGTGTTTCTTCAGCTAACTGATCCTGTAGCTCTGTGTCGTACTACACTACCTCTACAGAGTCTTTTCTCCTTTATTCTGCCAGATCTCTTACCTAGGGTCGGTCACCTATACGTCAGTGGACTAACCTAAGGGCCGCGACCTGTGGACCTCCGGCAGCAAAATCCATCCCGCCTTGTGGCGGTTCTTGATGAAGACCGGGGGGGTTCGTTAGGAAGGCCAGCGCTTACACTGACTGATAGGAAGCTCTGCAAATCCGTAACAATAATAAACTGAAAATTCAGTGAAATTAAAATTTGCAACTAAAGTGTAGGAAGGTATTCAGTAGAATTTCAGTATATAGACTAGGAAGGGAGAATCCCTCAGAGAGCAGTACAGCCAGAGAGAGCAACGCCGGTATGTAGATGCTGAATGCAATGAGGAGAGCTGCCATTCCTTTAGAAAGAGCTGACAGTATATCAGAGAAATCTGTCAGTTTACTAGAAAGCGCTGCCACCTTGACATGGAAAGCTGACAGGTAACTAGAGAGGGCAGTGTGAGTCATCACCAGTCTCTTATTGTGAGTCGGGCAAGTGTTTCCCAGAGTCAACCCCTGGTAGACTATGCCAAGAGCTTCAACTCCCAAGATACATGACTCTGATGAGGCACTGCATTTGAAAAGGGGTGAGATTAATCTAATGTGAAATTATTCCAACCCCTACCACCTACCCCCGCTATGTGGAGCACTGCTGAACTTTATGGCCCAGTATAAATAAACATTATTAATACTAATAGGAACAATAATAACCAATAATAATCATAATAATAGTAATAGCTAAACCATCTGGTAGTTGCAATAGAAATCTGATGAGGAGAGAGTTAAAGGGAAGAGTACACAATCTAACTTTGCAACTTAACCAAACTATTATGAAATAACTTGTCAGAGGAAACATGTTTGAATGTCGGTGAAAGACAACAGGACACACTATTGGGTTCTGTACGTTTTTGACAACTGGAGCCAGCCCCAATGCTCTTGGAATAGATGTATAGCAGAGGCAGCTATTTGACATTGTTCACTGAAACTGCTATAAAAGCTCGCTTGTTCTCGAAAACCGGATACAAAATGTGGAGGTTGACTTTTGGAGATCTTGTGGTTTAGTGGCAAATTTCTTTCAGGAATGTAAACCACAACATTGCAAGGGAGCCAAAGTCTCACAACTCTGGCCTTTGCCTAGAGCTGATGTCATTATATCAGATGATGTGGTCCATCATAACTCATCCATTGTTCTCCATCTATTTTGGCTGAGTCCCAGCTGTATAGGAGCCAATTCTTTCAGCATTTCTTCTGTTTCCATTAACTTTTCCAAAGCTCTTGCATCTGACATTAGACCTCTTAGCTTAAACTGACATTAACATCTACACTGCTGAGAATTGTAAAAACAATTACAACTGAGCAAGATGTAACATGTTCTGTGACACAGTGGGATGTTACTTACCTGCCTATGCTACAATCATCATCATCATCATCACATCACCATCACCATTTATTTATATAGCGCCACTGATTCCGCAGCGCTGTACAGAGAACTCACTCACATCAGTCCCTGCCCCATTCGAGCTTACAGTCTAAATTCCCTAACACACACACACACAGAAGGACAGACAGACTAAGGTCAATTTTGTTAGCAGTCAATTAACCTAGAATGTTTTTGGAGTGTGGGAGGAAACCGGAGCACCCAGAGGAAACCCACGCAAACACGGGGAGAACATACAAACTCCACACGGGAATTGAACTCATGACCCCAGCGCTGTGAGGCAGAAGTGCTAACCACTTAGCCACCGTGCAATTAAATTTTTTTTGTAAAAGAACAACAAGAACAATTAAATACATATCTGCATACTTAATTTAGCCAGCCATTTAATCTTCACTGCTTCTATGGTCATGTGATTAAAGATTAATGTACTTCGTAGAGTCTGAGACTGGGACAGAAAATCACGTCTTTAACAGAATAAAATGAGAATTGTACTCCTGGTACAGGCATTTTAATGTGTACTAAATGTTGTCTATGAAATGTATTTATGAACAGTCAGTTCTTTAGTACAACCAAAGGGACAATTTTTGTACTAGACCTGTGCTTAGTGAAGGCAATATAGGGTCTCTCCCTACACAATGAGCAAAGTAATATGAACTAACGAAGAGAGACAAATCAATTGATGTGATTATAGAACTGATAAACTGACTTCTGGCTTACAACTGTTTTCTCATCAGATTACTATGAAATGTCTTGTAACTACTTGAGGGTATAGCTTCTGCACACTGTCGGCATAAATAAATTAATCAGATAGTTAAGGGGTTATGTGAATATAGGCTCTATTGAAGAAAAACAATTTGTTACAGCCTGGCATACGCTAGTGTTTACAGTCTGCCTCCTAACTATAAAAGGAGCTTTTAGAATGAGCTCTTATTGCACACTGCAGAATGCTTTGGTTTGGTACCAATGCACTTGGAATGTCTGTCTATTGCACCTCAATGTTCCAGTCTGTTCCCTGTTCTTGAGAGATGCAAAGCAGGAATGCATTTTGAGTGTGCAGAGGTAGAAAAAAATCTCCAAAGGTGCAAACATCATCCTTGACCAACTTCCTGCCACTTTAGAACCAAACTTTTCATTAATTAATTTTTCCATCCTTGTAAAACACTGTTTCCCCATTCTGGTGTAACAGATGCGCAATTTGTATCCCATTAATAGGACAGGATGTGATCTAAAGGCTGTCTTCTCTGAGCTGGTGCAAACTTCAAATGTATTTTTGCCTAGTGGAAATAGCCATCTGCCCCTCTGCACAGCAAGGGACTTCTCTACAAATGCACCCTTTCCATCCATTTCTCTCATGTCAATAATCTGGTGGGCCTATTGGTGTACCTAGACTGTACTTTGCAAGAAATCCCTCACTCTGCTCATTTTCTTACATCAGCCTGTGCAGAAACTCTATTGCTCCTCATACTCTGCTATCTAGCTGTGCAAGCCTATACACTTAATTGAAATCTAGGTGCACTTGCACAAGTTTAGGGGCATAGAAAGAGCAAAGTTCATTTTGCACTGCACAGCCAACATTTTGGATTTCATAATCAACCTCTTAAGACTTTCATTATACTTAGGTGTGGGTTGGCATTTTTGCCTGTTTGCAGACAAGGCCATATAGTCTTATGCATTTAGCAGCAGTGCCAGACAAACTGGAAAGCAGTCCAGGCAAACATATGACAACAACAAGCCACATTCAGGCATGAATATGAATACACTTAAAACTAATAAATAAACACCACAGAGGAACCAGCTAATCATGGTGGTAATAGATAGACATAAGTGGAAGCCGCTCATCAGGCAATAATCTGTAGGTATTTCAGGTTTACAAATGGTATACATGCAACAAAATAAATAACAATATCCTATTGTGTTGTAGTTACAGTGGCTTCTCTCTTCACATCATTACAACCTTCACTGCATATGGATTCCATTCCCTTGTTGGCTCAAGCCTCCAGTGCTCATTCCAAACTTTTAGCCTAGTTTGTTTTGGTTCTTAATTTCAAGGCCCTCAATAATGCTGCATGGCTATGGGTATATTTCTCTTTTCTAATTATTGTATATATCTATTGCCCAAGCTCAGATTTGACAAGGACTTACATCTATAATACTCCTTTATTACCACTTCTCATTAACCAATCCAAGGCTGCTCCTGTGTATCACCATTAGTCTGAAATGTTCTCCTTTATTGTATCAGATTGTCACAAATGCTTTAAGTGACCCTGAGGACAGACTTCTTCAGGGAAATTCATCATATTCCCAAGCCACTCAATCATCTCATCCAGCAGTAATCTAAATGCCACTCCCTCCCATTGTCTACCTGATGTTTTCGTCATTTCATTTACTTATTCATGGAGATTCCCTTGTGACATCTACTCTCAAGTACATTGCTTGGTTTAATCAGATATATGGCAAGTTCAGTCACTTCTCCTGAGTACTTTCCAAATAAAAGTCTAGTCCATTCCTCAAGGCAAGTACTTATGCATTTAGTATCATTTCCCTTGTAGATTGTATTAAAGTTCTTATGATCAAGGTGTCACGGTCGTCTGATTTTCATGATCCGATTAGGGACCCTTGGGCCTTACTGAAGCAGGAGTATAATAGAAACAGGAGGCCTTGATAAACCCTCTGCTCATCTGGAGTACACTGAGTAGCAGTAAAACAATAGGAGTCTAGGTCGGAGTCTGTGCCAAAGTACCGAACTGGAATCTGCTGTAGCAACACTCTGGAACTGATCGTGGAAACCCGACTCTGGTACTTGTAACCAGGTACACAGAGCTGGAACCCACTATTTGTAACTTAGAATGTACAACACACGAAAACTCAGAACAGAATGAGCTGGAACTGAAGACAGGAACGCAGAACTCAGATCTGAGACTAGGAACTCAGGACTGTGAGACAGCCACAGATCTGGAACACACACACAGATACACAGACCTGGAAATGAGCCCTAGAGACTCAGAACCAGCCCCAGCTATAGAACCGTTGATACCAGCAAGACCCCAGGCACTGCAGAGTAAGCTAGATAATGCAGTTCTTGCTGAGGTAAACACTCTTGATGAATGCAGAATTCTTGCAGAAGGATAAGCATTTTGGAAATGCAAAGAGATGATCACTTGGTAATGCAGAGTATTTGCAGAAAGACATGCACTTTGGAAATGCAGGATACTTGCAAATAGATGATAACTTGTTAATACAGGGCATTCAGGAGCAGTGCTGGAAATAACTGGAGCCTGGAGCCAAGAACTTTCTTCAGGAGAGAAAATGTGTTGTTCTGGCCATGAGCAGATCTCAGGAGCAGGTTTAAATAGGGTGTTCCTAATACATATTGGTTGCAAATATTATGTGATCACAGCTGTTAAATTCTGGTTGGGCTGGAACGATCACCTGACTGAATCCAAGATGGCTTTGCCTATGCATCAGAGCAAACAGTAGGTGTTTGTTTGCAAATAAAGAAGTGGTGCCACATTAGTGTAAATGTATGTCCAAGGGGGCCTATCTCAGATTTTGTGCCAAGGGAGTTTGTGTATGTCACAGAAATAAAAGGATAATAATCTTACTGAACATAATGATAGGCTTCTAGCACAACTTGACTACATCTCTAGAGCATCCGTAGCTCAACCTTAACCTCATGACTTGTCATACGTGTCATACTTCATAAATATGATTATCCAAATGTTGTATTCTATGGTAGGTAATTCTCTGTCCAGAATGTATATCAGTTTAAACAATAGAATGAATTACATTAAAGAAATACAAAATTGCAAATAACATGGTTTGACAAAGCGTACATTGAAATTTCTTTTAAGGATAACCTAATCAAAGAAAAAAGGTTCATGGACTTTAAGTATATACTTTATATCAGCAACAGGAGATTTCTGTGTAATCAGTATTATGTAAATCTAGTCATTTTCTACATATCTTGGCTCAAACCACGGTTCCATGAAAACAATACTCACAGTGGTAAAATATCTGCCTGGACAAATGAGAAATTCTATCAAATCTGAAATAAGTCTCACACACGACTTTTTTGCAGCTTAAAATATCTAAGTATCATGTTTCAGTAGAAGGATACCAAGCGTATTGGTCTTGCATTATACATTGTTTCAAGTCTAGAACTAAAATCCGTAAAATGAAAACCAGTTACATTAAAATGTAATGTAAGACGCATTTATTCATATATAAGTGATAAAAGAGTATTTCATACCTATGTAGATCACTTGTACAATATTTGCCTTTGATGACAGGAGGTTGGCAAAAATGTTATTCTACCTTGGCATACATTGCTGTAATCACTGTAGTATGATAGATTCATGCCTATGAATGTGAATTGACTTTAAGGACCATGGCAACATGCTGTGAGCTTCTGCATGATTATCTGAACAAACAAAAGTGTTTTGAATTATTACAAATCATTCTTTTTTACTTTCCTTTGCAATATGTTAATGTTTTTTTCTCCTATCCAGTTTAAGTACAACCATTTGAAATTTACAGGGGGCAAAATGAGAGGCTAAAACTTCTTAGTTTAGGGATATCTTAGCTCTGAAGATAACTAAGGCTTCGTACCCATGAGTGCTATAAAACAGCACACTCTCAAAGCCTATTAAACACCTGTGACAGGATGGACCGCCTATGCCACCCTGTCTGTTATTGCTGGGAACCGGCTGGGCTTACTTTGCCACTGTCCCATTTCGTTATTCCGAATACGCCCCTCCTGCCACAGTAGGAGGATCCTGCTGCCACCATTGGGCTCCTTTATGGCGCCCAGAACCACATTCCTTCTGGGTAACTGTCACTGCTGGGATACCCCCTTGCTGGTGTACCTGGGCTGGTACTCCGGACCTCTTACTATGGATCGGGGTTGCTGTGGTTGGATCCCCCCTGGCCTATCCCACTGGCCAAAGCTGCTGGGTAGCGGAAGAGCGGTGGTACTGGAGAGCTGGGTCCAACCTCAGAAACAGCTGGAGAATGGATTAGATTTAGGGTCTAATGTGCAGGTCACAGGATTACAGCAATATTGAAGATGTTTTCAAGCAGGTCTTTGAAGCAAGTGTTGTTTATTTGCTCCCACACTGGTTGAAGGTACCAGGTGATCAGGTCAGATGGAACATCAGAATGATATATTTCAGTGTACAAGACAGTGCTTTTTATACTGATTTTGACACAGGCTATTTATAATATCAGGATGCAATGTGTTTACACAAACATGGATTTATATGCATCGCAAAGCTAACAATATTTACACTTATCTGTGAAATTCTAGAAACGCTGTGATGTCCTGCATCTTGTTTTTCAACACAGGAAATCTAGCAAGTCAAAAGGTCTAATTCACATAAATACTTTCAGTAGAACACACATTCCCAAAGAAAGGTGCAAATCCCAAACAAGTAATTTCCCCACATCATGATACACAAAGATGTTCTAAACAAAGGCTCATTGTATAAGGCATTTCCTTTAGCAAGGTTAAAACAGAAAAAGCTAATTTTCTACCCTAGTCTCAGAAATATCGATTTCCTATATCAAAATATACACAATATCAAAAATAAGTGCATTGGCAATTATATAAATAAGTGCCTTGCGCTGTTTCCTTTAAATAAATTTATACCATAAGTTATTTATAAGTGATCCAATCACAATACCCTTTAGTGCCAGCAGCCCAAAAAGCATAAGCAAATGGCTCTGTACATACACACACACACATAGACACATACACATACACACATACACATACACACATGCACACAAAAGGGTTCAATTGATGTCAATTGCTACAGTGTCTGGAGAATTTACAAATGTTCAAAGAGTATCAAAAAATGAGCACCAATTTAGTGCCTACTAAATCATTTCATACCCCCCACTTCCAACAAAATAACCCTAATTTTGTTGGTGCCTATGTACTGTATATCAAAGCCTTTAATTATAAGTACACATATTTGGTATCTCTGTCCTAGTCCTTGCCTTTCTTTTGGGATTAATGGGGTGCCAGCTTCAGCAAGTAGGGGTATCCACTAGCATTTCAACGATGACCAGTGTAAGCGGGGTCATGCAGATTTAGACATGAATGCTTCGTGTGGAGGGGCGACCCTCTTACCAGGTATTTAAGAAAGAAAGACAGGGTAGGCAGAGAGATAAATAGGACACAATGCCAGTGAAAATAGATGTGACAAACCTCTGGCTTAGTAGATATCCAGACAGGAAGACAGCATTACTGTTGGAAACGTGTTTTGCAGAGGGTTTTAGGATACTGTTCAGGTAACCAAAAGTGTTAAACGGTTCATAGGAATGGTTGTGGATCTCTCCGCTGGTTGTGTTTCTTGGAAGTTTCAGTGAATCCATCATTTGTCCTAGCTAGAGGGTATTCAGTGAATTATGGGATTGGTAACAAAGTGCCTGATTCATTAAGGAACGTAAATGTTGATATGCGCTGTATTTTGCGTAATAATTGCTCTGCGCATGCTCAGAAGCTGACTAGATGCCAGTGAACTCATGTGAATGCAATTCATTTTTGAATGTAAATTGCACTTCCGACAGCCTTTGACTTGAAGGATGGAACGGGGGAGGGAAGATGCATATGCAGGTAGTCAATCTATTTTTATTTTTAATTGTTATTTTATTATCAAGTGTTAATGTATTTAATAAAAAAAAATATCTGTGCATTCTGGTGGGACTTTATGTATGCATACACAGTATTGTCTATTACTATTAGATATATGCAATGTAATGCATTAACAATAACCAGTAGCCACTAGTCTGTGTAAAGTGTATTGAAATTAAAAGCAATTGACCAGCAAATTATTGTAGCTGACTATTCTCTACAGAACTGCTTTACAATGATGGCAGGATTCTGTTGTTTTCCTATGTCCCCGGTTCACCATGAACGCTATTTTCTGAGCAGAGCACCACAGCTAAAACCTCCTCGATACGCAATACAAAAGATTGCTATCCAAAACTCATACGAGTATTGCAAAAAAAAAATCAGGCAAATGACATTTTGCCTTGTTTTGAGATCTGAGTTTGGCAAGATACTCAGTTTCACTCGGATCCACAACATTGGATTTCGTCAGATTTCACATAATCCGAACCGCTCATCTCTAATATACATTGTGTGTATCCTGCAGTGTGTCCTGCATGTCTGCATATGACAAGTGCCGTATAGAAACGTTTCTTCAGATTCGCTTGTACTTGAATATGGGTATATTTGCTTGCATTTCCCTTCCAATATACAAAAATTGCAGATTGCGGTCCTTAATGAATCAGGCCAAAAGTGTGCAATTTGTCATACACCTTATTTAATGTGGACATTTGATGGCTGAAGAGACTGGGGGCTCTGTTAGGTCAGATGGCTGTAGAGTCTGCATTTCGGCTGCTCCTAGTTCATCCAAAGTGTTTTCACTTGTTTCACCTATGTAGAAGGGGAAAATTGATCAGGACCAATGTCTGCCTATTGGTTATTTTATATCATGTGCCTTCTAAGAGTCCTTTGGCCCCTTCTTATAGTAGGCACTTAGGAAGGAGTCATCAGTATACGTGGTATTACTGAGCTCCATGGAACAGTTGGCAAAACTGTTTGGGATGCCTTTGGCAGAGGATGCCCAAACTCACTAAGAACATTCTTGAGGATAGAAACAGACTCATTAAAGAAACAAAATGTAGATTAGACAGCTGGAGTGAAAAAAATGATTGAATGAACTCCTTTAAACTGTTCATCCAAACTTCACCTTGTTGCTGCTCATCCATCCCTTTCACTGCTCCCTCTTCTTTCTTCCTTCCTGCTCCCCCACCCCAGACCCCGGAGAGAAACCCAATAGTTATTAAGTGTTTTCTCTCTGAAGAAAATGGATCATGGTTGGATATAATTATACTATAGAAAAGTAGAGGAGAAACAACAATGGCACTAACAAAGCTTATTCTGGTGATAGACTGGAACAAAATAAAAGGAAACTGAAAGAACATTTATCGTTATTATCTTTTAACCTTTGAAAATTAACATTTCAAATTTAGATTTAACCTTTGTAACTGGATTCGAGAAGAAATACCAACATAATGATGTTACATTTTCTGGAACATTTTGATTTGTATTTCCTCAGCCATTCACTTATTTTGCATAAATAATGAATAAGAGAAGGAGGAAAACCAAGAAAACCCTGTAAACAAGTTGAATTGTTTGTTTTACAAGTTGAATTATCAGTAAATTAAGTTTGAAGTCTTTATTATACACTGTACGGTAAATAGAAAATGAGTGAAGATCTGAGGATATATGAGGAGTTTTTGGAATGTCAGGTCAGTATGGCAGATGGAGGTAGGTGATAATGGGGGAACTACACATTTTTTTTAAGTACAGACACAACTGGTTTATAAATTTTTCCTTTCATCTTACAGCACGGCCCTTTCAATTGCCAAACAAGCATTTTTCAAATCTCTAATATCCACCCAGTCTTCTAACCCATGCCATCTCTTTGCCAAATTCAACTCACTTCTCTGCCCCCCTGTACCTCCTCCCCCTTCCTCCCTCACAGCTAATGATTTTGCCACCTACTTCAAAGAAAAAACTGACACCATTTGACAAGATATTTCCTCATGCCAAATTCCACACTCCACCCACTCTACCTCCTTTCCTACACTCCCCAATCCACCCTTAATTCATTCTAACCAGTAATTGAAGACAAAGTCTCTACACTCATCTCATCGTCTCACCCTACAACCTGTCCCCTCAACCCTATTCCCTACCAACTTCTCCCCTCCCTCTCCTCCAATGCATGCCCACCTCTAACTCCCCTCTTCAACCTGTCTCTCTCCACTGGCACATTTCCATCCTCCTTTAAACATGCGCTCTTCTCACCAATTCTAATGAAACCATTTCTTGATCCATCCTCTCTCTCCAACTACCGTCCTACTTGTTTCCGCCCCTTTGCCTCCAAACTAGTTAAGCGACTAATGTACAAATGTCCCACTTTCTCTCCTCTCACTCTGTTCTCGACTCTCTGCAATTAGGCTTCCATCCCCATCATTCCACTGAAACTGCTCTCAGAAAAATAATCAATGATTTACTTACTGCAAAGTCTATGGGTCATTTCTCCATAATCATTCTCCTGGACCTCTCTGCTGCATTTGATACTGTTGATCACCCTCATCTCCTACACACCCTTCACTCCATTGGCCTTCATGACACAGTTCTTTCCTGGTTCATTTCCCACCTATCGAACCGCTCCTTTGGTGTTTTTACCTCTGGCACATCCTCCCCTCCACTCCCACTATCTGTTGGGGTTCCACAAGGCTCTGTTCTTGGCCCTTTACTTTTTTCATTGTACACCTCTTTTCTTGGGGCACTAATTCACTCATTCGACCTCCAGTATCATCTCTAATGTGATGACACCCAAATCTATATCTCTTTCGTGACCTCTCCCCTTCTATACTATCTCATGTAATCAACTGCATTTCAGCTATCTCCACATGGATGTCCCAACGCTACATAAACCTCAAAATATCCCTAACAGAGCTTAATATTTTTCTCGTGCCAGAATCACCACCTGCCCTCAAATCTCTCTCAGTGTTAGTAACACCACAATTTTCTTAGTCTCCAAAGCACGTTGCCTTGATGTCACACTTGATTCTGCCCTTTGCTTTATTCCTCACATCCAATCTCTCAATCAGTCCTATCGTTTCCACCTTGAAAACAGAATACACCCTTTTCTTACTAAACAGTGTACCAAAACTGTTATCCATTCTCTCATCATCTTCCATCTTGACTACTGAAACCCCCTGCTATCTGGCATTCCCGACCCCATATATCCACACTTCAATCCATCGTAAATGTTGCTGCAAGACTGATCTTCCTCTCTCAACGCTCCACATCTGCTGCACCATTTTGCAAATCCCTACACTGGCTCCCTGTGTCCTTCAGAATTCAATTCAAATTACTCACCCTTACCTACAAAACCCTCAACCACAAGACCCCTTCATACATTTCAAACCGCATATCAAAATACTCTCCCATCCGCCCTCTTAGATGTACCTCTGACCGGCGCCTTGGCTCGTCTCTGGTAAGCACCTCTCATTCGCACCTACAAGACTTCTCCCGTGCTGCTCCCTACTTATGGAATTCCCACGCCCAATCAGGCTTTCCCACAGCTTTCAAATCTTTAGATGCATTCTGAAATCCCATCTCTTTTTTAGAGCTTGACTTATCCCAGATAATACTATTCAAAGTAATACACCCTCACAACCGTCCCAATCTCCACTTTGAGCCACACTTGTTTCAACTGTGCCCTCTTTCACTTAGAATGTAAGCTCTCTAATGAGCAGGGTCCTCCATACCCTTTATTTTCATGTCTGCATTTATTTTGTCTGCCTTGTATGTCTTTTTTTTTGTATGTCCTTTTTTCCCTACAGTACATTGATGTGGAGCATTATGGCGCCTTATAAATCTACGATAATTATAATGACAGTCTGTATATTGGAGTCATTTAATGTAACGTTGAAAGAATTACATGGTGTCACACTAATTTTTAACTAGTACTGTTTTTTACTGCCTAAGGGCCTGATGGACGCATGTAGGGTATAATTTTCACTAAACAAAAAATACACACAACCAAGTTATAAGCACACGTTTGTTAACATTTTTTAATAGCAAAAAATGAGTTCTCTATTAAGCTAGATCATTTATTAGGGCCCCCTTTTCCCTCCTAGAAGAACAAGCCAGATGCCACGTATACTAGGCTTTTAGAGAATGTAAGGTAGAGGGACATATTTTTCCTCTATTTATTTCCATTTTTCCCATTCCTACAGGTGAGGTAGCTGAAATAGCAAGCGGTTTGTGTTGTCTTATTTCTTTTCCTTTGACTATTCAGTGGCGGTTTGGCAAACCACACTGAATAAATGGGACAGTTTGTATGCCAGCAAGTTCTCCAAACTGCAAATGCAATTTGACGCTTGCGGCTTTGCATTTAGTAGATCTCCTGGTTTACAATCCGCCCATCAAGACACATAAAAACTATAGTTCAGTAAGTTTTCACCATACTCTCGTTTTAGCAATGTGTTTGTTCCCAATTGTAAACCGCTGTGGAATTTGCTGGTGCAATATAATTACATGGATGAAAGAAAATAAAACAGTTTCAAACAAAATGATGTTCTAAGCAACAAGGTCTGTGGGATTTATGTGTGTGTCACAGATGTCACGTCTGGTATGTAACCTAGACCACGCATAGTAGGTGCAGAAATCTGTATAAATTGATCAAATTCTAATTATTTATTTTCTTTTCATTTGACCTATTCATTTTAGAGGTTGTACATGCATGTGATAAATCCGCCAAATAGCAAACCAATTTTGTTTTTCTTAATAATTAAGACTTTACCTGAACCAACATGTTTTATCCAGACTACATTTTCTCAATAATGAGGAACAGTTTGCCAGTTTGGCTTGAAATTAGATACCTACACCAATATGTTGAAATAAATGATTATGAAATAATTGTAAAACGTGAGCAGATCAGTCTAACAACTTTCTTTGTTGCTTTGAATAATTGATGACATCACAGTGTTTCTGGACTGCACCCCCACAAAGAGACTGCTCTGTTTACACACCTTGCAAGTTGGGGCATAGCTCCTGCTCTTAGTATTGTGTGTGAACAGGTGTCCAGTGAGAAGCACATGTCAACCGTGCACAATACACTTATAAAAGTTATTTTGTGCAACAACTTTCCCAAAAAAAAGCTTACATTGTCTTTGCGGTTTGACTGAAAGTGTGTGGGTGTAATCCTTTGTCTCCTGGCAGATGTGTTGTGTATGACAAGTGCTGGAAAAAAATATAGTTTCCCCAACCTATTCACATGCCTGTTAAACTGGTTCCAATGGAGGATTTACTACCTCCTTCCCTCACCCCCATAGCCTCTGAAGTGGGATGGTACTAAGAACACTATTTAAAGATTGTGCAATTATTTTCCAACAAAGGTAGAAAAATGGAACATTGTTACACATTAAACTTCTACCTACTTCCAAAGGCAGTTACAGTTTTTAGAGAACTAGGAGTGGAAGCATTTGTTAATTTTTTAAACACGTCTTATAGCAGAAAACACAATGGTTAAAGACACACATGCAACCCTATAGCCGTAGTCTAAGAACAAATGTGCATAAGGCTCGGTACACACTACAGTTATTTCACCAAATCATCGTGTCAATCACGAGGTCGATATTAAATTAGTGTGTACGCTCCCACGATCGTGTTTTATCGTACCAAAGCACATCGTATCATTTGATTTGATGTTATAAAAATCATTATCAACGATGGAACAATGTCGGGCAAATTCTGAAATGTATATGTAATCACGACTAGCAGTGAAGGCAGATCTCCATACAGTTTACAGAGTCACGATATTTTCAGCAGATGGTTAGGAGAAATGAAGAGCACAGGTCTGAAGTTAAATTGTGTATAATATTCACAGTGTGTACACATGATTCGGCATAATGATCGGAACTTTTAGTCCTTGGTAAAATTGTGAAAGATATCACATCCAAAGGAATATTCTGTAGTGTGTACCCAGCTTAGTGACAGGGAGGTTAAGCAAAATCCTGTGAAAACTATAGAAAAAGAGGTTTCCGTGCAAAGGCTTCATACAAGAGTTCAATCAATAGAAGTGAACTGGGAACTGGTTTAGCATTTTAACATTTACTCCACGGAATGGATTAAGCGATAATTGACCTAAATAAGAATTCTTCTGACAGACAATGTGAATTTACAAAAGGGTGCATTCCCTTATAATGTTGTGGATGCATCTTCTAGAGCTACTGTCTAATAATATACCTTGAAGAGTTTTTATGGACCAGTACTGATTTCTAGCTGGCATATGTGGTGTTCTATGAGATTGGAAGTGTGACCATGATGAAAGGTGGGGTATGAGGGCCATGATTGAACATGGCCTGGGAGTCTGACCTAATTTGTTCAAGTTTAGTGAGAATAATAAAGTGAACAACGAAGAGATCAGTACACATTCTCAGATCATGACGAGAAACAGCTCGTTTGTGTGTCCCATAAAACCAATCCAAGTGCCATTGGTTAATTCATATTAGTCTTAGTGGAATGAAAAAGTGAATAAAAATAGAATTACATATGGCCTCAAAAATATCAGGCAGTACAAATCCCACTTCTCTAAAATGTAATGGCCAATTTGAACTCATTCGAGATTCATAGAAATGCCATAAAATTATTATGGTGATTGAGACCCCGTCGGGTTAGGCTATCCATAAGAAAAATTCTCTTTGCTTCTCTTCTCAGAAGTTCTAAGTTCAGATCACCTCCTCTTAAACCCATTTTGATCTTCTCCATACCAAACGCCTAGAGTCCATGCAGGTTGCCATCATGGCATCTCATGACGTGTCTTGCCACCATCGTCACCTGTTTAAACTTGTTTACATTTGTTTTAACCTGTTTGATATTACCCACATGCTCCAAAATTCTTCTTTTGAGTGGTCTACTTGTCATACCGACATAACGCAGGTTACATGGACAAGTCAAACTGTAGATTACGTTAGGGGAATCACAGTTCAAAAAGCCATTGATCTTCACACCTTAAAATAACAGTCCCTATATTGTTTAGTCTGGACCATATATTGACAAGCCCGACACCAACCACACTTATAGAAACCAGTGGGTTTATTGGAGATTCCAATTTTTGAAGGTAAAATACTGTGCACAATACAGTCCTTTAAGTTTTTACACCTGCACCACGTCATAGAGATCCTATCCCCTATATCGTTCCAAGGTCATGGTGAGATCTCAATACATCCCAATGTTTTTGAAAAATGTTGTTAATCTGTTGCCACTCAGAGCAGAACGTGCCGATCATACGGACCTTTGAGTCAGTGTTCTTAATTTTGGAAGATCGCTAAATGAGACTCTCACTACTCCTTTTGCTAACTGATATCTCAGCCTCATAAATAGTTTGTTTTACACTGTAATCTAGTTTTAAGTTCTTCTGCTCCCCGGATATAAATTTGTTCATCCGAGCAATTGCGTTTCATTCTAAATAGTTCTCCTTTTGGAATAACGCGAATCACTGCTGGGTAGTGAGAGTTAGAGGAGTATAGTAGGTTATTGGTGGCTGTTTTTTTCCGCTATATGTCAGTATATATATGTCAGAATGTTGGCCATTCACAGACATTCTCTCACTCTCCCACCGGCCTAGGAAGAGGTTAGCGTACATAGGCATACATGCGCTCCCCATCGCAGTCCCTCTAATTTGAAGATAGAATTTCTCTTTAAAAACAAAATAGTTGTTCGTTAGAACAAATTCCAGTAGAGCCATAGTGAGATCACTTAGACCATTCCTCTGTCCCATATCAAGGAAGTATCTCACAGCCTGTAAGCCTTGTTCATGTATTATATTTGAATAATGAGACTCCACATCGAATGCTGCCATCTTAGTTGTACCACTGATAGTGATGTTATTATTTTTTGCTAATACATCTGATGTGTCTGTAACATAATAGTCAAGGCTGGTGACATAATGGCGGAGATGTCCGTCAATTAATCTACTGGCATTTTCTGTGAGGCTGCCTATGCCCAAAACTATAGGTCTACATGGCTGGTTGTTTCCATCCTTATGAATCTTGGGAAGGACATAAAATGTCGCTATCCTTGAAAAAAATCCGATCGTGATATAATCCCCATTGAGAGTGCCTCACTTATTAAAGTGTTGTATTTGAATTGGTAATTGGCTGTTGGATTAAATATTAACCATTTATAGCAATCAAAATTGTTAAATTGACGGTAAATCTCACAAAGGTATTTAGTGCCTGGTCATAATACCACATCACAGCCTTTATCTGGCGGTTTGATCACTATGTCATCCCAACTTTCGATCTCTTTCAATGCCCTCAATTCTCCCACATTGAGATTAGATTTTTTTTCCTGTTTTTACATTGTTTTTGATGATATAAACGGTCCAAATCCTTGGACACCAAATCCCCATAGGTCTTTACTTGGGGCAGATAGAGATATCAGGCATGAAAGTAGCCTTCTTTTTATTTTTCAACACCATAGAAACCTCAGTGACTTCTCCATCAGGGGTAGTCGTGCTAGCAGATGTACCTAATACCTCCAAAATCCGTAATGCTAGGGCTGGAGAATTAAATTGTAAGTTCTCTTGATTTAAATATAGATCAGTAGTGGTTGCTTGCTCTCTTTGTTTAATTAAAGAAATATTTCTTCAACAGATGCTTTCTAAAAAAAAGAAGAAGAGAAGCAAAGAAGGTCATAGAAAGGTAAATAAATAATGGAGGGAACAGCAATGTTCAAGAAGAAGGGGGACAGTAATGTGGAATATGCAGGGGGGCAGCAATGTGGAAAAAGGAGAGGTGCAGCACTGTTGATGAGAATGGGGACAGCAGTGTGGATGAAGGAGGGGGACAGCAATGTTGATGAAAGGAGGGGCAGCAGTGTGATGATGAAGGGTCACAGTTGAATAAAAAAGGGAGCACAGAGTAATGAAGAGGGTGCACAGTGTGATGAAGGAGGGGGCACAACCAAAGTAATTTGCTAAAAAAATAAATAAATCGTATTGCAAAGAATACATATTGTTCATTTAAATTATTCATATAGCAATTCATGTTTGCTGTTTAATATATTTATTTGTATTACTCTCTTTATTAAAGTATATTATATGATTTTTATAAAAAAAAGCATTATTGAATGAACAAATAATTCATAAGATAGGAGGGCGCAAATTATTTTTTGCAGGGTTCGCCCGACATGCTAGCAATGGCATTGCACATATGGATACATACCAACTAGAAAACACTTATTTTGAAGCAAGTGCAAGATTTCATAGACCCTAGGGATGCCTAAAACAATGAACGAGTGACATAAAGTAACTCATTCAGCGTCTTTATTTTGCACTCTGGATATTCCAAACTGAGCGTGGACCATTGGCATATAAAACTACTGCTCCTTGGTAATAGGCTAGGCTAAAATTACACAGATCAGTGCCACACTCCCAAGAAGAGAAGATGCCTCCTGCGAGGCCTTTGTATATATTTGTATCCTACCTGTAGTACCACTGTCCACTAAAGGGGCCACTGTGGTTAGACTGCTCTTACCTGCCTTGTTATTGCTGGAAGCTCAAACACCTGCTTCTGGCCTATATAAGCCTGCCTGATCCTAGTACCTGCTTCTGGCCTCTATAAGCCTGCCTGTCTCAAGCACCTGCTTCTGGCCTATATAAGCCTGCCTGTCTCAAGCACCTGCTTCTGGCCTATATTAGCCTGCCTGTCTCAAGCACCTGCTTCTGGCCTCTATAAGCCTGCCTGTCCCAAGCACCTGCTTCTGGCCTCTATAAGCCTGCCTGTCTCAAGCATCGGCTTCTGGCCTATATAAGCCTGCCTGTCCCAAGCAAGCTTTGCCAGATCATCTGTTGCATTTACCTGTGTTGCTGTTGATGTTCTCTGGCTCCTGTTTTCTGATTTTCCAGCACATCTATCTGCAAATCATCTCAGCCACTGTGTCTACTCCAGTATCCTGTGGTAACGATATGGAATCGGAAAGGAATAAGATGGCGCTATTGATATCTCATATAATAGAACAATTACATAAAAGTCCTGAATTAATAGTTTGAATAAAAAGTTCAAATAAAAGTCACTCCTGATGATGGTTTTCACCTTAATTTGAGTCCTCTTGATTTCCACATCAATCCATTTCAATCATAAAAGAAAAAACATCCAGAAAATATGTCTTAGAATGACTCTTATCAGACATCTAAATAATTGAACTTATTAAAGTTCCTCTATTCACCGGTGGAATAATACATATAACATACAACACCCCGTGACAGGTTCTGGATATCTTTTAAAGATGTACACTTACACAGGAAACGGATAAATAAATCCAGTGGATGAACTCTCCAACTTTGCTGAAGTCAATATTTACTCCGTTCCAATATAGAAGAAAGAAAATTTCTCATGTGTAAAATCGTTTGTACATTTATTGGAACAACACTTACTCATCCCGATGAAACATAAAAACATAAAATATTAAAACACACGACCATCAGGTGAAGGTGGACTCTTACCCCCACTCAGAAAATAACGGGCACGTAAGGAGATGTTAATGTCCGAACCCGGACCGCCGGCCTGAATGCTCACAGATCCCGCTGTTCCTGGGTGGAAGGGAGTTCCCCTGCACGTTCTTCTGACGTCACCTACTCCTTGCCAACGCTTTTTGAATACCAAATCTTCATCAAGGCATAGTAGGTGAACATTTCCACGATCTTAAATAGTGTCCTCATGATTGACTCTCTATTCAATTATCGCTTTCCACATCACATGGCCAACTGATTTTATGATGTTAACATACCAACAATCTTAAACGGCCCTTACATACTTTAAAAATAAAACAAGTAAAATAAATCCACATATGAGTTTAACAAGCAAGATGAGTGTCATAATACCCCAATCGCCTTAATGCACCAATTCTTTAGTATTATAATAATCCCTAAACAAACACTGAAAAATCGATGGGGTCTTACCTCCATGTTTCAAAACCCCTCACTTATAACCTAAACACCATCCTTAGGAACATAAGTATCCTTTACCATACAGTTAACACCTTTTGGAGTTAGGGTACCCATAGAATAAATCATCTTCATTTCACATTTGGCAAATTCCACTTTAGAATCTTTTTTTCTTCAATCACCAATAATTTTTTTGATTCCACAATTTTTTTTTATAGCACTCACATTGCATCCATGTACTTCTTTAAAATCAGCGGACAGAGAGGGTTGCTCATATCCCTTCCTGATGTTTCTTACATGTTCTCCCCATCTGTCTTTTAACTTTCTCCCCGTTCTCCCTATATATTGAATCCCGTAGGTGCATTCCACTAAATACACACAGTTCTTAGTATTACAGGTTATCATATCCTCAATTTTATGTATATGTCCGTTTGAATGGGATTGAACTTCCATAATTTTGGCAGAGTGACATTTGGTATTTTTACAAATCATCATCATCATCATCATCATCATTTATTTATATAGCGCCACTAATTCCGCAGCGCTGTACAGAGAACTCATTCACATCAGTCCCTGCCCCATTGGAGCTTACAGTCTAAATTCCCTACTATAGACACACACTCACACACAGAGACAGACAGACAGAGAGGGAGAGACTAGGGTCAATTTTTTTTTTGATTGCAGCCAATTACCCTACCAGTATGTTTTTGGAGTGTGGGAGGAAACCGGAGCACCCGGAGGAAACCCACGCAAACACAGGGAGAACATACAAACTCCACACAGATAAGGCCATGGTCGGGAATCGAACTCATGACCCCAGTGCTGTGAGGCAGACGTGCTAACCACTAGGCCACTGTGCTGCCTCGTCTCGTCTCACCACCTCTTCAGAGGTATCCAACCCTACAATCTGCAGGCTACTCTTCTCACCACCTTTCCAGAGTTATCCACCCTGCAACCTGCTGACTACTGCATCTCTCCATCGCTTTACAGCATTGCGTATTCCACAGTTAAGAACTGTGGTTATATTACTGCCTTACCAGTTTTGCATCCTAAACCTGTATTATTTGTGTTTCTAATAAACCACTTCGTTCACCTACCTTCTATCCGTGGTCTTACCTTGGGAACGCTGACAACAATGGTATAGCTCGGTATACTCTTGGCCAAGCTTACTGTCCAACAGAAGAGGTTGAACCTAAATAACCTTTGGATTATCCAAGACATATAGTTAAGCAATGCCATCTAGTTAGAACAATTGGTATTGTCCCAACATGGAATGCTAAGAACAGCATTTGTCCAGGATTTGAGTTTGGTTCCAAGCACAGGCTACATAATCGAAAAAGGGATAAATGTATTTCAAGTACAAATCTGAAATGATAAATTTAATTTGTCAGGCCTTCAAGAGAGAGAATAATGCTGGTCACATTCATGCCAAAGCTGTCTCTGTCTCTTGTGTGGCTAAAATGCAAAATAATCCTCTTGTTCTTGGCTCTCTAGACAAGTGGCAGGACTGTTACATGCATGGGGCTCTCTCAGTTGTTCTCAGACCATCTGTATAATACAGCTTCACTTAAGTGATCCTGCAAAGTTTAGTCTGGTATTGTTATTAATTTACGATTTCCAGTCTAAGTTTGTAAGGAAATTTTTATAAGGCCTATAAAACCAAACATTTACATTTTTGGACATGAATCTTAAATATAAAATACATTGTTCATTGTCTAGCAGACAATTCCTGGTCTCTCTGTTAAAAAGTAAAGCATTACCCTCCCACTTCATTACAGACAGCTGAAGCTCCTCCCACATCTGTAGGACAGTGTCCTGGTGGGATTGTATACCGCTGAGAAATTGAGTATGCAGTTCACTGTCTGCACACTGATACATACAATGCAACTATGTACAACAACTCTTGAAGCAGTCCATTAGCTATGACCCAACCCAGAACATTGGGTTTTATACATGTACTCCAATATGAGATAATGCGCAAACTACAAAATATAAGGAGACAATGAAACTCTATTATAAATAACGCGATTTAAAAATGTGACCACACTCTAACTAGTTACGGTTAAAACTGTAAAAAGTTGTAATCCATAAATATTCCTAGTGAGGTTTATGATGGTTGGTGGTAGTCCAAGCAATGCTCTGATTATCCACTACAGTAACTAAAACCAAATGAACAATTTGGCTACCACAGCTAAATCCATCCTATAAGCCCATTCTATGTCACTCAGAAGGTGATTGCAATTTGACAAAACATTTTCCCCTTCTGTTTATCAGGTCCATTAACTCGACTTGTGGTTAGAGAGATATCCAGCAACTTGAGATACCTAGAGCAATCTTCCAAGGAGAGAGAAAAAGCAACAATGTGCAATTTTGTTTGAGGCTTACCCAAGTAGACTTAAATCTGCTATTTAGTAAATCATTGTTTTGAACAAATATTATTATGAACGGCATTAAAAGATGTTAACCAAATTACAAATTTAGTGGTGTTTGCAGGTCTTAAAAAAGACTATTAGCTGGAAAAGTAAATCACCTTTTAATTAAAAAATGTCTGACAACTTTGGAAAAGTCTGAACAATTTTGTTTGCTCTGTAGGCATTTACACATGTATTTCTATATACAGTAGACACGTGCATAGTTTTCTCTATAAATCATCTCTAGCCATGAAAAGCCTATAAATCATAGTAAAGGTATATTTATGCAAAGGGAAAAATGCGATCATGCAGAGCAAGTGATATGTTTGAAGTCATGCACTTGCCCCGGTTTATATGGTGATGTGCACAGATTTTCAGGACAAGATAGTGGCATCTCTGTGCAAATTTGTGCATCTCCTGATGGGAGGAACGAAGCAGATCAGGTTATTCTTTACTGAATGTGGGCTCAGAACATTGGCGCGTCTTGTAATGTTGTAATGCTTAAGTTAATTTTGAAAACAGAGCAGGGCCAGCACTAGTGGACCTAAGGCTATTGCTTACAGCGCTGGCATTCAAAGGTACCTAATACAGTAAATAAGTCACATCATGTCACTCATGTAGTGTTTTTACCATTCTTGGTGCCTTGACACTGAGAACCAGCTGCCCTATAGGATTAATGAACCCCATTCCCCTTCTTTTATTGGCTGACAACGATTGTGTGCTTAATAATTTAAATTCTTACCTGTAGTGATTTTACTGAAGCAACTTAAAAAAATGGAATGTGGCAAAGAGTTATGTATGTGGACAAATACAGCCGAGGCCAAAACCTGGAACTTTTTTTCAAATAATTTACAACTTCCTCTAACATTAAGGTGAAATTAACATTAGTATTTGGTCTCTACATTTTTTTCTCTGTTAATATACAGAACCTTTGTTTGTTACTTCAAATTTAATACTGTATGTCCTTTTAAATCAGAAAATGAAAAGTAATGACACTGACAAAATTAATTACACCCTAGACTATATTTGGTAGCACAGCCTTTGCTTGAAATAAGTGCAAGCAACAGCTTCCTATAGCAATGGATGAGCTTCCTTTCCATCTCTACTGGCAGCTCGGGACACTTACTTTGTGCAAACTGCTTCAGTTCTCTCAGATCTCAGTTCTCTTCTTGAAACTGCTGTTTCTCCACAGATGTCCCATGGCTTTTAGATGGTGACCCAGTTTTCTTTCACTGTGTTCAACAGTGTTCTCCAAAATTACCTGGTAATCTCCAAATTTCATGATGCCATGCATGTGTTCAAGGCATCCAGCTGCAGCACAGCAACCCCAAACATCACAGAACCTCCTCCATGTTTGACTGTAGGGGAGGTGTTCATTTCAAATTTAGGCATGATCTGCTTTACCGAAAAGCTCTAATTTGATCTGTCCATAGAACTTTCCCCGTGAAGGAAATTTGCTTGTTCAGTTGTGTTTTGGCAAATGTCACTTGGGCTTTAGTATGTCTCTAACGTAGCATTGGGGCCTTCCTGAGCCCCTACCATGAAACCTCCTTTCTTGAGTTGACGATGGGAGGTGAGAGTTGTGTTCATATCATGTGTCTGAAGGTCAGCCTGAATCTGTTTGGAGTTGATTGAGGTGCTTTTTCCACCATTCGAACAATTCTGGACTGCAATCTTCGATCAAGTTTTCTCTTTCCTGGAAAGTTGGCTGCAGTACCATGGGCCAACTTCCTGACAGCATAACACACAGTGGAAACATCTAGGTCTCTGGAGACTGATTTGTAGCTTTGAGATTTTCCATGCTTGGCTATAATCTGCTGCCTGACCTCCTCAGACAATTCTCTGGCTTTCTTCCTTTTCTCCATGCTTATTGCAGAACAAACAGTGACAAAAAACGGGAGAATGAGAGTTTTCTCTATTTAAGCTTGTTTAATGAGGGATTTTTATATTGCAGGCTCTTGCTAGTCACCAGAGGTGCGTTCAGTTCCAAAGTGAAGAAGAATCTCCTTCTTGAATTCTAATATTTTCTCACAACTTCTAAAAGGTGCCAATATTGTTGACTGACCCATTTAAGGATTTATGTGTGGAATAAGCTACAACATGTTCCTGCTTTTTGGGTTTCATTCCACTGCAGACCAAAGGAATACATATGTGGATACCAAAATATTTTTTTAATTTCAACAATTTTCTGGAAGAAATGGTGCATTATTAGAAAAAACTGCAATGGTGCCAATATTTAGGACTCTAAGTGCAGATATGTATGTCGAACTCCACTGATTAATATACTGAAAATAATTAGAGATGTTCAGGCTCGGTTCCCCGAGAACTGAACATACCCGAACTTAGCAGATTGGAGTAGGTACTTTCACGCTTTTTTGGATTTGAAAACGAGGCAAAACGTCATTGTTACATTGTCGGATCTCAGATCTCGCGATTTTTGGATCCTTTTTAAGATCCAACATAATGGTGGGTGGGAGGGAGGGCCCAAGGACAATTCCATTTTGCGCCATTTTTTTCTGCCACTGCTGTGTGCCAATGTGTAGTAAATGTGCTAGGAACTGCCATGTGTTTGTGTCATTGCTCTGTCGCTTACCATCCAGCCAGGTCGCTGCAGTATTTTTCCGAAAGTGTATGAAAATAATATTGTGACCTGTGAGGTGGTCAAAATGAACTTCAAATGACTTGAAATTAGTGTTATTGAGGTTAATAATAATGTAGGAACAAAAAAAGAGCAAAATTACGTGATTCTACCATATTTTAGGATATTTTCTAAAAAATCCAAAACCAAAACCAGAACACACAAGGGCGGTTTTGCCAAAACCAAAACCTAAACACGAAGCTAATCCACATCCAAAACCAAAACCAGTTCAGTGGTCAGTGAGCATCTCTAAAAATAATAACATAATAAATTATGTGTTCTATTTAAAAAAATAAATATATTTGTTGTGAAATGAAAGGGACATCTCACCTAAAATCACACCCTATGTGTACATCTTTAGGGTGTATATTGTTCAATAAGCATGGATTTTACCTGCTTTCTTATTACCATTTTATTCTGCGTCTGCTCATAAAAAAGAATTGTGGCACAGTGCAGCCTGATTGTGCATGAGAAACCACACAAAACAAAAACAAAATAGCAATGGATTTGTTCTATTTCAGTAAAAATAATGTTGAAAAAAAAAACTGCTGCGGAGTCTCCAGCTTTATAGCAGATTTGTATCTATCCCCACGCCGGGAAATGACACTGCCAACAGCGCATTAAATTAAGTGTTAAACTCCACTGTTCCCTGTTCTGCCATATTTTATACGGCAGACAAAACTTAATTCATTATAAATCACATATGAACACATGTTCCAGTGCTTTATTTAATTTCATAGTAATACATTTGCATTCCCAGACTGTCCTTCCAAACAAACGTCTTATTCAGAGACTGAGATTTATGGGCTGATAAGTAAAACCTTGTAAATGACTAGGTCCAGATTGGGCGATTGTGAAAATGTCCAGGAAATGGTTGCTGTGACATTAACAAGGGTAGGAGGGATGAAAAATATATAGGGTTTGCACCGCGCAGAGTAAATGCGGAGATATATGAGACATAGCTGCTGTAAATTATTCATTTGCAGTTTGGACAACTTTAATTAAGATACAAGTGGATTCCAAGCAAATAAACCCCTTTAAAAGATCAGTAGTCTCCCTAAGTCAATATGTTTTTTCTAATTCTCTTTGTTGCTTTTATATTTTCTTTTAGTGCTTGTACTTGTGACGGAAGCAGGGTGTATGTAAATAAATTTTGTATCCCACTGGACACCATTTCTCCCACTGGGGCTAATTGGATATTGTAACCATGACAGTATGAGACTTTTTGCTGATGTGTTACCCAGTGTAAAAATATGTTTTGTTGACATTATTATGATGCTGGAATACATTAACCTTAAATGGAGGAAGGCGGGTTATAGCGGAAGTTGGAGGGTCCTGGCCACACGTTCTGCTGCTGGACTTTCAGTACGACTGAAAATCATGTACCTTTGAGATGCCCAAACGCTACTGCGACAACATTGACTAAGTGCATACGTCCATTCCTCTCCTCGTTCCATCCATGACATCGTAGGATGTAGGACCTTTACACTCAAAGGTAAATTGGACATTGCTGCGTTCTCTGCAGTGTGTTTTAAATAAACACACCTCTTTTCTCATTCGCTGCCAATTTTTCTGTAAGTGTAATGCTGTTTATTCTCCTACATTTCAAGGCACCAACGCAAAGTGTGTCATTATCCAACTAGACACTCAAGAATCTTCAGGAACACATTTATTTAATTATTGTTACGGACTTACCTGTTCTCGCCGCTCCGTCTGGAAGGCGCACTTCCGGGTTCAGCGGTCACATGACCGAAACCCGGAGGCGGTCACATGACCGAAACCCGGAGGCGGGGATTTTGAATCCCTGTCAGTATATAAATCTCACTCTGACACTCGCTGAGTGCCAGAGCAACACTTACCTGTTCCTGTCTCCTGTTCCTTCGTGAATCCTTGTGCTTCCCAGCCTCCTGTGGATTTCTATGTACTGACTCCTGTCTGTCTCACCATTCTGCCTCTCCAACCCCTGTGTACCGACCCGGCTTGCTGACCACTCCTCTACTCTGATGACCCTGTGTACCGACCCGGCTTGCTGACCACTTCTCTACTCTGGTGACCCTGTGTACCGACCCGGCTTGCTGACCACTCCTCTACTCTGGTGACCCTGTGTACCGACCCGGCTTGCTGACCACTTCTCTACTCTGGTGACCCTGTGTACCGACCCGGCTTGCTGACCACTTCTCTACTCTGGTGACCCTGTGTACCGACCCGGCTTGCTGGCCACTTCTCTACTCTGGTGACCCTGTGTACCGACCCGGCTTGCTGACTACTCCTCTATTCTGGTATCCCATGTACCGACCCGGCTTGATTGACTCCGAGCTTGCCTTCTGATTCTGCCTGCTTCCCCTTCCTGTGTACCGATTACTACGCATCTCCTGCTCCTACTCCGCTGCACTACATCTTGGGGTGAACCTGAGGACCGCGACCTGCGACTCCTGGCCGTGAAGCCCATCCCGCCTTGCGGCGGTTCTTGGTGAACACCGGGGAGATTGTTAGACTCCGCACCTCAGGTAAGCCAGCGCTAATCAAGATTAGTAGTATTATCCAGTAATCCGTTACAATTTATTTAGTATGTCTATTCACTTATTGCACGTCATGTCTCTTTGCCACTAATTGTAGATAATTAACTCAGCCCAGCTGATTGTAGCTGCCCTAAAATAAACTATATTTGCGCTCCACCCGTACCCACCAAATAATGAACTTGTGAAGAATGCATGACAGCAACTGTTATCAACCAACGGCAGTTCAGTCTTCTTTTTCTAAAATGAGATTATCGAAATCGATTGTTTTGCAGACAGAGATGTGACAATTAACAAGCAAACAAACTATTATTGGTTTTGCAGGAAAAGCAGTTTCATTTATTCCAGCACCTGAAATTTGAGGTTAATTGTCTGAAACATTTTTATTTTAATGAGAATTTTCATTCTAACATTTGATTTATTTTTCAATTATAAAGTTCTATTTATATTCCCATTTTTGCTCTCGGGATGTTGTGATTGGTTTTCAGTGTTGTGTTTGTTGAGGTTGCAGCTCTGACGTAATCATGTGTTGATGATTCCCAACATTCTAAACATATTTATGGTTTACAGTTTGTTGCAGAGAATCAGTGAGGTTTAGTTACAACATAGGATTTCATCACATACAATGACCATTCCAAGCATAACACATTTCACATGGGTCACATTGCTCTGCTCCCAGAATTAGCTTGGTCTGAAAATGAACAAAAAAACATACAATTGACATTTAGTTGAGGAACAAGTGAAACAAATAAGAGTCTAATGTTTTATGGTTGAAGTAACTCACACTTGACTTGTGGAATACATGGAAATAGTTCAGTCTGGTTTGAGCCAATGGTTAAAAGTCTATAATATGTGTATAGTTATTAATTTACACACTAAAAAAATGAAAGTGAACAGTTTACCATGACTGCAACTAGGCCACAACACTTATCCAATCAGTGTATCTAGCTAATCTTGCACTAATTATCATGTCTCTTTAGCTAAATCATAGGAGTTGTGAAGGCTGTGCATACCCACCTTGTGCCAGTCATGGAAACTAGATAGTACATAGTACCATCTTTCATTTGTGCGTGGAGATGTATCTACTTTTCCTTACAGATACTCTTCCAATTGTTATTAATCTTCTCTCTTGGTGTTCACAAAATTATCCCGCAATGTGTCTCATCATTTCCATGCTTGTGTACATTCAGTTATAGAGAGCTCATTCATTTAGCACTATTTGTATCACCACAGGGAGAATGTGACAGTTTGTCACGGTTCGGAGACTGGATAGGAGCCCAGTGGCAGGGAGGAAGGCTGGCTAACAGGAGATGAGATGGAAAAAAAGGTCAAACAAGCCAGGTTCGGTACACAGAGAGGCGTAGAGGTCCAATGGTTGAGGTGGAAGCGAAGTGGAGGGCAAGCCGAGGTCGGTACACGTGTAGTAGATGCTGGTAGACAGGAACAGCAACAGGAACAGGAGCAGGAGCAGAAGGTAGATCACAGGCACAGGCATCAAAGCTGAAGAGGGGGCGTAGGGAAATTAACATTTTAGGTTAACTTGTTTAAACTTTAAGGCAAGGAGGTGTTGGTTTTCTTTCTTGCTACAGGTGGTAAAATATCTACTTATAGCTCTGATCACAGTGTCTGCACCTCCTGATATATGCCATTTGCTGCTACTTGGTTTAATGTCTATGCGGTAGTGTTCAAATTTTGTATTTGGCACAAATCATTGTCATAACTACAGGGTTAGCAGGGTCACAGTAGGTGAGGGGCCCATTACAGCCCCAATGTAGCTGTCACCCATGCTGCTCAGGGTGATGCTGCTCTCTGCGGTGTCAGGAAGCTTAATGAGATGACTACTATATGACTGCCGACACCCAAGGGAATTGAAGTCCCAGAATGCTATGTGTGCGAGCCAACATTATAGGGCTTAAAAATGAAACTGATCAGAGTGAAAGGATAACACCATTCCTTTTTACTCTGTGATGGCAGTGCAGAGCGGGTCGCAGGTTGGAGGCCCATCTGCCAAGGTAAGTGAAGGTGTCCCTATCAGTCTTGAGGGCCGCTTAAAAGTCTTGCTATGAGGCTATGTCACTCACCGGACCGTGAGTGCCTCTTCCCGGACATTTAGGAAACCACTTCTACTACTGTGGTTCCCATACCACTTCTACCATCAACTGTATCATCGTGACTGTTAGCTGATTCCTATCCGCTGCCTCCGTGCACTACAGTCTTCCAAACCACTTCAACGCTATTACTTATCATTGTGACTGTTTGCTGATTCCTATCCGCTGCCTCCGTGCACTTCAGTCCTCTAATCCACATCATCGCTATTATATTTCACTGTGACTGTTTGCTGGTTCCTACCCGCTGCCTCTGTGCACTCCAACCGTTACTTTACATCCACTCACCTGTTCCTCATCAAGTCTGTGAGCTGATTCCTATCCGCTGCCTCCGTGCACTACAAGCCTTCAGCCTGCAACTCGCCTGTGTTCATTATCGTGACTGTTAGCTGTTGTCTATCCGCTGCTTCCGTGCACTACAGCCTCCAGCCTACAACTCGCCTGTGTTCATCATCGGGATTGTTAGCTGATGTCTACCCGCTGCTTCCGTGCACTACAGCCTCCAGCCTACAACTCGCCTGTGTTCATCATCGTGACAAGTTAGCTGATTCCTATCCGCTGCTCCTGTGCACTGCAGTCTCTTCTCAGCTCTCCTGTGTTTCCTCGAGACTGCTGCTCTCATTGCCATTTGCTACTCTCCGTGATCAACAGCTCCTGGTCTACTCTGCTATCCCGTGTTCCATCGCTACTGACAACTATTGGTTGCTACTGGTTACCTCCGTGTACCGCAGAGCCCTGCTGCTGCTGACCGCGCTATCATCCATCTACTGCTGATCCGCTCTCCACGCCTTCACGTGTCCCGCAGGTCTACCCTCCTGTCTGCATTGGATTTATATCTCATCTACTACTCCTCTGCTGGATCATCTCCACTCTCCTGGGTCCTGCGTGAGTCCAGTTCCACGTGTTATTGATTCCTGTGGATTCGTGTCCCTGTTGGTCTACTTATCTGTGCGCTGCACCTACTGACCGCTGCCTCAGGTATCCTGGGACTTCTCATCCAGCCGGCCTCCTGCCGCTCAGGTACCCCTGCACTCCTATCTGACTGCCTGCTTCTGAACCACGGTATGCATACTTCTCATTGACTGTTCTGGTGTATTGCATATCTTGCTGGACTGTGTTGGTTCTCCTCTGGAGTCTGCTATCCGCTGAGTCTATTGCCATCATTGACTGTGTTAACTTGTGCTGGACTACTTCAAGAGACTTCCTATATTTGCAGACCTGTTCAGTCATTTATATATATATTGTGCATGTTACTGTGGATCGTATATAAGGTGCCTGTGTATATCCTGTGTTGCAGTCTCTCCCCGTGCACCTCCTCACATATATATTCAGTGGTACAACTTGCTGGCAGCAGACCACTGATCCCTGTTTCCAGTATCACCTGTTCCAGTATCCTCTCACATAGCAGTGGTACAACTTGCTATCGCAGACCACTGACTCCCCGGATACCTCCACTTGGATTCCACTCCTTCACTCAGACAGCGGTACCACTTGCTATCCGCAGACCGCTGACTCTCATCACCTCCTCGTTTCTGTTGGACATTCCTCCTCACTATAGCAGTGGTACAACTTGCTACCGCAGACCACTGACTACCTTCACGTGTCCTTGTCCTACAGTTCCTCGTGTACTATTACCTCCATATTACCAGTGCTGCTAGTCATAGACTTTCCTGAGCATCTCATCATCTGCTGCTTCCTGGTCCGTGATCACCCAGCTACCAGAGTACCCTATTACCATCTATATTGCTCTGGTAAGCCTACCACCTGGTGATCCCTGGGTAAAGACTCCTAGTGCCCGTGACAGTAAGATCAGGCCCCTGGTCAGCCGTGTAGAGCAACAGGATGCCCGCCAACAGCTGTTACTTCAGTGTTATCAATCGTTAACCTCCCAAGGAACATCTGGACAGACAGTGACAGCTACTAGTGAGGCTCCTGTGCTTTCCTCCGTTTCCCCAGTGCCATCCCAGGTGTCTACAGCTTCTACGCTTCACCTGCCTACTCCGTCAAAGTACGATGGGGACCCCAAAACTTGTAGGGGTTTCCTTAACCAATGTTCGGTCCATTTTGAGCTCCAACCTCAAAATTTTTCTACCCATCGTTCCAGAGTGGCCTATCTTATCTCTTTGTTTTCTGGACAAGCCCTGGCTTGGGCCTCCCCTCTGTGGGAAAGAAACGACCCAATATTGCAAGATAGTGCCAAATTCATTGCTACATTTCGAAGTGTGTTCGATGAACCAGGTCGTGTGACCTCCGCTGCTTCCAGCATCCTCCGTCTGCGACAAGGATCTCATACAGTAGGACAGTACGTCATTCAATTTAGGATCTTAGCCTCTGAACTTCAGTGGAACACTGAGGCTCTAGTTGCCGCCTTCTGGCAGGGGCTCTCCGATAAAATTAAAGATGCACTGACTACCCAGGAGCTTCCTTCGTCACTTGAAGATCTGATCTCTCTTTGCCATCGTGTTGATATGAGATTTCGTGAAAGAGAGGCTGAGAAAACAACTTCTGCTAAAGCACCTCTTCGTTCTAACCCTCAATTTCGTCCAGTTTCACCCTCTGTGATTCCCATGGAGATAGGACGTTCCAAATTATCTTCAGAGGAGAGGAAACGAAGAGTAAAGAATAGACTCTGTATCTATTGTGCTGATTCCACTCATATGCTCAGCTCTTGCCCTAAGAGATCGGGAAACGCCAGGCCCTAACTAGTTCTGGAGAGGTGAAGTTAGGGTCCCTGGAGTCCTCTCCATCTTCCATGAAATCTAAAGTCTGCGCCTTTGACGTTACGATTTCCTGTGCTACCAAAACCTTTGAGTCACAGGCATTGATTGATTCCGGAGCAGCAGGAAATTTTATTTCCAAATCATTAGTAAATCAATGGTCTCTACCTGTGATTACCTTAAAAACACCCATTACTGTGACGGCTATAGATGGATCACGTCTCATCAACGGTCTCATCACTCAGAGTACGTCTCCAGTAACCCTTCAGATTGGTGCCCTGCATCAGGAAGAAATATCGTTTTTAATCCTTCCTGTTACGACAAGTCCAATTGTCTTAGGCCTTCCATGGCTTCAGTGTCACTCTCCCCAGATTGACTGGCGCACCCCTCAAGTCACGTCTTGGGGGTCTGAATGTCACCATCGTTGCCTTTCCCAAGTCATTCCTCTCAGAGTACAGCAATCTTCCATCTCATCTACCTCACCGGGACTCCCTCCTCAATATGCTTCATTTACTGATGTTTTTGATAAAGCTCAGTCTGAACGTCTTCCTCCTCATCGTTCTTGGAATTGTCCGATCGACCTTCTACCTGGCAAGACTCCCCCCAGGGGCCGGGTCTATCCACTCTCGTTACCTGAAACTCAAGCTACATCTGAGTATATACAGGAGAACCTCCAGCGTGGGTTTATTCGACCTTCCACCTCTCCCGCTGGAGCTGGGTTCTTCTTCGTTAAAAAGAAGGATGGATCTTTACGCCCTTGCATAGATTTTCGTGGACTCAATGCCATTACTATCAAGAATCGGTACCCCATTCCGCTGATCACTGAGCTATTCGATCGCATCAAGGGAGCCCGTATCTTTACTAAGTTGGATCTTCGTGGTGCCTACAATTTAATCAGAATCCGTTCCGGTGACGAATGGAAGACAGCGTTTAACACCAGAGACGGGCATTACGAATATCTGGTAATGCCTTTCGGGCTGTGTAATGCCCCCGCTGTTTTTCAAGGTTTCATTAATGAGATCTTCCGGGACTTATTATATGTATGTGTCGTCGTCTACCTGGACGACATATTGATCTTTTCACAGGACCTGCCTTCTCACCACCAACATGTGGCAGAAGTCCTTTCCAGGCTACGGAAAAATTCATTGTTCTGTAAATTAGAAAAATGTTCATTCGAATTACCCCAGATTCCATTCTTGGGGTATATAGTTTCCGGAGTTGGCCTGAAGATGGATCTTTACAAGGTGAATGCTGTACTACATTGGCCCCAGCCAACTACTCTTCGTGCCATCCAGCGTTTTTTAGGTTTTGCCAATTACTATAGACGCTTCATTCAAGACTTTTCTTCCATTGCATCTCCTATTGTGGCCTTGACTAGGAAGGGGGCTAATCCTAAGCAATGGTCACCTGAGGCTCTTCAAGCCTTTCAAATACTAAAAGAGTCCTTCTCTTCGGCTCCAATCCTTCGACAGCCTGATGTGACACTCCCCTTCTTCCTGGAAGTAGATGCCTCTAATGTGGGCTTAGGAGCTATTCTCTCCCAACGCTCGGAACAGCAAAAATTTCATCCTTGTGCCTTCTATTCTCGGGGTCTCCTGCCCGCAGAGAAGAATTATACTATCGGGGACAAGGAGTTACTGGCTATCAAAGCTGCATTAGAGGAATGGAGATACTTATTGGAAGGAGCTCGCCATCCGGTGACGATCTTCACAGATCATAAGAACTTGTCATATCTCCAGTCTGCCCAATGCTTGAACCCTCGTCAAGCAAGATGGTCTCTTTTCTTTTCCCGTTTTGAATTAATAATAACCTTCAAACCAGCTGCCAAGAACAAAAAAGCTGACGCTTTATCTAGAGCTTTTATGACGTCCTCTGATATAGAAGAGGTTTCCAACCATACCATTCTAGACCCCAAATGTATCTCACTGGCTGCTTCATCCACCAAAACGCTACCATTTGGGAAGACCCTCGTGCCTCCTACTCTAAGGAGGAAAATCCTTTCGTGGTTCCATGCCTCTCGTTTTTCTGGGCACGCCGGTGAACACAAGACCTTTGAGATTCTCTCTCGAAGTTACTGGTGGCCTTCAATGAGGAGAGACGTCAAAGAGTTCATTGCTTCCTGTGAGCTATGTTCCCAGTTTAAATCCTCCCGCAGAACTCCAGCAGGGTTGCTGCGACCACTACCCATTCCGTCCAAACCGTGGACCCATATTAGTATGGATTTCGTTACTGACTTACCACCTAGTAAGAATCATAACACTATTTGGGTGGTGGTGGACAGATTTTCGAAGATGGCTCATTTCATTCCTCTGGCTGGTTTGCCTTCCTCGTCCATTCTGGCTGAACATTTCATTAAAGAGATCTTCCGTATCCATGGATGTCCGTCTGAGATTGTGTCGGATAGAGGAGTACAATTCGTTTCCAGATTCTGGTGAGCCCTTTGTAAAACCTTGGGCATACGATTAGCACTCTCATCTTCTTACCATCCGCAATCTAACGGACAAACTGAACGTGTCAATCAAGATCTTGAGACTTTTATAAGGATGTTCTCATCAGCCAATCAAGACAACTGGGTAGAGTTGCTCCCTTGGGCTGAATTCGCCCATAACAACATGTATCACGAGTCATCATCCAAAACTCCATTTTTTGTGGTCTACGGTCACCATCCGTCTTTTCCGGAATTTCCTGCCCTCCCGCCCACCCAAGTTCCTGCGGTGGAGATTGCTTGTCAGACCTTTAAAAATATCTGGTCTCAGGTCAAAACCTGTTTAAAGAAGACATCTATCAAATATAAATCTTTCGCAGATAAGAAGAGGCGGGCTATTCCACCACTAAAAATTGGAGATCGTGTCTGGTTATCTACTAAAAACATTCGTTTGAAGGTTCCATCTATGAAATTCGCCCCTCGTTTTATTGGTCCATATAGGATCATTCAAGTAATTAATCCAGTATGTGTGAAACTTCTTCTTCCTAAGAATCTTCGGATTTCCAATGCCTTCCATGTGTCTTTACTCAAACCTCTTATCATCAACCGTTTCTCAACTCCTCCCTCAGCTCCGCAGCCAGTTCAAGTTCAGCAGGAGGAGGATTTCGAGATTACTGAGGTATTGGATGCAAAAATTTCGCGAGGAGTCCTCCGTTTCCTCGTTCATTGGAAGGGCTTTGGTCCTGAGGAGCGCTCTTGGATCAAAGCTGAAGATCTTAATGCTCCTGCCCTTTTGAAGAAGTTCTACTGCAAAAATCCGGACAAGCCCGGTTCCAGGCGTTCTGTGCCCACCTTTAAAAGGGGGGGTACTGTCACTCACCGGACCGTGAGTGCCTCTTCCCGGACATTTAGGAACCGTGGTCGTCCTCCATCCTGAGGGTCTGCGCATGCGCAGCCCTTTCCTATACTTCTGTGTATGTCCCTTTAACTCAATTGGCAGATCAGGCAACCTCCCTATATTAAGCACCTGTGGTCAACACCACGTTGCCTGATCTTGGAGTCTCATTCCCTATGAGTCTCTGAAGGTGTTCCTGTATTCCTCGTGTTTTCAGCGCTGCTGATTCCTGTGGTTTCCAAACCACTTCTACCTTTGTGGTTTCCAAACCACTTCTACTACTGTGGTTCCCATACCACTTCTACCATCAACTGTATCATCGTGACTGTTAGCTGATTCCTATCCGCTGCCTCCGTGCACTACAGTCTTCCAAACCACTTCAACGCTATTACTTATCATTGTGACTGTTTGCTGATTCCTATCCGCTGCCTCCGTGCACTTCAGTCCTCTAATCCACATCATCGCTATTATATTTCACTGTGACTGTTTGCTGGTTCCTACCCGCTGCCTCTGTGCACTCCAACCGTTACTTTACATCCACTCACCTGTTCCTCATCAAGTCCGTGAGCTGATTCCTATCCGCTGCCTCCGTGCACTACAAGCCTTCAGCCTGCAACTCGCCTGTGTTCATTATCGTGACTGTTAGCTGTTGTCTATCCGCTGCTTCCGTGCACTACAGCCTCCAGCCTACAACTCGCCTGTGTTCATCATCGGGATTGTTAGCTGATGTCTACCCGCTGCTTCCGTGCACTACAGCCTCCAGCCTACAACTCGCCTGTGTTCATCATCGTGACAAGTTAGCTGATTCCTATCCGCTGCTCCTGTGCACTGCAGTCTCTTCTCAGCTCTCCTGTGTTTCCTCGAGACTGCTGCTCTCATTGCCATTTGCTACTCTCCGTGATCAACAGCTCCTGGTCTACTCTGCTATCCCGTGTTCCATCGCTACTGACAACTATTGGTTGCTACTGGTTACCTCCGTGTACCGCAGAGCCCTGCTGCTGCTGACCGCGCTATCATCCATCTACTGCTGATCCGCTCTCCACGCCTTCACGTGTCCCGCAGGTCTACCCTCCTGTCTGCATTGGATTTATATCTCATCTACTACTCCTCTGCTGGATCATCTCCACTCTCCTGGGTCCTGCGTGAGTCCAGTTCCACGTGTTATTGATTCCTGTGGATTCGTGTCCCTGTTGGTCTACTTATCTGTGCGCTGCACCTACTGACCGCTGCCTCAGGTATCCTGGGACTTCTCATCCAGCCGGCCTCCTGCCGCTCAGGTACCCCTGCACTCCTATCTGACTGCCTGCTTCTGAACCACGGTATGCATACTTCTCATTGACTGTGCTGGTGTATTGCATATCTTGCTGGACTGTGTTGGTTCTCCTCTGGAGTCTGCTATCCGCTGAGTCTATTGCCATCATTGACTGTGTTAACTTGTGCTGGACTACTTCAAGAGACTTCCTATATTTGCAGACCTGTTCAGTCATTTATATATATATTGTGCATGTTACTGTGGATCGTATATAAGGTGCCTGTGTATATCCTGTGTTGCAGTCTCTCCCCGTGCACCTCCTCACATATATATTCAGTGGTACAACTTGCTGGCAGCAGACCACTGATCCCTGTTTCCAGTATCACCTGTTCCAGTATCCTCTCACATAGCAGTGGTACAACTTGCTATCGCAGACCACTGACTCCCCGGATACCTCCACTTGGATTCCACTCCTTCACTCAGACAGCGGTACCACTTGCTATCCGCAGACCGCTGACTCTCATCACCTCCTCGTTTCTGTTGGACATTCCTCCTCACTATAGCAGTGGTACAACTTGCTACCGCAGACCACTGACTACCTTCACGTGTCCTTGTCCTACAGTTCCTCGTGTACTATTACCTCCATATTACCAGTGCTGCTAGTCATAGACTTTCCTGAGCATCTCATCATCTGCTGCTTCCTGGTCCGTGATCACCCAGCTACCAGAGTACCCTATTACCATCTATATTGCTCTGGTAAGCCTACCACCTGGTGATCCCTGGGTAAAGACTCCTAGTGCCCGTGACAGGCTATCAATTTTCCAGTTACGTCTCTGGCAGCAATACGTTGGCTTCTGGATGGCCTGAAAAGTGTCACATTCTCCTATAACTGTTAATTTAAGTCAATTCACAGAGAGCAAAAATACCTATGTAGCAGAAGTAGCGCAGTCATGTGATGACACTGCTTTGTATTGCCGTTCCTCTTTGCAAACAACAAATCAGTCCAGCCATATATTTTATTTATTAGATCTATTTAGTGCTTTCTTTCAAGCTTGTGGTTGTTTTGGGACATGTGTAACAGTTAGTTTTTGTTCAGATGATGTCTAATGAGCGCCCAGTAAGCTCTTGCTCACACAGTGTTCCAAAACACCACGTGAGCACAGTGAAGGTGTCCCTATCAGTCTTGAGGGCCGCTTAAAAGTCTTGCTATGAGGCTATCAATTTTCCAGTTACGTCTCTGGCACCAATACGTTGGCTTCCGGATGGCCTGAAAAGTGTCACATTCTCCTATAACTGTTAATTTAAGTCAATTCACAGAGAGCAAAAATACCTATGTAGCAGAAGTAGCGCAGTCATGTGAGGACACTGCTTTGTATTGCCGTTCCTCTTTGCAATCAACAAATCAGTCCAGCCATATATTTTATTTATTAGATCTATTTAGTACTTTCTTTCAAGCTTGTGGTTGTTTTGGGACATGTGTAACAGTTAGTTTTTGTTCAGATGATGTCTAATGAGCGCCCAGTAAGCTCTTGCTCACACAGTGTTCCAAAACACCACGTGAGCAAGTCTGGAGACTGTGCTCTCTAAACACGCATCTGAACAAGTCCTAAATGTGAGTAACACAGGGTAATGACAGTTCTGATAAAGGAGAAAATGGAAAGGTGTATTATAATTATAAGGGCAAATTCAATCAAAATGGAATTGAAAATATATATTTGTTGTTAAAGTTCTAAACATTAAGGGCCATTCTAAACATTAAAAAATGAAATCTGAAAATCTTTTAAAACAAAATTTGACAAGTGTTTTAACTTCCATAATTGTTTTTACTTTATGTATTATTATATACTGTATTATTAGATTACATTCAGATTATAGTTATTAGATAATCTGCTACCACATTACAAGTTTTTTTTCTAGATATTGTCAGGTTATTTTGTATTGCTGTCAGTAATTCCTATGCAAAACCAAACATTTGGTTTGTTGCAGTAAACTATCATATTATTACATTATTTTGATTTCAAAATGGTATTCCATTGTATCAGTGTGTACCATAATTGTACATAGTAGATTTTATTAAAGTCATTTCACAGTTATCAAAGGAGATGTCAAGACACCTCAACCCAAGATGAGTGGCGCTGTAGAACTAATAAAACATTAAGTGTGGGCACTCCACCTGGTGGACAGAAAAAAAAGTATAATGAGACATTGGAGACTGCAAATATGTACAAGGGAGGGCTGGCAATTTTTTTTCAGGGGCAAAAACAAGTAAATGGCTCAGACTTTAGGCTACTAGAAGTGTGCTCCACAGAAATATGGGTATTACCATAATCCTTTGGGCCTAGTTTGTCGTATGTTGGTGTGGTGTTACACAGACAATTAAATAAATTAAAAAAATATTTTCCATTGAAAATTCCATCTGACCAGTTTTCAATACAGAACCGATTCTAGTTACCTCTGTAAAATACACAGATCATTATAGCAGTGGCGGATATAGAGGATCCAGAGCTCTTGGCTGTATGAAGGCTAACATGTGCATCAGAATTACATACTACACATACATCTATACCTGCCAACTTTGAGGGATCCGAGGGGAGGTGGGCATGTGGGGGCAGGTCTTGATGAAGCGACAGGGGGCGGGACTAACACTGATGCGTGAATCATATCCTAAGCCCTGCCCCCCAACTTAACTAATGAAGTGGGCAGGAACCGGGTATCTCCTGGACATGTAGGCAACTATGGATACATCATATGGTACAAATCAAATAGTGATTCGCTATGACAATATGAGTGACATCGCCATTTCAATTCATGTTAAGGGAAATGCTGGGTCCTCTAAGTAATTTGGCCCCCACTCTTTTGGTGATTCATATTCTTTCCAGGGGCAGACTGGGCCGCGGTAATAACAAATATACATAATTATCTCTTTGGCTTTACTCCAAGCACTGAAGGAGGTCACTTGCTAGCCAAAACATTAAGACCATTGCTTGAAAAAAAGATATATATATATTCAAATTATATAAAACTAAAAATAGTTGTTGCAAAAAGCTTCACTCTTAGCATTAAACAGGGAAACGGAATGAAGATAAAACAGAATACTCTATGTTACCGTAGAGGGATTAGCCTCTGATGAAGAGTTTGTATGGATGTGAAACATGTGAGGCTATCTGCTTTGTGTTTCCTTACCCCATGGAGGTGAAATAAAGTTTTTTTTGGATTTCCTTTTGGTTTCTTGCTTAACGCCAGGTGCAAACCTTTGCTACATGTGGGTTTTTTATGTGTTAGTATCTATTTATTAAATCCAAAAAACACAAACACAACAGATAGGTGCTCATAGACCTAAAAGCAAAATATATTATTGGTTAAGATGCGGCTCTCATAACAGGCTCTGGAACCTGAGTAGATAATAGAATAATAGAAAACAGGAAGAGAGCACAGCTTGAAACCAGCAAATAACAATTTAATAACAATAAGAAATCCTAAGCAATGAAAGCTAATACAAAAGAAAATAAACATATAAATAAAATGGGAAATAAATGATAAATAATGCTGATGTGTAGATAAGCGACCATCAATAATATGGCACAGTCCAGATTGATAGTGTTCCTGTTATAAAATAGGTTTGTCATAGATATGCATCCACAAATTGGTCAGCTTGAAAGCAATCAATAGAATAAGCAGATTAGTGGATCCATCCCTTTTTTTTTCATGTGAAGTTACTGCTACTAATCCAGGGTTTTGTTTCCATCTATATGCCCAGTTCCAAGTGTTCCAAGATATTTATTTGGCCTTCTTATTCTCTTTGCTGGCTCATGGACACATCCTTACACGTTGGAGGAACTGTTTAAATGCCATCGATACTGTGTGGAAATCGTTTCTCATTTACACCCTGTTTTACATCTATTGGAAGTTGCTATACACACAAAGCTATGTTGATTGTTGCCTGAGCCTATACATGTGTAATATTTATTACACAGATTTTATATTATTACAAACATATGACTTCCCCATTCTCTATTGAAATATTTTTTTTTTCAATTGGACATCTAGCCCAAGGAAAATCACGTGACTACAGACACAAACTCCACCCAGCGCTTCTCTGCAACAAACCACTATTTATATTTTTTTTTTTACTAAGTAGATAGACGATTTCCATATTTGTAGTACTCACAATTCCATACTAGCAAGTTTTATGAGCCCATAAACCTATATAAACAGTTCTGTCTGTCTTCAGGATCTTTGAAATTGATAACTGTTCTCGCTCCTTGACAGCTGAAATCTTTCCTGCACTGCAGTTGTGTGGATATGCAATGAGCTTGTCATGTATACACATTGATTATCACATGTGAGCATAGAGCATCCAGTGTGATTCTCAATAAAGAGGTAGCACTACTTGGCAGCATAATACTGTCTCTGGTGACACAGTGGGCTAGATTTACTAAGAATCGAGTTTGGTGGTGGTTGGAAAAAGCCACCCATCGCTGGCGGTTTATTAGTCCAATCTGCTGCATTTACTATAGGGCGGTTTGAGGCTTCAATTTAAAATGACTGATGATGTATGGTGGATTGAATAAGCTAAACCGCCATCCAAAGGACAGTTTTAATACCTGCTTCAGATTGGCTTGATAACTCAAACATGCTGTTTGAACTATTTTGCCATTCAGAACAAAAGAGAAAGCACCATTGACATTTAAATTAGTTTGGCAATCATTATTTATTGATGAAGGGCCAAAATGAATTTAATATTAACTTATGAAGGGAAAAACATTTTTCATTATATTAAGGGTACAAAATTATTTAATTATTATATTATTCGGGCAATATGTAATGGCAAGTTGTGCAACAGATATCCACCATTAACAATCAGTTAATAATATTATATATATTCACATTTTCTACGTAATAAAGTGCTGTAATAGTGTCTCCTTAAAAAAAATTTTTTTAAAACAAATTCATTCATAAGTTAATATTAAATTTGTTTTGCCTCTTAATCAAAAAATAATGATTGCCCAAATAATTTATATGTAAATGGTGCTTCCTCTTATGTTCTGAATGGGAAAATAGCTCAAACAGTATCCTGCTTGATCAATCTCGCCATTCACAACCACCTCTTTTATTTTGTCTGTTGAATCGCGTTTTGGCAGTGGTTTAAAAAACCCCAGCTTAGTAAATCTGCTGTTTGTATGTTCATCATTATTAAAATCGGGCAGGCGAGTTGTAACATAGTGGTTTTGAAAAATGTCAATTCTGGCCATTTTAACAGCTGTTTGGGCTTTAATAAATCCGACGGTTTCAAAACCGCCAAAAAAATAGCCAGAAAGTGGCGGTTTGACCAAACCACCCTTTAGTAAACCTAGCCCAATGACTCAATTATATTACTTACTTTTCTGTGCTGCCTATTGTCATAGAAGAGAGGGCGTTTGGCTATGCTGGGAAGCCATCGTACCCAGCAAATAACTCAGAGCTCTCTGATTGGTTGATAGTACTGACCACTGGCTAATAAGCATATTAGGACCTCCTGACCCTCTGGTTAATGGTTGGTACTCTCCAGCAATCAGAGTAATTACCTGATTAACCAGCTCCCATGCTAGCCTGCCTCTGATCACTGCAGCTCGCATTATTTGCAACTCCCATAAACTGCAAAAATTCCTACTGTGCACAATTCTTAAAGTAGATAAAGTTGTACTCTATATGTTCCTGCATACAAAAACCATTACACTCCATTAATGATACACAGACTGTCATTTTGAATTATGTTCTGGTAGATAAAACCTACATTATTATTTTTTACCCGAAGGACATTGGTCTATAACTGCAAAGACCCATGTCTATATACAACAGGGTTAATGCACAGGATCAATCACAAACATTAAATGAGTGCAATAGTGCTTGTGTGCATGAGATCTATGGCTCAGGTGTTCCACACTGGTGACAACATACATGATACCACAAGCATAAAATATTCATGGAAAGTTCATATAATGGGGCAAAGTCATGGAAATAGTTAATCCATTGAATGGATGTAATGGATATTCTCAGCACAGTGATACAGGTAAAAATTAGAGATGTTCACTGACCCTCCGTGTTCTGGTTTTGGTTTTGGATCTGAATTAACTTTGTGTTTCGGTTTTGGTTTTGGCAAAACCGCCCTCGTGTGTTTTGGTTTTGGATCTGTGTTTTTTTTAGAAAAATTGCTAAAATATACTAAAATCACATAATTTTGCTCTTTTTCTATTCCTACATTATTGTTAACCTCAATAACACTAATTTCAAGTCATTTGCAGTTTGTTTTGACCACCGCACAGGTCACAAAATTATTTTCCTACACTTTCGGCCAAATACTGCAGCGACCTGGCTGGATGCTAAGCGACAGAACAATGACCCAATCATCCGGCAGTTCCTAGCACATCTAGGAAACATTGGCACACAGCAGTGGCAGAAAAGAAAAGTGGTGCAAGATGGAATTGTCCTTGGATCATGAAACCAGTTATGGTTCATTTGATCGCTCCACCCGTTTCTTGGATAACTGTGGTAATTCTACAGCTAATACATGGCAACGAGCGCTGACCCCAACAGGAATGCATGTTTTTATCAGATCCAGACCAAACCAGGGTGCCAGACAATGCGCTAAAAAGAGCCATTATAATTCCCAGCAAAAAGCAAGTTCATCACTGAGCTTCGAATCAGCCCCAATTCCCACAAATATATAATCTAGTTAGGTAACTTTGATGTAAAGTGCAGATTACAAACACTTGATGAAATAGCAGCAAAGTGGAAGTTAATACATATACACGTCTATTTAGACATCCATGCTTACATTACTTCTGCAAGCAGCATTGTTCTTTGTTAATAAAACTGTTGTCTTCATACCGTTCAAAAAAATTAAAAATAATCCTCCACCATTCTTTGGATGTTGATAGTTGATAGTAGGATCAGGTGGAGTTACAGCAGAAGTGTCAATAATTCTGGTCAATTCTTTTACAGTAGACAAGACCAGATGTCAAAATGTTGTGCTGAGTCATCTGCATCATCAATGGGTGTCTAAGATTTTTGCTAAGCACACAACAGTATATAGCACATGTAGGTAACATTGGCACACAGCGATAGCTGAAATTTAAAGTGGTGCAAGATGGAATTATCCTTGTGCCTTCCCACCCACACTTATGTTGGATCTTAAAAAGGACATGCACACTTTAACAAACCAAGCACTTCAGCCACAAAAGTGCCACTTATTGTGGCTGAAGTGCTTGGTTTGTTTGGGCCCCCACAAAACAAGTTAACAATGGCTTTAAGGCACCTAAGGTAACAGTGCTGTTGGCGAACTCTACTGTGGCAAGATGTTCTTGTCATCATCATTGTCAGCCTCATCCTCACCCTCATCAGTGTGTACATCATCCTCACACGTTATTAATTCATCACCGCTGGAATCCACCATTGCAGAAGTTCCAGTATTTTGATGTAGTTGGCAGGAAATACCTTCCTCGTGGAAATTGAAGTTCATTTTTATGAACATCATCGTTTCCACATTTTGAGGAAGTAGCCTCCTACGCCGATGGCTGACAAGGCTCCCGGCTGTGCTGAAAACTCTTTCCGAGTACACACTGGTGAGCAGCTTAGGAAGTGCAAAGCGAGTTAGCACATGGGTCTCCAAATTCCTTTTTTTTCCTCCCAGTATGTAAAGGGACTGTCTGATGTGTCTATTTCTTTGCTGTCCTGAAAATAATCCTCCACCATCCTTTGGATGTTGATAGTAGGATGAGGTGGAGTTACGGCAGAGGTGTCACATTTTTTGGTCAAATCTTTTAGACCAGACCAGATGTCAAAATGTTGTGATGAGTCATCTGCATCATCCCTGGGTCTCTTGGGAAATCTAAGTTTTTTCCTAGCAGCATTTGACTGAGAAACTGAAGGAGGAGACGCCGTCCTCTCAACACTTGAGCTGTCATCTTGCTCACCAGGAGCTCTTTGCATCTCTTCAGATCTGGGTCAGTTGGAAACAAAGATTTCAGGCGCTGTCCCTTTGCTGTGTCCTTCGCACAGGGACGGATGTCTGTTTCCGCTGACCAGCGCTTGGTTGCTAGGCAACAAGGCGCACTTCCGGATCCTCTGCGGCGGCGTGTCCCGTTGCCTAGCAACAGGACACTACTTGCAGACTCCGGCGGTGGTGATCAGCATCACCACCGCCAATAGGTAGCCAAGCCCCCTTACACTATAAATAGCTGGCTCCGGCACCTAGTGGGTGCCAGAGTATTAGGTCCACTAATCTCCAGCGTTCCAGAGCTTCTGAATCATTGTGTCTCCCAGTGTATGACCCGGCTATTAATCCTGACTATCCCTGTTTCCAGTGCTCCACGTGTATTGACCCGGCTACGTTTGACCTCCCTCCTATCTCCAGTACTCCTGATACCTGACCCGGCTAGTTATTTGACCACGCTTATGGACCCTCCCTATTGGTACCTCCTGATTGCACGGCTTGACTTGGACCGCCTGACTCCTCTTCCATCATAACGCTTCACTGGTTCCTCCCTCTGAGGACCACGACCTGCGTGTCTCCCACAGCAAAGTCCATACTCCCTTGTGGGGGTTCCTGGCGAAGACCTGGGACACATTAGACTCCGCACCTCTTTGGTGAGTAGTGTTGAAACCAGTAAACCACATACCCTTAGTTCCGTGACAGTATACTCTGGCCATGACGTCAGATGGAACAGGTGAGCCTTCTGCTCGGGAGCGTCTTCTCCATCTTGCTTGCCGAGTTGAACAGCAGGAGGTGGATCAGGCTCGTTTACTCCAGTGTGTCCAAGGAGTGGCCTCTCGACTAGATTCCTTGCAGGGGATCTTAACAGCGCCTCTGACGGAACCCCCTACTACTCCAGCAGCTCCCCGGGAAACGCCTCCTCCTAGACGGTAAGAGGGAGGCCGCCTTAGGAGTTCCTGTTTCCACTCCCTACTCTTCTCTCAACCCTGAGTTTCTTATGCCGGTACAACTGGTTACTTCTAAAGGACCCCAGCAGACCCTTGCTTTTGTGGATTCCGGAGCCGCAGGAAATTTTATCTCGGCCACTCTTGCTTCGCAGCTCCAACTATCCATTCTGGATCTTCCTCAGTCGCTTACTCTCACAGCTGTGGATGGTAACCGCGTCAGCAACGGTACCACCTCCAGCATCACTAGCTCTGTGCAGTTGCTGATAGGAGCCTTACATCAAGAGTGGAACCAATTCATAGTGCTACCTCAATCTGTCATCCGCTTATTCTGGGTATTCCTTGGCTTCGAGCCCATTCTCTGCAATTCGACTGGTCTTGTTCCGAAGTTATCTCCTGGGGCCCGCAATGCCATAACCAGTGCATCCTCTCACCTCGTCCACGAGTTTGTCTTACTCATACCCATTCAGATAAAGTTACTCTACTCTCAGCCTTTTCCAAAAGTCTAATTAAGGGAATCACTTTACTCAAGATAGCAGTGTCTGAACTCACTTCACAGGTGACTACTTTGTTTCAGCACCTTGCACAACACATAAAGTATTCTCCATTGCTCTTGAGTAAAATACATCCCCCCTCCTTTCCCAATGCCATGGCTTGTGAAGTAAGCGTGGGTGGCTTTTCGCTGTTCCTCCATCCATAGAAGCATATACAGGGTGGAATTCCACCTTGTTACCACCTCTTGCTTGAGTTGGTGGCAGGGCAAATTAAATTGCTCTTGTAGTGCTGCAATCTCCTACATGCTGTTGCCTAATGCCGGAAATGTCCAGATATTTTAAGGGCCACAGACAGCATCTCCTGCACGTCCCTGTCATTTTTAAAAAGCTCTGCACCAAGTTTATTGTGTGAGCAAAACAGGGAATGTGATGTAATTCACCCAGCTGTAATGCTCTCACAATATTGGTGGCTCTATCAGAAATGACATATCCTGAGGAGAGTCCAAGCGGGATAAGCCATGTTGCAATGACAACTCTTAGTTTTTGTAACAGATTGTCAGCTGTATGCCTCTTAGTGAAGCCGGTGGTACACAGAGTAGCCTCCCTCTGACAAATGTGACGTACTTGGGTACATGTTGCTGCTGTTCCTGCTGGTGAAGGCGAATCACCAACCCAGTGGGCTGTCACAGTCATATAATCTTTAGTTTGCCCAGTTCCGCTTGTCTACATATCTTTGGCTAAATGTGAATTGGGTAGAATGGCATTTTGTAGCCCAATAATTATATTTTTACGAACCTTCTGGTAGAGGTGAGAAATAGCTTTTCTAGTGAAATGGTGTCGTGATGGAATTTGGTAATGGGGACACAAAACCTCAAGTAACTGTCTAAAACCAGCTACAATAATAGTTGATATTGGATGCAGATCTAATACTAGCATAGTCGCCATGGCGTCTGTGATCCGCTTTGCGACTGGGTGACAGCTTTCATACTTGCTTCCTCTTGCAAAGGATTGTTTAACAGTCAATTGTTGTAAACTACTAGTAGTCTTCTTCTTGGTCTGCTTCTGGGATGAAGATTAACTCCCGGCAGCAGCAGCAGCAGTGGGACTAATGCTCAAGAATTCTTTTGAGGAATCCAGGATAGTGGAGGAATCATCTAGCCTTATCAACCTGGATGCAGGACTAACTCCGATCCGTACTGAGGATATTGATGATGGTGTTGTGGGTGTAGATTGTAGACGTCGATATGTAGCTGAGAGAAGGGACCTAGCTAATGCTTGTTGTTATTTTTTTAGCATAAGTTTCTGATTTTCCCAACAGCTTGCCATGAACTCGCTTCAAATGGCGTAACATGGATGAGGTTCCTAGATGGTTAAGGTCCCTACCTCTACTGACTGTGTCAAAACGCTACAAATGGCTAGACAACTGTTGTCAGGATTTGGGTAAAAATAATTCCACACATAAGAGGTGGATTTTTTGTTCTTATGTCCAGGCATGACAATGGCCTTCTTCTTATCACATGCAAGAACTGTTTCCACTGGTGCAGGACTTACACAAGCAACATCAACATCATCATCAACATCCTCATTAGCGCCCTCGTCTGCTGCACAAATATCCACCTCATCCTGTTGCAATTCCAAAGTGGCATCTTCAATTTGTGTATCACCGGCTACACTTGGGCTGTTCAGGCACACATCTCAGAAATGCTGAAAGGGGCCTTCTTTATGGGTACACTATCAGAATGGCCAGGATTATACATAGCACTCGGGAATAGACTCTCCTCAGGGATTTGTGCCATTTCTGAATCTGAACATACATTTTCCTTTAATGCCTTACTGTTTTCTTCCAGCTCGGCTTTTACACATAAAAGTATTTGGACACCACTTTTGGAGTCTGAATAACAAGGTCTTGCTTGGTCACGACTGACCGTACAAGAAGATGCCTCAGTGACAGTTGCAGAACTAACACTCATAAAGAAAGGCGGATGCCTCATTCTTACCTTGCCACTGGGTATGTAGAATGGCATGTTGGCAATTTTTTTTTTCTGCAGATAACTTTGCCTCGATTACAGGTCTTTTTTTCTTCTGCTCTTCTGTGTACTGCTGTGAATCCATTTTGATAACACCGTACAATTTGACTACAAATTCAGAAGACCAAACCTTGGAGCCCTAATATTTGTATTTCAGCAATGACAATTAGCAATGGAGCAATGCAGCTTTCCTCTTTGCGTGTAACCTATATAACACCTTAAAATTTGACTGCAAATTCAGAAGACCATGCCTGTCAGCCCTAGTATTTGTATTTCAGCAATGACAATAAGCAATGGAGCAATGGAGCTCTCCTCTTTGTGTTTTAACTATATAACACCGTACACTTTGACCGCAAATTCAGAAGACCAAGCCTGCCAGCCCTATGGTAGACTAGGTTTCTATTTCAGCAATGACAATTATCAATGGAGCTCTCCTCTTTGTGTGTTACCTATATAACACAGTACACTATGACTGCAGATATACACCAAGCCTGCCAGACCTATTAATTCTATTTCAGCAATGACAATTAGCAATGGAGCAGTGGAGCTCTCTTGAATGTCACTGGAGACTTTGAAGAACACTGCTACCCTTCCTCTTTCTTTTCTACCTATGACACTGCCCAACTGATCTACAGACTGCCAAGAACTGTACTACCCCTTCTGTGTCCCACTGTGAAATGGCGCTGGATTGCCGTGGAGGGCGATACTTATAGAATCCAAAACTCTTGAGTTCCAATGACGTAACAATGATGTTTTGCCTCGTTTTCAATTCAGAGGTCTAGCGAAAGAACCGAGATTTGTGTGTTTTAAGTTCTTGGGGAACCGAGCCTGAGCATCTCTAGTAAAAATACACACACACCCACACTCTTATAGATATATATATTGGGCAGCAATATTGGGCAGTACGGTGGCCTTATGGCCTTATCTGTGTGAATTTTGAATGTTTTTTCCCCTGGATTTGGGTGGGTTTTCTTCGGGTGCTCCGGTTTCCTCACCACAATCCAAAAAAATATTGGTTGGTTAATTGGCTGCTATCAAATTGACCCTAGTCTCTTTTTCTCTCTGTTTGTCTGTGTGTTAGGGAATTTAGACTATAAGCTCTATTGGGGCGAGGACTGATGTGAGTGCCTTCTCTGTATAGTGCTGCAGAATTAGTGGCGCTATATAAATAATGATGCAATGTATGAGCAACGTCAGTAATTATATCAGATCACAATTTAATGCTAATTGTGATGCACAAAGTAAAAACCATAGATAAATGCTAGGCTGTGAGTGGAAACAATAATTGTCAAAAAAAATATAATTAGTATGATGAAAAAAAGGATATTTAAAAATAAAAATAAAAATAAAATACTAAGGCAATTTTTTTTTAAATAAAGTTCAATGTCTTAGGCAAGTCATATATCCTTAGGATAGATCTATCCTGAAAACAAATGATTAGTGCTTGAGCATGCCAGGTGCGGGTGGGTAGAATCTGAAAGAATCCTGTAAATGTGAATGAGCGCACTGCCCCCGCTATATATATATATATACATATATATATATATATATATATATATATATATATATATATATATATATATATATATGTATGTATATATGGTGCACATTATTTTTCAGGCCCCCGGGTGATCATTACCCTTGGCCACTGACCGGTGACAGGTCGAACTATGACCACTTAGCCTTTAATGACTTTCAATCCTGTATACAGTGGGCATTCCTGGTAGGTATCCCCACGCCCTGGACCTCCATGTCCATTGTTTTCTGTCTGTAGGTTCTGATATCATTTAAGACCGGAGGGAGGTGTGTGTTAAATTTGGGTAATCAACCCTCTTGCCCCCCAGCACCATTCAGCTACAGAGTGTATTGCTTTTAAGTAAACAACAAACCCACTATATTGCTTTTAGGAGGTGTGTGTATAATAGGGAGACAATGTGCCAGCTCCTGCTCCTCTCTATCTCTAGATAAGAGACATGCTTTTACTGCAGGTAAGCTTAGTGATTCATTGGTAGCTAAACTGTCAGTCACTGAGATTCTTCCAGTCATTGCTTGGAATTACATTGTCAGCGTCTGTGACAGGCTATCCCTCACTTTTATACTGAGAGGTGGAGGATATTTTGATAACAAAGTGTCATTCTCTCTTTTTCTGTTAGTGAATCAATCTGGGGAATCTGGAAGGGCAAAGAAGTTGGGTGTACAGAGTTTGTTTTGGGGTCTTTATCATTTGGGGCTCGTAAACATGTTTGATTTTCTTCTTCCATCAACTTCAATAAATAGTTTAAAAATCCCCAGTACAAAATAAACCAAACAACATGAGAAGAACTAAGTTTCTTGTGCTTATTCTTATTCCAGGTTGAGCTGGCATATTTTGTTTCTGTTCTTAGAACATGAATGAGGTTAATAAAGGTACACATTATCTACAGGGGTCACACACGGAGGTGGGCAGCAGATGGCGGAGTAGAAGACACCACACAGGGAATCCTGATATACAAAGACATTTTGTTTTTGTTACAAGGTCAATCTAACTGCCATCACTAACCAAAAATTAAATAAGTGTACAGCTATCCCTAGTGCAGTGTATGGCTGGGGTTGGAGAATTTCTGCAATATATAGACTTCAGAAGGGGGGGGGACTCTATGCAATTTATGCTTTTTGATGAGGGAGATCTATGCAGTATATGTCACAATGGGTGGTAGGTGGCATGTCTCTGCAATACGCTGCTAGCAGTGGGGGTCTTCCTGCGCACTATTGGGCTGATGGAGAATAGAACATAGACCAGTTTATGTATCTTGCATGAAATTGCTCTACCTATGCCCAGCTATTATATCATCCTCCATATACGCTCGTTTTCAGTGCTCTGTTTTTTAAGAGTAAGTTACTCCCATTTTGCGCCCAACTCTACATCAGCCCATATATGTCTGGTAATAGTTAAGATATCTCTGTGAAATTGTCAGGTCTAGATTCAACAACCCTTCACAAGCAACATTGACCATACTAGTGTGTTTTATTTGATTTCATACCTATTCCCATAACTATTATTCCCATTCCCATGTGTCTATTCTTACTCAGGTGCTCTAAGACTTCTACATGAGTCAGATATACTTACTAAAGGAGGTAGCATCACTGGCCATAAACATAAAATCGCAAGGTAAAGTTCAGTTTACGTATGTTAGACTTGCCGAATATGGTGTCGGTGGTTGTTTGGTAGGTATGATGAAGTCCTTTTGTTAGATATAAAAAGGGAAGTAAAGGGAGGTAATTTGCTGGAAAATGAAATAGCGGTAATTTTTAAGGTATGATTTGCTATGCCTGGGGTAGTACTGTGGCGTGGTGGTTAACATTGCTGCCTCCAACCACTAGGGTTATGAATTTGATTCCTGACCGGCGCCATATTTGTCTTGAGTTTGTATGTTCTCCATGTTTGCATGGGGCTTCCTCCCACAGTCCAAAAACGTACTGACTAGTAAATTGGCTGCAGACTAAAATGGAACCCAATGTGTGTGCTAGGGCATAAAGACTGTAAGCTCCAGAATAATGTCCTCAGTACAGCATCACGCAATACATTTATAGAAATAAACTGCTATGTGTGCTGCAAAAGACACTTTTAAAAAATAGATTTAGAGATGATAGGGTGTCCTGGAGTGTGAAATCTTAAATTTAATATATCAAAATATAAAATTATGCATGTGAGAAATAAAAAGCAGAGGACAGGGACCTTGGGTTACAGATTATATGGATGTAAGCAAGCAGTGTAGTGGGAAAAGCCAGCCGAATAGGTAAAGGTATTAGTAGCAGGAAGAGGGAGGCTAAAGTGCTACTTTATAGATCACAGGTAAAACGTCACCTTGAGTAATGTGTGCAGTTTAGCAGCTCTATCTGCAAAAAGTAATGGAAACCACTCTGAGAGGGGTTACTAAAACGGTCCATTTACAGCATAACAAACCTTATCGGTAAACTCTTGTAGAGCTGAACCTGTACAGCTTAGAGGAAAGAAGGGAATGTGATATGATAGAAACTTTAGACACAAAAACATTAAAGTATTTCAAAAGTATTAATAGAGTTCAGGAACCCAGGACATACTTTGAAATCAGAGGAAGACTTAAAGGTAACTCATGGAAGATCTTTACAGTAAGGATAATAGATTCATGGCATAATATCTTAGTAGTTGTGGTGCGGTCTCATACAGTAAAAGAATTCAGAAATGCATAGACATACTACTACTTTTAAGACACAAACAAGTCGGCTAGATGGACCTGTGGGTCCTTTTTAGTACCTACAAATACCATGGGCCTGACTGCACATTTTTTTAAAAAAATGGACATAAATCAGGCATACTCATGTCCGTATTCAACAAGTAGCAGATCTGAGCATACGTCTGTTGATGAATATGGATCTAGGTCCGCTCTGCTCTAAAAGACAGACATTAAAGGATGCATTACAGGATACATACAATACAAACAGTATGGCGAATATCAAGTCACAAAGCAACGCACAGAAAGAAAAAAAACAATTCCATGAATGTCAACTGTCAATAATACAGACTTAATGACAAAGCATTAAATATAAAGTGTTTTTTTCTTCATTTGTTTTGTCCATAAAATACATTTACTAGGATGTTATTTATGTCTACTGTACATAAAATACATTGTTACAGTTTCTCCTGATTGCAAACACATGTTCTGGCATACATACACAAGCGTTATCACTAGAGATGCTCACTGACACCCGTGTTTTGGTTTTGGTTTTGGTTTTGGATCTGGATTACCTTCGGGTTTTGTTTTTGGTTTTGGCAAAAACCACCCTTGCATTTTTTTGGTTTTGCTTTTGGTTTTGTTTGGTTTTGTTTTACAATTTTGTTTAAAAATCAATATTTTGGGCATAAAATAACCTAATTTAGTGCTCCTCCTGTTTCTTGGATAAGTAATGTAATTGTAAAGCTAATAAATTATGAAGAAAACAGTTTAATTCCTGATAAGCCGTCATTAATTCTACACACAAACCAGATTGTCTTCCTCTCCATCTATGCATATTGGCAATGCAGCCATCGTCTTTGGTGTATATTACACCCTACACTTATAGTTAAATATGTTTTCTGTCTCTATAGGCCCCCCTCCACTTGTAGAAAATAGTAAAAAATTCAGCCGTTATAGACTGTACAATATAAATTGAAATGGACAAAGCCAGTTTGGGGTCAGTCTGTGTATGACACCCTACCCTTATTGAGAAATTGCCAAAACAGAAGCCTTTCAAGACTGTACGTAATATAGAAATGCCCCAAAGTCCCTTTCCTATTTGGGGGTAGATATACTGATACTTGTTTTTTTTGGGTGTGTTTTTTTACCAGTCTTAAAAAGACTATGTAGTTTTACATAGGCTTTACCAGATGATGTACAGGGAAGACTACCATCAGGACTGGTGCCAGCACCTGCTTGCTGATCCTGCTCTATTGTGGACTGCTTTGAATCCATTTTAATGAGCCCAAAGCACTTGTAGTGCAAAATTTTCAATAGATACTGCTGCTAAATATGACTTTTGGCAGCCAGAAAAATTAGCGTTTAACACTGGGGAATATGGGACACCCCAAAGCACTTGTAGTGCAAAATATTGTATTAGATAGATACTGCTGTTAAATATGACCTTTGGCAGCCAGAAAAATTAGTGATTAACACTGGGGAATATGAGACCCCCCAAAGCACTTGTAGTGCAAAATATTGAAGAAAAAAAAAGCCTCCTCTATCCTCCTCTAAGAATTGCTAATAGAATTGGTATCAGAATTGCAATAATAATTGAAAGAATAAAGTATACAAATATTGCTCTGTCCCTGCTCTAATACAGCCTGTGACCTAACCCTGCTCTCTCCCTCTGTCAAACGGCGATGGATTGCTGTGGAGGCGGGTATTTATGCATTTCAAATATCGCGAGAACCGAGCCCCGAGATCCAACGACATCACAATGACGTTTTGCCTCAATTTCGATTCCGAACAAGCAAAGTTCGGGTGGGTTCGGTTCTCAGGGAACCGAGCCCGCCCATCACTAGTTATCACTTACACCCGACCTGTAGCTAATGCAAGTGATACAGCTGAAAATCATGTACTTTAGTGATGCCCAAAGATTGAATTTAACACTCCTGCTGTGTGCTTGAGCTTGGTGCGCCTGTACTGTCCATTGACTACATGAACATGCGCAGTCCTCTCTCTGTCCTCTCCCTGAAATCATAGGTTGTAGTAAGGGTCCTTTGCGTTCGAAAAGGAATTGGACATTGCTGCCTTCTCTGGTGTATACGCAATTTTTATGCACATATCGGCATTAATGAATCAGGCCCTAAGTTTTTATATTTAACAGAATATGGAGTAAAATTGTATTGTTCCTCCAGAACATGTTCAGATCCCTTCTCTTTTGTACAATAATCTCTTGAGTATCTATATCTGTTTTTACTATACTTAGAAGAAGATTTAGCTTTTTCATACTTGCTGACTCACCTTAAATGTCGAGACAACATCCAAAATAGTGGGTAATTCTGAAGAGAGTCTGGAAACCTCCCTGATGCCCAGCCAGACAGAGAAATGGTGGGTGCATGTCATCATGTTCCTCTCATCATGGAACCGGTTAAATGAGAACAAAGCCTCTTAAAATTAAAACAATTATTTATATACTGTACTGTATGAAAATATGAAAAATGTGTATTTTATGTAAAGATACATCAAGTCTATATTATATTTAGAGATTTATGTATGATATTGCACAAATCGTGGTTTGTACCGGCAATTCACTCTCTTTCACCAGCCTGAAATAGTGAATAGCAATTTGCCTCAACCTGTTTTCAAAATGCAAGTGTGTATGTGGAAGGGCCGTGCACCCTTCTGCAAAGCAAAGAATGCTGAAAAACATTTACACTCTACATCCCTGTATCTCATTTTAGTAATCTTGCACCGCAAAACTTCGGATTTGCAATTTAATGCTCTATGGAATCTAGACGCTCCTTTTGCAGAATATTTATTCCTTCTATCTATAATAATGTGTGTGTGTGTGTGTGTGTGTGTGTGTGTAGGGGAAGGGGATGCGGGTAATTTAAAGGTTATCGATTGATTAATTTCCACACATTTGGGGATAATTGACTGTGCTTTTCTATTACATTTCCTCGTTCAACAATGATCACAGGTTAAGACAATACACTAGAACATGGGAAGGGAACCATTTCAATGATGAATTTGGACAATAATGGCCACTGGTCAAGCTTCTTCTGATAATATTCCAGCAGACCACAGTTAGTTGGAACTCCTATAGGACAATTAAGATAAGTTTTTCACCATTTTCTGTGTATACGTTATAGATTTGGGTGGTGCATCATCAAAAAAGATCAGTACCGTTCCCAGGAAAATAGATTTGTTTAGATTGTTGATATAGATTTTCTCTTTCCTTGGGAAGGAATTGTGGTGACAGTTTACAGAGTTTGTGTAATCGTCTCTTAGCAATGTGCAATCATTGACTTCCTATGAGACGCACCAGCATCTTCCCCTTCTAGGGTGCACTTGCTTATACAAAAGTGAATTGCCTGGATATTTGTACACCTATAGAGTTAATGAGAAGTATTGAAAAAAAAAAACCTTACACCTCAGTCAGTGCGTGTTATCGAATAACACTGGTTGAGATCACCATGAATTGCCTGTATATTTCTACACCTAGATGGCTACTGGTAAAATAGGTGCAGAAAACAATAAGAGTGTTGTGGCGATCAGTGGGTTGTAATGAGTGGGGACTGGCTGGGTTGGGGGGCAGGATGGCATCTGCCCCCCAGGCCAGGCCCATAGTGGGCTTCCTTGGGCTGTGTCACGGGGCTACCTGCATTTTTATCCTTTAAAATGTTCCTAATAAGCTGCTGAGCCAAGTTTCACCCCCGGCTAAAATTTTACAGCCAGCCCCTGGTGGTGAGGGTGTTATATGTGCAAGAATAAAATAGGGAAGATAAGTCAGGCAGGCAATGCAGCACTACTGTGTACACAGACATGTAGCTAATGCAGCATCCACAGTACAGTGTAGGAAGCATTAATGACTCCGAGGCTGTAGAACCTTTTCATAAACCTATAGATATCTGACATTTGTTGACGCTTCTGTATGTCCCCTGCCTGTAATTGGCCTCATTTGATAGTGGGCATTGTGTATTCTGCACATTTTGGGCAATTTTAGATCCATCTGCTTATTGTAAAAATGGCTGATATGATTCACCCATCGCTAACTAATAATATCATCTTTGCAGACTCAGATCTGCTATAGTAATCTGTATCAAAGTAGGCAATACTATGCTGTGTATAACAAGAGGAAAGAAAATCTTATAATGGAAATGCTCTACTCTGCTAATTTTTGAAAAAGTGCAATAAATGCAGCTAAATGAGACAAAAATGACTACCGTATTGTACTTTGCTAACTATAACTTATTGTTCCAAATCAGGGACTTAAGCTGTTGAGTGGACATTTAACATTTTTAGTCTGAGTAAACAAATAGTTTTGTCATAGTAGGAAAGGCAATATATGAAGGAAAGGCAAATATAATAGACTTTGTTGTCCTCTAATAGTCAAAACATGTTTTTCACACATTGTGTTTCCGGTATTTCAAAATGGCGCAAAAAAACACAAAAAAGCACTTGTGTGTTCAGTCCATTATGAAATAGTAAAATACTATATGAAATAGTAAATTATATATAATCATGTTAAAGAAAATGTGTTTTCTGATGGCATAGAGCCTGTTTATCTCCATGTCAGGGATTAGTAGGAGGGAGTAATAATAAACAACTTTCACTTTAAGAAATGGGTGCCCTAGAATACCTTGTATTCTAGAGCACCAATAAGAGAGCTTGGCTGCTCGGAGAGGTGGAAATTCCTCTACGAAAGGCCAAGGAGACGACTGGCCTACAATTGTCAAGAGAGAGGTTATTTTTAACATGTTTCCAAAATAAGAACATTAGTGTATGAAAGTAAACGCCTATTTTTTGCACAAAGGACACACAAGGTAGCCATGAAGAGGTGAAGCAACTATAGTGAATTAATAATTAGTATCTCCACACTAGTTCTAATAAAGAAAGAATGCACATAATAAATAAATTCAGTCATTTTAAGTTACTAGTACACTGTATATCTATTTTGTTTCAATTGTACTTTATATCTTTACTTTTTATTAAAAATACTCTGTGCAATTTCAGCAATGCCAAAAGAAAGAAGAGTGAGGTCTTTTAAAGAAAAAGGAGGATGTTCAATGAAGAATGGGAGCTGATATGTCATGTCTGTTGATGATAAAACGAATTGTTTGCATCCCAGTGTAGATGGGATGCACTGTGCCTCTCCCTCCTCCTTACTGTCTGGATGCTGTCAGGAGCCACACAGACAAGAGGAGATAAGTAAGGTAAGTAAATAACTGTGTGATACTCTGGGGAGGGGGGAGGCATTCAGATGTTGTGGGGATGGGTGAACCTGGGGGGGCCACTGAGATGCTGCTGGGGACACTGAGATGCTGGGGAGTGTGAAGCTGGGGGGTGGCACTAAGATGCTGTTGAGGGACAGGGTGATGCTGTTGGGGGGCGCTGAGATGCTGGGGGGGCAGGTGAAGCTTTGGGGGCATTGAGATGAGATGCTGGGCTTAACAGTGTGAAGTTGCTGGGGGCATTGAGATGCTGGAGGGACGGGTGATACTGTCGGGGAACAGTGTGATGTGGGGGGAACAGTGTGATGCTGGGGGGAGGGTACCGTGGGCAGCAGGGTGGTATTGGTGCAGTGTAGGCAGCAGGGTGGTATTGGAGCAGTGTAGGTAGCAGGATGGTATTGGGGCAGTGTGGGGAGAGGGGTGGTATTGGAGCAGTGTAGGCAGCAGGGTGGTATTGGGGCAGTGTTCGGAGAGGGGTGGTATTGGGGCAGTGTGAGAAGAGGGCTGGTATTGGAGCAGTGTAGGCAGCAGGGTGGTATTGGAGCAGTGTTCGGAGAGGGGTGGTATTGGGGCAGTGTGAGGAGAGGGCTGATATTGGAGCAGGGAAGACAGCAGGGTGGTATTGGAGCAGTGTAGGCAGCAGGGTGGTATTGGGGCAGTGTTCGGAGAGGGGTGGTATTGGGGCAGTGTGAGAAGAGGGCTGATATTGGAGCAGGGAAGGCAGCAGGGTGGTATTGGAGCAGTGTAGGCAGCAGGGTGGCATTGGAGCAGTGTGGGGAGAGGGGGGGTATTAGAGCAGTGGGGGGAGAGAGGTTACACGGATACTCTCTGTGGTCTCAGTGGTCACTAGAATGCTAAATACTAATCAGATGGGCCTATTACACATTTGTATTTGATTTAGCTCTTTGACCACAAATGTTCATATATTGCCTATATATTCCTGTACTATGGTAGCTTTATTTGGTCATACTGGAGTATAGTGTTTGAAGTGAAGGGCCCAATCATTCAGGGTTTGTTAACCTGTTGCATTTTAATACAATTTTGCATACTTTCAAGACAGGACCCCAATGTTCCAGAAGCCAGCTAGAAGACAACAAAGCTGCAAGAACAAGCTAGTAAGAATAACATGAACAGGTAAGAGAGAACAGCATAATCTGTCTAAATTTGATTGCTGGAGAAAATTCCTGAATATTCATCTTCAGGAGTATTGCTGTACGCCTAAACATTGGTGCTGGTGGTGTTGGCGAGAGCTAGGGGTGTATTAGCTTAGGCAGCCAGAATCCTTAATCAGGCCCTCACAGCAGTTTTCGTTGTTATAAACAATTACTGGCTTTAGCAATTAAAGAACAAACACTTAGCACTGTTATATTTGCTCTATTCAAAGTGAAATGTCGGGCTTGAAAACTTAGAATGTGTGATCTTGTTAGCGTGTGCACTGACGGAGCACCTTATATGATGCAAAAAAGTGAAGGATTTGATGCTTTATTACAGAAGGAAATATCTAACCCTGACGCATTATTACCTTCATCTCACTGTATTTGACATCAGCAAAATCTTTGCGCCAATTCAGCAGTTTTAAATGGTATGCTCCATAAACCTATTGTTATTGTAAAGTACATCAGAGCAAATGCTTTACACTATCGTAAATTTCAAGATATTCTTCTGACAAAGAAACATTTAGTGTTGATCTTCCATACCATTCAAGAGTACGTTGGTTGCCTCAAGGACAAGTGTTCCAAAAAGTATTAGAGTTAAGAAAACAGATCACAAGCTTTTTTGAACAAAGAAAGAAGCAAATTATGCCTACTCTCGAACTTAACGTTACAAAGTCACGTTTTAGTACTAAAGTAGATCCTGTTGAATTATGTAAGAATGCTAAATAGTTTCCTCGATTACACCAACATGCTCATTGTTTACTGTTTTGGGACTAGGAACAAATCAAGACTTGTCTAAGCAAAGGAAACAGGAACAAAAAAGTTATTAACTTTTTTTTATGTATTTATTATTAAAATAATTTGATTTGTAAATTTTTTTATTTATACAGAATTGAAAGTAATTTAGTAACTTGTTTCTCTTCTTCACAACATTTAATTTTGTATTACATAAATATGTCCTCTATTCTATTTTTCAAGCAAATATATATATGTATATTTTTTGCGCATAAATGTATACAGTCATGGTCAAAAGTTTTGAGAATGACACAAATATTATTTTTCACAAAGTCTGCTGCCTCAGTTTTTATGATGGCAATTTGCATATACTCCAGAATGTCATGAAGAGCGATCAGATGAATTACAATTGATATCCCTCTTGCCATGACAATGAACTTTATCCCCAAAACAACATTTCCACTGCATTTCAGCCCTGCTACAAAAGGACCGGTTGACATCAGGTCAGTGATTCTTTCGTTGACATAGGTGAGAGTGTTGACGAGGACAAGGCTGGAGATCACTCTGTCATATTTATTGAGTTAGAATAACAGACTGGAAGCTTTAAAAGGAGGGTGGTGCTTGAAATCAATTCCTCTGTTAACCATGGTTACCTGCAAGGAAACACGTGCAGTCATCATTGCTTTGCACAAAATGGACTTCACAGGCAAGGATATTGCTGCTAGTAAGATTGCACCTAACTCAACCATTTATCGGATCATCAAGAACTTCAAGGAGAGAGGTTCAATAGTTGTGAGGAAGGAACAGGGCACCCAAGAACGTCCAGCAAGCCCCAGGACCATCTCCTAAAGTTGATTCAGCTGCAGGATGGGGGCTGGGATTGGACTGCTGAGGACTGGGGTAAAGTCATTTTCTCTGATGAATCCCCTTTCAGATTGTTTGGGGCATCTGGAAAAACACTTGTCCGGAGAAGGAAAGGTGAGCGCTACCATCAGTCCGGTGTCATGCCAACAGTAAAGCATCCTGAGACCATTCATGTGTGGGGTGTCTTCTCAGCCAAGGCTCACTCACAATTTTGCCTAAGAACACAGCCATGAATAAAGAATGGTACCAAAACATCCTCCAGAGCAACTTCTCCCAACCATCCAAGACCAGTTTGGTGATGAACAATGCCTTTTCTAGCATGATGGAGCACCTTGCCATAAGGCAAAAGTGATAGCTAAGTGTCTCGGGGATCAAAACATCACAATTTTGGGTCCATGGCAACTCCCCAGATCTTAATCCCATTGAGAACTTGAGCTCAATCCTCAAGAGGCAGGTGGACAGATCTGTACACTGGAATCCACTTTTACCTCTTGCCCTGTGCACCTTTCTCTGCTAACTTAGTAGTTGTTTATACTTATTGCACTGTGTTTATAGTTATTGAACTGTGTTTATACTTATTGCACTTTGTTTTTACTGCGCTTTGTTTATGTACTACCCTCTATGCCATGTATTGTTACCCTGTACTGTTATCCCATGCTCTATGTAAGGTGCTGCGGACCATTTCTGGCGCCTCATAAATTAAAGATAATAATAACTTTGTATGCTGTCCCCTAAATGTTGCTGCTTTAAACGTGTGCCTAGCTGGCCTATATAGTAAATAAAGCTTTCTCTAGTGGAGCAGTAGAGACCTGGTGCTTTATACACAATTATTGCTGATTCTGCCTGTACAGAATCTCATATTACATTGCCTTTTTTTATTTGATTACAGCAACTCCACTCCTCTATTAATCAAAGGAAAATTATACTCAACAGAACATGTTCAGTTTAATAACATTTAACAATGCACAGTGTGTCCTGTTAAAATGCTTTTTGTTCTGCAGAATTGCAGTCATTTGTTTTCCTTTACAAGGGCAAAATGATTCCATGTTTTACTTGTGATAAAGCTGCTTGTTAGGGTGGTGTTCAGCTTCAGAAGCGCTCAGGCCTCATTTCTGAAAGTGCTTTTATTGGAGCTGGAAAAGGGCAGCGCTTTTCAACCTCACACTTTATATTGAACGCTTTAAAGCGCTCTGTCTGGCAGGGTTTGCTCAAACTTTAGGTATATCTACTGGGGGAACATTTTTATGCCAATGTCCCAAATGCTGTTCTCAGCGTATTAAAAGCAAGTCTTTTCCTCCATTTTTCGGTTTGGAGTGATTAGACTGTGCTCTGTCTGTGTGACACCATCCTCACAGAGGTGAAATAGGTTTCAAGAAAAAAGGTCATTTGTGTACCGTGATAAAGTTTCCAGGTAGCATGTGACCATTGGCGGCAGGATCTCAGCGTTGCAGCACCCAATGGGTCACATGATCAATAGCAACAGCTGAATAAAAAGTTTACAATTGCTGAATATAAAAAGATATATATGTTTTGGTGTGCTGCTTTGTTTAAATAAAATATTATAAAGAATAATGCACTTCTAACGTAAAATACTTATGGTCATTAGTATTGTGGTCACTTGTATAAAAATCACCCTGCCCGCTGCTTATGATTGTATATGGCCATGAAATAGCATTGTTACATGATTATCTAAGGCGCCGCAGCATAACATTTGTCTAGCACACATCACCACCTGCTGGCTAATATGGCACTGCACTACCAGCCTCATCCCAAATTCCTGCAGTTTAGATAATGTATTTTGAATTGTGCATCTGCCAGGAACAGCCACAACCTCTTCCATACAATAATAGTGCTCCTTACAGAAAATGCATCACCTCACCCCACATCAGTCTTCACAATGAGAAGACTAGCTAGTATGATGTGCATGAAATGCCTCATACTTCACTGAACACAATCATTGCACGGAACAGACAAGCGGAGTCAATGAGAATCCGGCTATTTAAATGACCAACTGAGCACCTATTGGTAATAATAACTCCAAACAATCTCACAGAAAAGCATATAAATTAGTTTTATTGTATTTTTAAAATCTACATTTGTCATCGTTTCACAGCTAAATGACATTTACATTTTCTATTTGCCTCTGCCTGCCGTGGTGGAAGATGGTTTCATAAAACGCACCAGAAATGTCAGCAACCCACAATGAAATGATTTGCTTTCAGCGGCTAATTTGTTATTAGAATTATCTTAATTAAAGATCACAAATAGTCAGCTGTATGCTGTGTCTGTCCATTAAAAAGTGAGTCACTCCTCACCGAATGTATAATCACACATAATAAGGGTTAAAATGTGTCATACGCTGATTGTTATACAGCAGGTTAACAGTTTTTGTGCTATTATAACCCTTGCCCACAAAGTACATGTCAGCAAAATAAAAACGTAACAAAACCAGAATGTTGAAGCACAATCCAAATACTGAAATCTAAAAATTAGAAATGTATTTGTTGAAAGTTAACAATCACAATTAAACATACTTGCCAACTCTCCCGGAATGTCCGGGAGACTCCCGCATTTTGCGAGAGTCTCCCGGACTCCCGGGCGAGTGTGGCAATCTCCCGAATTCTGCCCACTTCACTAGGAAGTGCCCACTTCCTAGTGAAGTGGGCAGAATTAGATCCCAAACGCCGCGATTCCCGATGAATCGCGGCGTTTAGCCCCGCCCCCGCTGTCAAATGACGCAATTTGCGTCATGCCGTCACAGGGGGCGGGGCCGAAATGACGCGATTTTGGCCGCCCCGCCCCCTCACGCCCCCCTCCACTGGCTGGCTCCCGGAAGAGAGCTGAAGAAAGTAGGTAAGTATGCAATTAAAAGGGGTCTTGATGCATTTTATTAAACATTTCCCCAATGGATAACAATAATTTGCACATTTGTGTTAAAAGAAATGCAATGAAAGACCCAGCGCTACAAGAAGTACCTCCTACAGTCCTTGGGGTATATTTACTAAACTGCGGGTTTCAAAAAGTGGAGATGTTGCCTATAGCAACCAATCAGATTCTAGCTTTCATTTATTTAGTACATTCTTCAAAATGACAGCTAGAAGATGATTGGTTGCTATGGGCAGTATCTCCAATTTTTCAAACCAGCAGTTTAGTAAATATACTCGTAGGTCTCAAACTGTAATGCACTTTTAGAAGTTACACTTGTAAGGTCTGATTCAGAGCAAGGCAAAAAAGGAGTACATTTTCGTCTGAACAAACCATGTTTCAATGCAAGGGGTGCAAATTAGTTTATTATTTTGCACATAAGTTGAATACTGGCTGTTTTTTCATGCAGCACACAATACTTGATAGCTTTATTTTTACACTGAAATTTAAAGATGATCTGGGACATACACTACCCCAACTATAAATCTGTCCCCACGTTTTAAATTTATCTCCCCCTCCAATGCAACATAGCTTTGACAAGGTGCAAAATTACTTCTTTTTTTTGCTTTGCTCTCCTTTATGAATCAGGCTTGTATTGTCCATCAGAGGTCCACAGCGCAAATGGACCCTCAGGAACAGCAGAGAGGATTAATGTACAGGTTTTGAATAAAGAAGAAGTGGTGATATGAAATCTCCAAGGCTGACACTGTCATTAAATCAAGATTATCTCCTAATGATGATTTTGTAACATGGGCGGCATGGTGGCTTCGTGGTTATCACTTCTGCCTCACAGCACTGTGGTCATGAATTCGATTTCCGACCATGGCCTTATCTGTGTGGAGTTTGTATGTTCTCCCTGTGTTTGCGTGGGTTTCCTCCGGGTGCTCCGGTTTCCTTCCACACTCCAAAAACATACTAGTAGGTTAATTGGCTGCTATCAAATTGACCTCAATCTTTCTTGGTCTGTGTGTGTATATGTTAGGGGATTTACACTGTAAGCTCCAATGGAGCAGGTACTGATGTGAGTGAGTTCTCTGTACAGCGCTGCAGAATTAGTGGTGCTATTTAAATAACTTGTGATGGTGATGATCTCACCTTGAGTGCTGAGTGGAGAAGATTAGGAGAAAGAGATAAGACATGAAAAAGATAGAAGAAATGTGGTAGTCTAAATCTCCAGGCTACCACAGCTCTGCCATTAAAAATGAACAGTTGAAGAGTTGCCAGTCTAATTACTCACACTGGGCCTGATTCATCAACGCACATACCTGCTGATTATGTGCGCATGCCCATAAGCAGGAGATACGCAACTAAGTGTAGCCATATTTACTGCATCTATGTACGCAAAGGACACTTACAACAGCCTACAATTTCTGGGAGTGAATGGGGCGGGGAAGGGGCCTCCACAATCAATGTACAGTAGGGGCGTGCCAAACTCGAACGCATGCAACCGTGTCTGAATCAAGGTTTGGGCATCTCAAAGTTACTTGTCTTTCTGCCGTATCCTAAGCACTAGTGATGACAGCTTCTTATGCATGCTATAACATGTGTTTGCAGACAAGAGCAACTGTAAAAAAATAATTTTATGTTCAGTAGACATTAAGATCAACCTAATTAATTTATTTCATGGAAAACAAAAAATATAGAAGAAAATAATTATATTATATTTATATACACAGAGTCGTTTTATGTGCGTTATTAAAAAACAAAAACAAACGTTGCGCTCAGAATGCATACCTTGATGAATCAAGCCCACTGTCTTTCTGATTCTGCTAAACAATAGTGGGTATAGTTGCCTCAATAGACCTCTACAGTATCCAAATCCCTTGGACTGTAGCAAAGGTGCCCTCACTTGCTGCTGACCAAAGTAAACTATCAACCCTGTCACCGTTATCTCAAAGAATGTGCTCAAGCTGCGTATGTACCTTGAGCTCTATGTGTAGTTATGCCTAAACACAAAAAAACTCATACTGTTTACCCACCTTACTCATTAGATTAACAGTGATTAGATTTAATTGCTTGTGTCAGCCTCAGAACAATTTTTTATTTTATTTTTCATACTTACATGCTTATTAGGAACGCACAAGTGCAAAGTAAGCTGCCGTGCATGTGTTTAAGTGCACAAATCGCTTCTCTGATCCATCTTAAGACCACCTTAGAACTACAACCATTGAAGTCCATACATAGTAATAAAAACATAGTAATCCAGTTATATATACAGCTGCCTGGAATAAGCCCTGGAGGTTATTGGTGCACCGAGGAATGCTTTTTTCTTCATGTACTATTGTGTATGGATGGTGAGCCCAGAGCCCTTTAAGGTGAATGTCTACCGACTGCTCTTAGAATGTTCCTCTGCCGACTAGAAGGAGAAACAACCTCCAAGAGCAGATTTTCAGGCAAATACTCAGATTTTCTCCTTAAATTAAGCTGGATTTATTCTTATTTATGGTTTACATTAATCAGGAGAGTGAGGGAACTTGTGTGTGAAGCTTTTTATTACATTGCTCTGTGTGCGCCAAGAAAACTGCTTGGAGGTGTAATATGTGTCCCATTAAAAGTATAGGATGAGAATCAAAGACCACTAGCCATGGACTGGTGCAACACTGAAGTCCATTTACAGACTGGAGAAGGTCAAGAGCCCCTCTGCACAACAAGGCATGCACCATCTCCATTGGTTTATTTCATTTTAATAATCTCTGCAATAAGAAAATCTAATGTCTGCACTGCTCTGCAAAGCTAGACACACTAGTGTGTTAGGAACCCATTCACTGAGCACAACTTGTTCCCACAGTCTGTGCAAACCTCTGCTCTTCAGCAAATGCCGCCGTTTTCCTCCGCACAGCGGAACCAAAGCTGCCTTAGTCCTGTGCAGCGGAAGTTCTGTGCTTCATTAATGACAGCCACTGCCTTTTTATAAGATGATGAGGCAGGAGCGGACCTAGACTTTATTTCAAGGGTGGGCCGATTTAGTATAGTCAAGCCCCTCCTTTATTCTGATTGACTGGTTCCAGTTGGTCCAGGCCCTGGATCCTCCCCTCCTCTGGTTTTATCGGCGTCTTGACAGCAATTTAAAGGTATGCTTGTGCTGCTAGGGGGGTTGCCCCCCCTTCCTGGACCCGCCACTGTCATGAGGGACAGGGTAGAGAGTGCTATATTTTCATTACATCGTGTTCAGTTATTTTTTTATTTTTATCAATTGTTTAAATTGGGAATTACAGGGAAGGGAAGGGTGTAAATAGTTAAACTCCACAATGTTAAGTTTATGATTTAGGGATTACTTCAAAAGGCTTTGTATATGATAGTGTTCTTGCCCTGTCTTGGCAAGGCTGCCATATATAATCATGCTACCCAGACAGAGAGCAGTCCTGTATTCAAGGTAACAAGTGTAGTTTACAACACTCCACTTCTGGCTCCATTAAGGAATCATTTTGCTAATGCTGTGCAATATACTTCCTGACACAAGTCATAAACATTGTTGGAAACTTATCTTTTACTTTTCCACACATCGGGTGATCTAACGAAGCATGTTGAGGTTTGAGAAGAATCAGTCACTGAAAAACTATTGATAAATTACTAAGAATTTTCTTCCAAAGTCTCTTTATTTATTTTTTTAACAAATATGCATAACATTGTCTGCTTACACAACCAAGCAGGATCAGAGATTACGGGCTCAGTCACATATATGTAGTGCACTGTGTATGCAATGATTGACAGCACTGTCCACATGCACAGCACACTTAGATTAAATCCGGTATATACATTGATCCTTAAACTAGCTCATCTTCTATACTCATAATGTAATGAACATTAAAGCATAACTTGCTGGGATTGCTCCCTGCAACGTTCCTGTGTGTTACACATTAAAGTGCATTAATATGTGAACTGGAATTGGATCATATATCTTGATGCCTATAATATTTTTAGTGCACCGTGTGTATGGACTGTGCAACTAGCATCACAAGCACAGTGTACTTCAGCATTGTATGTGAATGAGTCCTTATAATTCCTTGCTGAGCTGTCTCACCGTTAGAATTACTGTTAATGCTGCAATATTTTATCTGGTGTAAAGTTGGGCATACACTGATGCAATTATTGCTGAAATCACATTATAAACCACCATTTAGTCAGATATTGTAACAGTGTGTATGTTCCCACTCATGTTTTATTGCCCCAAATCGTATTGTTTGATCAATGTAAATAATATAAGTGTGTACACATAAATCTGCGTAATCATTGTGACTTTCAGTCGTGGGTAAAATCATTACAGAAATCACATCAGCAGTAATTATCAATAGTGTGTACCCAGTTTAAGAGATAAGAACCCCAAATAAGGATATTGACCTAAAATGAGAAAACAAGTAAACTGTTCGCATGTGACTGAAAAGCATCACATGTATTTGCACCGAATCACCAATAAATCAGACTTTGGTACAGTTTCTTACATGACCAATAGTAAGGAGAATTGAGTGCAAGTCTGAGGGAGTGATTGCACTGGCAAACTTGAAGTAGCTATACTTAGATTTCATTGGAAATTCCACGTTGTTAATGGTATTAAAAACTGAAAATCCATTACTAAAGAAAATTGTCCAGACTAGATAAATTTCCCACAGCCAGTTAGCTCTTTGGATTATTGTACCTGGCGCTTCAGTTCTCAGCATACCGGCCAGGACGGTGTTATAGAGGATATATTTAAATGTTATCATTTTCAGTTTATTGGTTGGGAACCCTCCATAGACAGGCAGACAACTGAAGTGTGGAGAGTGGTCTATTCAGGACCGCCATTATTCTGTTGGTTGAGAAGGGGGGGGGGGAGTGGGGATTATGTGGAAAATATATCAAGGCTGGATACATTTATACATAAATATATATATACATATATATTTTTAAATGGCACTTTAATTTTATTTATCGGCTCAATGAGGTAATAAAACTAAGGTAATATGATCTCCATACACAAACAGAAATAAATAGCATATGCCTTTTACGAGGGCCACAATCAGGGGGGTACAGGTAGTACAGGTGTAAGGGGCCTGGACAGACTCGCACTTCCAGTCTATCAGTGTCTGGGACCTGCCACATTGAGTCAAGGACAAGGTAAGTGAATTGGGGGAATGTATTGTGAAGAAGGTGGCAGGCATTGTGAAGAGGGAGGGGGGGAATGAATTGTGCAGAGGGAGGCATTTACTGTGCAGAGGGAGGGGGCATGTATTGTGCAGAGGGAGGGGCATGTATTGTGAAGTGGGAGGGGGACATGTAATGTGCAGAGGGACGGGGGCATGTATTGTGCAGAGAGGAAAATGTATTCTGCAGAGGGAGGGAGGCATGTATTGTGCAGAGGGAGGGGGCATGATTTGTGCAGAGGGAGGGGGGCATGATTTGTGCAGAGGGGGGCATGTATTGTGTAGAGAGGAAAATGTATTGTGCAAAGGGTTGGGGTTGTGTATTGTGCAAAGGTAGCATGTATTGTGCAGAGAGAGGGGGCATGTATTGTGAAGAGGGAGAGGGAATGTTTTGTGCAGAGGGAGACATCTATTGTGCAGAAGGAGGAGGGGAATTTATTGTGCAGATGGGGGCATGTATTGTGCAGAGGGAGGGAGGCATGTATTGTGCAGAGGGAGGTGGGCATATATTGTGCAGAGGAGGGCATGTATTGTGTAGAGAGGAAAATGTATTGTTCAGAGGGTGGGGGACATGTATTGTGCAAAGGGGGCATGTATTGTGCAGAGAGAGGGGAATGTATTGTGAAGAGGGAGGGGGGAATTTTTTGTGCAGAGGGGGGCATGTATTGTGCAGAGGGAGGGAGGCATGTATTGTGCAGAGGGAGGTGGGCATATATTGTGCAGAGGGAGGGAGGCATGTATTGTGCAGAGGGAGGGAGGCATGTATTGTGAAGAGGGAGGTGGGCATGTATTGTGAAGAGGGAGGGGGCATGCATTGTGCAACCACACCACATTTGTCAGCTCTGGCAAGCTGTCCTGCAGAAGATCCGAGGGGAAGTGAGCATGTGGGGGCGGGACTTTTTGAATCGCCTCATTTGGCCCTGCCCCTAGACGACATCACACTTTTGTAGCCTATTACAGCAGGATATGGGGCCACAATGACATGGAACTCGTGTACTAAGCCCCGCCCCCGCCACTTAAGTAATGAGGGGACCAGAAACCGGGAGGTTTACCTGCTCTCCCGGGAGTCCGGGAGAACTTCCAGAAATTAGGGAGTCTCCCAGACATTCAGTTAGATTAGGCGACTATGAACCACACTAGCTACAGCTACATACATTCTTTATTACCTTATGACATAACTGCACCAGTATGATATGCTGTGATTTTGTGCATGCTCTCTTCTGTTATGTTGTCATTTGCCAATGTGGGAAATTATAAGATGGCATCTATATACTTCTTGACAAGCAATGTAATTTAAGATAAGAACATTTTCTCATTCAGTAGAATTCAATTTTAATGAAACAGATGTTAGAAATTGGACGTCTCAGCAGGAATAAGGAGGTTTGGTCGGGTAAATTGAAATTAATCAGCAAAGTATTGAGAAAAAAAAATCTACTTTATATTTTCATTGAAAGCTGTGATTTGTGAGCACCGTACCATGATGTCTGTGTCAGACCATTGGACAATTACCCATACTCCTTAGTTCCATCTCATTCCGGCCATTATATTTTATCCTGTGTAGCCAATGCAGCTAAATATATCCACATTTTGTTTTTCTGCCTCTCCTGCTCAGAATGTTTATAGTGTTTACAGTGTATGCGTGTTTAGTCTTATATTTATAATACGTGAATATAAAGAAATCCATTGAGTTTCAGCAAAAGGTCACTTGTTTATTGCAGCCAAAGATGACTCACTCCCAAGCAGCTTATAATTAAGAAGAGAAACCTGTGCCAGTAAAACAGAAAATACAATTTGTGTTGCGCTTTCTACATTAAAGAGGCCTAAAAAATGGAACATGACAGGGAGTGAGTACAGAGACTTAAGCGTCTTGGCTTCTCTGTTATGCGGGCACGGCTTGCCTGCCTCCTTAACTCAAGATCGTCCATCAATGACACACTTGATGAATACTATTAAGATGTTGTTTGGCCTTAGCAGCCTTTATATAAACAATAGCCAAAGCAATTTTAGTGAAAGTCAGTGTCACGAACGCGCTCCCAGCTGCCGTGACGTTGGGGTGTTTGCTGTATGAGGTCACACACGATTTCAGCCCGCAGTCTCTCTCACCTATCACACAGGTTCTTAGACCTACGGAATCGCCCCCAAACACAGCGCTCTCACACCCCCCAGACACTTCAGGTACAGCCACCACCTATTGGTTACGGGCAATAGGACCCCAATATACTGTCCCACGCTGGCACACAGGCTTCTAGTTCCACAAACTAGCAAGACTCCCACCAGCACACACAGGGTTAACTCTTCACACCTCCAGACTGTTACACAAATGTACATACAAGCACACACAGCTTGTTAATCAAATGTATCAACCAATCACACACTGGGTAACCTGGACAAGCAATCTCTCTTCTACACAGGCTATGGATTCTTTAGAGTATCAAGGACGCAACTTATTAAATTTTAGATTTAATATACAAAAGGTACAGGGCATACAGATATAAAGAAAAATAATGAATAAACAAATAATAAATTTGACATAACAAGCAAAACAGTTTAAAATAAAAGAGATAACGTACAGAGCATTACTTACATATAATAATCTGTATGCCTGGGGCAGGCAGAAATGATGGACAGTCCTTCAAATTAGATTGATCCCCAAAAGTCTGACAATTTGTTCCCTCAGAACACAGATTTTTAAGCAACCTCAAATGGGTGCGGCATTCACAGGGGCAGGGTTAATGCTAATCGGGGTTGTGTCCTGGGACACCTTTTCAAACCAAATTTACCTGTTGCCTGATTTATTAACCCATTCTACAATGTGATATATTTGTCCTGGACAGCGTTACATCGATCCAATCTTATCATTAACAAATCCCTTATGACTTGGTTCATCTTGTCATATCAAACATGCCTAAGTACAGGGCATTCGCAGAGCTTCCACTCCTTTTCTCCATTTCTCTGTGGGTCAGAATTCTTAATTTACCATATGAGCTGCCCTTCCTCATGCTATTGAGGAATAGGTGGTTGATCTCTGCTTTTATTGATTTTAAGTGGCATATTTTAAAACTGAATTCTTTCTGTCTATACAGTATTACATATAGGCTATGTTATCCCCTGGCCTCATTGAGCCAGGCCACATGCTGAGCGGTACCTACAAGTCTATTCAAGTGTCACAAGCAAACAGTGCTATGTCCTGGAAGCTGCTAAAAGTGGCAGGCTTATCTCCTCACACTGGGATGTAAAAACCTCCAAACACCATTACATCAGACTCTGCGTCTTTTACTGTTACACTAGCTTATCAATGGATTCATTTGATACAACCTATTTACCCTGCAGTTATGAATTATCCCTTGTAAATAACTGCAAGCTCTCTAATTTACACCTAGGGGTTAGTTTGTGTTTATACTACCTATTGAAGGGAAGTAAATTAGCTAGGGAAATACATGATCAAATACAATGGATGTCTGATCTGCATATCTAAAGCTGGTCTCTGCACAAAGGGTTTACCTAACTCAATTACCTGTTCCTGGGCTCATTTAGTCACACCTTTATCTGAATTGAACATCAGGTGAATTTAGGTATTCATGCAAACATTTATTTGGGTCCTGACATCCAATATTCTATTTCAGCATATCAGATTTATGCTTTATCCTGACATCTCCCCCCTTCAAGAGATGGCATGGGCATTGACTGACAGGTCAATGCCCAAGATCATCTCATCTAATTTCCCCCTGGGTCCACTGTAATAGCTGCTAGCTGGCTCTCACTGTCATTATGAGCCTTCAACCGATTATTATGAAAATTTCTCTCTATCATCCTGGCAGGGGAATCATACCACTGCTTCTGGCTGGTCTGGGCCTGCATCACGTTCTCGTGTACCAACCCTGTTACAGTGTGCACTTTGTCTCTAATCCTCATGTCTTCTAAGTGAAAGCCTGAGGGAAAAATGGCCAGGAATTCCTGATACTGTACTTCTAAGTGGGAACCCCTTAAGGCTGGCACAGCAGAATACCTACTTCTACTCTGCCCTACTCTCCAGTTACAACCTTCCCTGTCAGTGGGACACCCTATGCACTTCTTATCTTGGGGCCTACATAACAGGACACTCCCCTCCCCCTTGGACTCATCTATCTGGGGATGTAGAGTAGCCGGGAGTATGGGCCCCTCATCTATCTCCTCTAAGCCGTTAGACGGCTGGCTAAGTGAGTGTGGGCTAGCAACTGACCCCCCTGTCTCTATGGAAAACTCAGACGAATGGTCAGAACTCAGATGTAGATCTGAGTGGTGAACATTCGAACTACAGGTCCCAGCAACAAAGTAAGAATTGCTGTCACTCGCTACTTCCCGTTGGTCAGGACTATGTGTCTCCCCCACATGCTCAATCGCTCTGTATGCAGCTGGTTCAGGCACAGAATATACATCTTCACTCTGCCCTCCCTCCCAGTTACCTGGTACAGCATCTTCCGAGCACATTACCTGGGTAGAAACATTGTCTTTCTCTAGCACAACAGAATTAATCACATTGTCATCTGTCCCATTTCTAGTAAGCATATTATCTACACCAGTATTAATGCCAACATCTGCAATAACAATGTCCGCTGTCCCTATCCCATGACAAGATGTCAGTGTAAAAACAGGTTTGGATTCTAACACAATACTGTTATTGACATTATCCTCATTATAGGCAGTAGGTCCAATAAGACATTCTCTTTCCTTATCACATCCTGGCACCTCGGGTTCTTCCCGTAAATCATCATAATTGCCAGAGTTAACACTGGCACGTATCAGCTTCTCATCATCACATTTCACTCGCACAGCACCAGATGCAAAATGATTACAGAACAGTTCAGGTTCTTTACACAAAGTCACATCATTGGCAGGTTCAGCATTATCCCATACTACCTGGGCTGAGTCACATGGTGTAACAGAATTAGAGATAGTAGGAACAACATTTGCGGGAACATACTGAGAATTTAACCATCCAAGATCAGTAACTACTAAAACATTTGTGGGAATATCTTCAGGCACTTCCATTTTTCCCCCAGAAATAGTCTTCTCAACAATTATGTCCTCTTTAAAATCAGCCTCCTCCAATAGCAAATTCTGTGCAGCATCTGGTAGTATGCTGCTAGCATCATCAGCTTCCCCCAGCAGATTAAAAGGGGCCTCTGGATGCAAAATCTCGGTAGCATATTCCATGTTATCTGTAGCTGGCAGGGGTACCTTTTCCTCGTGGGCCACCCCTATAGGCTGGGCGATTACTGATCCAGCTTGTGAAAGAAGCTGCTGCAGGTGCTGCCTTTCGTCAGCCACCCGGCGACACTGATCTAGCCAGAATGGGGTATGAAGTCCACCCCTGAAAGATACCTCTTCCTGAGCGTATTCAAAACTCTCCTCCAGGTAGTCCAGCCGTTCCATAAGACTCATCGTGTAGCCCGGAATAAGGACCATCATGCGATACTCGCTGAAAGGATGTATCGGGCTTTCCTCTTCCCAGTCGAGGTGTTCGATGATCTCCCTGCGTGTCTTGTTGTGGCAGGAGAAACCTCGCAGCTGAGCTTCTTCAATTAGCTCTGCCATACTCATCATGACAAGTGGATTCTTTGGATTTAAGAAAATGTACCTACTCGGATCCTCTGGTTCAGTGACATTATCCACACCTTGATCCTCTGGTTCTGTCTTGCTCCCCAGCTCAGGTTCCATATCACATTGCTTCTTTGCATCATCCTCCAATAATGCGTGAACCAGCTCCTTTTTAGTTTTATCTGTCCAGTCGAGACCTCGCTGCTCACACAGGGCAATTAAAACTTCTTTGGCTTTTTTCTTGTAAGCAGCTGCCATCCTTGCAGTCACTTTGCAAAATAAAAGATAGAAAAGAAAAACAAGAGAGAAGGGAAGGGAACTGCTTTGCACGTATGTCTTCAAAAATTATAGCCCTGAGTTTCGTCCTTGTAAAACTATTGTATTCCTCGCAAGGTTACAATCAGTTTATAAGTGCAAGGGTTAATTGCTTAAACCATGCACTTAATACTCTAAGAAATTAAATCATCCCACCGCTATGCCACCAATTTGTCACGAACGCGCTCCCAGCTGCCGTGACGTTGGGGTGTTTGCTGTATGAGGTCACACACGATTTCAGCCCGCAGTCTCTCTCACCTATCACACAGGTTCTTAGACCTACGGAATCGCCCCCAAACACAGCGCTCTCACACCCCCCAGACACTTCAGGTACAGCCACCACCTATTGGTTACGGGCAATAGGACCCCAATATACTGTCCCACGCTGGCACACAGGCTTCTAGTTCCACAAACTAGCAAGACTCCCACCAGCACACACAGGGTTAACTCTTCACACCTCCAGACTGTTACACAAATGTACATACAAGCACACACAGCTTGTTAATCAAATGTATCAACCAATCACACACTGGGTAACCTGGACAAGCAATCTCTCTTCTACACAGGCTATGGATTCTTTAGAGTATCAAGGACGCAACTTATTAAATTTTAGATTTAATATACAAAAGGTACAGGGCATACAGATATAAAGAAAAATAATGAATAAACAAATAATAAATTTGACATAACAAGCAAAACAGTTTAAAATAAAAGAGATAACGTACAGAGCATTACTTACATATAATAATCTGTATGCCTGGGGCAGGCAGAAATGATGGACAGTCCTTCAAATTAGATTGATCCCCAAAAGTCTGACAATTTGTTCCCTCAGAACACAGATTTTTAAGCAACCTCAAATGGGTGCGGCATTCACAGGGGCAGGGTTAATGCTAATCGGGGTTGTGTCCTGGGACACCTTTTCAAACCAAATTTACCTGTTGCCTGATTTATTAACCCATTCTACAATGTGATATATTTGTCCTGGACAGCGTTACATCGATCCAATCTTATCATTAACAAATCCCTTATGACTTGGTTCATCTTGTCATATCAAACATGCCTAAGTACAGGGCATTCGCAGAGCTTCCACTCCTTTTCTCCATTTCTCTGTGGGTCAGAATTCTTAATTTACCATATGAGCTGCCCTTCCTCATGCTATTGAGGAATAGGTGGTTGATCTCTGCTTTTATTGATTTTAAGTGGCATATTTTAAAACTGAATTCTTTCTGTCTATACAGTATTACATATAGGCTATGTTATCCCCTGGCCTCATTGAGCCAGGCCACATGCTGAGCGGTACCTACAAGTCTATTCAAGTGTCACAAGCAAACAGTGCTATGTCCTGGAAGCTGCTAAAAGTGGCAGGCTTATCTCCTCACACTGGGATGTAAAAACCTCCAAACACCATTACATCAGACTCTGCGTCTTTTACTGTTACACTAGCTTATCAATGGATTCATTTGATACAACCTATTTACCCTGCAGTTATGAATTATCCCTTGTAAATAACTGCAAGCTCTCTAATTTACACCTAGGGGTTAGTTTGTGTTTATACTACCTATTGAAGGGAAGTAAATTAGCTAGGGAAATACATGATCAAATACAATGGATGTCTGATCTGCATATCTAAAGCTGGTCTCTGCACAAAGGGTTTACCTAACTCAATTACCTGTTCCTGGGCTCATTTAGTCACACCTTTATCTGAATTGAACATCAGGTGAATTTAGGTATTCATGCAAACATTTATTTGGGTCCTGACATCCAATATTCTATTTCAGCATATCAGATTTATGCTTTATCCTGACAGTCAGTAAGATGAAAGGATCAAGGAGAAAAAGGTTCTGGAAGTATAGAGTTTTGTGTAACATCATAAACCTTAAGTGCCCCAACACATCAACCCAATTTAACTGTTTTTATATTCACAAAGAAATAGCAAGTTGCTGACAACAGAAACAGACAATTTCAGGTACCTTTACTGTTGTACAACATTTCCTGTGATGCTCAGTGGGCCCAACCCTGCTACTGAACTGGAGTGTCAAGTAACAGGATAAGTGTCCAACTTGGCCATACACGCATCTCTCAAGACAAGCTGCAGTGTCGCTTCTGGCTTTATTGCAGACTGGTACAGTTGACTATACATACAGGCTGATAGTGGTTGTTTTACAACTACATTTTCTGCCATGCCTGATAAGGCCTTTATTGGCCATACGCTGCGGTATCAAGACAACTGCCAACTGCTTGACATTAACTGCAATATTGTGTGTTGGGCCATCTCATACTAAATTTGCCTAGTAATTTCAGTTACCATATACTTAGCTTTCATCGTTAGTACTGTTTGAAGATGGAATGAAGCTATAGACCAGTACACAAAACAAAGTAATGATTTGCTTCTGGTTATCTGGAGGAGGAGATGAGTATCCACCAAAATGTATAGGTAGATGGACGTTGACGTTATCAAACATTCTCGTTCTCACTTTGGGGCACATTTATCAATCTTCTTATGACGTGAAAAAAAAAATTCAATCCTTATCGAATTGATAAGGATTGAACTATTTCTCAAATTTATGAAAAACGGATCACAGAAACAGCAGTTCCGATAAACTGCTGTATCTGTGATAAAAAAAAACATGCTTACCCCGCCTCTTCGGAATGCGCTGTCTCTGGATCTCCTCCAGGTCTTCTTCGCTCCTCTTCATACATAAATTGCGCTCAAGAGCGAGCGGTGAGTGACAGGGATGGATCATATGATCCCTCCACATATGCGCTGTCCAGCTCTGCTCTTCGCAGCAGAGCTGACAGCACTGAAATTTTTAATTTATGATAATGTACGCCAGCTTCAGCTGGCGTACATTAACATGATAAGTTTCCGAAAAAAAGTTTTTTTTCGGAACTTGTTAGATTGCAGTCAGGAACAGTCACCATACTAGAATGGTGACTGCTCCCAAAAACAAAAAGGAATGCAAAGCAGCAGATATCCACGATATCTGCTGCGATGCACCATTGTTAAATATGCGGAACACACAGAGGGATGTGTATTTTACAGTAAGTGCACGATAGTGCACTATCACTATTTGTTAAATATGCCCCTTTGTCCCATGACTACAAGATGTCTACTGCAGACTAATTTCATCTACTGGCTGACCCAATCCTATTTGAATTATACCTATGATTATTTGATGGCTTATGACCTTAGTCTGATGCCATGGATGCCGCATTATGACATACTAATTGCAGGCACTACACATAAAATCTGGTGCATTCATGTAAAAATAGGGACATGAATCTCAAAATTTCATTTGAGCCGTAAACTCACAGATTGGCATTTTCAGAAGCCAAACAGGCTTCTTTAATAAGCCAACAGAAAAGCCAAGTGCAAACATGTTCATATGTGCTCTTTACATCGAATACAATTCAGCAACACCAGGTGTAGCAGCTACATAAATTGCATATATATTTAGCACTTATATCGGAGAATAGGACCTATTTTCTTTTATCATTTTCAACGTAGCAGTTTTTTTACAGCCTCTTTTGAATTGCTGATAATAATAATTGCATGCTTTTGCAACATTATGTGCCTTTTGTAGACATGGTAATTTCTATATTCACAAAGTCTATTTTCAGCAGCTTGTGGACATCGCGGCACTATTTGTAAATATACCAACACAGAAAGAAGGAAACCTTGCACACAAATTGCTATACACGGCCAGGTTATATTTCCCTACTATAGATAGAAAATGGCAAAGAGGGGTAAACAACTACCAATGAAATGACAGACAATGCCCTAAAATTAATTTGCAAGAATAATATAATTTGTAAAATCTGATACCGAAATACCGCTACATTTTTCTGCACAGCCAAAAAGACAATTTTCTTCTCAAACCGTAGAGAATTAATTATTAATAACATTACATTTTGCTTTTAATAAGTTCCTCTGCATTAGCCTAGCACGTAGTGCCCAAATAAACGAAATTACAGTGTAGTGTTGTTAAATAATATAAGAGATAAATACATTGAAATATTAAAATTGCACATTGAGGATAATTTTGCTTTCTAATCGAAAAAAAAACCTGTTTTGAAATGATCATAAGCGCTCTCTCTTGGGTCATTTCTGCTTTATAATAGTTGTTCTTAATGGAATTGCGCAGAAATAAATGAACATTTTGCTGTCCCTTCCTTAATATCCTAAGGTTCATTAGTTTTGTGATTATGAAGAAAATGTCTCTGGAGCTGTAATTTCTTTTTTAGTTTTCTAGACTGATTCAATGTTTAGTTTTGCAAAGTTGGATTCATGTGTAATATGCGTTGATCACCAAGGTACACAGCCGTAGGTGTATTTGTCAGTATACCAGCGCTGTACCTTTATGAGTGTATGTACTCTTTTTGCATGTCATTTATCTCTTGGGATTTGCATTATTGCAGTAATTGAATTGATGATTACTGGTACACGTACATTAGCTAAACTTCTGCTTACTGTATGTGAAAGAGCTATGACCTTCACTAACATAAATGCAAAAGTCTGAGGAATTTCACTTGAAGATAATTGTAATATCCACTGTTCTGCAGGAAGTCACAAGGAGCTGAAATTGTCCAATATGACCCAATAACTCTCAAACATAACAGCTGTCTCTGATTCTTCCTCCTGTTTTCAATTACAGTAAGCAGTAACCGGAGCAGATTTACCTAAATGATAGTGAAAAACAAACATTAATCAGTCCAGATTACTGCAAGTGGAAAATAAGTTGGAAGTGCGGGAGAAAACCATAGTGTATTCTTTGAGTTTGATCATGTGCATACCTAACAACTGTACCAATTTCAGGACTCTGTCCCTCTGTCTCGCCCAGGGACATGTTTGGGAGGTATCTTCTGTTCACCGCTGTGTGAACGGGTGCAGCAGTGTTTGGAGGGGAAGGGGGTCTTTTAGTAGGCAGCCTAGGGGTAAATGTATCAAGCACTGAGTTTCCGGCAGGTTTGAAAAGTGAAGATGTTGTCTATAGCAACCAATCAGAGTCTAGTTATCATTTATTTAGTACATTCTATAAAATGACAGCTAGAATTTGATTGGTTGTTAAAGGCAGCATCTCCACTTTTCAAACCCACCAGAAACTCGCAGCTTAATTCATTTAGCCTCTAGTGTTTTACTGCGCTAGGCAGCCCGCTGGGGAGGTAACCACGCCCCCATCGTGATTTCACAATGCTCCCTGTACCGTTACCGGGGCTGAAATGTTCAGAAGTATGCTTGTTGGAACGGACACACTGATTTCATCTAATTAAGCAACCACCATCTTAAAATGGAAACTGATGCAATATGAAATAGGAAACTATTTGTCATGTTTATAATTTTCCATTTGACTGCATGGTGAGTTCCAGGACACTCCTGCTTGTTGCATCTGGATCTCCAGCATTGGTTCAGACTGTTACTGTCCAGTATCCAGTGTTGGCCATACTACTGAATTGCAATCCCCAGTGTATCTGTACTATGAAATAGGGAGCCATGAAGGAGGTAGCTGCAAAGCTGCTGAAGAGGACCACAGAGAAAGAGAAATATAAATTTTTATTTGCTAAAACATTAAATAAAACAAAATATGCAGAGATTACCTTTAAAGAGACCATATAGCAACTACTTTGTCCTGGACTTTCTCTACCTTTTCCCAAGACTGACTTGATTTGATGTACAAAGTTAAGAATACTAATTGGCTCAAGATGATTCTTTTTAGCAGTCTTCCAGCCCCGCATGACATGCTAGAATTTGGATGATTGAGTCAGATGACATTGGAACATGTAAATAAGGACAATGGAAGCCATCCAATGTCCAGGCTCTAATTCATTTTTATAGTAGCAACAGTCTCCATCAGGAAACATTTGCATATGACAAATCTGTCAATGTATTTTCGGTCCAGTACAGGACATAATTTCTCCTGTTGATTTTAGAAGAAATAAAATTCTCTGGACTATACATATATACCTTGCAGCAACATCTGACATTCTCGATAAAGAGTTTAGAAATGGAAAGAAAAATCTGTTCAGTCTTAAAGAAACAAAGTGGTTGTGTCCAGGAATGCCAGAAATGTCTATATGATAACGTTCTATAAGTGTGGATATCGCTTGTTAGTCTGGCATTAAAGCTCCTCATATTGTCTGAAAAAAATGTCTTGCACGGCTATAAAAATGGGGGGTAGGGAAGGGGGTGCATGGCACTAGTGCAGTATTGCCACATCATCCACTATATTTTTACAATTCCCCATTCCCAATATTTTAATCCTAGATCATGTCATAACTACAACAATAAATTGCATCAGTTAAACAGAAGACTGTACTAAGCTAAAGTTGTTCTAATGGTTTTGGGGAGTCAAGGAAACACTGGCAGAAAGTGCCTTGACATAAATTTATATCTGGAATGCATCTATGAAACATTTCCACTCTTGACTCCTCTCTGTCACTTTGTGTGGTCGTCCACCAATAGAGTGCCCACAGCTACTGCACTTACTCATGACCACATGCATCCGCTTCTTCCCTTCCCTATTCCTCCATGAATTGGGTGCAATTGCGTTCACTGGTGTAAGTTCTGTTTGTGAGTCTGCACAGAGCAATTTCACGCAAGTAATGTAACGGGCCTTATGTCCAAAGATGAATCATCATGTGATGTGCTGTGTGCACACAGTCTTACCCACTACCGCACTAAAACAATTACCGAAAAATAAAGTAGAATTGAATTTAACAAAAATGTGAAACCAGTGGAAAGCCACATTAAATGTAAGTGAGTTAGCAAAAGTGATTTTCCGAAACACATAGTTTGCTTAAAGTCCAATTAATACACAAAAACACAGATCAAAAGCTATAAAACCCAATTAGCTTGCTTCTGATGACAAACTTCAGGCATTTCTTAAAGGGTCACCTCCTAACATTCTTGTCTTCTATTAATTAAACGGTTCTGTTTTAACTCATGGAATTAATAATAGAGGGTAGTAAAATGGTGCTGAGTAGAAATAATTTGGCACAGATGATTACATTTAGATTCTGTTTGACTTTATAAGGCAGAACAGAAATATGTTACTTATAATTGTGATACAGACTATACAGAAAAAATTAGGTCTGCTGTGACCCTTGAAATGTGTGAATCCTTTCTATTATTTGCACACAGAATTGAAAAGTTTATATTTGAACACGTTTTAGTTCCTTGTAGAACAAAGTTTAATTTCATTTAGATGTATTCTCTATATTGCAACTTTTTTCAAAGTCTTACTTATATGTTTAATTCGGCAGTAATCCCATTATATATGAGCATATAAAGGATGTTTAGATTAGGATTTAGAATTGGGAGCAAATTTAGATAAAGGATGCAAATCTGCACTAGGACACATCATATTGCAATGCATGGGGTATTTAACACATAGATACTGGGCAGCCTTACTTTAACACTGCCATTTAGAATTGAGCTAGGATGCAACTCCTTTCTAACTTTAAATCTGTATGTACAATTTAAATTTTCTTCCCTGGAATCGCAACATGATTTGGACAAGGGGGGAAATTGGGAAATTGCACCTTACTCTAAATGAGGCCCAAACTGTGCATTTGCCGCACGTAAAAGGTGAAATACAATATAAAGGCAAAAAAACCCAAAACAAATACAAATTGCAAATATTAGGAATGAGAAATGAGGGCTGTATTAAGCTTGAATGAATTTTAAAAGCTAAGGCTGGATCATTAAAATGTAGTTAATATGGGGTTAATAGTTTAACAAAAGGGAGTACGCCCATCTGATGTCATATGGGATGACCAGGCATAGCACATAAGTTAGATGGGCGGAGAGTTAAGCAGTCTCTTGGCTTCTGGATGTTGGCGGATAAGTATCACTGTTCTTTCTCTGCCTGTACCCTAGTGCATTTTTTCATTGTTTTTTCCCTACTCTTTCCTTTATCTTCTTGTTTTATCTTGGGTTGTCTTTCTCACTTTATATTTTCCCCTGTTTGTTTCCTATAACAGTTTATTTTTAGTGCAGTTTGTCTTCCCCCCTTTCTATCACTTCTGTATACCCCCCTTTTTTCTTACACATCCTTGCTGTTTCTGTTTTCTGTGCTTTTTTCCTTTCCCCCCTGTATCACTTGTTCTTCCCCTCCTTCTAGATTTTCATCCACTATCTTTCCCTCTTTTTCCCCTCTCCCCTGGTCCGCCCCTCGTGTGCTGTCCCCCTCTGTCTCCCCTCTTGCTTGTTGTTCCCCATTCTCCTTCCCTCCTGGAGGGATCTTTCCTCCTGCCCTCTGGTGCGGTTTCACGACAGAAGGTGATTGCCGGCCGTGCTCGCTCCGCGCCATCGGAAGTGACGTTATGTCACTTCCGGTCGGGGAGCGCCAAGGGTGTCTTTGGCAATAGCTTATTGTTCTTGGGGGGGTTAGAGGGCGGTAAAGGGGGGTGACCCCCTCCCTCCAAACTCAGGACGCTGTTGGGGGGAGTAGCAGGGCCCCCCAGCTCGGAATATACTTGGGGCGCTATGGTCCCACGGCTCGGGCCTTCTGGAGGGGTGGAAGGCCACCCCAACAGGCAGTTGGCAGGTCCATCTGGCCAGCCCAGTCAGGCTGTGGGGAGTTTGCCCCCACCTCACCCCTGCAATGTATGGATCCATTCAAGAACTTTCAAGATTCCTCTAGAGCACATTTTGTAGTGGAATGAAAGTGTGAATATTCAGCTGTTTAATGTATACCAATAAAGTGCAAAGGGTATTTGAGTGCATTCAATCGTGGGGATATGCGGGGAAGTCATGGAGTGCCCACGGTAGACGCACCTCTTTACTTGTTTGTAGTTAGGAGTTCTATCTAAAGTGTGGATGCAACCACCCCCTCTAATCCTATGAGGTATATATCCTGCCATTGGGCCGCAAGTAATCACTTGGTGCGTACTGGCTGTGGGGCATGATGTCATCCCTCGGTGTAACCCCCCCTTTTTACTCCAGCAGGCGAGAGGAGGAGTACTGACATCTTGACTTAGTTTAGATCCGAGAGCGTAGCTAGGCATAGTCGTGATAAAGGTGACAGGCAATATGGTGGCCAATCTGCCGGTCAGCACAGGGTTCACAGATAGTGGACGGGAGGGAGCAGAGGTCTGTACCTTGTGGCTCCCTGTCTCTGTCTCTCCCAGCAGATGCGGGAGCTGCCGTGGTGGACCGGTGTGCCAGGGTCGTGAGCAGTGGAGGACATACCTCAGCACAATTGGGAATGGAAGGTCAGTTTGGCGGCGCTGAGGTTACGTGCTGCAAGGTGAGATCCATATGTATGATTTATTTGGTCTGATATATAGTGGTCTGATGGTTATATCGCCAGTATTGCATCCTTTTGGTTAGGGGACTACCCCTCGGAACTTGTTAAGAATTTGCGCCAGCGTTTTGTAGCACGCGCGGATGATCGGGCACTGTAGCGACAGGCTGGGGTTATGGAAGTTCCCGGCTAACCGAGGCTGGCAATGGTGCACTACACCAGCACGGCCATATTTCAGAGGGTTAGAGTTTCTTACTGGGACAGAATTGATAGCGGCTGGGAGGGGGCGCATGCCATGATGGCGTCGCCCAATGTGTGGAGGATTTTTTTGGGCGTGGGGCCCGGTACAGGTCTGATATGCAATGAATTTGTTTTAGGTAGGGGCCCGTTACCCTTCCGTGGTTGTCCCAGTCACGCTCGAGCAGGTGGATGGTTTTCACAATATGGAGATTGGACTTGGGCATTGGGATAGACACTGTCTCAGGTCTTTGTGCTCTCCTTAGGAAACTGAGAAAGCTGGGCACTCTGATAGCTGTAGTGATCGAGTACTAGGGAGTACCTCGACAGTAGACCCAATCTATACTAGGGCTTTTCAAGTGTCGGAGGGTCAAGCTGGCGATGACTGGGTGCAACGCCCTTCATTGTGTATCCATTTTTATACTGTGATCCGAGAGGATTTCTCAGTTTGGGAGCTGTCCCTGCTAGATGTTAACGTATGGCATATACGGACTGCTCCTTTCCCAGTGGCTAGCTGGGTGGTGGAACTCTTGGGAAACGCAGAATGGGGCTGCTTTGGGGGGCTTACGTTGTCGGAGTCCGGTGCGCTGCAGCTAATGGGTTCAGTCCGGCTGGACTGGAAGATGAGTTCTCCTAGAGAGCTTCCCAATAGGGGGAGCTGTGTGGCTTGGTGCAGACAATTCTGTTGGGAAGCAAATAGTTTTTGGGCTGATAACAGCGGAGTAGTGAAGGTCATTTATCGGCATCAGGATACATTGCCTCTGCTGATTACTCTGTTGCAAAGGTGGATATTGCGCCTTTTGTCCTACGATATCTGCTTCCATGTCCAGCACATTTTCGGCGTTGAGAATGCTCTGGCGGATGTTTGTCAGGGGCAAAGGTGATAGGTTTACAAGGCGGGCTCCTGGGGCCTCCCTAAGGGGTTCCTCTGGTCACGCTTAGGTAGGGCAGATGGTCTAGCCGGCATAGTGGGTCTAACTGAATTATCCTGTGCTTCCGCCACACGAGGAAGAATCGTGTGTTTGGGTAGGAGCGGTGTGCTTGTCAGATTCGCAGTCAGGGCTCTAATGAAGGCGAGCAATAGCGCTGACTGGCGTTTTGTTTGGACCGGGAAGTCCTTAACAACTCTGGCAGGGGCTCTGGTGGGTAAATCCTGCTCGCCAGGGTGCGCGGGAATTACGACTACACCAGAAGTTTGCTTATTTCCAGGGTTTTTGAAAGGTGGGGATTTCTCTCTGGTGGAATTTAATGTAAGCGGTTTTCAAAGGGCTCGGGACGCGCATTAGTTTGTGAGTTTGTATTATATATGGGGCAGCACGGTGGTGTAGTGGTTAGCACTTCTGCCTTACAGCACTGGGGTCATGAGTTTAATTGCCGACCATGGCCTTATCTGTTAGGAGCTTGTATGTTCTCCCCGTGTTTGTGTGGGTTTCCTCCGGGTGCTTCGGTTTCCTCCCACACTCCAAAAACATACTGGTAGGTTAATTGGCTGCTAAAAAATTTACCCTAGTCTGTGTGTCTGTGTGTGTGTGTGTGTGTGTGTGTGTATGTTAGGGAATTTAGACTGTAAGCTCCAATGGGGCAGGGACTGATGTGAGTGAATTCTCTGTACAGCGCTGCGGAATTGGTGGCGCTATATAATTAAATGGTGGTGATGATGATGATGATTATATTGCGCTGTTTGTGTCCTGTATAATTAGTGCCTTCCGGGTGAGGAAACTAACTAGGTCAGGTCCTTGGTCAGGTATGCTAGCACAGCATATGGTGATATACTCCACTTCGGTATGCTGTCAAGTGAGGAGAACCAAATCTGACCAGCTTGGTAGAGGGTGCTGGTTTACAATGTTTCCAAAGGATCCTGGTGCTGTTTTGCCGATGGCATAAAGGAGGGATTCCTTTGCCTGCAGCTTGAATTCGCGGTCTCATGGCTGGGGCACTGGAAGGTTCGTTTCTTACCTGGTATCAGTTTTGATTGGTATGTAAGTATATTTGGTTGCGCCTGGCCAGGACATTTTTTATTTCAGCACCCATTCCTTCCAAATCGATGGCTGTCACATCTTCAGCGGTGCTGGTGGGGCTAGGCCTGCTATGTCAGGAACTTGGAGGTCTAAATTAAATGTGTATAAGTGGTTATGTACAGCCTTCTCTTCTTTCTTGCCTTTTCGCCTCACTTATTCTCTCTGCTGCGGTGACACAGGGTTTCGGCTGCTTGTTGTCTTTGGAGGCAGGGTGCAAAGGGATTTGTCCATTTTTTCCTCTAAAAAGTGGGCCTAATTGGCACTTGGCACCACAAGGTTTTATAGTTTTACCTTCGCTTGTTTTTCTGTTCCCCTTTTCGTTTATCTCTTTAGCTTTTGTGAGCATGTGCTCCTCTGGTGGAAGGTTTCTTCGGTGGCTGCGGAGTATGTGTGGTCTCAACGAGCCTTAGTGCTTCCTTTTCTTATTCTTTTTCTTTTTCCTTTTCATTTTAATTTTCAATTACTAGGAAGGTTGACTACAGTTGTTTATGTATGCTAATGTTTTGTTGTGCTTTCCTGTCTTTACAGACCACTTGACCCCATGGCATATTTGGGTGCTAGTACATTGGGCTGCGTTGCATTCGGCAGCAAGGGATGCATCATCATTTCCGGGGTCGGTAGTGTTTAATAGGATAGGTCAAAGGCAGGAAGAAAGGTGGTACTTTGGTAGTCCAGTTCATTCCCTCTCTAAGTTTGAGCACCCGCTCAGTGGATTTTAAAACCCCCTTCAATATGAAAAGGCAGAAAACGCACCTTGCAGATAATGGTTCAGTGCTGGCTTCCCACAGGACACTCATTTTTCATGCTGATACACCAACACATTTGGTTAATTCTCGTACACTTATAGTTAAAAAAAGCAATTTTATTTCTTCATACAAGGAAGCACAAATTAAATGACTGAAATGACCCATTACTAGACAGATTTACTATAAGAAGCAATTGTATCATCTCCCAACATTAAGGTGTCCACTGAGCACATCCGCCCTCATATTTTAATTATACCTATCAGTTTACCAGTGACTGGCGCTTTGCTCTCAATCAGTGCTAATAAACGGCTGCTGTATTATCACTTCTCTAACCAGCTATAATGATCGCTTTAGGAAATGTCATGAATTTCATCTCTTCTCTCCAAATGCCTCTATGCACATTTTATTGGTGGGTGAGCGGACACCGGTTTAGTTTAAGATTTTTCTCTCTATTTCTGTGATTTCCCTTCTGAAAGTAAAAGGATTAACCTTTTGGAGGAAGTTAAAGGGAAGCTATTACCGAAATTGATTTTTTTTTTGATATGTTACACTAAAAGGTGTTTTATTGTGCCCAGTAATGATACGATACTTCATAAACAGACTTTGGTGCTTTTTAACTGTATTTTTCTTAAGACAGGGCTTATCTGTGGTACCAGTCTAATTGGTATGTCTGTATGCACTCTATGAAAAGGGTTCTGTCTCTTTGCAAATACCTTGTTTTTAAAGTGTAACACAGTGGAATGCATAGGTAACATATATTAGGAAATGAGGCACACCTTGCATAACCATCTAAATGGTTTTGATAATTGGTCATGCAAGGTTTTCATAAAAGTCAGTATGATTAAATACCTTTTTTTTTAAAAATAATGTTGGACCTGTGGACAGAGTAGGAAACATACTGACAAATAGGCAACTTTAATCCCCAATCCTTAAAAAAATATATTTAAGAGTGTAATGGGGTGGATGGTTGGCACCCAAAAAGTAGTGTAAGAAAGGATTTCACAGGCCCGGTGGTATGGTAGAGAGGTGAAGGTCCCGCCAGATACTGTTGGAATAAAATAAGGAACACAGGACTTAAACTGCATAAACTTGTGGGTTTATTCTCTTTGCTTTTGGCATCAGGCTTTACCATAGCAGCAGGTAAGCTAGAGTAAGGAAGTAGCACCAGGATACCATCAACATGCAATGCCTTTTAATATGTCTCAAAATAAATAACATTTTAGGAATCTTAGTTCAACAATATGCAAACATAAATCGACACAACACACAGGTCAGTGAATAAATATATTCCACTTTAAATTTAGGCACTCTGTTTCAGTTAAATGGATTCTACTGGATAGATACTTTAGGAGATAACCGGTTGCTACAAGTTAATTAGACCATTACATTAAATGTAGAAAATATAGACCTATCAATCATAATTCTTTTAGTGCAATTGTACAGATCATACTTATCACACAAAAATCAGTGGAGATGCAACAATGAGTAACCCAGCTGGTTCTGGTTAGATACTTTAGAGGAAATGAATGTAGACTAGGGTCACTTTATGACATACAAAACGTATTATAATTATAATTCACAGGTTTAAGCGAAGTTTCAGTTGACACATGAAGCTTATTTACTTGTACAAGGTGAAATAAGTAATCAACTTGACGCATGCATGACTCCTGAGCTCCATAAACAACAGCAATTCTGCACAATAAACTATTTCCAGTGTAAAGAACAGCAATCCGTCTAATGGAATAAACAGCTCTCTTGTAGAAACTGTAGGGTTAAACAACTTGAATTCTCTCATCAGCAACCATTTTAGGCAGTTTCACAATAGATTTGGCTGGAACAAACTCTTCCTTTACACAGTGCAATAACACCTCTCAATAGCAACATTACAGTCCCAATCAGATGTTTTAATAACACAGTTTGATGTCTCACTTAAATAACTTGAACATAGCAAAGCAAAAGAAACGTATCTGTCTTCATATTAGTCCTGCTGACATGGGCAGCGGCAAGTTAGGTCTTTCCTATACTAGAAAGGTGCTTCTTTCTGGGCTGGCTGCAAACACCCCTCAGTACAATAGTTCAGCCATAGCATTTAGCGGCTCTTGGTGGGAAGATCCTTTATTAGCTCAGCCAGCAGTCACACACATCACTTCTTTCACTAGCCAGTCCGTTTTTGACTCCTCCTCTTTTCCCCAAGAATCTACTGGAACCTTCTAGTTCATTCACAGTTTGCCCATCCCAAAATGGCAGATACACTTTGCATTTAACTTCCCAGAGGCACTCTGGGGAACTGTAGTTTTCTGATTGAGTGCATACAGTTATATACCTGTGATTTGCAGGTATTACAACAGTATACAATAAAACAAGAGCAAGGACATTTACCACAATCTGATCAAAGTAAATGGGTTATCCAGAAAGTAAAAAAGAGGGAAAAATCCCCCAGCTCACTGCTATGAACTGTGTAAAATGTTCCTCTCTTTTCCCTTTTCTGCATAACCCCACCCTTTCAATAGATTGAGCAACTTTAATTTCTGTATTGTTGTTTGAGAGGAATGTCTGATATCAGTGGCTGATGGGGAGTGCTGGTCCTCTATTGCTATTTGGAGACTTTTTAGGTACCTTGTGGTAAGTTAGCTTATGAATGTATGACCCAGTATATAGGGGCTCTAATTTTTCAGTGTTAGGACCACCCTATTAGCAGAAGCGCCTTGAAGTGGCGGGTGGCTTATCATGCATTTGCAAACACAATATGGTGCAATATTAGAAGTCTTCAATGCTTCAGCTTTCTCCGAGAGTTCTGTTAATTTGTAATATTGTTGAATCAGGATTAAAACTGCCCATTGAAGATTCTTAAGCAACTGAGTGCAGTTGTTTAAGAATGTTCTTGATATCTAGATAAGCCCAAATCTCTTTTGAAAACCAGATAGTTGAAACTGGTAAAGATAACATGTAGCTTCAGGTAAGTGACTGGCACCAACTGCACACCTGATGAAACAAGGTAGGCACTTGTAAAACATTCCGTCTATTATAAAATATATACACACAAGTAAATAAAGTACACCTTGAATAGGTCACTGGTGTCCGCTTGTTCCTATGTCCACTGATCATGTTCCTTTTTCAATTGATCTCATTTACAGTACAGGGACACATTACAGCATGTCTTCATCACTCTTTTACCCCTCTACACGTGTGTACATTGAACACATGCTACCTACACATTGTTTTACCTACCAACCATTTTTACACTTCCCATTTTCTTATGCCTCTAGGCTGAATTAATTGGTGGCAGCGGTGACTTGAGGAAGCTCATAGGACCTTCATCTACATAACAGACTGTATGACCATATGTGTATATAACATAATCAAAATGGTAGTCTAATTTATTATACATACTTTATCATACACTCTTTGGTGTATTTTCTATGCAATGTGGTAGGTAATATAAATTCCCTTGTGCTACTACAATTTTTTACTATAGCTTTCAATTAAAACTGATACATACGCTGTCCATGGTGCTGAATATTGTCCAATGCCTCGCAAAAAATATAAAACTACTCAGTCATATCTTCAAAATAATTTCAGGCACACTTTGCTCTAGGTAAGTGCATGTATGGATTTCATATGTGGAGCGTTGTGAACATATATGGTCAGTTAAGCAAGCATATTCACTTTGCATCTAAAAAAACACCTAGAAGAAAAAAACTGTGAATGTGTAAAAGGCTATCAATGCTGAAGCAGATACATGAAATACAGGCTTTTATACAGGTGCTTTATCTGCAAAATAGACCATATGGGACAATTTGTCCATATAATCCCTACAAAAAAAATGCTACTCTGATTATGACTGCAAGAGAAACCAATGAACTCTACTAGAGAGTCTATGTATAAAATGGTTAAAGTTAGCATAGATGCTATAGATGGAAATTAGACCCCAATTGGTCTTTTTTTTAAGAACTCTTCAAAAAAGGCTGAATGCTGTGAATGATTGCTGCAAAACATGATAGATAAATTATTTCCTGTGAAAGTATGACATAGAGTTTGTGTGAATTCTGTAGCAATCGATGTACAATGCATACTGCATGCTGCAACATGATGCTAAACTCATTTAATATTTGTGAGGATACCACCCTTAGCTGGGATGGCAATTACCCTTTGTGGGATTCAGCTCATTCGGGTAGATCAGAGTATTTCCAAAATAAGGCTTTATTACGACAGTCAACACCACAAGACATTCACAAGATACAGGGTAAATGGTAGCATTTATCCTTCAGCAGCCTCTTGCAGTCAGCACTCCAAAGTCATAATCTCAGTCTCTTTCAGAGTCTTGTCCTCCCGCAATATTACCACTACCGTTTAGCTAAACAGTTACTTTTCACTGATGTCTTATACACCAGGATCCTCCAAGCTCGAATAGCTCTCTTGGCATTCTGCTCTCCTTATGTTCTTGGCTGTATACACAGGGAGTAGGGTCAAATGTCTCAATCCCCCACCTTTCAGTAGGGGTCTATCAGTGAATACTTTAACTGTTAGAAATACTGGGCCTGAGTCATTAATGAGAGCAAAGCAAAAAAAGTGTAACTTTGCACCTCGGTAAAACCATGTTGCATTGGAGGGGAAGGTAAGATTAAAATGTGGGAACATATGTATAGTTGGGGTAGGGTACGTCCTAGATCAACTTAACATTTCAGTGTAAAAATAAAGTTATCAAGTATTTGTGTGCTACATGAAAAAAAAGGCCAGCATTTTTATTATGTTCAAAATAATAAACTAATTTGCACCCCTTGCAGTGTAACATGGTTTTTTCCAGGATCAGATTTACTCCTTTTGTTTACCTTGCTCTTCTTAATGACTCAGGCCCACTGTCTCTGTTAACTTGATTATACAATGGAATGGCTTGATTAAATTAGCTATTTCTCTGTATACACTAAACAAAGGGTTTCAATATAACATCAAGGAATGACACTTCACCCTTGCGTGAAACAACAAGACATTTGACACATTGTATCTGCAACATTACACAATCTGAGTCTGTGATACATTTTGATACAATAACATTTATATTGATACATGTTAATACATTTCCCAATGCTATTTCAGCCATTATATTACTGTGAAGGCACATTGCATATCATCTAGAACAGGGGTAGGCAACCTGCAGCTCTCCAGGTGTTGTGAAACTACAAGTCCTAGCATGCTTTGCCAGTAGATAACCAGCAGATAGGTGGCAAGGCATGCTGGGATTTGTGGTTTCACAACACCTGGAGAGCCGCAGGTTGCTTACCCCTGATCTAGAAGTTCTAACCTAATTACCTCTCAGATTAACTGTTGAGCTAGCTGATTAATGTGGGCTGCCAGCTAGCTATATCAAGTCACTCAGACATTGTTCTGGTTGCAAACCAGATCTAAGTCACACCTCATGACAATGGACATTTGAGACAAATGGTAATTACCTTAGCTAACACAAGCAAAATGACTTCTGCAGTCCTGCTATTTTCACACAATATGGCAATATTCTTTCTATTTCTAATATATATAATATTGCAGGTAATAGCAAAGGAAAAATGTACCTAATAACATGAAATGATAATACACATAATACACCGATGCTCTGGTGTATATACTTAGACTGGACCAAGGATTAACAAGTACATTAACTGTGAGAAACGGGTGATGAATAAAAAGTTCTCAGTTCAGTAGCACCCCGTTTCCTCCCAATATTATATCCAACATATATGACAAAGTGTTTATGATTTCACATACACACAGAAATTAATTTTGTTAAGTCTTGTACCTTTTGTAGCCCTTTCATGTAGCTATTGTTGAGGTTCAGATATAATCTCCAGATGATATAGTGTATAGGTAATATTTATGGCTAGAAGGAAGTTTAAATGCATTAATTAATGGGTTGTTGTGTGTGGGTTGCATGTAAAATATAGATACAGTTTAATTTGTGCATAGTGTATGCGTTTTCGCAGGAAAAATAAAACACAGACTGCATAATAGCTGGAAACGACAATGACATCAGTGCCAGGCTAAAGACGCAGGGAATGCCAAGGGAAAAATTAACATATTAGTTGTCCTAGTAAACTGATTGATAACTTGGAAAACACTGCCCCAATAACAATAGTTGTTGTTTATCTCTAAAGAGAATTGGATTATATTCAGGGCTTGTTTAAAAATGTGTTGAAATGAAAGGGAAATATATTAGCAAATTGAGTTGTAAGAAGTTTGATTGAGATGGAGGAAGTAGTCTACTAAGATTGTGTTCTCGCAATGATAGACTACCGTATTTGGGACCATTAAACAGGTTTTCCACTGGAGATGATGTCTGCACTAATCCCCTTGATTCCCAGTAATAAGGGGAAGTAGTGGAACAGAGAGGATGATGCATTGTAAGGGAGCAATTAGCCGACATGTTTTATTTATTATACACTCAAGAGCATACTTACCTACTTTCTTCAGCTCTCTTCCGGGAGCCAGCCAGTGGAGGTGGGCGTGAGGGGACAGGGCGGCCAAAATCGCGTCATTTTGGCCCCCGCCCCCTGTGATGTCATGATGCAAATGGCGTCATTTGACAGCGGGGGGCGAGGCCAAATGCCGCAATTCACCGGGAATCGCGGCGTTTGGGATCTAATTCTGCCCACTTCACTAGGAAGTGGGGCATTTCCTAGTGAAGTGGGCAGAATTCGGGAGATTGCCACACTCACCCGGGAGTCCGGGAGACTCTCGCAAAATGCGGGAGTCTCCCGGACATTCCAGGAGAGTTCGCAAGTATGCTCAAGAGTGCTCAAATATTATGCTGCCTTAAAGTGCATAAAAGTAGTGCTATCACACTTATGTATCTGATTAAATAAACAACAGTAATATGCATTTACAAAGTGCCAATATTAATCAGTGATACCTGTGCTAGATTACTCCTGGTGTAACAGCAAAGATACACGTCTCTACTACCAATAGATGTTATATTCATATATGAGTGCAGTTGCATCAAACCGTTTTTTTCTTGGATAAGAAAAAGACTGTATGAATATAACATCTATTGGTAGTAGAGACATGTATCTTTGTTAGTCAATACCCCTGGTGTAATCTTGGAAGGGTATCAATGATATTTTTTGTAGCATTATGAATGCACATACATTTTTTTTTTGTTTAATAAGAACAGGAATGTCATACCTGCTTCTCAGAAACTGTGTATCCAATTCTGTTTATTCCTGATAGTATTAGACGTTTAGGAGGTTTACCCTTTTTTAATATGAATTAAACCTTTTAATATGAATTTTACTAAAATCCCTTATTAAAGTATTTTAGTCAGGGTCCCTTATCTGGGACCCCCATCCATTGTATTTAGTATAGTATAGTCTCAGCATTTATAGCTGGGAGCTCTGCCATCAGCTTTGAGAACCTACACAACATCTCTAATTGAAAGCCTTAGAGATGTTGTGTCAAATCTCCCTACTGCTATATAGGAGTTTATGTCCAGTGTCCACCCTTTCTTTTCTGTTTGTCTGTTTTTTGCATTATGATGTTTTATTAATCTATGATATTTTTTTAACAATTAAGTCAGTATAATGTGTGAGAAAACACTCTTTTTCTAACCACTGGTATAAGGGTTTATCCCAAGACACACTGTTCCAGATCCAAGGTTCCTCCGGTTTTCACCTTACCTGTGAATCCGCCTGTAGTACACCGCATTAAAAGCTAACAGTTCATCAATAACTCATGTCAATAAATAATGCATAGCAGCCAAGCCATGAAATATTCCTTCTTATATTACGATGGCAGGATGCTCTTAGGCTGAGTCTCCTGGGTACCTAAGTCCAGACGGAGAAAGAAATCACTGACTCACGGTTTCTTCTTCCAGACAGATGAAGCCTCTATGACTTTTAGATATCTTGAAAATCTTCCGTGAAGCGGTTCCCTATGGAGCAATACTTTTTTTACAACCAAAATTACAGATAAAAGAACTTGTCTTGAAAAGGTTATTATGGCACAACATTTCCAGATTTTTTTTAAGAAAGAGACCAGAACATTAAATGAATATTTTTTGCTGCTATAACCCTTGCAATGTTATTCATAATTTGCCATTTTAAATAGTATGTACAACACATAAAGAAAGTACTGATAAACCGCGTGAAAATGAACCTAGTTCTCAATTACTGGATTGATTTAATACACCTTAATAACTATTTCTATTCTTGAAACATTGTTGTATACTATGTGCCATATATCTTAGATGTATACATTTTATCACTCAACTACCTATATTATATTTTTATACCAAGTGGGACTGGATGTACATTGTTTGCTTTCCTAGGCCACTGTTAGTATGTTTTTGTACCCACCAATTGGCACCAAGTTCTGCGGTCTAATCTATCAAATACCATCTGTACAAAAGAAATGTATGGATTCTACCAATACTTAAAAACAAACAGCAAAAGTACATATATATATATATATATATAATATAAATGTCTAGTGGCGTGTGTTAGTCTGTGTGTGGAAAAAATAAAACCAAGCTGCAGCGCCACCTGCTGGGCGGAGTTATACACTGACCTACTAAATTCTTAGTGTGTGTGGAAAAAAAAATTCAGAAAGGGCTGAAATTTGGTATACTAAGATGTTTTTAATTTGTTAATTTAATTTGTTAATTGTTAAAAGTGTTTATAAAGATTTAAAAGAAAGATATATATATTTCTTGAAGGAGAAGTGACAGTTGGGAGTGGTTGGTGGTTGCCGGGGGTGACAGTTGGGAGTGGTTGGTGGTTGCCGGGGGTGACAGTGGGGAGTGGTTGGTGGTTGAGGCCTGGGCTATGGCCCAAATGCATGACAAGAACCTTTTTAACACCTTAAGTAGCTTGATTTGACTAGAATGCATGAGTATCATGCACGGGTTAACCTGTATATATATATATATATATATATATATATATGCTGTGCAGATCTTGCATATCATAATAAAAATATTGATTTATAAACCAGCAGCTGAAATTACGGTAGCACATTGCTGTCCATGGTTCTGCTGCCCTAATCCCGGGTCTATAATACCTTTCTACAGTAAATGCAGTGCTAACTACTAAGCATTGCATTTACTGATTTGAATCCATATATTACAGTAGATAGAGAGTGCATATATTAGGAAAATCATAAAAATGCATAGTATCAACATTATCCAGTTATTGTGAACACATTTCAGATACACTTTGATCATTCTAAATCTACTGATCACCCATATGATTTTGGACAACTCTTGTCCCAGGCTCACATTAGCAGATACAAGTGTTAGTATAGGGTCTGGGCAACATGGTGGCTTAGTGATTAGCAGTTCTGCCTCATGGCACTGGGTCATGAGTTTGATTCCCAACCATGGCCTTAGCTGTGTGGAGTTTGTATGTTCTCCTTGTGTTCGCATGAGTTTCCTCCCACACTCCAAAAACATACTTGTAGATTAATTGGCTGCTATCACATTGACCTTAGTCTTTTGTGTGTATGTTAGGGAATTTAGACTGTAAGTTCCAATGGGCAGGGCCTGATGTGAGTGTGTTCTCTGTACAGCGCTGCGGAATTAGTGGCGCTATATAAATAGCTGATGATGATTAGGGACTAGTAGCTGGTTGAGATACTTTATCTTTATCAGATTTAATCTGTTGCCTAATCTTCTCGCCATACCAGGGGTAGCATTCTTTGATCAATAGAAAAAGAAAATTCATGTATATTTAGATATATAGAAATATGAGAAGGTTAATTATTTTGTTATATTGGTTAAGTATTATGGTTAATTATTGTAAAATAAATCTTTGAAATCATACAAATAAGGCAGATTTTACTGTTTTAATATTAGGATTAGACAATTCAGGAATTAAACAAGTAGTGCGCAATTCTTCCTTGTATGAAACGAATGGATTTATAGTTAGGAAATGATTTGGCTATCTCTTTGGAGAACATCTGTACATAGTTGATATTTCATAAAATAAAGCTATTTATCAATGGATACAAACTAAACATCAACATAATTTCTTTGCTCTGAATAAAATTAATGTAGGTACTTTTATAAGTGTTCTTGGGTATTAAAATAGATCACTATTAAATACCATTTAATATAGTCTCAAAATGAAACTTATTAACAGAACATTTCAAGACAAGTTTAACCATTTCAAGGCCATAGCATTTTTGCCCCTTTATGTCTTCTGAAAGTTACTTTTAACCGGTGTTAGTCATAATAACGACAATGATTATCCCGACAGCAAGTAATCCGATGAAAAAAATCAGATTTTGATAATGCTGATAAAATCAAAATGCAGACTCACCATAATAATGACTATGTACATCACCCACATATACTGAATGCTGGGGAGGCCGGCAGTTTGTAATTATGTCACTTTAAATAGACAATTATCCGATTATCTATGCTAAGTGCCAATGGCAGCAACAAGACACTTTATTAGCGAATTTTAAGGTTAGGGTTATGATTAGGGTTAGGGTTAGGCTTATGGTTAGTATTAGGGTTAGGGTTAGGGTTAGGGTTAGGGTTAGGGTTAGGGTTAGGCTTATGGTTAGTATTAGGGTTAGGGTTGGGCTACGAGTTAGAATTAATAACAACATGAACACTTTTACATTAAATACGGCTGCTGCCATTGCCGCTTTAAATACATAAAATTTCGAGTCGCTTCGCTAAGTGATGTAAATACAAACTGCCACCATTCCCTGCATTCGGTATATAGCGCAAGCATGTCGGTTTTGTACACAGTCATTATTATGGTAAGTCTGCATTTTTATTTTATCGGCTTTATTCAAATCAGACTTTTTTCGTTGGGTTACTTGCTGTAGGGATAATCATTGTTGTTAATTAGTACCCAACCCCTTGTAACACCCCAGAAAGAGTACATGCATATCAAATATGTGTACTTTATATAAGGTTAGGTTATAAGTGGTGAGGCCAATAACTTTCTTTAAATTCCACACTACATATCTATTTTATTACAAAACAACACCCAGGATATTTTATTTTCATACTTTTTAGGTACTTACTGCCTTTTGCTCATAGAGAGAGAACTGTACTAATGGTGTCTATACCAGTGTATGTTTGTTTCTACTAGAGACTTTAATTGAGCTATCTTATTTTTGGAACATTGTTTAAACTAAATAATATCTTCTATATATCTAAGCTCTGGCAGTTCCTAGCTGTTTGATATTCTTTACTCTTAAATGCACTCAAAGGCTTATTTTGTGTTCTAACACAAAACACCAGCCAGTGTGAATTAAATATTGCTTTAGATGTAACTTGTATATATTGTTTTTTTATTTTCGTACTGTGTTTTGGTAGAAACAGAATTATATGGAATAAACACCCTGCTCCTACAAAAACATTATTCTAGATTAAAAGGGGCGCACCTTTGTTATGAAAATCTGTAAAAAGTAAAATAATATGAATATATTCTATTTTCACTAGTCAAAATTAAACATTTGCAGTAAAAGGACTTTAAAGGAAAATTCCACTTTATTATTTCCATGCTAGAGGTTAATTCTAGTTTCTAAAAAGTGGTTTTAAAAATGAATCCCCTTGGCTCAATAGTGGGTGTCCCTCCCTTTTCTTTCTGGTGGGGAACCAGCGATAAAATCAAGCTTCCACAATGGATGACAGGACTTGCCTTAGCGGGGCATCCTATTATGGCTTCCACTGTTATAGACCACGACCTACTGAGTCAAGTTCTGTAATCGGTTCTTCCTTTTGTAGGAGATCTCCCTAGAACAGAACAAATATGTTCCAGGGGAGGGGGCGACCTACTCAGTTACAGGGATTCATTTTTAAAACCGCTTTTTAGAAACTGAAACTATATCACTTCCATTTACTGACATTTTACTTTAAGCAGAGACAGTTAAGTTATAATAACCTTTTACCACACTCACTGCAGTAAGATAATGAACACATAAATATATAGTGCCTGATTCACAAGGGAAAATAAAGCAAAAAAAAAGAGTAATTCTAAACCTGGGAAAAACCATATTGCATTGGAGGGGGTGGTAAATTTAAAATGTGGATATAGATTTATAGTTGAGGTAGGGCATCTCCTAGATTAGTTTTTCATTTCCGTGTACAAATAAGTCTATCAAGTATTTGTGCGCTACATGAAAAAACAGCCAGTATTTAACTTATGTGCAAATTAATAAACTAATTTGCACCACTTGCATTGTAACATGGTTTTGTCCAGGAGAAAACTTACTCAATTTTTTGCCTTACTTTCCTTAATGAATCAGGCCCATAGTATCCGAAGGGTGTACATCCTTGCACAGACTTTTGTGTCATCAGTCACTTATGAAACATTAAATGTTATGATTCAACAGCATCTTGAAATTTTTAAGAAACAAAGTGAGGTTTAAATGATATGGTTTATAATTTCTTTGGAATTAGATTCGATGCAAGGCTATGTGGCAACAATACCTCTTAATTTACTGTTGTTTTTCATTCATTCAAGACATTGGTCAACGTGATTAAGCTATACAAGGATATTCAGTACACTGATTATACTAGACAAATCAGCACTGCAATAAAAACTGTCAATACCTGCACCAACAGCCATTCAAGGGTGATTATATAGTGTAAGAATATAGATTTTTTTTAGTGTAAGACAAGTGATTTTATACATTGGGTACTGTATTGAAGTAACGGTTTATAAAGAATTATTAGCAGCATAACGAGCAAATTTGTCACGTATAAGATTAGGGTTGACTAGTTATAAATGAGTGATTTAGAGAGTAATATGATCCAGAAAATTAGTTAAATTATATGGATTACACGTTGGATTACTGTAGACATTGAATATTTTCATTTCTGGATTGTACTGTATGATATTCCCCACTGTTGTTAATGTGTAATCAATACTTTCCAGTGCTATAATCAAAAACATAATATAACACATATTTGTGGTTGTCTGTGTGTATCTAACCGATTAAATATTAATATTAATTTATATTTAACAATTTTGAGTATATGTATATCTATCTATCTATGTCTATCTATCTATCTATCTATCTATCTATCTATCTATCTATATATATATATATATATATATATATATATACACACACACATTGGTGGTGGGAGATGGGGGGAGGGGGCGCCAACCGGTATATTAGCCTAGGGCGGCTGTGACCCTTAATTAGGCCCTGTGCTTTGTTCACATGGCTCCACCTTTTATGAGCAAAGCAGCATGAAGAGGGACATACCTGCAGACTGTGGTTGAAGTTGGGAGAAAGGGGAATATTTATCAACGTGCGGTGATGAGGCTGATTTTCACTGCAATCTATCAATAAAATATCACCAGGGCAGCTGTGCAATACTCAGCTTCCTGGCCAATACTGGCCCAGAGATGGGAACTTGGGGAGTATTCACCTGTTACTCTGTACCTTCACAAAACCATTGGAGGCAAAGACCTGACTACACTTTCCGAACTATTCATATTTACAAAATCTTTATTTTAAATGTTTGTGTGTGTCAACAATAGACTCTAAGGGTCTATTGAATCTCAATTCCGATCCCGATTCGCGGGATCGCGCCGGAGCGGCCGCGAACGTGATCCGCGGTATCGCAATAACGTGGATTATGGGCTGCGAACGAAAATCCGCGTTATTGCGATACCGTATTACCGGCAGTAGTGCGCATTTTCTGCGGTAACGCGCATTACCGCGGATCGGATCGGAATTGAATATGTCCCTAAAAGGATAAACCAGAATGTTGTCCACTTTTAAAATCCTTAATACAACCTTCAAGGAATATCCTAAAACACTGAAGACTCATCTGCATTAATCCCAACAAATCTTCCATTTATTTAATGAAAGGTGCAGCATTTATATAGGTTTTTTTATGATTGCAGAACTAAATCCTTATTAACATATTTGGGCTTACATTCTATATATTCTTTCCTCAATGATTCTATATTGTGGAAACCTTGTATTGTCAGCTGAAAGTTGCCACGTAATAACACAATGAATATTTATTTTTGCTGTAACCCTTTTAACTTGCTCCTGCTTTGTTTAATACAGCTCTCTGCTTAGCCTCCGCCTGTCCCCCTATTTTAATAGCTTTCTGCTTATCTTACCCTCTATTCTTTTTCAAATCCTCGCCGTATCACATTTGCTGCTAATCCGCCTGCTCTGTTTAGAGCTTAAAAAGGTAATGAGTTTCCCATAGAAATACCTATTTTATTATATATTATTTTTGGTATTGTGCTGGTTTAGTATAGAAAACTATTCATGTGTTTACTTATTGACCAAATGGACTGCTGTTTGGCACCTCTTATGTACTGCTCTGATCCCGTGTGGTGCCATTCATTGCAATATTATTATTATTATTATTTATAAATTGCTGTCATATTCATACTCCTAACAGTCTCAATTGGGTTGAGCCATTTGGGGACGTGACAAATGTGAACAAAGCATGGTTTGGTCAGATCAGGCATGGCTTGAGCTGATTGGGGGTGTGCCCAATTTTTGTCTTGATTTCTGATTTGAAAATGTGTAAACTACAGTGTTGGACTAGGGCATGAAGGGCCCACTGGGGGACTGCAACGCTAGGGATCCACCAGAGGGGATGTGGCCAGACATCATAGAGGCAAGACCAGACTTTAAAGGGGGACTGGTTAGCCCACGAAGGACAGCTATCACCATAGTCTAGTATATAAAGAATGCATTGTGTATATAAGGAGTACATAGTCTTGACTTGCCCCTAAGATTGGGCAGAACAGTCACTAAAAAATGTCCCACTAGAATCAGAACATTTGATAGACTGTCCTACCTGTTCTTGACACTATCACCACCTGTGGCTGCTGGTTTCTTTAGTTGCGGCTTGTCTGGATCCTGGGATGTTGGGGGCCCTATTTGGAGAAAAAAATGGGTATATTTAGAAAATTCCAACTAGCCCCGGCGTTAAATCAATAAGACCCATGATTAATACTTAGGCCGTCCTTCAGCCCCAACATTAAAATAATAGTATTCCCATTTAATAAATAAACCTGTTTCCCTCCCTCCAAATAGCCCCAGCAATAAATTAAGAACATTCATGTATAATAAATATACCTATTTCTCGCAACCATAACTGCCATTAAATAATTCATATTCACATTAATAAATAGACCTCATGCTCCTCAAACTCAGCCCCACATTCAATTAATAGCAGCCAAACCACCCCATCTTAAATTAATAGTCCCCACTATAAAATTAAATTGCCCCACCATCACCCCACAAACAAAATAGCACCCATTAGCCACCACCTACCACACACACACATTACATTTCCACAAGCCTGCTCTGCCATCACACACACATTACTGTTCCCTTCATCACCATGCTGTGCCCCCTTATGATTACTTTGCCCCCTCCATGCTGCTTTTGCTCCCCCCTTCATTACCCTGTGCCATACTGCTTCTGCCCCTCTTCACACTCTGCCATGCTGCTTTGCCCCCCCTTCACACTCTGCCATGCTGCTTTGCCCCCCCCCCATTCACACTCTGCCATGCTGCTTTGGTCCCCCTTCACACTCTGCTATGCTGCTTTGGTCCCCCTTCACACTCTGCCATGCTGCCTTGGCCCCCCTTCACACTCTGCCATCTGCTTTGCCCCCCCTTCACACTCTGCCATGCTGCTTTGCCCCCCCCATTTACACTCTGCCATGCTGCTTTGGCCCCCTTCACACTCTGCCATGCTGCCTTTGCCCCCCTTCACACTGTGCCATCCTGCCTTTGCCCCTCTTCACTCTGTGCCATGCTGCCTTTGCCCCCCCTTGCTTCCATTCCTTCACTTACCTTTTATATCAGCTTCTTTCTTTTCTTCTCTTCTGTCTTCTTGCCGACTCCTCACTCCGCTGGTCGTCACTGAATGTCGGGCGTGATGACATCACTCCTAACATTCAGTGCGAACGGACCAGAAAGGAGGGGCACCGGTACCGCGATCATGTGAGTATATATATATATTTTTTTTTAAAGTACCCGCTCCCCCCACTAACGAAGAGGGGAGCGATCAGGGTCGGGGCCTACAGGGGGATACCCCGGCTCCCCGGTAGGCCAGTCCGAACCTGGTAAGGTATTTATATCATACTTGCCTACTCTCCTGGAATTTCCGGGAGGCTCCTGAATTTCGAAGAGTACTCCCGGACTCACGGAAGAGTGGGCAAACCTCCCGGACCCTGTAAAATGCTGAAATTCAGGGCATTGAATAGCGGGGGGTGAGGCTTAATCACATAATTAAGCCCCACCCCCACTATTCAATACCGTGAATTTTTGTATTTTATGGTAATGGCGGGGCTATAGTGACGTATTGACGTCATCACGCCCCCTCCTACCCTTTGTCGCATGATATGTACTCTGATCTCCCGGAGTACAGATTTAAAAGTTGGCAAGGAGCATGTTTAGGAGTATAAAGCAAACGCAAGAGAAGAGTATGACCGTATCTACCTTCAGATTCTGCAACCTTCACTAAATACATTTGCTTGCTGTTGCAGCTTCCCTCTGTGTTTTTCACCCATTTATATTATCAAGCAGATTTAATTTAGTTTTCTTGGCCTTAGCCATGACACAAATCTTCCTTTTGGATGCAATTGTATCTTATATGGAGAGCACTGTAGGTTTGTATTACAAGGACTGATGTAAAACAAATCTACCAGAAGAAATTAATACATGGCTAAAAAGGAATCTCCTAGAAAGTTAAAGAAATATGTTTAATAAAAGTCGCAGGAGGGTATGTGCTTGCCAATAAAGTAAAGTCATATTCATTAGATTGGAAAACCAGTGGAAAATTGGGGACAGATCATTTAATCCTGGTTTAAAAATCATGCTGGTAAGTATGTCCTTTGAAATGTCATCTCTTTGTAACGTCAACTCTTATTTAAAAAGTAAATTGAACTAATACAGTAGTATAAATGCTCCTTGTGCAGAATATAAGAAATTAATGAATTTGAGGAAAGAGTTAAATGATATGCTATGTATGTGACAAAGTTGGAGAATATTAGCCCCTGTACGTTTGACATTGCTTCTAATACCAGGAGAATAATTTCACAGTGGTGACAGGGTAAGTGGAACCACTCCACGAAACATTTGACACTAATAAAATAAAGGTTTTTACACCTTTCCAGAAGCAATTCGAACATTTCCACTGACAGAACAAAGATCAATTTAATCAGCATAATGTTAACTTTAATAAGAACCAGTCGCCCCTTCTCACAGCTCTAGGATGAAATGGCAGCTTCAAATCTCGCATTTTTCTGAGGCAGATGGAGATGACTGATCATGTGTTACAAACTAAGCAGTTAAATATTTTGATCAGTATGCTTTACACCGAGCAGCATTAAACACTAGTGAGCAATGAACCTAAAATTGAAACTCTGCTTAATGATTTCCCCTCTTCACATATTATTTAAGGAAATCATGATATTGATGGCTTGAAAAAGCATCGTAGGCTGTATAGTTGCCCACTCGCTAACTCTCTATCTACCAGTTAAAATCATTTGAGGGCCTATTTGCTCCAACACTTTGTAATTTTTTAAACAATGTGTGATTCACCTTCAACAGAGATTTTTTAAAGCAGGTTCCAAAATGTCACCCTGTAACTGCACTTCCTTTGTAAACTAAATAATGTCATCTTCATGTATAACTTATTCTCACTGTTTGGATTATAATAAAGGTGGTATATTCAGGGCCGATGCTAGGGTTCTCGGCGCCCTAGGAAAAAAATTTCAAGATACTGCCCCCCCCCTTTCTCGCGAACACACCAAATACCTTCCTCACAGACCCTTACCTACTCGACTGTGTGCATTTGTGTTTAAAAAAAATAAAAATTAGCCTTACCTTTTCCAGCGGTCCAGATGCCGTGATGTTTGATGCAGAACACTGTCCAGACTCCACTGCAGACACAGGATTTCTAGAGGGGAGGTATCCAGGTGTTAGATTTCAGGACACCTGCATCACACCACTGCACCCCCTTCTGAATCACACCACTGGACCCCCTCTGCGTCACTTGCAAACTATGGTGTAGAAATTGTACCCCATAGATTGCAAGTCAAATATAGAGCATGAGGTGCCAATAAAATAATTATTTTATCCACCATAGTGTTTAAGTCAAATATATAGCATGAAGTGCCAAATAATAGTAATTTTTCCACCGCATAGTTTGCAAATCAAATATAGAGTATGACGTGGCAAATAGTCATTTTTATACCATTGAAAAATTACTATTTGCCACCTCATGCTCTATATTTATTTGTCAAGCTATGTGGGAGAAAAATGATCATTTTGCACTTTATGCTCTATCTTAGATTTAAAAACTATGGTGGATAAAATAATTATTTTATTGGCACGTCATACTCTATTTTTGACTTGCAGCAAGTCAAATATAGATCATGAGGTGCAATAAAATAATTATTTTATCCACCATAGTTTTTAAATGTAAGATAGAGTATAAAGTGCAAAATAATAATGAAATCCCACCCCAACATTTTTTTTTTCCCCTCCACACTTTATAATTTTACCTTTGGGTATCCCTTTTTTTAAAAAAAAAATAAAAAAATGAATACTACAAAAAAAATTAAAATTAAATATACTCACAGTTTTTGAGGCTGGTCAGCAGATGCAGGGAGGCTCTCCTTTAATGGCTCAGCAGAGCAGTGATTGCTGGGAGGGGAGGAGCGGGGGGCGTTGGGTAGGAACTTTATTCACACTGTCTGTCACAGACACTGTGAACCTGAAGACAGGCGCCGCCGGACAGACTATTACATGATCACTGCCTAACGTCAGTGATCATGTGTGAGATGCGTCGGGCAGCCGGCGCATCACACTGAAGAGGACGGCGGACAGTTAAAAAAGTGCCGCCGCTGCAATTCTCTCACAAGCCGCTGACTAGATTTTAAAATCTAGTCAGCGGTGCCCTGCAGGTCCCGGCGCCCTAGGCCACTGCCTAAGGTGGCCTAATGGGAGCGCCGGGCCTGGGGATATTCAAACTGTTTCACTAAAATTATAACTACCAATCTCATATTTGCTTTTATTATCTAACCTACACTAGATATGTATGTATATATATATATATATATATATATATATATATATATATGTATATATAAATACTGACGCATAGGGATTTAAATATTGTTTGCTTGTGAGCGCCGGAAAACAGTCTTTTTTTGTTTGTACATACACATTGCTCTCAATTGTTGTTGACTGTCGTCTCAAATGATTTTATTCACTTATACACATTTCATTCATTTAAATAAGCGCATCTTTTCTCTTTCACTAATTGCTAGACATACAGAACCTCATTGGTGACTGGTTGTACAAAACATTGATCTCGTAACGAATCGTACTAGCAAACAGCGAACAAGATATTTCCAGTCCTGATGATGATCTGCACTCCTGACTCATTATACACCCCAATTTACCTATGACTATGCTGCTTTAACACCAATGAGTTTAAAAAGTTGAACCACTGACAAATCCAGTGGAGATAATGGTTACGATTGGACAAATACAAATCCATAGCTCTATTTGGATTTTAAATCATTGCAAACACTGTGTGTTTTTTATTGCCATCGCTACTAACAGCAACTTGTTTTTAATTAGCAGTTAGATAAAATGACATCAAATATCTGTTAGTTACAGCCATCTAGTCCCTTTAAAATAACCATGAATAAAATCTTCTCTATGTGCCTTGATCTTACATTTTCTTTTTGGGTAATTACAAAACACATTTTCAATTAAAATAAATGAGAAAAACGGAGCACACTGCACTGCACAGGCCTTTTCCTTTGTACACTTTAATAGTGCACATACATAACTTAATTAAGGTTCATCATAGCTAAACAGAGTGGAGTTTGGTGCACAGGGTTAATTAACAATCAAACCACAGTCACGTGGACTGTGAAGATGGCTAACTCTCGTGACACCACAATGCATTATCCCATCATTTATTTTATTTTAGAGAGCTGAAATATTTTTATAGCTATATTATTTTATACCTATAGAAGGGAAAGAAAAGAGTTTTCAGTACTTCTCTAGCGCTGCACCTGTCTTTGAATTTGCACCACGTCATCAAGTTTGCAGTCATTGTCGTCATTAAAGAAAAATGTCAGCTTCTATTTTTAAGTCATATTCTCCAATTGATAAATGGGTAACTTAGGTATTCACCTTTTATGCTACCTTATGGTTGAAAACTATTTAAATATTCCATTCATAGAGAATTAGGACTTTGGTGCTTGACAAATGGGGTAGTTGTGTTCACCACAAATAACTGAATTAATCTAAATATATGTTTAAACTTTAATTTATGGCAAAATATTGAACCAACTAGCGATTTAACAAAGAATTACTGCAAAAGGAAATAAGGGTGAATATTATAGCTTAGAAATTCTGTAGAAGTCTATATCTGACAGTACCAGAATGTGAAGAATCTCCAGGTTCTCTGGTATGTAAACACCTTGCCTCAGGTGGCAGAATGTGGGGAGGGGCCCTGGGAAGCAAAGTGAGTCTGGCTCCGCCTCCTGTCTCTGCTGCTGATCATTCATAAGAGCAAGTAACGACAGTGCATAGAGAAATGTCAGGAGCAACTTCAACAAACAATTTGACGCCACTTTTTAGAATACAGATTCATTTGACGGTTTTAAGGAAAACGTAAAATGACTTAAAAAAATGACTGTTATCTACATTGTATGTCATTTATGTAATCCCAATCTTGAAGAGATTAGGATGGTACAGTAGTACACAAGTTCTTGAACTATTTATGCATTGCGTTTAATCGCTGTACAATTCTGGCTTTAATAATATATTATACAGCAGTGTTTTCCCTCAAAGACATATTTTATTAAAGTCATTGTACCCCATATTGTTGGATAGCCCCATAGCTGTTGTTTCATGGGCTACAAAAACTATATTTATACCCCTTGGATGATAGCAGCCCATTCCTTCCACAGGTCACAGCCTCCGTAAATTAACAGAGTACAGTTATTTTAAATTCATATTAAACGTGTCTTATTTTTGCCAGTTCCACTGATTCCAATCAGTATGCACTTGAATCACGTTGATTTTAAAATGTAGCCAATTAAAATACTTACAGTATTTCACTTACTAATCAAAATGTTTCATTTTCAAGGCTTGTTTGGAATTTTCTGTTTCTCTTTTAAATCTGAGAAGTTGCATAAGGTATGTAAAGATGCTTGAGATCATATCTTTGGTTTAACTATTAATCAGACGAGGTTAAACCCAGCCCTTAACATTTGAAAGAATAACATGAAAATAGTTGGAAAACAAGGGGACAATGTTTTGCTATGTCTTGATCTTTGGAGACTCGTGCGATCACTAATGTTTGCGTGCAGCATCTCAAGCGAACCTTCATCTTGCCCCAATAAAAGATTCTCCGACCTGCAGACACATTTAAAGCCGTCTAATACCATTACGGCTGCTGAGACTCTGCACTTGATATATAGCACAAACATTATAGGACTGAAGGAACAGATTGCACGCTATCAATTTTAAGGCTATGAAAGCACTGTAAAAATAACCTTACCTTGTGCAGCACTTATAAGCAGCCAGACAGTGTCTCAAACCTACTGGAAAAAAAAATGTTTTCAACAGTGGTGAGAGGCTAAAATATGTCTCCCCTGCATCAACACTTAGTCTTATCGCTTACTGGGCAATGATTCAACTGTATAATCAGATTGCAGACACCTTTTTGATCAATACTATGATCATGATTGGTTGTAAATAAAAAATATATTCAATCTTATACGGTTAGTTCCTATTGCTCTAACAGCCATCTTTTGAGTATGGATTAAGGCTATACCTCATCATGATACTGTATTGCTGCCCTAAAAAATGGTCTTCATACCCATGTGTTGATGTTGATGGAACATTTTTAGACAAGAGTAATAAAGAGGAACAGTAAGTGCAGACAAAAGTAACTCAAGTACTTATAGAGGCCTTTGGGTGACCACATGTGACACCAACTGGAGACACTTGGCAGGGTGGTTAACACACAAATGCTGATACAAGATTAAGTGGCACATGCCCAGACCCTGCTTACCTTTGGGTAGAAGATGGTTTAGGACTGCTTGCGCTTGTTTTGTTGTGTTGCCATGGTGGTGCTGCCGACGGCAGTGGTAGGAGGTTCTGAGTCCTAACACTTAGTTGTGTTGGGTGGTTGTGTAGCACAGGGTTAAGTATTTTGTTGGTGGATCTTTATGTAATGAAATAAATGTGTTAAGGCTTACCTGTATGTAGGTGTTTGCAGGGTGTGGGGGAGAGTAAAGAGGTGAATGGTGGATTTATAAATTGTCCTTGCAGGGATGTATCAATTTTCCATGTAGGGTCTGTTGTGCTGTAGGTGCCCTGTATATGATGTGTGTACCAGTTATTCTTGTAGGAATGTATCAAATCACCTTGAGTGTGTGGAAGTGTTCCCTGGCACAGTTTCTGTGTTTTCGGCTCTGTATAATGAGAAGAGGGGTGTTAGTGGGGGGTGGGAGCTTACATTTGTGAGGCAAACCATCTGGGTTTGGTGTGTGCAGGGCATGGGTGCAATCAAATTTGAGAACGGAGGGGGTATCGATTGCCATTGTATAGATGTATCACTTCTCCTTGAAGAATTAAGGTCTGCTGTCCTGGGGGGGTCTTCATTTCTTTGGTGTATTGATTTCCCTTGAAGGGATATAACAATTCTCCTTCTAATATGAACCTGTCTTAGCTTGTGGTTCCTCTGGTCTTCTTGTTGTGTTTGTAAGTCTGCAGGTCAGAAAAGGAGACAAAAGAGGAAAGGGGGAGAGGCAAGGATGAGGGGGATATGTAAAGGCGGTAGGCTCTGTAGCTGGTGCATTTAAGATAGAAGAAAGGATGAATAGAAAGTTTTAACGCAGGGAACAGTGTGGAGATGAGTGGTGAAGTAAGGACAGAAGAGTGTAGTGGTTTTTCAAAACGTTTAGGCTCAGAAATGTTTAGGCTCAATGCCCTGAAAGGACACACTGGGCCTGAGTCATTAAGGAAAGTAAGGCAAAAAAAAGAGTAAATGTTCTCTGGGACAAACCATGTTACAATGCAAGGGGTGTAAATTAGTTTATTATTTTGCACATAAGTTAAATACTGGCTATTTTTTTTTATCTAGCACACAAATACTTGATAGGTTTATTATTAACACTGAAATTTAAAGTTGATCTAGGACATGCCCTACCCCAACTATAAATCTGTGCCTACATTTTAAATTTACCTCCCCCTCCAATGCAACATGGTTTTGCCCAGATTCAAAGTTACTCCTTTTTTATGCTTTGCTTTCCTTAATGACTCAGGCCCACTGTATGTAGCTCAAGATCACTCTAAGAGGAGCAGTTTATTATTGTGGGGCTTTGCATTTTTTGCAGCCTGCAGGTTGTCGAATACAAATTGGCACCATCGAGCACAAATCGGTTGCTAGAACACAAGCTCCGATTTTGCTTGTTGTTTGAAGCGGTGTCTCAGTGATGGAGCCGGGGTACTTGGGGTGCTGGTGTGGGGTATGACTACATTATCTATCACAGATGTAACATCCCATGTATTGCAGTTCATTCATGGCCTTCTGGGCAAGCATTGCCACCTTCTGACTCCTACCGCCACTTTTAATACTTCTTCTTTGTTCTCTGTGATGTTGACTTTGGGGATGGAACATTGGAGTCTCTAAACAAATGACCTGGTTCACCACACAAAGACAGGTGGTGCTCAGAATTCAAGGAGCTCACTCTCTGAGGTTAAGTAGGAGAGGTGCTGATTCCTCTACTCATACCCTTATAAAGCTGTAATGAAGCAAACGGTGTCTGGACTGGATGTTCAGGTGTGAATCGATAAACGTCCAGGTATGTCCTGCGCAAATGTGCAAGGTAGCCACTGGCACTAAGGTGGACTCATCATCCGTCCTGTTGCAATGAGGCATTGCAGATGACTCAATTGATAACCTTGCAACACTCCCACACAAAGTAGGAAGTACCATGCTGCAGTGTCAGGAGCAGGATTAGCAAAAATCAGAAAACTACAAACATCCGACCATGCTGAAGAGTAACACCCCATTTATCTCTGTAAGTACAAAGAGAGGGCTTGGGTCAATGGAAGTAGAGTCAGCATCTCTAATATATATGCCTTCTTCAACAACTGATGTATCACTAAGGACAGAAGAAACAACTCACATGTGTAAGACAAAGCTCCTCGCTCTAGAGAGACCTCCCGTTCAACATCCACAGCATCACTCTCCGTCTCAGCAACAGGAACTAATATGTCCAATGGTATGAATGTATGAGGCACAACTGACACTGGCAAAGAATTGGCAAAGTAAATTCACCTATCAGACTAAACAATTATTTTACCAACCCCTCATCTTGAGCTGTGCTTCCTTCTAAACAGCGCTACTTCTGGGTACCACAAATACGGTGGGTGAGGATGTCACAGCTGCTACAACATGTTGCCCTAAAAGGCATAACAGTTTGAGAGATAACTGGAAAGCCAGAGCTGTAGTGTTACTTATTATTGTTAAAACAACCACAGATCCTTTTCCACCTGTGCATTTGCCTAAAATGTAAACCTACTGCCCAAACTGGAGAATTTTAAAAGCTTTGCTTAAAAAGATTTTTTTTTAGACAGGGTTTTCTCTTCCACATTCTTTCTGTTCCTAATTTATTTTTCTCTTTCTTCTCCTTTATCTACCTCCTTTTCTTTCTTTACTTCCTTCATCCTTTCTTTCTTTCTTTCTTTCTTTTACTCCCCCTTTCCTCTCTCCTTACCATTTCTTTTCCATTTTCATTTTTTTTTCCTTTTGCTTTTTCTCGCCCTCTCATTTTTCCCCTACTTTATTTTTTCTTTCTCTCTTTTCTGTATCCCTTTGTATCTATATTTCTCTCTCTCTCCTTTTGTTTTTTTTCTCCCTATACTTTTCTCCCTTTTTTCTCTCCTTTTCTCTGTGGTTTTCTCTTTTTCTCTCCCTCTTTCACTTTCTTTTTTCTTACACCATTTCTGTAAACATGGCAGTTGTCATATATAGGGATTCTTTTAATAAGTATGTCTCTTGGGTTTAAAACTACACTCCTGGGTATGGTGAAAATCATCGTAGTCATTGCTTTCCTCACTAAAGTCCTGGGGGCTGGTCCATGCAGCTGTTTTCCCAGGAGTTCTTCGTCCATCTCACAGTCCTGGCTGAAACTTGGGGCTGTATGAGGCTGCAGAGGGTTTTGGTCATGCAGACCAGACAGGCTAAACAAGCTTGAAGCCTCCAGCTTCCCATCCGTGCTTGTGGGCACACACTCTTTTAGACACTAGTTTTGAAGGCAAATAATCAGTACTGCTAACTGGGTGATTTCCTTTTCCAATTGAACTGGTGAGTTCAGCTACATAAAACCACTTACTAAATGAGGCTCAAGGAAATCCGGTAACAGATTCCCACTTGAATGAAGTTACTTTACTAGAAATTGCGTTGTTTTTTAAATCAATTAGTGCAACAAAATGATGTTGTGTGAGGAGCAAATAGTTGCTTAAAGTGAACCATGCTGGATATGGGCAAATGGTTAATTTTAAAATGAGTTATGCTTACAAATATGCCTAATAACAGAAATATATCTGCACACAAATGCAAAAACAACTTTTTTTTTAGACAAGACAGTTTTTATTGATTTGGTGGGGTCTGCAGAGTCCTTTAGCTGTACAAAGCAGACACATTTTTAATAGAGATGCTCGGGCTCAGTTTTCTGAAAACCGAGCTGACCCAAACTTAGAGGATCCGAGTAGGCTCGCGAGCCGGCTCGGTACTTTTGCGCGTCCTGAATCGAGGCAAAACATCATTGTTGCGTGGTCGGATCTCTCGGTTTTTGGATTTCATAAGTTCCTCCCTTCCCAGGAGATCCAGTGCCATTGCTCACACAGAAACAGGGGTAGCAGTGTTCTTGCCACTCTCCAGTCTCCAGTGACATTGCTCAGTGTCATACAAAAACAGGAGGGGTAGCAGTGTTCTTGTCACTTGACAAAAATTGACGGGAAATGACTGGAAAGTAATGTTATTGAGGTTAATAATATTGTAGGAACAAAAAAAATAGCCAAATTATGTGATTTTAGAAAAAAAATAGGGATTTTAGAAAAACAAATAGGGATCCAAAACCAAAACCAAAACATGCGAGGGCGGTTTTCCAAAACCAAAACCAAAACACAAAGTTAATCCAGATCCAAAACTACATTTGGAGATTTCACTCACTAACTTAGCTATTACTTTCAATGGTACACCCATTGCTCTGTTTAGTAGAAGTGTATTAATAAGTGCACATATAAATTTAAATAAAAAATATAAATGTGAAAGCATAACACCCGTATTAATTTAAGTTACAGTGTATAATACATTATTGAGGCTCAAGATGGCATAAACAGGATGAAACAAATGAAATGTTCCAACTAACCTGGTCTGAATGTGATAGCAGGCAATTAGTGTTTAGGTTTTAACATTTGTCATCATGGACATTTCAGCCACAGGTCACAAATATGCAAGATGTTGCACAAAAAATGCTTTAATAGACCATTAAAATGTGGGATGGAAGCAGGGTCAGACTGGGCCACCGGGGGACCGGGCTACCCCCAGTAGGCCCCGACCCTGATTGCTCCCCTCTTTGTTGGTGAGGGGAGCGGAATATTTTTTTTTAAAAAAATAAAAGAATACTCACATGACCGCGGCGGCGCTCTCCAACTCCTCTGTGCTCCGTTCGCACTGAATGTCGGGCATGACGTCATCACGCCGCAGAGAGGAGTCGGGAAAAAGAGAAGAAAGAAGAGAAAAAAGAAGAGAAGAAAGAAGATAAATAAAAAATGTAAGTGAAGAAATGGAAGCAAGGGGGGAGCAGAGAGAAGGGGGAGCATGGCGCAGAGTGAAGGGGGAGCATGGTGCAGAGTGAAGGGGGAGCATGGCAGAGACGGCAGGGGTAGCATGGCAGAGAGTGAAAAGGGGCAAACACAGCATGGCAGAGTGTGAAGGGGGGCCAGAGCAGCATAGCAGAGTGTGAAGGGGGGCCGGAGCAGCATGGCAGAGTGTGAAGGGGGGGCCAAAGCAGCATGGCACAGTGTGAAGGGGGGCCAAAGCAGCATGGCAGAGTGTGAAGGGGAGCCAAAGCAGCATGGCACAGGGTAAAGGGGAGCCAAAGCAGCATGACACTGGGTGATGGGGAGCCAAAGCAGCATGACACCGGGTGATGGGGAGCCAAAGCAGCATGACACCGGGTGATGGGGAGCCAAAGAAGCATGACACCGGGTGATGGGGAACAAAAGCAGCATGGCACAGTGTGATGAAGGGTGGCCAGGGAAGGGGGGGGGGCGAAAGCAGCATGGAGGGTGCAGTGTGATCATAAGGAGGCAAAGCACGGTGATTAAGGGGCACAGTAATGTGTGTGTGATGGCACAGCGGGCTTGTGGCAATGTAATGTGTGTGTGGTAGGTGGTGGCTAAATAATGGGTGCTATTTTGTTTGTAGGGTGAAGGTGGGACAATTTAATTTTATAGTGAGGACTATTAATTTAAAATGGGGTGGTTTGGGGGCTATTAATTGAATGTGGGGCTGATTTTGAGGAGCATGTGGTCTATTTATGAAATTTAAATATTAATTATTTACTGTCAGTGACAGTTGCGGGAAATAGGTATATTTATTATACGTAAATGCGATTAATTTCTTGCATGGGCTGTCTGGAGGGAGGGAATTAGGTTTATTAAATGGGAATACTATTACTTTAATGTTGGGGCTGGAGGAAGGCCTAAGTATTAATTGTGGGTCCTATTGATTTAATGCCGGAGCTGGTTGGAATTTTCTAAATGTACCCATTATTTTTTCCAAATGGGGCCCCCAACATTCCAGGATCCAGACAAGCCACAACTAAAGAAACCAGCAGCCATAGGTGGTAAAAGTGACAAGAACAGGTAAGACAGTCTGTCAAATGTTCTGAGTCTAGTACAGGCTTGGCTAACCTGTGGCATTGTGAAACTACGAGTCCCAGCATACCCTTCCAGCAATAAGCTGCTATATATTGGCAAAGCATGCTGGACTTGTAGTTTCACAACACCTGGAGTGCCACAGGTTAGCCAAGCCTGGTCTAATGGGATAATCACGATTTTTTGGTGACTGTTCTGCCCAATCTAAGGGGCAGGTCAAGACTGTGTACTCATTATGTACGCACTGCATTCTTTATAGACTACACTATGGTGCTAGCTGTCCTTCGTGGGCTGACACCTCCCTCTCTAGTGTCAGGTCTCGCCTCTATGATGGCTGGCCACACCCCCTCTGGTGGGCCTCTAGTGTTACAGTCCCCCGGTGGGCCCTTCATGCCCCAGTCCGACACTGGATGGAAAGTAAGCACATTTAATATATGTTTATGGTAAAATAATTACAGTAATTGTCCATCAAATCATAGAAAGTGACTGATTTCCCCATTCTTTTTAATGGGTTCAAAATACTGGTGGGGCACCAAAACAGTGTAACCAACAAACAACTATATCAGATGTGTTTGTCTTGGCCAAATAATAAATTTGCCCTGACAATTGCTTATCCAAGTTAATGATGAACCAAAACACACAGCAATGGGGGTCATTATTCAATTACATTTTCTGCCATACTAGTTTATATCCAAATTGTTTGTATATCAAACCCATACACTGTACAATTATTGCTGAGTTTGCTCAAGCTGATCCAAATGGAGCAATGAAAATCACAGAGTGATATGCTTTAGAATCATGCGATAATATTTGAGCCATGTGAACCAGGAATATTTGCATGAGATCCAAAACGGTCAGACATTTCTCACTCATCTGTGGAACATGTATAAAATACTGTAGGGTGGATAGTAGAGGGACTGATTTAGGCATAGAAATTAACTATATTACCCACTTTAATTCTGGAAGGTTGATTGCATGCCATTAAGATTATGTGCACAGTGCACCATGAACAGAAAGAAAAGTAAAGGGAAACCATTATAGCAGCAGAATTTGCTATGGGGTGTCAGCCAGTTATAGTTATTTTTGCAACAGCTACATTGAATAGTGCATTGTACAGTATCACATTTTTAATGATTGAATATTGCTTAAACAAGCCCAACCCTAATTTCCCGTAATATTCTAGTATTCTATGACACAATTTAATTTTCTGCCCCAGCTAACAAATATTTCTGTGAAATTTAAAATAATTTATGGTAGTTGCAATGAATCATGTTAATTATTAATCTAAGTATAGAAAATGCTGTTCATGTTGTTTTTTTTTATTTAAACGACACGGCTGTACGCAAAACAGACAATAATCTAAATATTAGGAGTTATTTTCTCCTCTGCGGTCCTGAAATTTACTTTTTGACAGTTTTATTTTTTATTTTTGTATTTGAGTTATCATCTGCCCCAGAAAAGCATAGTTTTTGGAGATGAATTATTACGGGGAATTAATTTTGGAATCTCATGCTTAATTCATTTTTCTTAAAATGAGTAATTGAAAAGAACTAAATAATTTATCTTCTGAATGTTACTTGGGACTTTTAAGCAATTCTGCTGTAATACTTAATTTAAGTTTAGAGTACTGGCAAAAACACCAATGTACAGCAGGCTACAGAGACCTTTAAAAAGTCACAGAGGATGAAAGTTGCCTGATATCCAAATCTGTATATATGATACACTATGGGCCAGATTTATTAAGCTGCGGGTTTGAAAAAGTGGGGATGTTGCCTATAGCAACCAATCAGATTCTAGCTGTCATTTTGTAGAATGCACTAAATAAATGATAGCTAGAATCTGATTGGTTGCTATAGGCAACATCCCCACTTTTTCAAACCCGCAGCTTAGTAAATCTAGCCCTATGAGTCATTAAGGAGAGCAATGCAAAAAAAGGAGTAAATCTTCTCCTGGACAAACCATGTTACAATGCTATGGGGTGCAAATCAGTTTATTAATTTGCACATAAGTTAAATACTGGCTGTTTTTTTCATGTAACACACAAATACTTGATAGCTTTATTTTTACATTGAAACTTAAAGTTGATCTAGGACATGCCCTCTGCCAGCTATAAATATGTCCCAACATTTTAAATTGACCTATCCCTCCAATGCAGCATGGTTTTGCCCAAGTGCAAAGTTACTCCTTTTTTATGTTTTGCTCTCCTTAATGTCTCAGGCTCTATATGGCCAAAAGTATGTGGACACTCGAACATCACATCCATATGTAGTTGTTGAACATCTCAGTTCAAAACCATAGACATTAATATGGTGCTGGTCACCCCTTTTCTGCTATAATGGCCTCCACCCTTCATAGAATGCTTTTCACTAGATTTTGGAACTTGGCTGCAGGGGATGTACATCCGTTCAGTCACAAGAGTATTAGTGACGTCGGACACTGATGTTGATCAATAAGATTTGGTTTACAGTCAGCCTTCCAATTCTCCCCTTAGGTGTTTGTTGGAGTTGGGGTTAGGCTAGTAAAGTTTTTTCATACCAAGCTTGGGAAAACATTTTATGATGGACTTCACTTTGTGCATGGGAGTATTGTCATGCTAAAGGAGGAAAGAGCCCTCCCCAAACTGTTGCTACAGCATACATTAACATTCTAGAGGAGTGTATGCTTATATCTTTGTGGCGTTAAGATTTTCCTTCACTGGAACTAAGGTGCCCAGACCAAGCCATGAAAACAGCTACAGATCCTTATTCCTTTTTCAACAAACTTTACAGGTGGCGGTACGCATTTGGTTAAGAACATTCCCCTGGCATCCGCCAAACTCAGTTTCGTCCATCAGACTGCCAGATGGTGAAGCATCACTCGTTACTTTAAAGAATGCATTTCCACTGCTCGAGAGCTCACCGCCCAGTCAGAGTTTGGCATTGCGAGTTGTAATCTGAGGCTTTGGTGTGGTTGCTCGGCCATGGAAACCCAATCTATGAGTTCTAGAGCTGATGCCGCTTCTAGACGTAGTTTGTAACACAGTAGTGAGTGTATGGCCTATCGCTACACAGCTGAGCTGTTTTTTTCTCCTAGACATTCCACTTCACAATAACAGCACTTACAGTCAACTGGGGCAGCACTAGCAGAGCAGAAATTTGACAGATTGACTAGATGGAAAGGTGGCATCCTAGGACAGTGCCAGATTGAAAGTCACTCAGCTCTTCAGTATGACCCAATGTGACTGCTAATGTTTGACTATGGAGATTCTATAGCTATTTGCTTGATTTTTTACACATTAATTAGAAGGGTTGTCTACATAATCTACATACTTAGCCATTAAGTGTATCTACCTGCTGCCTGGGCTGTTCCTTCCATTAAGCAAAGTGACACCTTTGTCTCAAGAGGTGGAATTCTAGGAAAGGCAGAGATGAGGTTCTTACTTCGTCTCTCAGCCCTCATAATCTTTCTCCTCCTCAGTATATCTTTAGCCAGCAGGAGGAATGCACTGTGGTATGTCACCATGCCCGTGGGTGAAGATATGCTTTGTAGGTAAGGTAACAGTAATGGGATGGCACTGTGAGGCCTTATGCCCCTTGGCATTTGTTTTGCTTTGAAAAACAAAAGTACAAGTGCTAGAGACATAGCATGTCAAACACAAACATATTTGGCTTGCTGTTGTTAATTAAACTGTTGTTAAGTTCATTTTTACTGTGCTTCAGAAAGTAGTTGGAGAAGGCTTCTCCCGTGCATTCAGTTGCAGAAAAGCACAAGTAAATGGAACAGGCAGCATTGGAAAACAATAGTACAGCAAAAACACGAGCAACACCGCGGGGTATACTTACTAAACTGCGGGTTTGAAAAAGTGGAGATGTTGCCTATAGCAACCAATCAGATTCTAGTTATCATTTATTCAGTACATTCTACAAAATGACAGCTAGAATCTGATTGGTTGCTATAGGTAGCATCTCCACTTTTTCAAACCCGCAGTTTAGTAAATATACCCCCATGAGTGGGTATGATGTCATTGGAAATATAATTTCCAGTTTCAGACCCATTTTCATGTATTATACTATTGTTAAAAGGGGTTAACATAGGAATACCCCTGCCTGCTGCACAGATATTATGTAACTATTTTTTTTCATTCCTGATAATATGAAATCTTAAATAGGTATTCCACTCTAAATAAGATTTTCTCTAAATACCCTCTCGCCCTCCCCTCCGCCGTTACTTTTGCCTTTCACCTTCAGCACTGTTTGGCTCTCTACATTAGAAGAGGTCTGGCACAATGCCTTTAATCCTCTCATTGAAATCCTTTGATTTGATGTGTCATATCTACTGTTACAAAGACATAATTGACCATTGCCGATATGATATTAGCAGAAGACTTAAGCGCAGGTTTAACAAGGCTGAAGCTTGGTATCTTTGCTCGTTATTGTTTTGCTCAATTCATCAAAAGGGTTAACACTGGAGATTGTTGTCACCTGCAATACCCATGCCAGCAGTAAGATTGCATGGGTGAAGCCTATGTAAAAAGTACTGCGGCAGTACTTATACCATGGCAGTAGCTGTTGTATTTTTATCGATATCTCTTGATGACAATAACACAAAGGCATTAAAAAATGATTTATTCCTTGAATAGATCTGTTTCTAGTGGAACTAAAGTTGAAATCTGGGCAAGCCTGCTCATGCATGGACACATCTAAGGAAACTGGCCTAGCGAAGCGTAAAGTTAACTTTATTAAATGTCAGCAATAATAAAAATAATTATCACAGCAATATACTTATAGCCTGAATCAGGGACTTATCAATAAATAAAGCCTAAAGAATATTAGTTCAAAAGACTAAAGAATAAAGTTCATTGGAATATGCAGCATAGCCATCACTTCAAGCTCAATTTATTTGTTGTCAAGATCATATTTGCATCACTGCATTTCAATGGGGAAAGCACAGAATACCTCTGAATATTTCAAAATAAAAAAAATATATATTGGGCTAAAATTGATCATTTTTCTGATCCATCAAAGGCCCATTACTATGCTGCCCAATCACAACCTCAAATTACTGTGGCCACACCCATGCTGATAGACCAAACAATATTTTACATGAAAAATTGTTATTGCCTGGAATGATGACAGACCTTCCAAGTGTCCTGATTTAGGTAAGACAGTCACAATATAAGGAGTCTGTTCCACTGTTCTGGTAATCAACACTTTTGTCCCAACTCCTGGGAAGTCCCTATTCACCTATCTGAGTGGGTGCCATACACACACCAGCCTTTGGTGCACATAACAATTCAAGATGTTTTTTTTACTGCGATAGACGTGGCGGGCAAACTTGCACTAAGCAATTTTCTTTTTGTTTGTAGTTTTATTGCCACTTCTTCATGGATACATTTCTGACATGGAATTGCACTAGGTCCCTTTATGAATAATTAACTTTAAAACTGGCAATTAGATGGTCTTTTCAGCAGTTGTGGAAACTGGTGACAGGATATCAACTCTACATGCCTGAAATTTACCCCCTTTTTGTAAAAACAAGTACCATCGGTGCCTCCCTTGCCCTGTCAGTTCATGAAGTACACACCCCTCTACAACCAGATTTGGGCTTTTAGTCCCCCTGAGTTAAAAAAAATAAAAATAGAAGATTTAAAAAAAAATAATAATAAAAGAATGTAACATTTAAAAAAATATTATATATCTATCTATATCTATATTATATATATCTGGGGGTGTGGGAACACCATATGTTCTGGAATCATTATAAATTATCATGGCCTAAGGTCAATAGCTATTCCTTCAGGTACATTATATTAATGTATTACACGATGACCTGCCAGGACATGCCTATTGGAATACCACCAAACTGCCAACTGTCTAATGTTGTAGAATAGTCCCAAATTATCTGTCAAAAGGGAGATTTGGAGACTTGGGTGTATATTTACTAAAATGCGTGTTTGAAAAATTGGAGATGTTGCCTAGAGCAACCAATTAAATTATAGCTGTCATTTTGTAGAATGCACTAAATAAATGAAAGCTAGAATCTGATTGGTTGCTATAGGCAACATCTCCACTTTTTCAAAACTGCAGTTAAGTAAATATACCCCATGGTCTCATGATTTTGGGGTTTGAGTGGATTAGTAGTGCAGACCTTTTTCTATATCCTCTGAATATACTCTCCAAATAAGGAATGAGGATCCCATTGGGACACTCCAGCCTTTCATACACAAACAAGTGTAACTCCTGTCACTATGTAGTGTGGGGTGCAAAGGTTCCACAGGTCACCTCCTTCTCAAGCTGTGGCTAGCTGAAAAACATGGGTGTAAATGACCAGGGGTCCCTGCACATTCAGATGTTTCTATGTAATTTGGGTGCCAGACCATCTCTATCACAAATTTAACTCTTTATTTACACTCCTCTTCCTCCAGCACGATGGTTGCAGCAATAAAGAAATATGTGTGTAAATATATATATATATATATATATATATATATATATATATACATTTTCCATCTATCTATCTATCTATCTCTCTCTCTCTCTTTATATATATATATATATATATATATATATATATATATATAAAAACTTTGGCGTGAGTTGGTCAGCCTAACATATATTGCAATATGTGGAACTAACATTCCCTCTTTTTAATATAGAAAACTCTCGGAGTCCCGGCGAGGTGACCCCTCTACTGCGATACAATGTTCCTATTTACTGGCAGTCTAGCTCTACCGGTGATCGGAGAAACTACTGTGCGCATGCGCACGGCACTAACATTGTATCGGAAGCTTCAGCAGAATCCCATAGGAAATGACAGGTAATGCCATCCTGAGATGGCGTTAGTTGTCATTTTCATCCTGAGATGTCTGCACAATGCAAAGCTTATCAAAGCTGGATGCAATACAGAACATTGTAATCTATGGGCACTGCGATGCTGCACCTTATTAGCCTAAACGGAGGAGGTTTCTGTGAAATCTACTCCGTTAAAAGATGCAGAAACAGTAGTTTCCGCATCTTTTAAGTGTCAAAATTAGGTTGATGCATAGTGTCAAATTAGGTTGATGCATAGACCTCTCGGTTTTTCACACGCTGGGCTGGGTTATCACCATAGCAACCAGCTTTTGTCATTTTTCACAAACACCTAACTCGCCCTCTAGGTGACCCGTCCTGTAGTAACTGGGGTGCAAGATGTACTAAAACGCCACTAGGGGGCGTTACACAAGTAATGGGATTGACCCTAGCTTTTCTGCTGTTTAGTGTACATTATAAAAGACATGTATTATCAATGTAAACATTACTATCTTCCTTTAGGGCATATGCACATAGAAGGCTCAGTATCTAGGTGCAATATTAATGTCAAACAAAATAATGCAATTGTAGCCAACCTACGGGCAGGCTATTGTTTTCAAACTGTATCTTTGTAGATGTGTAGCCAAATTGATTTTACTTTGCCAGCAAACTCTAACTGTGTTAAGAACTTTGTATAGCAAACAAAGCACATTATGGAAGCTAGTATTTCACTGGTGTAGATTACAGCCAAAAAAGAGTGGAGTAATCCTTGTTTAAATGTGATTGGAGAGAGTTGGACCAGCATGACGTATGTATGCTGGCCAGGAAGGGGTCCCTCTGTGTGTGTGAGCTGTGATCAGAGAAGCTGCTCTGCTCAGTGCCAGTAGGCAGCATAGCTGGGCAGTGCATACTGGTATTGCTTGAGGCTTAGCTATTGGCAGTATCAAAGACTCATTACTTCCAGCCCTGAGCCAGAGAAAGAAAGGAAGATCTGAAATCTGGCCTAAGTGCCTTTACTAAAAAAGTATTTCAAGAATGCAAAACTCTTTCTCATCCAACCTGTACCAAAAAGAATTAAAGCATCTAAACAACTGAGACCATTTTTCACACTCAAGATTATTACGATAGCACCCTGAGATTGCAAACTGACTTACTTAACTCTGCCCATGGTAACTCTGTCACCTTCAGGGGGTATATTTACTAAAATGCAGGTTTGAAAAAGTGGAGATGCTGCCTATAGCAACCGATCAGATTCTAGGTATCATTTATTTAGTACATTCTACAAAATGACAGCTAGAATCTGATTGGTTGCTAGAGGCAATATCTCTACTTTTTCAAACCCACGGTTTAGTAAATATACCCCAGGAGTCTTTCATCTGGCCGAATAGAAGGGCCATCCAACATTCTAATTTGTGTGCATGTGCCATCACTTAATAGCCAAAGTGAACACAGCTTATATTCACTCACTCTAGCTGTCCCCCAACACTGGGTCTCTCAAGTGATCACTGTGCGGTAAGGAAGACTTACAGTTCTCTTGTGGAGATTGAATTCTACATTTAGTGTGTCAGGAGGCGAAGAGAAGAAGACTTACGCACCATTCCAGCATTTCAGTGCAGGTAAGTCTACGGTTCCCACAGAGCTCTGAAAAAATTAGCTGTCAGCCAATCAATGGTGGTTTTGAATATAGCTGTGCAGCTCTGCACCACTCCTAGTCGGCTGCAGTGTTACACATGGACCCAGTGCAGTTGTTAGAGCTTTGATGTAACTAGACTAGAGTGGATGAGATACACTAGATTTAGTTTAGGGCCACTCAGGTGTTTGTTCTGTTTGACCACCACAGCCACTGAGAGAGAATACACAGCAATCAAGAAAACGGACCTTCGGGTGAGTGGTCCCTGTCTTTGTGTTTGGGGGTGTGTTGCAGGGCTGTGTCAGTGCCCCAGTTCTTGCCTATTACGGACATGGATGATCAGCATCCAGCAGCTGGACAGATAAGAAGCTGATGGCTGTTGACACTAAAATGAGTGGCAGGCATATAATAAGGCAGGTCTGTGGTGAAAGTAAAGACACTGAATGAGTAACATTCAGTATTGTAGGTGCCCTCTAAGTCTTGGCGCTCTAGGTTACCCTCAAGGTTGGCCTAGTGCTCATGCCAGCGCTGGTTGCAATGCCACCTATTTTCTTTAAACAAGCTTTGTTTAAAAAAAATAAATCTTGGTAATACCAAGAAAGCAAAATGACATTATATATTGTCCAATGTTTTGCCCTGTTCCTTTCAACTATATGTATTATATGTATTCAATTTAAGTTTATTAAGCAGGTTGAGCAATGGGCAATAATTAAACTGTGCGGAATAATTAATGTTCATATGTTTTATTAGAAACAAACAGGTAATTATTTCACTTCAACTGGAATCAATACAGAACAGTACTGAAAAAAGTGGAAGGAAACCGGAAGCCCCTGATATGTTTAAATAGCAGCAACACTACACATACCTGCATGCTATGCTAGAGCTGTAATCCACCTAAGTATATTATAATGAACCTTAAAACAAAATCAAAGTTTGGTGATACAAAGCAGCAATAAAAAAAAGTATTTTTCCCACTACAAATATGCCAAAAAGTGTAAAACCGTAACACAGGCTGGTAAGATTTATAAGCAACATTTTGCATTCTCTAAGGACATGGGAAGCTTTGCTTCTTGAAACGGTTTCAACAGCCAGTAAATTCAAGCTAGCTAATCACTGCAGCATTTTTCATATGCTTATTCACAAGAAATCACCATTGAGTTATGAGGAATTACAGTAGCAAGGGGACTGAATGAGCTGCTAACAGACTGTTTTATGGCACAGGCTGACAGTACACGAATGGCAGCTGAAACGCATTGTTGAGTCAGATCGTTAGTTCATATGTGGAATGGCTCTGCTAAATATTGGACTCTTGTGTCTAAATGTCTGCAGCTGTTCAGGGGTTAATGTAGCGCTTCTATTTTGCACATATGGCAGCCAGTGTTATATTACAGGACGCTCTTGTTACTGGCGTTGAATATATTGATAGGATTAGTCTGGCTGTGGGACTGGTCTCACTCTCTACAACACTCCCCTGTAAAAATACAGTGGAGAACATCTATAAAAAATGGGTGCAGTTCAGTGACAATCATACTTTTTTATTTGAATATGTATTTCACCTGCTTTTGCACTTTTAAGCCAATGTATGCACCCCAAAATATGTGTGCAGAGATGGCCGGGTTCATCTTCAGATGTAAGTCCATTTGTGTGCCGTATTTTGCGTGAAATAGTTCTGCGTATGCTCAGAAATGGACCTTAAGCCAATGAACACAATTGCATGCAATTCATGTCCAAATGCAAATGACATGGTTGTCTATGACTTAATGGATCGGAATGAGGGTGAGATGAAGCGAATGAACAGTAAGAGCGTTCCAAGGGTGTGCCAACGCAGATGCGGCCGATTCAAGTCATGTGTCTCTCTCAAGTATGTGTTATTTTAAGCCGCATCATTTGCACCAACTACAGGGCAGGTGTAAGTACCGACTGATAGTGATGAAAGTCACAGCATCTTATTTATATTAAAACCTACATGTATGCGTGCCGCTAGAACATTTGTATGCAGGTAAGAGATAATATAAAAACACATTGTATGTATAGTACACATTAAGAACATCCTGATTTATGTAATTAATGTTAAAAAAAATGGGAAAAAAAACAATTTTTATTAATGATTATAGTATTATGTGTTGTCAATTTATTTTATAATTTTTTTTTGTTTGCATGTGTTTTGATGGGACTTTATATTGCACATATGCATGTGCGTGTACTGCAGTCTGTTCAGTCTGTCTACATATGGCAATAAACATTCAGGCAGAGAGCACTTAGATTCAAATCCAAACCCTATTGAGATCCGCTTGGATTTGAATACGGCGGAAATACACTCAAGTTCATTTGTTAAACGCAAGATGCGTGCAGGTTTTGTCCGAACATGAATGTTACTTAAAGCATTTTGAGACAGTCAGTAGGTGTGCCCTTTGAGCACAACAAAATGTCAAAATATGAAAATGGCAGATGTGTGAAAATAAAATTTTAATAAGCTAAAATGAAAGTTGACTGTATAATCTTGGAGGTGCATGGGGTCAGCAACATATACAGAGTGTGTTCTATATTGATACATAGTTGGTGTTAATGTAGACCTATTGCCTACACACAGTACAAACAGCCATTGTTTGGGCTGTACCAAAATTCAGCCTAACATTTACTAGGATTGAATGACATCATTGAGGCATAACACATGGAGTGCAACATTACTCAGTGATATCAAAAGTTCATAGTTCAAAGGCTGCTTCCAATGTATATGAGGACCACAAAATGGCTGCCTTCTTTGGGTCTTATTTACTAAGCTAAAATGGACGAGTGCACTCACATTTCTGCAAAAGCACATATGTTTGAGGAGCAAGTCTGCACCGTGCTATTGGAGAAGTTGGGCAGAATACAGAGCAGGAGTACCTAGTTTGGAAAGGTAAACAAAATAATTTGCTACTGTTTGGTAATAATTGTGGCAAATTGAGGAACTTACCATGTGTGTTCCATACCTCTCAATCATCGCGATTTAGACGGCACAGTCGTGATTTAAGGGTTCTGTCCTGCCAGCCCGATTGGGGCAGCTTTGTCCCGATCTGTGGGAAAGTTGGGAAGTATTCTCACTTTACTGCTGCTCTGCATGGCAAACACGTCAATGAAGGTGTTTGGAGGGGAGGAGAGAACAAGGCAGCTTCAAAAGCACTTGGCAGGCCCCAGGGGTGTGGTCACGCCCCATCTTGATATGGTCACACCGCCTGTCCCGTTGCAACCTACCCAAATGTTGGGAGATATGGGGGTAAATGTATCAAGCTGAGAGTTTTCCATCAGGTTTGAAAAGCCAATCAGATTCTAGCTATCATTTATTTAGTACATTCTACAAAATGATAGCTAGAATCTGATTGGTTGCTATAGACAACATCTCCACTTTTCAAACCTACTGGAAAACTGTCAGCTTGATACATTTACCCCATGGTGTTCAGCAGAGAGTCCTCTCAGGGTGTGGTGTTAAATATAGATGATCTATGTTATATTAGTGTTAGGGATTGCAAAGGAAAAATTGGATTCTTATTTGAACTATGTTTGATATCCTGACAGTAAAATAGAAAGTTATTGTAATAGAAATACCTTTTGAGTGTCATCTTGGAGGTTCCAGTGCTGCAAAATATATTACAAACAGACATTATTACCAGGAGTTTGCTCCAATATTTCCATGATAAACAATTTAAAAAAGAGGTAAACCAGGGAGAGTGTGGGGTTATTTTTAAAGAACGTTTGACTAGGGTCCAATCACATTTATGTAATCAATATTGTTCATCTATTACATGTTCACTGTTGAACTGGGCTGGGATAAAACAACTTTTAGCCAATAAGAAGGGTCACAGCTGTAGAAGATTGCTCGTCTACTTGTGTGGATTTGTTAGTGAGTTCAGGGCTGCATGTGGCAGTGTCATGTTGTGAGGAAGGAAATTATTCTTATATTATTATCTTTTATTTATAAAAATGCAATTTAAAAAAAAAAAAAGAATGGAAGTAAGAAGACATAGAGGGTCTGATTCATCAAGGCACGCATACAGAGTGCAATGTGGGTTTGTTTATAAACGCACATAAATCGGCATAGCATAATCCCGAACTCAACAAGGAACGGAACTGAAGATACATGAGCTGATGAATTCAGGTGTAGGTCTATTCTGCTCTACTAAACTATAACTATGTGTTCTTTAGCACACATGTAGTGTGCTAAAGAACACACAGCAAAAAAAATAATTATTGAGTTAATGTTACTTGTCAAAACAGTTAAAAGCAAAAAAAAAATTATTTTAAATATTTGTTTTTCTCAAGAAATACATTTATTAGGATGATCTTAAAGTATACTGAACATAAACTACATTTTTATAGTTGCTCCTGATTGCAAACACATGTTATAGCATACATACCAGATTGTCATAACTAGTAATCGGCACTTAGACTAGCCCTGTAACTGGAGCAAGAGAACGGCAGAAAAACAAGTAAAGCTGAGATGAATTGGACGTTGAGTTTGAATTGGAAGTAGCTGTGTGGTCTCGAGTTTAGCACGTCCTTACTGTACACTGACTGCAGGCGAACATCCCTTCCCCGACCCGTTCCCTCCCAGAAATCGTAGGCTATAGTAAGTATCTTTTGCATACATAGATGCCGTTAACATTGCTGTGTTTAGTGCATATGGCCATGTTGTGGGCATGTGTGATGCACACAATATTGGTGGATGATGAATCAGGCCCAGAGTGAGTATTAAATAGTGGAAGGATAAGGGTAACCAAAGCACAGTAAGCCTATTTAACAATGATTGCAGTGTTACAATTTCCTCTTAGAAAAGCGATAACAGTAGAAAATGAATTAAAAAATTTATGCTATGTGAAAATAGGATGTTTTCATCCGGCAATATTTTCTTATTTGTTTATATGTTAATCTAATTTTTACTATGCATTTTACTATGTATTAACTTATTTACTAAGTGGAACGTAAAGTGCAAAACTGGGCATTCTGTTCTGCTGCGCATGTGTAAACCGGATAGCCAGGTCATGCTTGTGCAGATCCCTAAGTATCTCTCAGCTGCCCCAGGAATATTTTAATGACAGATTGCGGTTATTTTCTATAGAAATTTAGCCTTATAGCAGCATTCTAGTAAATAGACCCCTAGTTATGGTGTGTGTGCAGTAAACAGTAATCTGGCACTGCTGAACAACCCCCCCCCCCCCCCCCCCCACAGAAGATACAACAATGTGGCTGCCTGTCAGCTGTTTAAGGACATGGAAGAATTCCGGAGAGCTGGAAAGGAGGAAAGCGGAAGAGCTCAATTCTGCGACAAGTGACAGGCGGGTGGAGTGCATGTTGCAAGTGGCGCCTCTAAAACGAACAAGTAGCCAGTTACCCGTAACTATTTTGAAATCTATGTCCAGCCATAAATAAAACTTTTAGCTATCAGCTCTCCTCTCTCAAACTTGAAAACCTGGCGTCCTCTGACTGTTGTCAACGACAGAAGAGGATCTGGTGCAGTGCAGATGGGGATGAGTATCCATAACTGGGGGGTTTCTTTGCATGGTATTAAAAATACACTTTTTGGGTGTACATATCTTGTAGGGCATTGAAACAAACTTAAGGAAGCCATGGGTGTTATTTTATTGACTTCATGTCAAATTGATGCCCTAGTTTTTAAAAATGAACATTCTATATTAATTATTAACAGAGAGAGACCTTAATGATTCCACCTATCTTATGGGATTTGCCCAGGGAAGTCTACATGATATACTTCAAGCTTGACCCTCAATGAGAATCAATAAATATAGTAAAACACCTAGAAAGTTTTTAGCAATTCAGACATCCTTAATGGCAGGATTAAGGAAAAGCACCCCGTTTTTATGACTTATTCAGACTGAGCTATCCAGAAGAGACTGGAAATCTAGCTTTGGTTGAGAAAGTTAGAATTTGACTGATATGCTGCCTCTCAACACCCGAAAGTATAAGCCAGCAGAGGAACATCTTGAAAAGCAATTTAAAGAATGAGTGGTGTGCTGGCAGAACACCTTGACAGATCCCATTGAGGTGTTCAGATAAACAGGAATGGTCTGTAATCACAAAATAACTGTAGCTGCACTTTAGCTGCAAACTCTATGTCCTGTCTCTTCCATAGCGCACTTTGATTACTCTTGTGTGGACAATCTTTAAACGAATCAAACTGTCTGTAACCTTTAAATGTTGAATCTCGTGTGGCAGATGGCTGCAGTATAACCTTTTGTAATGAGTGGGGGTATGGTAAGTGTTACAAAAATTGTATAATGCTAAACTCAAAAAGAACTGTGATGTGCGTTTGTATATATGTACTCCTCACATTTATTCAAAAGAAAAATACAATCTAAAAGTAGTTTGCTACAGCAAAGCTGAGCTGAGAAAGGTTAATCCAGTAATGTCCAGGATGTTAGATCTGAAATGAGGACAGTGAGACGTGGGACGTGTTGGGTGGGTTACGTGAATTAATTATAATACTGACTGAACCTCATATTATTGAGATATAAAACTATTTAGGAAATATGCAGTGCCATGCCTGACAACAGTCCAGATTAAACAGGGTATACTGTGCAAAGTAGATCTGAGAATCATCATCAACGTTTTTTTATATAGCGCCACTAATTCCGCAGCGCTGTACAGAGAACTCACTCACATCAGTCCCTGTCTAAAGTCCCTAACATACACACACACACACACACACACACACACACACAAACTAGGGTCAAATTGATAGCAACCAATTAACTTGCTAGTATGTTTTTGGAGTGTGGGAGGAAACCGGATTGTCCGGAGGAAACCCACGCAAACACGGGAAGAACATACAAACTCCTCACAGATAAGGTGAGAATGCTTTGATCCAAATTTCCAATCGGGAATATAGTGTCTTGATATTACTTTGATTTATATATATATATAGTGCCTAGTATAGACTTAGTAATTTTATATATATTCTATATCTATCTATCTATCTATCTATCTATCTATCTATCTGTCTGTCTATCTGTCTGTCTGTTTGTCTGTCTATCCTATGTGTGTGAACATATATATATATGCCTCCCTTCCTCTGTGTTTGTGTGTGTAAGTCTCTGCCTCCTTCCCTGTGTGTTTGTGTGTGTGTGTGTGTGTGTGTGTCAGCCTCTGCCTCCTTCCCTGTGTGTGTGTCAGCCTCTGCCTCCTTCCGTGTGTGTGTGTGTCAGCCTCTGCCTCCTTCCCTGTGTGTGTATGTCAGCCTCTGCCTCCTTCCTTGTGTGTGTGTCAGCCTCTGCCTCTTTCCGTGTGTGTGTGTGTGTGTGTCAGCCTCTGCCTCCTTCCCTGTGTGTGTGTGTGTGTGTCAGCCTCTGCCTCCTTCCCTGTGTGTGTATGTCAGCCTCTGCCTCCTTCCTTGTGTGTGTGACAGCCTCTGCCTCCTTCCGTGTGTGTGTGTGTGTGTGTGTGTGTCAGCCTCTGCCTCCTTCCCTGTGCCTGTATGTCAGCCTCTGCCTCCTTCCCTGTGTGTGTGTGTGTGTGTGTGTGTCAGCCTCTGCCTCCTTCCCTGTGTGTGTGTCAGCCTATGCCTCCTTCCCTGTGTGTGTGTCATCATCTGCCTCCTTCCCTGTGTGTGTGTGTGTGTGTGTGTGTCAGCCTCTGCCTCCTTCCGTGTGTGTGTGTGTGTGTGTGTGTGTGTCAGCCTCTGCCCCCCCTCTGTGTGTGTGTCAGCCTCTGCCCCCCACCCTCTGTGTGTGTATATCATCCTCTGCCTCCCCTCTCAGGACGTGAACGGACCAGTTTTTTCATTTGCACCCCATCACTGAGAGAGGGTATCAAAGGAGAAGGAAAATCGGAGTCAGCAAGCCAATGGTCAGATTCAGCAGGTACAATCAGGCCAAAGGCAGAGCCAGAAGCAGAACCAGAGGAAGCTGGGTCGGTACACAGGAGGTCAGTCAGAGAGCAGGGAAACAGGCTAAGACGCTGGAGCATAGGAAGACCTAGATACTCTGGTGCCAATTCCCTGATTAGTGGCAGTGGCGACAGGAAGTGCAGAGAAGCATCCCGTTGATAGGCAACGGAGAAGCAGGCGGACTGCACATGCGCACGGCAATGCGAGACCCGTAGGAGGAAGATTGCGTCCCATTGCCTAGCAATGGGACGAGCTGCCAGCAAAGGAAGGCGTCCATCCCTGGCACAGATGGAGAGTTTGGGGACAGCGCCTTACAATTGTTGGTCTTGTGAAGCCTCATAGATCTACTTGAATGAATAATAATCAGCCATGTAATGTTTTCAAATGTTTTTTATAGGGTTATTTTATGTTGTTTTTATTTTTATGTGCCTAACTTGGGTTATAAGTATTATTTTTTTTTAAATATTAACTTTATATTATCTATGTGATTGTATGACAATAGTATCTTAGACATATGAATGACAAATGGAGTGAGTCCCTTTAAACAGCGAAGAACTTTGTTCCATGTGGTATCAAAATGTATACCAAATCCTTGAGACGTTGTAGCCAACTCAGAAAAGGTTACGCTGATAATGAAACCGCCTGTACTTTCTATCTCTATGAGAACCTGTACATTCATATTGATAGAAGTGGTAATTAAGTTGAAGGATTTAACATGCATAGAAATGAGAGTGAGACATTTGATTATAGGATGAAACACTCATGGAACAGTGAGAAATTTGATTAGCTTTTAATAACAAAATATATATGTATATTGGAGTTTGTTCATATGGTTTTTTTTATAAAAGAGATGTTTTAGGCATATTTTATTTGGTTATGTTTTCTTATATTTGTAGAACTGGTTCATTAACAACACTTAAGTCCCTAATAGCACAGGTACCTAGTAATCAAGTGACGTTGAAGGGTATTCCCCATAGTATAGGCGCAGAGGACAGAACAGCTTTGATAATCTAGATGAAAAACGTTGGCACATTATTATTAACAGTATACCTGGGGAGGACTGAAACTTCCATAATACCACAACAGAATTGAGTTAACTGAGCTCTTTTGACAACAGAAGGATATAAACGATAATACCCTGTAATTGGTGGCCACCAAAGAGCAAATACTTTCAATGTGTAACTCTATGGTAAATTGCTCATTTATTGATCACTAACGGCAAGCAGACACGTTTTATATGATTTCTGTAGTTTGAATCAGAAGATTTGTATTGGAGGATATATCTGTGAATAGCTTATGATTCTCATTTGGATTATCTGGTTGGGGATGATTGTCTACTAGAATTTCTGGGACTTGGAATATAGTAACAAGGTCTTTTTGGGGATGCAAACACTTAATAAATACAGACATTGAATGTAGAGTTCCTGAACAGATCCTTAATCAAATTTACCCGTTCCTATGCTTGGAACACAGATTGTAATGTTGTCTTCAGGGCGACTGTGTTTAAAACAAAGAATTAACAATGTTATTTATGTGTAAGATAATATTTTATCTGCGGTTTGTGTGTTTATAATTAATAATAACAAAGTGTGCTGATTAATCAAGTTGGTACTCTGTTGTATTTTCTGCCACTATAGAACTTTTCTATGTTTTAATTGTCTTTTTAAGTGTGATATCATTGCTCAGTGCTGCTTTGGTATGAATATTGGTTTGTATTATCAGGACTAAGCATTATCCTGTTAAAGCAGCATCAGAGATAACCAAATATACTTTTTTTTTTTTAATGAAAAATACATTATTCCCTTTCTAGCTAAGCCAGTCTCTTTCGTGTAAGGACAACCTTCACCTCTGTACCTTCTTTTCTCCTCTGCCCCTACTTTTCTAAGAGGTTCAAATCTGCCAAGGGTAACTACAACTGTGAGTTGCTGAACATCATCATGTCCCTCACTAAGTGGAGGCACCTTTCGAGGGACCAGATTCACCTTCTCTATCTTCACCAAGAACCTACAGTATGTTCAGAAGCAAAGAGGTTAAACCCTTGGCAGCCATGGCAGGTGCTAGTTTTAACCAGTTTTGACTTCCTCATAATCTAATATATAAATGCTTAGTGGCGTCTGTGTGTGGAAAAAAAAAAAACAAGTTGCAGCGCCACCTGCTGGGCAGAGTTATACACTGACCTACTAAATTCTTAGTGTGTGTGGGGAAAAAAATTCAAAAAGGGCTGAAATTTGGTAGGGCTTAAACTCATTTTCGTGAGGTAATTTTACCTCATGAACACACATGTGTAGAGGCGTGCGTTAGTGTGTGTGTGTGTGTGTGTGTGTGTGTGTGTGTGTGTGTGTGTGTGGAAAAAACTATTTTCTCAGAAAGGGCTCATCCAATTGACCTGAAATTTGGTATACTGACATTATTTGACAAAAAAATTAGAATAGTCAAGTCAGTTGCCTTCCATCATCCCCCCTTCCCCCCGTGGGAGGGGTAGTAAAGGCTAAATTTACGAGTTGAGGGGTCAAACTCATTTTCGTGAGGTAATTTTACCTCATGAACACACATTAAAAAGGCCGCTTGCGTCGGGAACTAACGCTCTTCCCCTGAGGAGGCCTGGGCTAGGTCCAAATGCATGACAAGAACCTTTTTAAGACCTTAAGTAGCTTGATTTGACTAGAATGCATGAGTATCATGCACGGGTTAACTTGTAGGGTTATATATTCCAATTGTTTTCTTTTCCTCTGCAGTTTACCTGAATATATCTGAAGTTTAGAAGTTTTTCAAATACCCCAAAGTGGTCACAATCCAACTGGTTCCAAATCTGGTAGAGTGTATTCCCTGATTTCTCCAAGCTACAGAAGGTTACGCAGGCACTTCTATTCCAGCATTCACATTAATAAAGACCGTGTTCTCTGCTGATAGATTGAAACAGTATATCTTTACTTATATTTGATGTAGAAATGCAATTTCATAAATCCTCTTGATACCTAGGCCCCACTATCTCCCAGGCTTACAAGAAGATGATTTTTATTGCACAGTACAGATATTTGACAGGCAAATTAAGTTTGCATTCTTTCTACACAGAGCTACTCTGAAAATCCAAAAACTAATAACTGGAAGGGAGCCTGGGAATTTTAAGGAGACGTGATGTGAAATAAGTGTAGAAATTACTAACTACCTCTGTTCTTCGTAGCGTCTAAATTGAGGCAGGCATCAAATTGAGTAAAACCTAATATGCAAGATCTGATTAGAGCTCCTGGGGATGAACCGAGCACTCAGCCCGACTGAAGTAAATCTGAATCTGAAGCTGTGATTGATTTCCTTCCCAGGCAACATAGACACAAGCCAACTCACAACAGTGGAGGTGGTTACTGCATAGCATACAGGGAGGGGTTACATATATAATGCTTTTTGAAGAAAAAAAAAAGAAAACATGATTTAATATTTAAAATCATTAACCAACTGATTTGTTATAATGGATGTCCAAGTATCAGCCGTGATAGGTACATCATTTCAGGCTTAAGACTCATATACAGCTGTCTTTGGCGCTGGCAATTTATGGGGTTCAACTGCAGATATTGCATTATAGGCAAAGTAAGTTATTAAAAAGAATGTTGAAAAATGATGCCAGCTGCCGTATTGGGATGAGTGTGCATTTTTATTTGATGTATATAAATTGAGAGATTTCCATGTGAGCTGGTTAACATAGATGTTAGAAATGGAGAGTTTCATGGTCTAATATCCACATAATCACAGGCGTTCATATATTCTTGTGACAGTTCCATCTGCTGATAAAGAAAAGGGGCGTGGCTTGGTCATTTGGTGTAATTCGGAGCCCTAACAGTAGAGGTTTTCCAGGTTACAAGTGACATAATTAGTACCACCTGTGGCTCTGTTACAATGTGTCAATTCAGTAACGAATACACCTGTGCAAAGAGTTATGGAAAACATGTTCTCTTAGGACTCCTTGAGGATTGGATTTCAGACACTGACATAGAGTGTGTCCTGGATTCTTCTTTCTTGACAATTCCACTGTGGCATTTCTCTTGCCCGCTTCACTGGGATACATGACAATGCAGTATTCACAGCGTCTGTATGTAACTAAATGTTATTAGTTAGGACTCTAATGTCTTGTTATGCCCAGGACCTTTCCTTTTATTCCACATTATGACTATTATAAAAGAGAGTAGGTTCCGATAACTGTCAGTAGGAACCAGTAGTGATTGAAAATTATGGAAGCCCTATTATTTAAGCCATAGCACGTAATCCTCACACTATGCACGTCCATTACTCTCTGGCCACACCAATAATTTCAGTAGTTCATGGTTATGCGTATCACAGCAGCACAATCCAAAGAAATAAACATTTTTACAAGGTACATGGAGGGTGGTGTCCCAGTGGAATTAGTCTCTTCCTGTTTTTCTGCTAGGCAAGTCTCTCTCTATTTTCGAGTTGGCGCCAGTTCTGCATTTTTCACTTAGTTTAAACTTTATTATCCAACTGGCAGGAGCCAGTTGTTGTTACCGGTGAATTGGAATATTAAAGTGGCCTTAAAAGTAAATGTGAAATTAGTCTCATATGTGCGGGACCAAATGGACTGTAGACGGGGACAACACAAAAGTATGCAGGGTTAGCACAACATTATCTCAAGTCACATCAGTGGTAGATGAGACCATTGCAATTCACAATTTTAGTCAGAGTCACAGCAAGACCAGGCAGAGCCTGTCACAGGAGGTGGACCGAACACACAAGTACGCAAAACATTGCACTGGTAAGTGGAACAAACACAAGTAGGCCACACACCAGTTGGTAGAGCACACACATTGATTGTGTGAGTGGTACAACTTAAGCCAGCAACAGAGGGAGTACCTGGGGTTAGCACTGAAACGATAGTAGTTGAGGCCAGAAATTCCTTGCCGTTGCATGAAGCCTGGGTTCTGTAAGATAGATCACTGGAGGTCTCATCCACTGGTTAGAAATTCTTCCTAGCAGTATAAAAGAAAATGATAAATAAATCACGGTGCCTCTGCCAACCTGTACCCAAAACTTACCAAAAAAGGTTTGCACTCTTTTAATGTCTTCTGTATCTCTTCTTGGGGGCACGAGAAGCTTTCAATTTTTGTTTTCTCAGTATAACTATTGTGATGGGCTACCAGTAAACACTAGCATCAACAATTCAACAAATGCCATACTTGCCTACTCTCCCGTAATTTCTGGGAGTCTCCCGAATTTCTTGGAACAGTATGCAACCTCCCGAACATGATGGAGATGGGGCTTAATGACTTGATTTTGCATCATTAAGCCCCGCCCCCGCTATGGAATGGCATTCATTTTGGCATTTCCAAGCAGGGGGCGAAGCTACGGTGACGTCATTGCCCATTCCTACCCCCTGTCACATGACTTCTCTTCTGGGATCTCCAGTAGGAGACATCTGAAAAGTAGGCAAGTATGACAAATGTTAACATATATTTTAAAGTAAAGCATAGTGGGCCTGATTCATTAAGGAAAGTAAGGCAATAAAAGAAGTAAGTTGTCTAGTGGACAAACCATGTTACAATGCAATAAGTGCAAACAGTTTATTATTTTGCAAGTTAAAAACCGGTTGTTTTTTCATGTAGCATACAAATACATGATAGCATTATTTTTACACTAAAATTTAAAGTTGGTCTAGGACATGCCCTACCCCAACTATAAATCTGTCCGCACATTTTAAATTTACCTCCCCCTTCAATGCAACATGGTTTTGCCAAGGTGCCAAGTTACTCCTTTTTTTTTTGTTTTCACTTTCCTTAATAATGAGGCCCAGTATGTCAACCTTAATGGGTAGGGTCTAAAGTAAAGTAGGATAATTAGTTTCCTCTGCTAGCTGTCAACCTCACAACTGTAGCTGCCATCAACACCTCCATCTGACTCTGCCTTCACTGTAGAAACTCTTTGCAGCTGCATGAAGTCCTGCCACTTGGACATACGGAGCCCTCTTATTGGGGTCCGAATTCTCCCTAGTAGTGTAAAACACAGATCACATTGCCATTGTTTACCTCATGCAGCCTGGATTTTAGAGTGTCTAAGCCATGGTGGTAGGAATGTCCTGTCCCCAAAAGAGGCTCCACCCTGCCAATGCCCTCTCTTCCTCTTCTTGAGGCAGGGGTGGCTTTCAAACATACAAAACACATACATTTAAATATAACTGTGATAACCTGTAAACACAAGCATCAACAATTTTTTTGTTTTAATTAAGCTAGTTCACCAAGGCCCAGTTATACAGTCCTATGTGATAGGAGAGTCAAGGGATGGAGTTACCCTCCTTTCTGATTCCTCTTCCTTCCTCCTTCTCCTTGTTACTCCTTTTCCTCTTCTTCCTCCTACTTCATCCTCCTTCATCCTCTCTACTTTTCCTCCTTCTCCTCAATATCTCCTCTTCTTCTGCCTCCTCCTTTTTCCTCCTCTATCTTCTTGATCTTCCTTGACTTTCATCCTCCTCCATCCTCATTCTTCCTCATCCTACACTTTCATCATTCTCTTCCTTCTCCTTTCGCCTCCTCCTTCATCCCCATCCACCTTCTCCTTCTTCCTCTTCCTCCTTCTCCTATTTCTTCTATGTCCTTCTACCCTCCTCCTGCTTTCATATCTTCCTCCTTCTCCTCCCTCATCATGCTTTTCTTCATTTTCCTCCTTCTCTTACTTCATCCTACTTCCTCCTATTTCTTCACCCTCATCCTTCCTCCTCCTAGTTCATCCTCATTCATCCTCCTTCCTAATTCATCCTATTTCCTCCTCCTCCTCCTCATTTATACTCCTTGCTCTTCTTCCGGTTTCATTTTCCTACTTTGTTCTTTCTCCTTCTTACTCCTCCTTCTTCATTCTCCTTCTCCATTATTCTCCATCATGAATCAATCAGTCTCAATCACATAAGGCTGAGAATCAGTGGAATGTGAGCCCTGATTGAAGGAGCTCAGTACCCATAGTTACTGAGGTACCAGTGGCAGGAAAGGGCGGAAGGCAATGGGGACGGATCAGCTCAGGGCTGATCCAAGGCACAAGTAATAAGATGGGGAGGGACCAGCCACCATGAAACAGACTAGTGTCGGGGATGGACAGTATTAGGCCAGAGACAGCTTCAAGAAGCCGTGGCCACCCAGAACAGGGTACAGGCTAAAAAATAATTAAAATGAGCCAAGAGGGCTAGTGTGGCTGGTGGTACAGACAGCATATGTGAGAGAAACACTCCTTGAGTAAAAATAATTATCCTTAGGTCAAAGGATTGAGGAAAACATGCCTCACAAATTGTTTCCAATATTAGAATCTTACAGATTGAGAGAAAGGGTTAATATCTTGCATACAACCCTATCATTGAAAACATCTTTAATTTTATATGTGGTAAAAAGAAACATGCTTGAAGAGTGATCTAAAATAACTAGCAGAGTATTTACTTATCTTTAATTAAAACTAAGAACTATTGGCCTAAATTAGTCATTAATTCAATGCATCAAAGCAGCTGTAACCATTAGAAGTTACCTATTCCTGATGAGTTAAAGGTTAGATATAATGAGCATTGTATATGATTGTAAAAGAGCAAATATAGGAATCTATACAAATAATAATTGTCATAATTGTACAGTTCTTAGATCACATCCACTTGAAGTCAGCAGAAAAAATAAGTAGATGTTCTGCCACAGTGTAAATTGTAGGGTGAATGTGACTGTTTTGCAGACAAAATACAGTGGACTTCATTTACTACATGCAGAGATTTACACTGCAAATTGCTTTTGTTTAGCACAGAAGCACCAAGATGGTCCATACAGCACACTTCAGTTAGCATGCCTAGTGACTAGTCTTGAGTGTGCCATCAGGATATAATGACTGTCTTTATTACACATGACACTTTATTATTATTACTGTATTTGAGCTTATTTTACTTTAGGCAATTGACGCCTAGAAATTTAATCATTCTAAAAATGCAAAAGGACATTGCAAAGCGAATTCTATTATAAGTTTAGGGACAAGACCTAAACTATTCACTTCAAAGGAAGAAATATATGTCTCCATTCTTTTTATCTCTTTTCAAAAATCTCGCTCCACGAAACAAATCTAATTTTGCACTGCTTTACAAAACTAGGTGCGCCAATGTGCCTGTTCCATACTTTTCATGGAATTCTCTAACTCCGCCCTACTCCTCCATTGGCCTATGCAAATTTCTGCTCCTCCGTAAATGCTGCCATCTCATTTTGTAAACCCCAGCACTTTGGTGGATATCTAGATGCACCAGCACAAATAGAGGCATGTGATGTCACCTAAGAGGATTTTGCAATGGTATAAATAATTCTATAGGTGGCACTAATCCTATAGGCTTATACAATGTCTATCCACCTCCAAAACTTTGTTGTGTCTTTCAAAAATTGCAATATACATATAAATCTCATCATAGAAAATGTGGACGTGATATTGGACTTGTCTAGAGTGGAAGTACACTGTTATGCATGTATAATATAATAATACTCCCTTAGTGTCTGTTTATATTTTATTCTTAACTAATATAGGAAATTATCATAATAAGGCAATTTCCTTGAAGACAACCCCAATTATTTTAGTTGTTGTTTGAACAGTTAGTGTTTCTGTCTCCACCAACTTTGGAACCTCCACTGTTACCTGATTACAACCGACATTACCAAGGGAAGAGCAAAGTGTGACCAGGTAACAGGTAATTCACATAGCCTCCTCCTGCACCCCCGCCCCTTTTCCCCATCATAGTACTCAACTCTACACTGCTTCTCAACTACTTCTAGGGTTCTGTGAAGAGTCTGGTATTGCTTTGAACAGCTTGGGCCTGATTCATTAAGGAAAGTAAGGCAAAAAAATTAGTAAGTTATCTCCTGGACAAAACCATTTTACAATGCAAATGGTGCATACTAGTTTATTGTTTTGCATATGAGTTAAATACTGACTGTTTTTTCATGTAGCACACAAATAATTGATAGCTTTAGTTTTACACTGATCTAGGACACGCCCTAACGCAACTAAAAATCTGTCCCCACATTATAAATTTACTTCCCCTTCGAATACAACATGGTTTTGCCAAGGTTCAAAGTTACTCATTTTTTTTGCTTTACTTTCCTTTATGAATCAGGCCCCTTCTGCTTAGAGCCTGTACCTAGGTACAGTAGAGGAGGAGAGGTGGCTCTTATTCTGCATTGTCTACGAGTCAAACATCTTTTTTTTTCTTCATTGATGTATTGGGCCCAGAGAAGGGACAGTATTATGGCTAATGGATAGGGTTGGGTTAATGCACCAGTGGCTGTATGCATGTATACATATGTATGTATATCTTGATTTTGTTGTCATATAAAAACATAAAGGATTTGAGAATTTGGCTCAAGATATCATTTTGGAATACAATTTTCTTGTGTATGCACACCTTACTGTGATACATTTTAAAATAGTTGCTTAAGTTAATTTATATTACACAGTGACAGATGTTTTTGATCCCCGTTGTCATTGATTTTCAAACAATATTTAGTCTCCTCTTTCTGCTTATTTCTACCTATGAACTAGCTGACCAATACGTAAAAAGGCAATTGGCTTCCATGGAAACAAAATAGTGTAATCGCAGGCTTTGCTTTCAGACTCTTTAGAATAAATCTAAATTGTGATGTTTATAAAATGTTGTCCTTTAGAATGATGCCTCCTTTGAAGAGTTAGCCCCTGAAGCTTCAAGGCAGTTCTTCTCTAATGGCTAAAAAACATTATTGTTGAGATCGCAGTGATTATATTGCCTCAGGTCACAGATGATTCACAAAGTCATTGTGTTGGAAATGCATGAGATCTTTCATAATTGCGAATCACTTTGATGCCATTCCAGTCCCGATAGACAATGAGCAGATGCTGCCTACTCCACAGCATGGCAAACGCTATTCTTTCTGTATATGTAACGTGAAGTGGCGGACAATAGCAGCAGTCTTTCTGTGAATTCAATAAAGCGTATTATCTTGCAGTATAAAAGTAACAGACGTCCAGCTCCTGCTAACCAATATTGTTACATAGCTGGAAAGTCAATACAGGATAATGTTCACAGATAACTTTGAATAGAGTCCACCGGGGCACTTGTCAAACTTTGACTACAGACATAATTCTGGGTTTGCCAGGGCACTTGGCTTCTTGCAGCAGAATACTCTGGCAATTTGGTTTGGAAATAAGCAGATCTGAAATTGCCCTATTTGCGTACCAAAAACAAAACCTAATAATGTTTCTTATTCCCCTACAAGTTATTTTGTGGCAGCAGTGTCATTTAGCAGCATCTGTGGTTTATAGGGTGCCGATGTTGTCCTAACACAAACTTGTATGAAGCTGCTTGTTCTCTATACCCTCGGTTCTCAGATAGGAAGATACAAATACAGGTCACTGAGATGCAGATTTACCATCTATGTGTGTTGTAAATTCATGGAAGTCTGTGACTAGTATGTCCTAATACAGGGTTTCTTAACTTGTGCGTCAAGACTCAAGACTGGGTCACCATGTCCTTTAGAGTGGATTGCTATGATTTTCTTTCGCAGACTTACTGTGTATTACTAACTAATAATATTATTTGTAATCATTGTTTAACCCCTTCACTGACAATTCCATAGGATTTGTGTTAGGGTTCTTACTTAGGAGGCCACCAATGGCTGCATCTTAAAACTTCAAGCCAGTTTTAGACAATATTGGGTCATGGGCAGAAATCATGATGGGGTCATGTACCCTGTGAATGTTGGTCCACCAGCCAACTCATTGCAATCTCACATGCCCCATTGCCAGCCATATTGCACTACAATGTAATTTACATTATACGGATCCTCTCCCCGGTACAGTTCACGGGGAAGTACAGTGATGCTTTAAAAAAAAAAGTGATTGCAGCTCATGCAAGTTTCTCTTAGTGCCTTTTAGAGCTCGCCTTTCAATATGTTGACTGAGCAAGAGCTGACCACATATGTCTGCACAACAGCTTTTGGGATCAGGTTCAGTTCAGTGAACAATTAGGTTTGTGAAAGATAGAGAGTGGAGTCAGTCAGGGCCGATATCCTCAGTTTACTGTGGGATATTTAATACAGGGAGTAGCCCCTTTGGAGGGATAATCACCAGAAAAGACCCCAATATCCTTACTGACTGTCCTCCAAATTTTGGCAAACTATATCAGGGCCTGGGCCCCCACACCCTTGTGGTATTTAACCGAAAAAAATGAAAAATTGGATATAGGAGATTGAAAAAAAAAAAAAGTTAGAAGAGAAATTGGTGGGAACAGTGGACCATAGGTATATGGGCTGAAAGCATACATCTCCATTGCCATGGGCACTGGGATGTCGCCCCATCCAACCCTATTATAATTCGCCACTGGTGCACAATATGAAAATTGTCATAGCAAGTTTTAACCTTTTGCCACATTGGCAGTAGTGACTTCCCAACATTTAAGGAGCAGACTTCACTCAACTGGAAGCCAAATTACTTAAAAACAAAAAGTCCCTTCTATCTTCTGATCCTTTGTTTCAGAATATTGATAGGGTTGCTACTATTTCTGCTCTGACTAAACTCCATCCTTGACAAGATTTTTTCTAACAGATTTCACTTATTTGTACCATTCAATAATATCACAATACATACAATAGTTAATATATATAGCTAATATAGCTTAGATAAATACTCTGTAAAGCAAAATTAAAACATTGCAGTAGGCAGAAAGGAATGCTGCATGCCAGCAAGGTCAGCCTTGCCATTTTCTTTGTCTATAGATACAATGTTCTCGAGCAAAATCTCTGCATTTATAGATGCAAGTAAGCCAGTGCTATCAACTTTACACAGTACAGTTTTCTTAGCTTTAATGATGCTTCTTGTAACCTGTGACAGAAATATGAATTTGTCAGTCATTGAGATTTAGCATCAGCCTACATTCCCCTGCTTTGAAGAGCTAGTGTCAATCTCTTGGCCTTGAATCCCAGTGTCTTTTCATTCATATGACCTTGTGAAATTAATGATTAGCCAATGTGGTCATTGCTCAGTGTCATGAATGAGCAATTTTCGAGAATCAGCACATGACAGTGCCAGGAGAAACAGATATGGATGCAGAGTCCTGTTTTCTACAGTATAGTTCAGCTTCAAGTGTACCCGTCACCTTCACATCGTAGAAGCAGCAATTCTATGGGTGTGATACATATGTTCCACAGTTACAGGCTTGACATTTATATATTCGACACCATGACATAGACAGGGTTGGAAAGTCGACAATAATAACATCGACAGTATTGTTAGGTCGACAAACCCGTGACATAATTTTGAGAGATACTCTATTTCTACTGTATGTGTGTATAGGGTAATGTGAGTGCGATGAGACAAACTAAAGATACAATTTTAGAAGATAAGTAATTTTTGATGAAATGAATATCATCATCATCATCATCATCATTTATTTATATACATACAGACAGGTAAGAGGGCCATTAAGTCGATGGATGGACATTTTTTATAAGAATTACGCAGTCTCAAATTTGTGAATTTTAAGACACTAGTCTCTAGCTCTACTTAAGGTTTTGATTAGTAAAATATGATTTGTTAGTACATAATTTCTGTCTTTTTTTAAAAAAAAATATGTATATTTTAACTAATATTTTCAATGTTTTATAGTTTGGTGAGAGTAAGATGTGAATACTGTTAACTTTGAGTCAATAATAAAAGAGCTTTTAACTGTGAGAAAATATTTAAACATTTATTGGACTGGAGTGCCTTCGCCTTCTACCCTGGTCTTTATGTAAATTTAAACATATCAGTTCAATAGTTTAAAATACGTTCTATGCTGAACAAGAACGGTGTTCATAGGAAGACACCACGGAAGAATCCACTGCTCTCCAAAAACAATATTGCTGCATGTTTGAAGTTTGCTAAAGAACATCTGGCTATTCCACAGCGCTACTGGCAAATGTTCTGTGGACAGATGAAATGAAAAGTTGAGTTGTTTGAAAGGAATACAGAACATTGTGTGTGCAAAAAAAAAAGGCACAGCACACCAGCATCAAAAACTCAACCCAACTGAAAAGTATGATGCAGTGAGCAACATGGTTTGGGGCTGCTTTAAAATGAATTACAAAATTTACCGAGATATTTTGCAGGAGGATGTAAGGGTAGCCGTCACCCATTTGAAGCTCAACAGAAGTTGAGTGATGAAGCGGGACAACGACCCAAAACACAGAAGTAAATTATTAGCTGAATGACTTCAACAGAAGAATATTATCCTTCTGGAGTGGCCCTGTCAGAGTTCAACCAGATTGAGATGCTGTGGTATGACCTGATGAACGCGGTTCACATCAGACATCCCAAGACTATTTCTGAACTGAAACAGTTTTGTAAGGAAGAATGGTCCAAAGTTCCTCCAGGTCATTGTCCAGGTCTTATTAACAGCTACAGGAAATGGTTGTTTGAGGCTATGGATGCCAAAGGAAAGTCAAACAGTTATTAAGTCCAAGGGTTCACATACTTTTTCCACCCTGCACTGTAAATGTTGACAAGGTGCATTCAATAAACACATCAAAACTTATAATTGTTTGAGTGTTATTAGTTTATCAGACTATGTTAGTCTATTCTTGTGACTTAGATGAAGAACAGATCACATTTGATGACCAATTTTGCAGAAATCCAGGTAATTCCAAAGGATTCACATACTTTTTCTTGCCACTGTATAGTATAGCCTTACCCCCTATTTATTGTAATATATAGCATGTCCGCGCCCAATGCTCTTTTTATCTTTTATATAGGTCATCTTTGTAGCACTGAGTGTAAAGTATAGGCATTTTTATAGCTCTGGGTTGAATAAATACACCACTTTATTATTATTATTATTATTATTATTATTACTATAATTTTATGATCCTAGTGAGCTGGCAAACGCTGCATAAATAACACCGGAAATATTCTCATGCAATTGAGAACAGATTGATACCAAACTCAATGTAATTTGTAAGTTGTAAACATTATTTAGCCTGTTCACCACTTTATATTTTATATGAAACAATAGACAAACATTAAATTTATTTACATGTTGTTATGCTAATAATTTGGCTCCATATTCACACATTGCAGCTGATTGTAGTGTACAGACATTTTTAATTACCGCCTTCATCCAATAATTTAACTTCAACATCCTCCAAAGGCTCAGGGTAACTTTTTTCTTGGGCTTCAAGAGTGCTATAGTAGACTTCCTAATTTACAAGGACAGGGAAGAAGTTTGGTGTTAATAGAATAATGCCTCCTCCTCAAATCAATTACAACATAAATCAGTTCTATCAAGGCTCATATATTTCTTCAAGGAAAGACGAACCATTGCTACTAGGCATTCTCCAGGAGAATCTAGTCTAAGATGTAAAGACAGTCCTGGGGCAAGAGACAATTAAAAAAAAAGCAGTTTTTACTTGATTGTATCCATGAAAGAGGATTCAGCAGGAATTTCTGGACTTTATAACAAACTAGCTGAAGTACCCCGCATTGCCCGGGTTTAAAACTTTAAGTTATTATGTTATCAATGAGTTGGATGTAACTGTCAACCTTTTAAAAATCATTAGCAGTTTAGCAGCTCTTCCAATACACCCATGACGTGGCTGCCTAGTTCATTTTTGTATTTATGTTAAATGTCATCCAAATCCATCCAGTGGAAAGCCCAGAACTGGCTTCCAGGGTCAAAGTTCTGCCCAGCATACACCAACGGGAGGTCTGACTGGGAACTCAACCCCCTAATATGTCTTCTGGGATCCAAAGTTACCAGTCTATGAAGTTTTTGTCGATATCCATCCAGTGGAAGGCTTAGAATAGGCTCCCCTAATCAAGGTTCTGACCAGCATACACCAATGGGAGCATTGACAAATTGACTGGGACCATAACCCCCCCCCCCCCCCCATAAACCTGTCCAGGATCCAAGTGGACCACCTAGCATTGGTTTCATCCCAATCAGTGCAGGGGCGTCTGAATGCAGACTCAGAACAGGATCACTGGGTCAAAGTTATGGCTAGCGTACACCAACAGGAGGTCCGACCCGGACCCTAACTACCCCCTAAAACCTGACCAGTATCCAACTGGAACACTTTGCATTTGTTTCATCCCAATCGGTACTAGGGTGTCCGAATGCATGCTCAGAACAGACTCCCCGGTTCAAAGTTCTGCCCAGCATACACCAACAGGAGGTGTGACCGGGACCCTAACTCCCCTAAAACCTGGGCAGGATCAAACTGGACCACTTTGTGTTGGTATCATCCCAATTAGTGCAGCGGTGTCCGACTGCATACCTGGACAAACAGACCAATGATTTTTAGATATAAGATGTTTAATGTTGTTTAGTATAATTGTCTTACTTTGTGATTCTACTGAGTTACTGCCATGGAGCACTTAGCTGGCATGCCAACATTATGACTAACAGTGATTTTATGAAAACACTGAGAAAAAGACAACTTTCCTGCCATCAGGTGGAGTACTATGCTATAAATCTAGCTCTTACAGGGCAGAGAGGCACATAGCTGAGTTTTGATACTCATTTTCAAACTGTTAAGGCACTTTAAAAGCACAAGCATAACATATTTCCAATACCATGCTGTTTGACAAGACATTACATGATAAACAATGGCAATACTGCAGGCTCAGACTTCACAAAAAGAAGCACTAAGTCTAGGGGCAAGCACTGTACAATCATTATTTTATTTTAACTTTTATTTATAACAGCAGGTAATAACAATACAGGTCATTAAATCCTTTAATTATAAACGACAAGAACCGCAAAGAAGAAGCATAAGCAGAGCATAAATAGTATATAATGTTAAGAGTAATACAACAACAATGTAGATCCATGGTGAGTTCTAGGAGCTAATGTCCCAGCGTGATTATTTACTGTACAATTATTTTTATCTGTTTGGTCAATTATTGATGGATGTGTAGTCAAGAAAAGACCAGTTGAGATAGTTAAAATTGTTATTTGTGTTCTATGTGTCCATTGTCTGTGTGCGTATCCTCTAAACTAGGAGAGTCACCAGTGATGTCTGTACTGTGCATGCTACACGTACTTAAGTAGACGTTAACATTCAGCTGTTTCCTTCAGTATCTGCTCATGTCTTTACCTGACAATGTAACCTGTTAAGTATGGAACTCTCTACTTAAATATATTTTTTTGTTGTCTTCCTTTGTCATTCTTACTAACCCCTTTCAAAGCTCAGCATGTTTACTAAATAGTTTTCCTACTTTCTTTCCATGGCATTAATTTTCATATAACAAAATCCTTTATACCCCCTGCTTCATACCCTTTATCTATATTGCCCCCTCACTACACCACTCCCCACTATTTAACACTCATGAACACTTTTCATATACTAAATGTTTAAATGTAATATGTTCAAACTTAAAATCTCTCAATCATCTTTATTATCTCAGATGATCTATCACCATCTATCACCAGGTCCCGAACCACATCTCCCATTAGCGTCATTCTGATTCAGAACATTAAATGCACCCTCTAGGCCCCTGTACCATCTAGTCCCTTGTACCATCTAGTCCCTTGTACCATCTAGGGCACTGCACCATCTAGGACCCTGCACCATCTAGGACCCCACTGTGTCTATTGTCCTATTTGCTCCTATTCTCTCTCATTACATCTCCCTTTAGAATGTAAGCTATCACAGACAGGGTCCTCTACCCCATATCTTGTCTGCCCACTGTCCATCATCTTCATTTGACCCTATCATGCCTTACGTTGATTTATTTCTGTATGCTGTGCATTTTGTTATCTTTTTTGCATCAATACATTTATTATTCTGGTTATCTATGCCCATGTATGCTTACTGTTCTAATGTATATCTTTTTTTTCCGTTTGCATGATTTGTCATTAATTTGTAGCTATTTGCTGATCGTCTATGTATATGTGTATTCATTGCTTAATTTGTAAATATGTACTTTGTTCATCTCCCTATGTACGGTCCTGCAGAAATTTTGTGGCGCCTTTTATAAATAAAAGATAATAGTAATAAAACAAAATAGTAACAAAACAGTTCCTAATGTTTCTATTTAAACAATTAAATTTCATTGTGTATACAATCCTTATGAAATAGGTACATACAGTAGATATAAAAGCCCTGTTCAATTAAGGAAAGTAAAGCAAAAAAAAATAAGTAACTTTTTTGCACCTTGGCAAAACCATGTTGCATTGGAGGGAATGCTAAATTTAAAATGTGGTGGCAGATTTATAGTTGGGGAAGGGTTTGTCCTAGATCAACTTTAAATTTCAGTGTAAAAATAAAGCCAGTATTTAACTTATGTGCAAAATAATAAACTAATAGATTTGTAGTTGCGGTAGGGTATGTCCAAGCTCAGTGTAAAAATAAAGCTGTCAATTATTTGTGTGCTACATGAAAAAACAGCCAGTATTTAACTTATGTGCAAAACAATAAACTAGTATGCACCACTCGCATTGTAACATGGTTTTGTCCAGGAAAAAAACTTACTCATTTTTTTGTCTTACTTTCCTTAATTAATCAGGCCCAAAATGTCTACACACCCTTATTGAAATTGCAGTTGTTTTTAATATTTTATATGACCTTGCAGCCACCAAAATCCCAGTGAAAATCAAATAGATAATTTTTAGGAAAAAAAAGTGAAAATATAAAACCTATAGTACCTGGCTTACATAAATGTTCACACCCTAAACTAATACTTTGTGGAAGCACCTTTTGGTTCTGAGAGTCTTTTTAAATAAGTCTCTGGGGTAAATGTATCAAGCTGAGAGTTTCCCGGCGGGTTTGAAAAAACAATCAGATTCTAGCTGTCATTTATTTACTACATTCTACAAAATGACAGAGTCTGATTGGTTGCTATAGGCAACATCTCCACTTTTCAAACCCGCCGGAAAACTCTCAGCTTGATACATTTACCCCTCTGTCAATTTTCCACATCTGAGTTTAGCAATTCTATCCAACTCTTCACTGCTAAAAAAAGGTCCACTAAATTTCATAGCGATTTCCTGTGCACAGCCCTCTTTAGGTCATTTCACTGGGCCATTCAAAGACTTTAATTTAACTTTACTGAAGCCATTTCTTGGTTGACTTGGACTTATACTTTGAATTGTTATCATGTTAAAATTTTAAATTCCTCTTCATCTTCAGCTTCCTGACCAGCAGGTTTTGTGCCAAATTAACTTGATATTTCGAGCTATACATTATGCCCTCTATCCTGAGTAGAGCCCCTATTACAGCTGAAATGAAGCATCCCCAAGCATGATGTTACCACAAGCATGCTGCACAGTATGTGTGGTGTTCTGTGGGTGATAAGACGTGTAATCTTTGTGCCAAACATATCTTTTAGAATTAAAACCAAGAAATTCAACCTTGGTCTCATCAGGCCATAAGACATTTAGTGCCTGAGTCATTAAGGAACGGATCTGCCAATTTTGTGCATATTGTCCACAAAATCACTCTGTGCAAGTTCAGAACCGAACGATACACAATATAACGCAGCCACGTCCAAGTCAGTTTACTACAGACTACAATGTTGTGGTGGGAACAGGGTGAGGAATGGGTGGATACACATAGGCAATGTACAGTGAGGGCGTTCCTGTGCAGCCACGTCCAAGTAAACTCGGGCGTCACAGAAGTACGCTGATTTTCTGCTGTATCACTTGCTCCAGCTATGGGTCTAGATTAAGTCCTGAATATTAGTTATGACGGCTGAGTATGCATGTAAAAACATGTTTGCAATCAGGAGCAACTGTAAAATTATCTGTTACGTACAGTAGACATTAAGAACACCCTAATATATGTTTTTCAAGAAAAGTAATTAAAAAAAAATATTTTTCTAAAAATGATCATGTATAATCATAAATGACTATACTATGGACATGTAACATTACTTGAATATATTTTCTTTTTCTGTGCATTCTTTTGAGATTTTATATTCCACATAGGTATTGTACATATACTGCAGTGTCTGGTCTAGTAAAGCAGAGTAAACCTACACCCGTAGTCATCACGTATCTTTAGATCCATTCCTTGTTGACTTTGGTAGTATTAGTATTTCACTTGAATTTTGTTGGTTGCATGGTCACATTTAAGGTCGAAAAGGGCTGACACAATTTATCTTGATTTCAGACTTTACATCAGAAACACCTGCAATTTCAATAAGGATGTGTAGAATTTTTATATCCTCTGTACCTGCCAACCTGACTGTTTCACGGTGTGGTAATTGACCATCCAACATTACAGTTCTGTCCCTTACAAACTGCTCTGTTCCTGTATTTCCCACTTATCTTTCCCTATTGCAGTGACATATATTTCATTAATTAGCTGATGTATAATAAAAATCCTTTTCACCAATTAATTAACTCACACCAGGTAACGGCAATAGGAAGATAAGTGGCAAGTTTAAGAGCATAACATTTTGTATTGGGTGGAAGGTTTCATGTTTGAACAACTTGTGATAATAGTAATTTTTTTGTGACTATTCAGGTTATTACGGTTTTAAAATAAAAGGGAAGAACAAAAGTAGACTCATATCACACTGGGAAAATCAGTCAGTTTTCCAGGTATGAATTTTTAATAGGTAAAGTGTTGTAAAAATATTATGTGAGTCTTTTACTGCCTATCTTCCAACAAAAAAAACCTCTCTCAAAAGCCAGAAAATAAGGGGTTCAGGGTAAGGTGGACATATTTGTTGCTGTTCCATTGCTCTGTACAGCTGGTGCTGGGTTTGCGTTAGAAAAATGGCATGCACTTGTAATCTGATGAGGTAGCTTTTTACAGGATAATTGCACATATCATACACATATGCAGCAGAAACAAGTTGTTTAATCCTACCCATTGGCGTTCCTCAAGGCTCCGTTCTTGGCCCCCTGCTTTTCTCCCTCTACACCTCCTCCCTTGGTGTTCTCATCCACTCCTTTGGCCTACAGTACAGTGGCGGATCCAGTAGCAGGGGCTTGCTGCTGACGGCTGCATACTGTGCAGGTCCGTTCAGCATTGACAGTGTGCTGCCCGGCTGCTCTGATTGTGTTTTAAACACAATCAGAGCAGCGGGACAGCACACTGCCAATGCTGAACGGACCTGCACATACTGTGCAGCCGGACGTGCACAAGGCCTTAGTTAGTGGGCTAGTGCCCATGGCTAGGAAGGCCACAAGGCCTAGTCAGGGCTTGTGGCCTTGGGTGACAGGACACAAGGCCCTAGGTAAGGGCTTAAAGCCCATAGTTAAGGTCACAAGGCCCTAGTTAGTGGGCTCAGAGCCCAAGGCAGAGAGGGGGCCAAAGGGCCCATAGTCAGGGCACAAGGCCCTGTAGTTAGCGGGGCAGAGAGTCCCATGGTGTAGGGCATAAGGCCCGTAGTACAAAGGGCATAAGACCCTGTAGGCAGTGGCATGAGAGCCCTGAGAGAGTAGGGTGTGGTCCAGTGTGTGGTGAGTACACTATGTGAGAGGCCTAGGCAACAGTAGAGCAGAAGGCTCCTGTTAGTGCTATAATAACCCGTCTGGTTATATAGCAGGTGTGTGTACTACGTGTCAGCCTTCCAGATACAGAAACAGGGCCTTATTCCGTCTGTGCGGCGAATATGGTATTGTGTATTGTATTTTGGTTGTGCTGTGTGTGATTCTTTACAGGTGCAAGGTAGGCTCTTGTTCCTTACTGTTTTCCTGCAATAACCTGTGTCTGTGGGGACATGGTGTAGTTAAGCACACACATAGCCAGGGAAGAACACACAGTACTCTTCCTGTCCCGAAGGTCCCTGGGGTTACGCTGGTTTCCAGAGGCGGTGATTGAGTATCTCACTGGCAGTGCAGCACAGCCCATTTGAGTACCGGGGTGTCCCGTGGTTCTATTTGGGTGTTACATTCCTCAGTTCTGGCAGATTCTCTGGCGGTTCCAGACTGGGACACGTGTTCCACTTGAGTGAAGGCAGCCGTTTCAAGTTCTGGTAGTGACGACTGGCGGTTCCGTGCTCAGCAAGTGAGATTGACTTGAGTGTCTCTGCTCATTGCCGTGGTCTCGGACAGCCATTCCTGGTTAATTTCTGTTTCTTCCTCAGAGGGAAGTGGTTGGAGTGACAGAGGTTTGGTTGCTGGTCTGCTGGGATAGGACAGCGGCTGGGGTGCATCCGAAGTGTGCGTCTGTCCTGTTCCCCGCAGGCACTATATGCCTTTGGGTCCATCCGGAGGCTTTTTGTGCTTAATTGAATATGCGCCTCTGTGTGCTATGTATTCAAATATTTACCTATTGATTGTGGTGCCCAGATAACATTAAATAGACATTGGGATCTCTAAATTGACATAAAGCCTGACAAGAATACTGATCAGAGGAAATAATGAACACATTACCTGTCTGCAGGACAGACTACAAGATACTTCAGATTTCTCGACCAAATAATAGTTCTATTCATATTATCAGCAAGATTAACCTTCAAAGTAGATCAGAGGATCAACTCTACATATTTATTGATATTCAAAACATATCTATGTTACTACCATCCACAACTACGTTATTCACAAATGATTTCCATCTCCTAACTGTTGTAAACCTACTGATAAGGATAATATGTTACCCCAACAAATTCAAATAGTAATACATACAAATTGTGTTAATTTGCATTAATCTTAGTTTCTTCCTCACTTGATAATGCGGTAGTAGTTTTCTCTGATAACAATTGCAGTGTCATATTTATTGGTATTATTAACAAATATTTTTAAGGCTCGAATTTCAGATATTGCAAAATAAATCAATTTGAAACTACATCATCGCAGTTACTGGTTTGAGAGAACCATAGTCCCTTTTTCAGCACCTCTATATGTCCTGTGCTTTACATCCAAAAAACACTTTTTTCACAGATATATGAGAATATGCCAGGGTTTAGTTATGTCAGATATATGAGAATATGCAGTGTTCAGCTTACACCATTGAAGCCTGTAAGTGCATAACTCTTGGCAGGGGAGGGCTGGCAAATTTTAGCCCGGGGTGCAAGACTCGACTCAGCAGCCTATTATATACATTTTAAAGGAAAAAATAGAGGTGGCCAGGTGACCCAGCCTAAGGTAGCCTACTATGGGACTGTCCCAGAGGGGCAGGTGCCCCCCTGCCTGCCAGTAGAGATGCTCAGGCTCAGTTCCTCAAGAACCAAACACACCTGAACTTAAGGGATCCGAGTAAAGAGCCGAGCCGGCTCAGTACTTTTGCGCGCCCTCGGAATCAAAAACGAGGCAAGATGTCATTGTTACGTCATCGGATCTTGGATCTCGCGATTTTTGGATTCCTTTTTAAGATCCAACATGATGGTGGATGGGAGGGAGGGCGGATCCAAGGACAATTCCATCTTGCACCATTTTTCTTTTTTGCCACTGCTGTGTGCCAATGTGTCCTAAATGTACTAGGAACTGCCGTGTGTTTGTGTCTTTGCTCTGTCACTTACCATCCAGCCAGGTCGCTGCAGTATTTGTCTGAAAGTGTATGAAAATAATATTGTGCTCTGTGAGATTGTCAAAATTGACTGCAAATGACTTGAAATTAGTGTTATTGAGGTTAATAATAATGCAGGAACAAAAAAAGAGCAAAAATATGTGCTTTTAGCATATTTTAGGATTTTTTTCTAAAATATCCAAAACCAAAACACACAAGGGTAGTTTTGCCAAAACCAATACCAAAACCAAAACACGAAGCTAATCCAGATCCAAAACCAAAACCAGTTCACGGGGATCAGTGAGCATCTCTACCTGCCAGGCCAGTCAGCCCCTGACCTTTGGTGCTGTGAGACCTGCCCATCCTTTAGCCACATCTGTCTTATACAGAACTTTCTATGGTTTCACTGGTCTTATCACTGAGCAAAGAAAAGTTACACTATCCCCTTCTCAGATACGCTAACATCAACTCAACCTGCGCACTGTGCAGGGAAAGAGTCACCTCCCAACCTATGCTTCTCCTTGGGCACAGGATGACTGTCCCTAATGCTAAAGATGACTCTAATAATAAGCAAAAGTGGTGGAACTACCATTGGTGCAGCAGGTGCAGCGCACCAGGGCCCATGGAGATAATGGGGCCCGCTGCTTGGCACATGCAGAGGGTATGGGGCCCCCAGCTCCCTCCTCCCCACCTACCTGCACCGGGGCCCACAGCTCCCTCCTCCCCACCTACCTGCACCAGGGCCCACAGCTCCCTCCTCCCCACCTACCTGCACCGGGGCCCACAGCTCCCTCCTCCCCACCTACCTGCACCGGGGCCCACAGCTCGCTAGTTCTGCCTCTCAAGCATTATTTTTATTTGGCAAACTATCAGATAATTTTCCCATACCATAAAATTGTGCCACACATATCATCCTTGCTAAGAAAAAGTCTCAATCTCATCAATCTTGAAGACATGTGTAAAGTTTTCCCTGAATGGAATAGATAGAAGTCACTATGATTGTTATTGACAATATTGATTCTCTGGTCACTCAGGAGAAAATAGTAAACAATTTTTCCCCACTTGGGAAGCTGCATGCAGTACATATCAAGATCAATCATGCGAGGAGACGAGAGACTCTCCAACAGTTCGGTTCACCTAATTGTTATCAAAATTGAGCCATACATTCTATTTTTATTTAATCGATTCAGAAATCTTTTGCCATTTCCTGTAGAAAGAAAATTATATAGAAACAAAGAATTAACTGCAAACAGTTTTTACAATGTTCATTTCTTCAATTTGTTGCTCTTTTTTACCTTTTTATAGAGTTATTTCATAAACATAGGGCCTTATTAGAGTTTAGGGCAATTTTCGGCCTGAACATACACCTAAAATGCGAGATGCATTTCTTAGTTATTTTGAGTGGTATGCCTCTTAGAATACGTGCCCCCCACAATCAGCATTGATCCTTGCACACAAGGGATCGAGTACCTACAAAGCAGGTGGAACAGGTGGAACTTTAGATGTGGCCTACTCAGCCACATCTCCAGTTAGGGTGTACATACCCTTAATGGACTTCAGAGGATGTGCATGCCCTTAATGAACTTTTAATTTTACGTGCTTGCCCTCTATCCACCTCTCCAGGCAAAGGGGGAACAAGTGTAACTTGCATGGAACTCAAGTTTCCACGTTGTTTTACTGCACATGCGCAGTAAAACAAAGCAGAATTATACATCTCTGAGTTGGACTTCTATCCAGCTCTTAATGAGGCCTCTCATTTTTCATTCTTAGCAATTCCACTTACCAAGTAATCCACTCTGAGCACATGAAACTCAGTATGTCCAGTCTTCTTCAATAGAGCATAACAAAAGGGCTCTCAAGACTTCACAGGTGGAATGATACGGGACCCAGGGGTCCGGTGATGCTGCTTAAAAGAGCAGAGATGGGGCCTCTTCTGAGCATGTACTGCCTGAAGGGAGCTTTGGGGAGTGTTGTGGGGGGCCTCGGGGGGGAGTGGATGGTGGTGCTTTTGGGCCTGTATTGGATGCACTCTCTGCACCCACAGTACTTCTGTAACTGCCTCCAGCTATGCGAGCTCAATCCACAATATGGCTCCAAAAACAGTGTGTGTATGTGTGTATGTATGTGTGTGTGTGTGTGTGTGTGTGTGTGTGTATGTATGTATGTATGTATGTATGTGTGTGTGTGTGTGTGTGTGTGTGTGTGTGTGTGTGTGTGTGTGTGTGTGTGTGTGTGTGTGTGGGGGGGGTTGGAAAGCATATCCAAAACTGGACCTCTCCTGTAAGTGCATTTTAATTATATTTAGGGTGTAAGTATAGGTGCCTTGAGTTGCAGGGTTACATGCCCTGGTGACAATAGCAACTAGTACCTCATATTTTTAATATAATAATACATACAGATAAAGAAAAGGAGTAAGGTTGTTTTATTCTTTTCTTGCTAGACGGACCATTAAGTGGAAGCCACAGAATTGTACAAGCAAGATATAAATATACAGAACTAAAATAAAAGCAATACAGACATTAGGAGTCTATGTTCCAAAGAGAAACTGGGCACATTTTTGAAAATAAGGTAAGTTAAGGTAAAGAATATTCCATTGATTTATATATAATATTTTTCTTTGGTACGTATGGAGCAAATATTTTTGTACTAACTCACTCTTGGGGCTAAATGTATCAAGCTGAGAGTTTTCCGGCGGGTTTGAAAAACCAATCGAATTCTAGCTATCATTTATTTAGTACATTCTACAAACTGATAGCTAGAATCTGATTGGTTGCTATAGGCAACATCTCCACTTTTCAAACCCGCCGGAAAACTCGCAGCTTGATACATTTACCCCTTGTTGTTTGTTATATCTGCTTGTATGTACATTGTGTCAGTGTCAAAGTGGACCCATCGCCTACACACTGCGAGGGCAGTCATTTTGTGGCTTGATCTAATATTCAGGAGAATAGCCTGGGCTGAACCAATATTGAGAGGCTGAATATTGGTTCTGCCAACAAAATCGTTGTCTCGACTGTATGTAGGCAACAGGTCCACTTTCTGAGTTATGTTTATTTAACAGAGTTCCAGAACTGAAGCTTTACTCAACTAATTGCTCCCAACACAACTGATATGCTGATCCTGCAATTGACATTGGGCTAAACTGAATGACCGTCTAGGCTCAATAACTGAAACAAAAACTTATGTACGTTTTGAATGGGAAATGTTAGACTGGAATGTCAAGCTTGTTTAAATAACATTACAATTAATGGACAAAATGAATGAACAATTGTCTGGATACAGAATGTATTAATTTCAGTCTGTAACTGCTTCTATGAATCCTCATTTATTACTGAGACACAGACTTGCCAAATACATATCTATTCAGAATTAAACTAGTGCAATACCTCAGCCAAGTTTGACACTTTCAGACCAATCAAACTCAAAAAGAAAGATTTTGTACAGAAACCTGAAAGCACAGTGACCAGCAGATTTGTCCTTGTAATTTAAAACAAAAAGTGTTTCTTTATTATCAGTAATTTAAATTCAGAACCATTTTCTGTCTATATTTGAATTGTACTTTATTAGACTCTATAAATGTATAAACATTTTTGATAGAATGAGATTTGAGACCACAAACTATTTTTATGCCAAGCAGGTCTAAAATCTGTTTTCATTTTATTGGTTTTTTAATTTGAGATAATCCTTAATTATTGGGCTCACCTCAGTCATTATATCAAAACTGGTGTGCAAGAATGGAAAACAACATAATATATTACAAACAATAAAATATATATAATACTTGCCAAATTTATATTTCTCTCCTCCAGGAGATCCCAGTGACGAAGTGAGCACAAGAGCCGCCGTGAATTACATCATTTTTGCCCCACATTATTTCATCACAGGGTCATCGAGGCCCCCGTCCTGCTCACTTCACAATGAGGTTGCTGCTCTCCCGAAAGACTTACCCGGAATTCGCAAATCTCCTTGATATTCCGGGAGAGGGCAAGTATGATATACATATATAGTTTGTATATTTAAGATTTTAACACCATACGTATTTGTTTTTACATGGGTGTAGTGACCGTGCATTTTCCTAATCAATTGCATGGTCACTGTACCTTAAGCGAAACATGGTTATTTAAATCTGAGATCATTCAACAAGCAAATGACAAATTTATACAGAATAGGAAAGTACACAAGGGGCTAGATTTACTAAGCTGCGGGTTTGAAAAAGTGGGGATGTTGCCTATAGCAACCAATCAGATTCTAGCTTTCATTTATTTAGTACTTTCTACAAAATGACAGCTATAATCTGATTGGTTGCTATAGGCAACATCCCCACTTTTTCAAACCCGCAGCTTAGTAAATCTAGCCCAAAGTGTTAGATGTATAGGTCCTGTGATGTATAGGTAATTAGCTTGCCCCTGTGACCAAATGGCAGGTGGACCCATCACATACCAACTGAGTGGACTCTGAGGACCTATGTATAACAAAGATCTTCTCTGTAAGAGCCCTGTCCAGGGACACAACACCATGGTATCACTGTATACTTCATGACAGGTTTCTTTTCAGCTGCTACCTTACAATCATAATGCTGTACACAGGAAGTATGGTACCAACATTTGTAGATATTTTAATAATTTTCTTTCTTCTCTTCCCAATGGCCTTTTTACATGGGTAGCTATTATAAGTCGCTGTATTAAAACAGGCACACAGTGTTCCTTGAGCTGGAAAAAACAAAATTTATGTTGTTGTGGAAAAGAGATCTAAATAGAGAATAAGGAACTTACCGTGGCCAATGTCTATTTAAGAGGATATAGAAGGCTATTTGATTCACATCTGATGGCAATGACCTGGAATTTTGGTTCTAAATATATAACTTTATACACACAGTATCAAAGATACATTACACTTTTTCCACTGATTCATCAAGAAACGTAAATTACGATTTTGTGGGTGTAATTCGCTAATTTTATCTGCGCAGGCCCAGAAAAGGACCATACACAACTAAACGCAGCAACGTACAAATCATCTGCATGTGCGAATGCCGCTTACCATATATGACAATTTTAGGGAGTGAACGGGGCAAGGATGGAGCATTTGCTTGTAGTCAATGTACATTAAGGACATGCCAAACTCGAGCACGTGCAGCCACATCCAGGGCCGCCATCAGAAATCATGGCCCCCCCCCCCCCCATCATGAGCAACAGCGCAACACATACTTACCTGGGGGCCCGCTGTCTTGCAGTCCGCTGGTCTCCGCTACTCTGTCTTCAGCCTGGCTGTCACCGTGACAGTCAGGCACCAGTATGCGATCGCAGGGGTGGAGGAATCATTCCCCCTGCGATCATGTGATCTGAGTGTGCCAGATCACATGATCACAGGGGGAATGATTTCTCCGCCCCTGCGATCGCATTCTGGTGCCTGACTGTCACGGTGACAGCCAGGCTGAAGACATCAGCGCAGAGTAGCGGAGACCAGCGGACTGCAAGACAGCGGGCCCCCAGGTAAGTATGTGTTGCGCTGTTGTACCGGGCCCCTGGTGAGCCCGGGTCCGGTACAACAGTACCCCCTGTACCCCCTTCATGGTGGCCCTGGCCACATCTGATTCAAGCTCTGGGCCCTGGCCACATCTGATTCAAGCTCTGGGCCCTGGCCACATCTGATTCAAGCTCTGGGCATCTCAAAGTTACTTGTTTTTCTGTCATATGTCCTTCTCCAGCTACAGAGCTGGTCTAAGTCCTGAGTGCAAGTGATGACAGACTCTTATGCATGCTATAACATGTGTTTGCAATCAGGAGCAACTGTACACATTTATCTAATTTTCAGTAGACATTAAGAACCTCTTAATAAATGTATTTCATGGAAAAACCAAAAAATATTAAAAACAAAACACTTTTTTTGTTTCATCAATATTAATGGGTAACGTTCATTTCTTTTATTTTTTTTATTTTTTTCTCTGTGCATGCTTTTGCCAATTTATATTCCATATAGTGGAATATGTTGAACAATGAAAAAATAACCAGCGCAAATATATCAGCAGAAAAAAAAAATAAAGAAAAAAATTAGAAAAAACAAATTGGCATATAAAAACAAGATTAAATGTGGTCTCTACACTAAGCCCTTTACTCTAACTACTAAATTGTACTTCCCATCCAAATTGACATAACTTATTCCAAAAGTGAACTACATATTGCCATGATGCACGTATATCTTGCACTCAGCTTGTATGAAAAAATAAAAGTTTAGTAGGTGTGGCAGCCTAGGTTTTTCTTTTAGACCCTGCCTTTAAAAATGTTACTACCATTTTAAACATTATTTTATCTGCATTTATTATACATTTGCCATTCTTACTGCATAATTAGATGCAAAATTAATATAAAAACAAACATTTAATTAAGATATTATTATTGGGTTCAAACGTAGCTAATAGATAAGATCTAACAGATAAGATCATACTAGATACTAATTATTACTATCTACATTATAATAACTCTTGGTAGAGATTATTGCTCAAATGTAAATTTAACATTGCCAAGGACATTGGAGGTAGTTATGTATCAATCAAAGTGAAATTTGAAAAGCACACAAGTTCAATACACTTTATACTGTTACCTAGCAACTCTGCAATTTAAAACAAGATTATTTCAAAGGATCCAGAATTGTTACATAATTTTTTTCCTTTTGTATGTTGTTGTTTATTCTTCTACCTTTTAAGCCAGATTTTATGACAGTTGAACATATTGCGTTTTTTGTTTATATATATATATATATATATATATATATATATATATATATATATTTATATATCACTATATATCTCTTTCTATATATCTCTATCTATATATCAATATCTAAATATATATTATAAATATATATACTTTCTAAAAAATTAAAATGAAATGTCCACACAATGTTTTTATTAGCAATGCATATCCTCCAACTCTCTTACTAAGAATTCCTGGTCCTTCCACCGGGGCCACCCAATAGCCAACCTGCAAATAACTAGGGCTGGCAGTGCTGTTCTTAATCTGCAGTCACATTGTACTGTGTTATCAAAATGGATTCACAGCAGTACACAAAAGACCAGGAGCACCAAGCAGCTGCTGGCATCAGTCATGATGATAGTAATCCCTCTACATCATCTGCTGAAGCCTATGTTACAGTGCATAGTGTTTTAAAGTCAGGGAAACAAAATGTAAAAAAACACCTTTTACCTTGGTCAAGAAAAAAAGACCTGTAATTCAGGCAAAGTTATCTGCAGAAAAATATAAAATTGCTAACAAGCCATTCTACACAAACAGTGGCAAGGAAATAATGATGCCTTCACCTTTCTCTATGAGTGCTAGTTCTGCAACTGTCACTGAGGCATCTTCTTGTAAGGTCAGTCATGACCAAGCAGGACCTTGTCATTTGGACTCCAAAACTGGGTCCAAATAATTTTGCGTGTACAAGCCGAGCTGGAAGAAAACAGTAAGACATTACAGGAAAATGTATGTTCAGATTCAGAAATGACACAAATCCCTGAGGAGAGTCTATCCACAAGTGTTATGTGTAATCCTGACTTTTCTGATAGTGTACCCATAAAGAAGGCCCCTTTCAGCATTTCTGCAGATGTGTGCATGAACAGCCCAAGTGTAGTCGGTGATACACTAATTGAGGATGCCACTTTGTAATTACAACAGGACTTGGGGGATATTTGTGTAGCTGACAAGGGCACTAATGAGGATGTTGATGAGGATGATGTTGTTTGTGTAAGTCCTACACCAGTGGAAGCAGTTCTTGCACGTGATAAGAAGAAGGCCATTGTTATGCTTGGGCATAAGACCAAAAAAATCCACCTCTTATGTGTGGAAGTATTTTTACCCAAATACTGACAACAGTTGTCTAGAAATTTGTAGCGTTTGTAAAGCCACAGTCAGTAAAGGTAGGAACCTTAACAATCTAGGAACCTCATCCATGTTACGCCATTTGAATAGAGTTCATGGCAAGCTGTTGGAAAAATTGGAAACCTATGCTAAAAAAATAACAACAAGCAGTCCATCATCAACTAGGTCCCTTCTCTCAGCTAGATCCCGACACCTGCAATCTACACCCACAACACCGTCCTCATCAATATTCTCAGTAGCGATCGGAGTTTGTCCTGCATCCAAGTTGCTAAGGCTAGATGGCTCCTCCACTATCCTGGATTCCTCAGAAGAATTCTTGAGCATTAGTCCCACTGCTGCTGCAGCTGCTGCTGGGGGTGAATCTTCATCAAAGAAGCAGACCAAGAAGAAGACTACTAGTAGTTTACAACAATTGACTGTTAAACAATCTTTTGCAAGAGGAAGCAAGTATGAAAGCTGTCACCCAGTCGCAAAGTGGATTACAGTCATCATGGTAACTATGTTAGTATTAGATCTGCGTCCAATATCCACTATTAATGTAGCTGGTTTTAGACAGTTACTTGAGGTCTTGTAGCCCCGTTACCAAATTCCATCATGACACCATTTTACTAGAAAAGCTATTCCTCACCTCTACCAGAAGGTTCGTAAAAATTTAATTATTGGACTACAAAACTGTGACAGCCAACTGGGTTTGTGATTTGCCTTCACTAGCAGGAACAGCAGGAGCATGTAACCAAACACGTCACATTTTTCAGAGGCAGGCTACTCTGTGTATCACCGGCTTCACTAAGAGGCATACAGCTGACAAAAACTAAGGGATATCATTGCAACATGGCTTATCCCGCTTGGACTCTCCTCAGGATATGTCATTACTGATAACGTCACCAATATTGTGCGAGCATTACAGCTGGGTGAATTCCGTCACTTTCCCTGTTTTGTTCACAAAATAAAATTGGTGGTGCAGAGCTTTTTAAAAAATGACAGGGACGTGCAGAAGATGCTGTCTGTGGCCCGTAAAATATCTGGACATTTCCGGCATTCGGCAACAGCATTTAGGAGATTGCAGCAGCTACAAGAGCAATTTAATTTGCCCTGCCACCAACTGAAGACAAGGTGGAATTCCACCCTGTATATGCTTCTGCAGATGGAGGAACAGCAAAAAGCCATCCACGCTTTCTCCACAAGCCATGACATTGGGAAAGGAGGGGGGATGTATTTTACTCAAGCGCAGTGGAGAATACTTTCTGTGTTGTGCAAGGTGCTGAAACCATTTGAAGTAGTCACCTGTGAATTGAGTTCAAACACTGCTAGCTTGAGTCAAGTGATTCCCTTAATTAGACTTCTGGAAAAGAAGCTTGAGAAACTGAAGGAGATATGCTAAGTATGTCGGACTTGTAGATCAAGTACTTTATTCGCTTCACCAGGATCCAAGAGTTATCAAAATCTTGATATCGGATCATTACATTTTGGCGACTGTGCTTGATTCTAGGTTTAAGAGCAATGTCTTCTCTTTGTTTCCAACTGACCCAGATCTGAAGAGATGCAAGGAGCTCCTGGTGAGCAAGATGACAGCTCAAGTGTTATGTGGCAGAACGGCGTCTCCTCCTTCAGTTTCTTAGTCAACTGCTGCTAGGAAAAATCTTAGCTTTCCCAAGAGAATCAGGGATGATGCAGATGACTCAGCACAACATTTTGACATTTGGTCTGGTCTAAAAGAATTGACCAAAAAGTGACACCTCTGCCGTAACTCCACCTGATCCTACTCTCAACATCCAAAGGATTGTGGAGGATTATTATAATGACAGCATAGAAATAGACTCATCAGTCAGTCCCTTTACATACTGGAAGGAAAAAAAGGAAATTTGGAGACCCATGTACCAACTCTGTTGCACTGCCTAAGCTACCCACCCTCCAGTGTGTACTCAGATAGAGTTTTCAGCACAGCCGGAACCCTCGTCAGCGATCAGCGTAGGAGGCTACTTCCTCAAAATGTGGACATGATGATGTTCATAAAAATGAACTTCAAGTTCCACGAAGAAGGCCTTTCCCGCCACTTACATCAAAATACTGAGACTTCTGTAATTGTGGATTCCAGCGGTGATGAATTAATATTGTCTGAGGATGATGTACAAACTGATCAGGGTGAGGATGAGGCTGAGGATGATGACAACAATATCTTGCCACAGTAGAGTTCATTAACAGCACTGTTATCTTTGGTGCCTTAAGCCCATTGTAAGCTTCTTTTGTGGGGCCCAAACAAGCCAAGCACATCAGCCTCAAAAATGGCACTCCTTGTCCCTGAAGTGCTTGGTTTGCTAAAGTGTGCATGTCCTTTTTAAGATCCAACATAAGGGTGGGTGGGAGGTCCCAAGGACAATTCCATCTTGCACTACTTTTCCTTTCAGCTACCAATGTTACCTACATGTGCTATATACTGTTGTGTGCTTTGCAACAGTATAGCACACAACAGTACATAGACACCCATTGATGATGCAGATGAATCAGCACACCATTTTGACATCTGGGGGTAAATGTATCAAAGTTCAATTTTTTTCAGCGTGTTAATATCCCGGCAATGCGCGGGTAATAACCCGCGATTTTTGACAAAAAGTTCTCAAATGTTTTAAGCTGTGATTTTTATCCTAATCTTCAAAATCGCTGATCATCTCTAGCGATTTGCTGCAATGTCAAACACTCCCTTGTTTAGCTAACTCTCCTGTGCTGTAGCAATGTGATTACTAAAGCCATCACTGTTACGCTGTTCTGCTATACAGCCAGAGGTCCGGCAGCTGTCAAAACTGTAAAACATAGATAAAAGTTTAAAAAAAAAAACATGGGTATTTTCCCACGCTGTCGTGGGAAAAACCTCTAATACTATAAATAGACCTAGCGCATGAACTAAGTTCATTGCGTATCGGAGCTTCTGCACTGTAGAAGCTGTTTGCGGCGGCTCTCCTCTTTTTTTTCTTTTTTTCTTTTTTTTAAGCAAGCATGTTCCAGAGTGGATCTTACAAATCTGGGGCCCTCCTGGCTGAAGAGAAGAAGACTTCAAGCAACAAGGGGGACCTCCTGGCCAAGAAGAAATGAAGACTTCAATCAACAAGTGGGGCTTTTTGCCCAAAAAGAAGAGAAGACATTACAAGCAGGAACTTTTGGATACAAATTCTTTTTGGACTTATCAAGCCGGACTTTGGGAATTGCAAATTTATTTTGGACTAATTCAAGCCGCACTATTGGATACAAATTTATTTTGGACTTATTCAAGCCGAACTATTGGATACAAATTTATTTTGGACTTGGTTTACAACCATTTTAGCATTAAAAGCTGCTGACAACAGATGAACACATCAGCGGTGAGTATTTGGGGATTTATTATTTTTAATAAAAAATATGTGGTATAAAAGAGGGTGTTTAGTGTCTTTATTGGGGTTTTATTATTTTTATAAAATGAATGTGGTTTTAAACAGGGTGTGGTGGTTTATTTAACATTTTCTTTCGTGGAACTACAGGTCCCAGCCAGCCCTGGGTGTCAGGGCATGTTGGCACTTGTGGTTCTCCAAGTGCCAAAATGCCCTGGCTACCATGGGTATGCTGGTGCTTGTAGTTATACAAGTATCAGCATGCTCACACTGTTTATGGCACCCTGGCTGGCTGGGACTTGTAGTTCCACAAAACAAAATGGCTTCCGTTTGTTTTTTTACCCTTTTATCGCCGTTCATTACTCCACACCCACCGCCCAGGGGTGTAGGAAGAGCCCTAGTGCTTTCAGCACTGGGCTGGTCATCCCTAGAGGGGGAGGGGGGCGCTCATTTTTTTCGATGGACCCCACTCTCTAGGGAATCCAGCCCAGTGCTGAACAGCCTGGGGTTGGTTTGTCATTATGGCAGGGGACTCCTGCCACATGTCCCCCTGCTATAGTGCCAACAACCTCGACTGGTTTGCCTAGTGCTGGTTATGTGAAAATCTGGGGGACCCCACGCAATTTTTTTCCCCCGATTTTCACGTAAACCAGCAGTAGGCTGGCAGCACTAGGGTTAATAGTGAATAGAGGGGGACCCCATGCTTTTTTTTTTTTTCTTTAACTTTTATCTATTTTTTACAGTTTTGACAGCTGCAGGGACCTCCGGCTATATAGACTGAGTGTAACAGTGATGTGTTTACTAGAATGCTGCGTGTTGTATCTGGCTCTGTTTGAAAGCAAACTCTCCTGAGTTTGCTTGATCGCAACTTCATACATTTGAGATTTGTATAGCTGCAGTGGCAAACTATCGATTTTGGAAATAGCGATTTTGACAGAAACACAACTCTGGCGATTTTACATCAAATCTCAGGTTCATACATCTGCGAGTTACAACTCTCCCGAGAAAATCGCTGGATTTGCAAAATCGCACATTTACCCCCCGGTCTCGTCAATAGTAAAAGCATTGACCAAAATTAGTGACACCTCTGCTGTAACTCCATCTGATCCTACTATCAACTATCAACATCCAAAGAATGGTGGAGGATTATTTAAATTTTTTTGAACGGTATAAAGACAACAGTTTTATTAACAAAGAACAACGTTGATTGCAGAAGTAGTGTAAGCATGGATGTCTAAAATAGACGTGTATATGTATTACCTTCCACTTTGCTGCTGTTTCATCAGTATTGCACAAAGTGTTTGTAATCTGCACTTTACGTCAAAGGTACCTAACTATATTATAATTTTTGGGGAATTGGGGCTGATTCGAAGCTCAGTGATGGGCTTGCTTTTTGCTGTGAACTACAATGGCTCTTTTTAGTGCATTGTCTGGCACCCTGGATTGGTCTGGGTCTGATAAAAGCACGCATCCTGGTTGGGTCAGCGCTCGTCGCCATGTATTAGCTGTAGAATTACCCCAGTTATCCAAGAAATGCGTGGAGCAATCAAATGAACCATAACATGATCCAAGGACAATTCCATCTTGCACCACTTTTCTTTTCTGACACTGCTGTGTGCCAATGTGTCCTAGATGTGCTATGAACTGCTGTGTGTTTGTGACATTACTCTGTCGCTTAGTATCCAGCCAGGTCGCTGCAGTCTTTGTTTGAAAGTGTATGAAAATTATATTGTGACCTGTGAGGTGACTGAAAATTACTTGAAATTAGTGTTATTGAGGCAAATAATAATGTAGGGGGGGAAAAAGAGCAAAATTATGTGATTTTAGAAAAAAATAGGGATTTTAGAAAAAAAAATAGGGATCCAAAACCAAAACCAAAACCAAAACACGCAAGGGCGGTTTTGCCAAAACCAAAACACGAAGTTAATCCAGATCCAAAACCAAAACCAGAACACGAGGGTCAGTGAGCATCTCTAATAAAAACCCCTCTCAGGGTATTTCTTCCCAGGGTCAGACCTGATGATCTAATAAGTAAAGTGTCTCCATGAGTATTCTTAAAGCTTTTGGATTTTTATTCTCCAAAGCACAACAAACAAAAATAATTTGCATTGTTCTTCGATTCAATAGAGACCCTAACCCTTGGTTCTCTAGTTCTACAAGTGCCAGAATACTCTGCAGCTATGAGTATGCTAGCACTTGTAGTTCTACAAGCATCAGCATACCCAAGCAGCTTAGGTCTGCCAAGGCTTGCTGGAATCAGCACTGCACTGCAGGAATACCCGCTGGCACAGGCTGTTGGGTGGAGTCTTAGTGCATGTACTGTGGCACACTATAAATAAAGGTTAATAATAATAATAATAATAATAATAATAATAATAATAATCTGACACCAGCCTTAAGGATTAAGGTTCAAAAGCTACAACAAACCTGGCTGCCTCACTCTTTCTATTAGGGAGGGGTGGTGAAAGCTTTTATTATTACTTTTTCAAACTGAATTGATACACTACTATAATGATTACCTCTTTCCACTCTCGCCTACAGGACTTCCGAGCTGCTGCCCACCTGTGGAATGGTTTCTCATGCCCTCCAAGGCTCCATGCGTGCCCTTAAAACTAATTTCTTTATTCAAGTCTATCAACCCTCTTCCTAACTCTTTTGTCTTGGCTATCACCACCACTCCCCCACTCTGTGCCACCCTCTATGTGTCTTTCCCTTCCCTTTAGGATGTAAGCTCTCATGAGCAGGGCCCTCTTTCCTTGTGTCCTCCTTCTACTATTCCATTACCCTCTGTACCTCTAGGACAGCTTCCCTAGCCCTGTTTTCTTGAGCCCAGGCCTAATTCACATTGGACATTACCATCACTCTCACTCACTGTCCCTTAAATAACTTGATCTGCATTACCAGGTTATCTGTGTTGTATTTGTTAAAGAGTAGATGTCTTGCGTTTCATTTGTTTTTCATGTATAATGTAATGTGTTATGGATTGTTGCTGTTTATTGAATACTAGAGTAAATGTCTTGTACGCCGCTGCAGACCTTTTGTGGCGCCATATAAATAAAGGATAATAATAATAATAATTACCTACTTCCACTCTATGACCGCTGACTTCATTCATTTAAACCTTGGGGTTTTTCTCCTACGTATTGCTCAGTATAGCCTCCTTTATGTCCTAAATTAATCATGAGAATCAAGGAACATTGGAACTGGCTTTAGTATCTGTGTGTTTGACGATTGTTATTACATTGCTGAAAGCACGCATAGAGAGACTTCTGTGGGGGAGGCTCCAGAACTCGGTGAATGCTGTGAGGAGTGCCAGAGATGCTGAGTTCATGAGAGTTCTATATAAGCCATTGATGCAGTGTGTAGTAAACCTGGCCTGTCAGTGAGTCGAGAGCAAGTGATGTGAAGTTTGGCACGGGAAGCCACTAGAAGGGTTTTATGCAGCAAGTCTACCCCTGAGATGCTACTGGGTGACAGTTGGCAAAAAAAATACAGACCCAGTGCTAAGTGAGAGCAATAGGGACTTACAGAGACTAGCAGTGTAGACGTCAGAAGGTTGAGAGGCAGAAGCAGAGAATGTCAGCTCTTGAGACCACCAGCATAAGCACATGTGTTACATGTGTATTGTAAATAAGGACTGTGCAGGAGAGAAAACAAAGGTATTGAACTCTACATTTATTTAATCCTGAAACTGAGCTAGCTGTAAAAATACTGATGTAGAGGTAGGTGCCATGGAAATGCACATACACCCCACTGCCAGTGAACAGGGGGCTACTTATTGATTTTCCATTTGACCTTAATTAATGTTAGTTTACAACTCTTATCATTTTTGGACTGTACAAGCCACCTTCAGTCTTTACAATTAGATTATTAAGCAAAACTGTTTGACTGATTATCAGTTTATCACTTGTACAAGTATTTTTGCTATACACAAATGAACGGAGCTAGCCAACAGATTGCCACGATGAATGATGAAATTGTTCTTAGATTCTTCATTTTCCACATACACTGGGACAGCAGATGCCTGTTTTCTTTAGATGAAGGAACTCGTGCTTTCTAAAGACTCACATCCTACTAAATTGCTTTTTACTTCACTTTCTGTTTGCAAACTAACAAGGATTAGACTTGTTGATTCTCCCAATGGGCACATTAACCCAATCTAGGCACAAACAAAACATCTGTCAAGATTTCTTGAACATCAAACACTGGCAGAAAACTGACACATGAAGGAAACATACTAGACAGGCAGGAATTGCCCCCGGAGGCTGATCACTCTTGTGAACGACTTGTTAGGATGGATCTGTTGGCTGTTGAAAGTGGCCAGGGAGTTTTCCACAGCTGTTGCTAATGAGATATTCATGTAAGTTGCCTGGCTCTTCAATATGTAAATCAGTTTTTAAGACCGCTATACTTGGGTTTAGGAAATAATCGCTGAGGAAAATAGCAAGTCATTTCCAGTTATGTAAATTAATTAAATGGGAGTATCCTGCAACTAATAACAATTATGTTACAAAAGCGGACCTGTCATATGTATATAAGACATAAAAAAATGTTTCTAGTTGACTGTGTATTAAAAAGAGAGCTTTTGTCATTTCCTTATCTATCCTCGACTTATTTTAAGGGGACAGGAGGAATTTTTACTTTTATATTACTAAAATGCAGACAGTAGGAATGCAGGATAAAATAATATAACTGTAAGAAATATCAGGTGTAATAGCGGAGGTATGAGACACGAGAGACCAATTAGCGCACTTATTGCACACTGCAAATACAACTTGGTTTTATGGTACACCCAGTGCACAAGGAGGTTCACATCAGACTCCTCTTGCTACACACATCTATGCTTCAATAACACTGATATACAGTTAAAATGAAATCCACTCACCTCTTTGATATGGGGGCTGAGATGATTTCAGCTGCATTTCAGTGTTGTTTGAAACATAAATGTTAGTGTAGGACTTACAAACATGAAGACGTTGATGTGGGTTGCAAGCTTAAATGTTGTGAGCAAAATATGAACTAATACCAAATGCTTTCATTTTGCTAGATATATGCAGATTTGCAATAGTAAGGATAATTGCTGACAACAACTTTGATTTTCTATTGAGGCTCTGGTACGCGGTTGTCATAGGGAGATAACAACAATAGAAGAAGATGAAGATGTAAAGCTACAAGAATATGATGAAAGAGAACGTCATCATTGATGTCAAAGATTTCATTCATCATTGAGAGTGGTTGATTGTTCTGTGCTTTATTAAATGTGTTGTTACGAGTCCCCCTTGTTCCACATACACTGTAAATATTAAAAGTTTAGCACTTTTGGTATCATGTGAAGAGTTTCCTAAAGATATTTCCAGGTTTGCCTGAGCCAGCTGGTAGGAGCCATGTACTGAACAGAAAAGTAGTTTGTACACTCTAGTGGTAAAACAGATCCACACAGAGTGCAAGAGTAAGTGATCTCCAGGATGCCCTCCCATCAGACAAAATAATAGTATTAAACAAACAGAGGTCAACAATGGCACCGATGACATGGGTGAAGATCAACCACAGTATTCCTTACGGCGATATTACCACAACATATTGTATTCTTGCCAGCAACATCTATATGATTATTATATTTAATTGTATAGCATTTATTATGCCTAACATCATAGGTTGACTTTCTACGACACAGATCTACAGACACAAGCCCCCATCTATTAAAAACATTGCCTTTTAAATTCCATCCTTTCGATCAGATAGTAAAATGTCACACAACCTGTCACCTTTCAACTATATATGACAATGTCTAACACACCATCACAAAATGGAACAAAATTATATACCCGGGTGTTAAGGCTCAGCCTCAATTTCCATTGCACCCTACTCAGCCATGTGAACTATGTCACACCAAACCAAACTTTAGATTATAGAAATGAGATCTACAATCTAATGAAACAAAGGTCACTGGTCCAACCGGCAAGAAAAGGCATCACAAATCAATCGACAATAACTAATTCACATTACCTTGGTATCCTGCATTCCCGAATTGTTAGCTATGAATGTCAAAATAATGGGGCTGATTCATTAAGGAATGCAAATGCCGAAAAGTGCCATAGTTTGTACAAAGTTGCTCTGCACATGCCCAGAAACGGGCTACATGCCAGATAACGCAAGTGCATGCAATTAAACTTCTAACTCACAGGTCACTTATGACAGCCTATGATTGCATGGGTGGAACGGGGAAGGGAAAGGGCAGACGCATGTTGCCAAACTACAGTAAAGGCGTACACAACCAGATATGGGCGAATCAAGCTCCACCATACACAGAAGTACACTCCTTTTAAAACGTAAGGTTTGCACCTGGTACAGGTCAGGTGTAAGTGACGGGTGGTAGTGATGACTAAGCCTGGCATAAATACACGCACACTTTTGGAATGATTGTCAATTCACTTACACACCTGGCACCACTCATCTTATAACAATATAACATCATGGCAGGGGTACGCCACTTTGTCATGTCGATTCAAAATAAAAAACTAAATAAATAAAACTGATGAGTGTCACATGGGCTTCTCAGTAGCAAAAAAAATATTTTGTTTCAAACACATGGCATATGCTAGCATGGGAGGATGCTTTAAATTGACTTACCGATCCTTTTTTAAATTGTTGTTCAATGCGAGACTTAAGAAATACACCTAATGAAACCTCATTTGCATTATTTCAAATGTTTAGACATAGTTCCATACATTGGGCAATGCGGCTTAAAATGTTAGGTCTGTTGCCTATGTGATGCAATTTATATACATGTTGCATACATTATCTTTTATTGCTACAGATAACCCTTGCAGTGCATTCCACCGAGGCTGGAGGAGCAGCTGATGCCGAAGGCAGTTCAGCAGGAGGAGCAGAAGATGGCAGTGGGGCAGGAGGAGCAGCAGATGGCAGTGGGGCAGGGGAAGCAGCAGATGGCAGTGGGGAAGGAGGAGCAGCAGATGGCAGTGGGGCAGGGGGAGCAGCAGATGGCAGTGGGGCAGGGGAAGCAGCAGATGGCAGTGGGGAAGGGGGAGCAGCAGATGGCAGTAAGGCAGAGGGAGCAGCAGATGGCAGTGGGGCAGGGGGAGCAGCAGATGGCAGTGGGGCAGAGGAAGCATCAGATGGCAGTGGGGAAGGAGGAGCAGCAGATAGCAGTGGGGAAGGAGAAGCAGCAGATGGCAGTGGGGCAGGGGAAGCAGCAGATGGCAGTGGGGAAGGAGGAGCAGCAGATGGCAGTGGGGCAGGGGGAGCAGCAGATGGCAGTGGGGCAGGGGGAGCAGCAGATGGCAGTGGGGAAGGAGGAGCAGCAGATGGCAGTGGGGAAGGAGGAGCAGCAGATGGCAGTGGGGAAGGAGGAGCAGCAGATGGCAGTGGGGCAGGGGGAGCAGCAGATGACAGTGGGGCAGAGGAAGCAGCAGATGGCAGTGGGGAAGGAGGAGCAGCAGATAGCAGTGGGGAAGGAGAAGCAGCAGATGGCAGTGGGGCAGGGGAAGCAGCAGATGGCAGTGGGGAAGGAGGAGCAGCAGATGGCAGTGGGGCAGGGGGAGCAGCAGATGGCAGTGGGGCAGGGGGAGCAGCAGATGGCAGTGGGGAAGGAGGAGCAGCAGATGGCAGTGGGGAAGGAGGAGCAGCAGATGGCAGTGGGGAAGGAGGAGCAGCAGATGGCAGTGGGGAAGGATGAGCAGAACATGGCAGTGGAGCAGGAGGGTAAACAGGAGGATTATATTAATGAGGGCAAACTGGTGAGTAATGGTGATTTGGGTAATCTAGTGGGTGATAGTAATAAGTGTAAACTGGTGGCATGGGACAGAAGGGGAAAAAGGTGACACATGGAGCAGGAGGGGCAAAATGTGGCATAGGGAAAGAAGGGGCATAAGGTGGCAGGGGCAGGAGGGTGAAAAGTGGCACAGGGCATGAGAGAAAAAGGTGGAAGAGGAGGGGAAAAAAGTGCCACAGGGGCAGGAGGGTAAAAATGTGGCACAGGTGCAGGAAGGAAAAATGTGGGATAGAGGCAGGAGGTGGATTCTGGAGGTTACTTGAAATTATATTTGTGAACTTCTCCCAAGTGAAATGGATTAGTGGGAGTGTCTTATTTATTTGAACCACAGCAGCATGGTGGCTTTGTGGTTAGCACTTCCACCTCACATCACAAGGGTCATAGGTTTGATTTCCAACCATGGTCTCATCTGTGTGGAGTTTGTATGTTCTCCCTGTGTTTGCGTGGGTTTCCCCCGGGTGCACCTGTCTCCTCCCACACTCCAAAAACATCCTAGTAGGTTAATTGGCTCCTATTAAATTGACCCTAGTCTTTCTGAGTGTGTGTATATTAGAAAATTTAGACTGTAAGCACCAATGAGGCAGGGACTGATGTGAGTTCTCTGTACAACGCTGCGGAGTTAGTGACACTATATAACTAGATGATGAACCATATTTGCCTACAAATTAGAATTACTTTCATACATTTTTTTAAAAAAATATATATATATCTTTGGGCCTGATTCATCAAGGAACGCACACTGAGCGCAATGTGAGTTTGTTTCAAAACTCATGTAAATTGGGTATACGTATGCCCAAATTCAACAAGAAATGAATGTGAAGATACGTGTGCTGATTAATACCCGTGTTTTGGTTTTGGTTTTGGATCTGGATTAATTTTGTATTTTGGTTTTGGTTTTGGTTTCAATTTTGGCAAAACCGTCCTCGCGTGTTTTGGTTTTGGTTTTGGCTCCCTATTTTTTTTTCTAAAATCTCTATTTTTTGCTAAAATCGCAAAATTTGGCACTTTTTTGTTCCTAAATTATTATTAACCCCAATAACTATACTTTCCAGTCATTTCCAGTAAAAAAAATTCAAGTGACAAGAACACTGCTACCCCTCCTGTTTCTGTATGAGCAATGGCACTGGAGACTGGAGAGTGACAAGAACACTGCTACCCCTCCTGTTTCTGTATGAGCAATGGCACTGAGCAATGGCACTGGAGACTGGAGAGTGACAAGAACACTGCTACCCCTCCTGTTTCTGTATGAGCAATGGCACGGAGCAATGGCACTGGAGACTGGAGAGCAGGGCCGGACTGGCCATCTGGCACTTCTGGCAAATGCCAGAAGGGCCGATGGTCAGAAGGGCCGGTCTGATCTGTCAGTGCACTGACCGTGCACTGCACGGTGTGTGCACTGACACTTCCTGGTCACATGTGGAGAGTAACAAGAACACTGCTATCCCTGTTTCTGTGTAAGCAATGGCACTTGATCTTCTGGGGAAGGAGGGACTTATGGAATCCAAAACCTGCAAGATCCGACAACGCAACAATGCTATTTTGCCTCGATTCCAATACGAGGCCACGCAAAAGTACCGAGCTGGCTCGCGAGCCTATGCGGATCCCCTAAGTTCGGGTGAGTTCAGTTTTCAGAAAACCGAGACTGAGCATCTCTACTAAAAACGCACTACAGTTAGTTTTTATTAGCTTTTATGTTCAAAGATTTTATATTTTCACTGTCTGTTTTTTATTTTAAAAACACACTTTTTGTGTGTGTTTAATTTTTTAAAAGCAAATGGTTTTTTGATATCACGCAATATCATGTAAATACACCTTGCAACAATACAGAGTTAATATGCAGGGTTAATATGACAATTATGTCATGATACATGCAGTGTTTAGAAGTAATCTACTATATAAATGCCTAGTGGTGGGGTGGGGAAAAAAAAAAACAAGCTGCAGCGCCACCTGCTGGGCAGAGTTATACACTGACCTATATATTTCTTGAAGGAGAAGTGACAGTTGGGAGTGGTTGGTGGTTGCCGGGGGTGACAGTGGGGAGTTTTTAACACCTTAAGTAGCTTGATGAAGGATGTGGCGATGAAGATGAAGGATGAGGTGATGGAGAAAAATGATGAGGTGGTGACATGTGGACAAAACCACGTTAAAAATGGGCGCTTGCGTCGGGAAGTAACGCTCTTCCCCTGAGGAGGCCTGGGCTAGGCCCAAATGCATGACAAGAACCTTTTTAACACCTTAAGTAGCTTGATTTGACTAGAATGCATGAGTATCATGCACGGGTTAACTTGTAATGTATATGAGGGTAATGAAGGAATTGCAGGCCTGTGCATTCTTCTGTCAATCAGGAGGAAAGATGCATGTAGCGCAAAAAGGTAAGTCAGCTGGTGTATCATGGAGGAAACATACATATGCCTGATTTACGTGTATTTATTTTTAAAAATGCACTTTACGTTTGTTTTGCATTCGTTAATGAATTAGGCCCAATATGTACAAAACAGTGTCTGCCAAGGAGGGAAGGAAAACAATAATCGCCCTATCTTCTGGCAACTAAGAACTCAGCTACATTCTGCACCTGACATGCCATGCTACCCAATGGAAACACAGATTTCCGGCAGCCCTTGCTATGCATGCTTTTTTGTAAATCATTTTTAAATATTTAAGGACTAACCATCTCAAGAACAAATTTTTGAATCCAGGCATTTCATTACTATGCACTATGTGCAAAGGAGATGGCAGAAAAAAAAGACATTAGAATTCTAGCTTAAGAAGGATGCCCTCTATCACTGTGACTTGTGGAGATAGCAGTGAATACCATAATAATTGCTCTTTCATGTTTTTAAAGAGCTGCTAATCAGAGAGTCGAAATCGATCCAATATGCAAAAGCATCTTCTAGCATCCAGAAAAGTATATATAAAAGTTACTCTGCCCTGAGAGGTGGCAGAATATTTAACTCTGCTTGAGTCATTTATGATGAGTAGGCCCAGTATACCATAAATCCAGAATTGGACCTGAATTTGCTCTGCAAATTGCGATGGTGATTTTGCATGGAAATATAACCCTTGCTCACCTGTGTATGATGCGGGAGTGTGTCTTCATTATATGACTCCTAGGTTGCTCACTGATTGTAACACAGTGTCTTCCTTCTTCGAATTATATGGGTTATAATGAGCAAAGAGTCCATGCATACAGCTTTGGTAAAGATGAAACAGACTATAGAGATGAGGCAGGTAGTGCACAGACACCGTTGCTGGAAATAATGGTTGTCAAGTCAACTTCTGTGGTAAATAAATTACTATGCATTTATTTGCATGGCAATATATGTGCAGTTTATCCTCTCCCCATAAATCCCAAGGACACATTTCAACATAAATCACTTATGCACTTTCAAGTGCTGCAGCATAACCAATTATGTATCATCCTACCAGCTCTCAGGCTTATCTGGAGATATCACATCTCATCTTAAGCTGACACTAACTGGGGTTATAATAGGTGTTTCCCCTTTATACTCTGTGGCTTGTAGGGTAGTTGATTGAGGTTCTCCTAACCCGAGCTGGCAAATCTCTTACTAACCTCTCTTCACTAGACTGGGTAATCATGTGTATTGGGTTGCTCAGGTTATATCTCACAGGTGTCACAGAAATCTCTCTCAGCAGAGCTGTAAATGAGACTGCTATCACACCAGGCATGGCCCCAGATATACATGTGTGGCTGCCAGAGCCAGGGCCGTCGGAGTGCTGTATGAACGTTGGGGGAGGGTCCATCATACCATTAGTGAAGGTAGATGGACTAAGGAGCACCTGTGCAGTACAGCACAGGACCAGGGTCAGATTAAGGGCCACATGGGCCTGGGGCTGAAAATTATAAAGTGTCTGTTGTGAGAAGTGCTGCCCCACCTGAGGTGTGGCCAGTGATGTGTGAGTGTGACCAGATGTGTGTGGGTGTGGCCAGCACCATGGAGGTCATAGCTTGCACTTCCCTCCAGCCATCTACATCTCTCTCCCATCCTTCCTTATATAAAGAGTGCAACACAAACTGGTTCACACAGCATGTATGTAAAGTGAAGAGTGGAAATATATCCCAGCTGTTCCTCATGCTGGGACAAGCTCTTGGCTTCGCTGCCTAGGTGTAATCCTTGACTCGCACCTATCCTTTCTTTCCCCACATCAACTCTATATTTACATCATGCAGCATACAGCTAAAAAACATTTCCAAAAGACGTACATATCTCACACAGGACACTGCAAAAACTTTAATTCATGCACTCATCATTTCCCGCATCGACTATTGCAATTGCTGGTCTTCCCAAAATCAGACTCAAACCCCTACAATCTATTTGGACACAGCGGCCAGATTGATTTTCCTTGCAAATCGTCCTTCCTCTGCAGAACACTCTGTCAGTCTCTATATTGGTTGCCTGTATTTCAAGGAATCCAATATAAAATTCTTCTACTAACATACAAGGCCATCAACAAAATTGCACCAACATACATCTCCTTACTTGTCTCAAAATATCTCCCAACTCGACACCTTCGTTCTGCACAAGATCTGAGTTTCTCTTCCACTCTAATCACATCCCCCCATTCCCGGTTACAGGACTTTTTTTAATGCTGCACCTACTTCATGGAATTTGCTCCCTCGCACAATAAGACTTTCCTCTAGTCTTCAAACCTTCAAGCATTTTCTGAAAACCCACCTCTTCAGGCAAGCTTATAATATTCTACCCTTTTAATCTCCCTAGGTTACTATATTATCACCCTCTACATAGCTAAAACAAATCGAAAAACCTCTGACCAACATTGTTGTGTGACTGATCATACAGCCCACTAAATAATTCTAATTTCTGTGCAGAAGCTGCAGCCCCATCAGGCTCATTGTTAATCCGTCCCTGCACAGGACTCTCCTCCCTGAGGCCAGACTGCCCACACACCAGCTTTTTGCTGTTCGTCTGTCTGGAACCCAACATCCTCTTCTCCAGCCCATCAAGCTGCATGTTCATATGAAGTGCTCAGCAGAGGGATCTCCTCCACATGGGCAACCCACCAGTTGAGAGCTGCCTGTACTTCAGCTTTTTAGGTACCCTCAGCATGTGAGTTTCTCCCTCTGTGAGTCTCTGTCTCCCCCCCAGCTACTGACTCTCCGATATCCCCTCCGGCTTCTCTGTCTCCCCCGCCCCCTACCTCAGCCTGTGAGAATAGAGTTGGGGTTGAATAAGGCTTAGTTATGCAATGTGAATACTATTCATTTAATGTTGCGGCTGAGACAGGGAAAATATGCCTATTTATTAAATGTGAAAAATATTCAAGAAGCCTTGATTATTAAACATGTGTACTTTCATTTGATGTCAGGGCTGGTTAGAGGAGTGAAGCCTAGAGTGTTTAGTCATTACTTTCCTTGTGGTGAATAATCTCTTTTCCAAATAGGGCCCCAACAGGATCCAATCATGCAGCAAGCAAGCTTAAGACACCATAAGCACCACCAGGAAGTCAAGCTACAAGAACAGTTTGGAGAGAGAGGCACAGGGCTGGAGAACCATCCAGTGCATGTAAAGGGCTAGACACCCCCAGAGTAGGATAGCTTCCTCTCCACCGGCAGTGTACGCCGTTGGGAGACAGAATCTTTTCCCACCAAGATTGGGGGGCATCAGTGGTTTCTTTTGCCCAGGGCACTAAAAGTCCACAAGGTCAACTGTTCTATAAGGTCCTGTAATCCCAAAGTCGATAAATGCTCTGCTATTACACTCAACTTTGATTCACTTTCTCTCGACATGGAACCTCTCAAAACTCAATTCAAACTTACACTCAGTCTATCTGTCTCTTAGAACTCCTAGGTCTTCATGTGTCCCACAGAAAAGCATCGCTTACACTTTTATGCCATATGCCAGAATATGCAACCTTTGGACAATATTGCTTGGTTTGGGGGATTCTTACAGCATCTGCCTTCCGCTTTTTAAAAATACAAGTGAAACATACAAGACACTGATACGAAAAAGTAGCCAAGGTCAAACACTCTAACAATTTTGCCTCGTGTTCAATATTCAGAATCCGCCAAAAGCTGACATTTTTTTTGAATACAAATTGACTACTATAAAAATATATTGTATTCAACTCTCATACAATTCAATCTTATCTTAGCTGTAGTGGCTTTTACAAACAATTGCTTTATTTTGGGTCACTGCTGGATATCGCTCTTATTGCAATATCACATTATATGCTTGCTATCTGTAGCTAAAATACAGTCAAGTTGTAAAGAAAAAGGCAATAAAACCAAAGCAGAGAGACAGATGAAAGGATTCTGAGTTAGAATTTTATGACACAACAGTCAATTACATGTTATTAAAGCAATAAGGGCTGAACTAAATTAAAATTAACTTGTATTTTATAGCAAAGCTCTCCGTGCAGACAAAAGCATATAATTGAAGTCTAGTGTGTCCATAATAAGAACAAAAATATATGGCATATTAAGGGAATAAAGACAGTGTATAATTTACATTTGAAAATGTAATTATAATTCAGTGTTTTCAGCATTTTGTTTCCTTTTATGATGTTTTATTTAATTTGTGATTGGAAATAAGGCACACCAAATACTAAAGAGATATATAGGGATTGTAAATTAAAAACAGCAGGTCAGTGGAGCATGGGATTTTATGTAATGTGGTGCTCGGAATTCATATGAAATAGTAACAAAGACTATTCATATCTAGAAATTGTCAGGGCTGCGAGCTGGATGGAGCTACTGACCGGTATTGGCACTACTGTACAAGGAGGCGCGGAGTCTAACGCACCCCTGGTTTTCGCTAGGGACCCCCGCAAGGAGGTTTGAACTTTGCTGCAAGGGATGCGCAGGTCGCGGTTCTCCAAGACAGTCACAGGTGTCATAGCGTATAGGGTAGTCAGGTCAAGCCGGGTCAAACCAAGAGGACGATGCAGTACTGATGGAGAATCACAAGAATGGACAGAAAAGCCGAGGTCTAGCCAGGAGAGCAGTCAAGCAAGCCGGGTCAATACAGGAAAGGAAGCAAACATGCAGAGAAGGCTGGAGATAGGAATGGACCTGATACTCTGACACCATAATGGTGCCATAGTCAGATTTATATAGAGGGACTAAGGGAATGATTGGTCGGCGATCAGGGTGTCATAGACCGCCGACCAACGCTAGAACATAGCGTCCCGTTGCCTGGCAATGGGGCGCGCTACTGCGTCTGCCCAAACGGTGCTTCCAGATGGCAGCGGGAGAGAGCTTCTCTGTTGTTAGGTGACAGAGCTCCCTCAGCTGGAAATGACAGGTGGCCATCCACGTTTCCTGATCGCGATCTGGGGACGGCGCCTGAAAGAAATGGTCAGTAGTGGTCTGTACAGAAAGCTGTCCTAAGAATTTTCTATTTGCTTGTCACTTGAATTTTGTTGGTTGCAAGATGACATTAAAGGTGGAAAAAGGTCTGACATTATTTATCTTGAATTCAGGCTTTACATCACAAGAACCTGCAATTTCCAGATGTGTGTGTAGGCTTTTTATATCCACTATATGTCTGTTAAAAGAGTTGTCCAGATGGAGGTTTGATAAGCCAGCCATTGGTGAGAGCAAGTATTATGTCTATAATTAAATATCCTGATGTTACAAAAGGTTACACACAGCATGACAGACCTTCTTCACCTGCACTAGATTCCAACATCAACCACCTGCTGCAAAAATCTGTATCAGGCTTCATCAACTTTATTGTTTTGTTGTCCAGTGGCCTCTGATCTAGGACATTTAATCTATTATTTAAGGTAATCTCGAGATCCCATTTTCCTGAATCCCAACTGATGTCTTCAACATGCACAGTACCATCTGTTGCTGAATTCCATCTTTATAGCCTGTCATGATAAAAGCCTACTCTGGATAATTGAGAAAATATTATAATAACATTGTAATGATTTAGCCATAAATCTGAAGGTACTTTAGATAAAATGGTTTTCAGCAAATCTCTCTGTATAAGCAAACAATGGGTTAATATATTTTGCTGAAGGAAAGCTGCATGCTTCAGGGTCCTGTTTTTTTTCACCTTACCATGATTATTTACTTGGAGATGCCTTGTTGTCACAGAAGAGCTATCATTCTGTTTTTATTGCCCAATCAAGACTCTCAAGAATCATAACAGCTTGGGTAATATTCTCTTGGGTCACTCCAAGTTCAGTGTATAATCTTTATTGGAAACATAATGGATCACACATTTTCCATAATCCATGTTAGAGAAGATCTCTGTGTAAATTTTTAAATTTGTAACTGATGAAAGTGGTCAGATAATATATGTCAATGACATATACAAGTCTCATAAGGAACATATAAGGATAATGTATTTCCCAAGGAATCAATATAACATAATCATGTTTCATATGTTACTATGCAGAAATTCATAACATGTTTAGTGGAACTAAAGCCCTATCTCTGCTATGTTTCAGAAGAGATTTATAATATACTGTATTTTTAGTCCCCATTACTAGAACTGTTCATGATTAAAAGGGCAATAAAGCAGTTGTAAAATAGATTAGTGTATCAGTACACCTAATTAGTGATGTCACTGATGGGGGGATTTTGCAAAGAAGTAAATTAAAAAAGTAATGGAATGATTTTATTAATTGTCATCTTTTTGGGAGAGAGACTGCTACTGAGAATTGTCCACATTCTATCATTCCCACAGGTGGCACCTGAAAAATTATGTGACTGCAATTGTTCTATTTCTGATTTCTATTGTTTTTAAGAAACTGTTTTACATTATTTGCATTTGATATTTCTTTTTACTACAATTTGCTATCACCATGTTTATTCAATAAGCATTGTGACTTTTGTCATATTTAATCACATTTCATACTGTTCTGTATTTCAGTTCTTAAAAAATATATGTGTCATGCAGCCTTAGTTTTTAGAACATTAAATCCATGCAGTGTATTGTTTAGTTTAGAGTAACTCTGTTAACTTAGCTTGTGACTGCAGTCAGGGAGTAACTGGAGTTTTTTCCAAAGATTTTCCGCTCTTTATCTGAATATTAGTGGTGGTAGTACTTGACGTTCAATAGCGTGTGTAATGTAGAATTTTGGAAGCTTATAGTCATTTTTAGACAAACCAGGTGATTTTTATTTTGATTAACCCTCTCACATGCACATGTTATGCATGCCTAAATGGGTCTTTTTGTACACTTTCTACACTCATTATATCATTAGTGTCATTATATAACTGAAGCACCATTTCAATTGTTTTAAATTTAATTTGACTAAATTCCCTTATTATTTACAAGACTGACAACATTTGCTGTTGTTTATATTTTTAAGGAAAAATCATCAAAACTCATCAGAGCAAATGCTGACATTCTTTTGTTATATTTATCTCATTTGTATTTGTGTTATTTTTATTACTTACTTTTTATTACTTACTATGCTGTAGATAGTATTGTTGGTGATACTGGGATACATACCAGTCGGTACTGTATTATAAAATAACAGACAATACAATCCATTTTCAGCTTATATACTTGTCCAATGTGCTGAATAAGGCTTGCTTTGAAAACAAAAAGCGCATAGTTCCTCTTGTTATACAGTTCTACGTCATAGAGAATAAAACTGTGAAAGGATATGATTTGCAATGTCTGGTTTGTTTTTATGTTTGTATGATATCAAGTTATTTATTTTATTTGTATTATGCATTTTATTACCATTTTGTAATTATTAAAGCTAATTTATGAACCGCAAAAACTGCGGACACTCAATGCTTTCTTATGTGCGCAATCAGGTCAATTAGTCTGCCAAATTAATTTCAAGGTGTTTCTTACTTGTGAAACTGCTGGCTCCTACGCCTCCATGTCAATGATTAACTAGGAGTGATTTCACAGCCCAGAGCCACACTTCCAGTCTGACTGCTGAAGCAGAAGATTCAGCTCTGCACAAATGAAGAAGCAACCAGTAGGACACTCCTGAGCCCACAGGACCCTACTAGCCTCTTTTGACTACTATTCAATGAGTGATCTATATACATTAAAAAGAGCATTCTGGTGATATCGTTAAAAAGCAAAGAGCATTTTATCAATGTATATAAAATACAGAGAACATTCTAGTGACTGCTATACAATAGAGAGAAAATTCCAGTAACCTTTATACAATACAGGGCATTCTATTAATATCTATAAAATGCACAGAACATTCTACATATCTCTATATACAATACAGATAGCTTACTAGTGACTGATATACAATGGAGATATCATTCTAGTGATCTTTATACAATGCAGAGAGCATCCCAGTGACCGCTATACAATACAGAGAAAATTCTAGTGATCGCTATACAATTCACAGAGCATTATAGTAAGGAGGATGTGAGATCACCTCACCAAGCAGAGCCAATGAGAGACATATCCCACCGCAGCCACTGAACCTGTCAAAGAGAGGAGAAGTCTCTGTAAGAGCGAGTACAATGTGGAGAAGTCCTGCAAAGAGAGGCAAAGACATAGAGGGCAACACCATTTTAGTGAGACTAAAATAATAGGAAGAGCTGCAAATGCAGGAGAAATGATCATAGAAAGCTCCATTCTAACAGACAGAGATGACAACCTTACAGAGAAAGTTGCCAGTGTTGCCAAAAGAGCTCCAATCTATCAAGGAAAGCTGCCAAGTTACTAAGAAAACTGCCAGAATCACAGAGGATACTGCCAATCCAAGAGATTAGTGTTATTGTCAGAGAGTAAATTCCAGAGATCCAGTACAAGCTGGCAGAGGTACCAAGGTAGTCCAAGTAAAGTCCATAGGGAGTCCAGGTCAAATTAGTAGGTACTAAGGAAATCCAGGTGCAGTCCAAATGTCCACTTAAACTTTATCAAAGATTGAATCTCTTACCTTTTACCCACTATTTATCAAGTTACACAACTTTTTGATAAATGTGCCAAGTGGCTTTTCCCCCTTTTCTAGCGTGTGTCATCACCAGGCATTTATATGGAGTCGAACGTGTATTTCCCGAGTCAACCCCAAAGAGAGAGATTACCATTACCATAATATTTACCACCCATTCTCCGTCCAGGTTCTCCAAGGTGTCCAGCGTTGCAGGAACTACATAAACAATACAGGAAGCATACTAGTGATCTCTTTTCATTACAGATAACAGTCTAGTGAACTCTAAGCAATATATAGAGCATTTTAGTTAACTTTATTTTATACAGAGAGCATTCTAGTGATACAAAACAGAGCATTCTAGTAACCAATATAACGTATAGAAAGCATCTTAATGACCAATATACAATAAGAAAGCATTTTCAAAACTCATACAACATGGAAAGAGCATCTAAATGATTGACATACAATACATTTTAATAAACACTATACTATACAGACAACTTTTTGCCTACCTCTATACACTACAGAGAGTAGTCACTAGTCAAAATACAATTCAAACTACCTACAATGGCATTACTATTAAGAGACAAGACCTATTGTGGCCTTACTATACAGATACCAGATCTCTGGAGGCTTTATAATACAGGCCCCCTTATCATTGATGGTGACAAAAGGAAGACGGCAGATCTCTGGTGGTGAAGCAAGTTAATACATTTTTGGACCGTATATGCATATGTCCTTTATTCTACACTTCCTTCCTCCATTAATTTTAATGGGAAAAAGTAGGTTGTAAAAGACGACGTAAAAAATAAGGAAAGTAGTGTTAGTTATACCTTCTGATGTTACTAAAGGTGTTCAGCGGTATTAATGTGGATGTTAAGATACAGCGCTTTTGAACTTAACAGGTTGCTGTTTATTTAAAGATGATAACAACAAATGAATGCAGTTACTCACAGTTGCTTGTAGTACGAAAATATTTAGGCAACAACAGTTGCAGCAATCAGGCAAAACAGATTATATGCAATACACACTTGCATCTAGATATGCTGGTGGTGATGCACTCTTATGGAGATATACAGATGCAGGCAGGTTTGCTATATATATATATATATATATATATATATATATATATATATATATATTGTGGCACGAGCCTGCTACTGCTGAAGCACACGCGAACAACTTCTTCCTTTTTATGTAGTTTTATTGTCAGGATGGTAAATGTTTTGACACCGTACAGATTTCACAGCAATACTTGGAGACCCTAAACGCTAGCTAGACATAGCTCAGTTCTCTCAAGACCAGCCAGCTTCCCCAGCGTTGCTCTCAGTGCACAAATGATACAAACAAGCTTTTATACCTGATACTCCTCCCCCAGCCTTAGCTTGATGGACAGGTGACACACCCACCTTCTCTTTAAAAGGAAACGCCCCATTACTGGCTCTGTTTTGCACTAAAGAGACACACCCTGTCTGTTTGCTGAGATGAAGGATTTCTCTGCATGTAAGTTAACCAAACTTAAACTATTGTTTGTTACACATAGGTTTTTACATGCAATCTAGGTGCATTGCTGCACAAATGTTTTACTTTACTTCCCTGCTTTCTCTGCATATTGCTATCTAAATGCCTCCTTTTGTTACAATATATATATATATATATATATATATATATATATATATATACACTGCATAGTTTATGTTGTGGTGTAGGCTTTTGGGGACTTTATATTATTGTGGCCAGGCAGCTTCTATAGCAGCAGCTTGTCTCCTCACTTGTCTGGATGAAGGTGACGGCGCAAAGGCGAACTTCTGGTTATTGGGACCCGTGCATGCACACTAGCGCATCGCAGACATTGTCAGCCTGCCCCACTTCCTCCTAGACCCCCGGGGAAACGGTAACCATGGCAACCTGATTTCATTAGGAGATGAAGCGTTAGCGCTCATATATACCAACAATTAGTAAATAAGGTTAGCAGACGTCTCTGTTTCCCACTGAAATACCTTACTTCAGGAAGTCTGTTGCCAGTGTCTTCTCAACTAAGAAGGCCTGATAATGTGTGGTGGCTTCATAAATCTGTGCATCTTAGGTGACAGATGAGGTGATGATTGCACTCGCTGTCCCCTTTGCTGTCACTGATTTATGCCACCGCGATCATCACTATGAATTTTATGCCAGGGCAAATGCAGGATTTCTAGAGGGGGTAGCTAAACCATGCCACCAGAGTGGGCATGACTGTTATGCAATTGATGTGGCTATCACTTTAGTCAGTGCTACGCTGTCCAACTCCTTCCCATCTACTTCCAGTGAATGGGCAATGCTGCGTGCACTATTGTTGAATGCATGAGGCAACCCCTTCACTAGCAGATCCATATGAAACAGGACAAAGTCCTGAATGAGAAGGAAAGTAACCCAAAATCAGGACTGTCCCACCAGAATCAGAACAGTTGGCAACAACCCTCCTCAGGTCATTCTCAATGCAGAGCAAGAAAGATCCCAATTTGAAGCTTAGAGCCTGTGCAACATAGATGTCAGCACTGGCATGTGAGTAGTTAGGGGTTTAGCAGATTTTCAAAGAGAGACCATGCTTGTATTGCATTGTTTTTGCATTGTGTTGCCTGTTTATCTTGTGAGTGGCCATGTAGTTGTTGTTAGGATCATTGCACTTTGTTTACCTACTGGTGTTAGTAGCTTAGCAAACTGTGGGTGGGTGGGTGTGCTTGTATGCCATTTGCAGATGCAGTGTTGTAAAAAATTGATCTATGATCATGGGGAGTCAATAAGTTGAGTAGGATCTACTGGCTTGCCCTCACATCCATGCAAGTAAGGTGTTCATGAGGAATACATTTCCTTGGTGAACACCTGTAGTCCCCTGTGCCCAGGCTATTGTAACAATGGGGTATAGCAATGGTGCCTGACCCCAGCTATACGTTCCCAACACACCCAGTCCAGATGATCCTAGGTTTTAATCTGTGTTTCTTTTTGCAGTTCAAGAGATCTTGCACCTGTGATCTGATGACAGGTTGGTTGTTTTCTGCAGGTCAATGCGTCAAGACCCGCTACATATAAACATAGAGCTTTGACAGGTAATTCTGGCCCTTCTGAGCTGTGAGCCCCATAGCAGCTGCTGCAATATTTGCATAGTTTACCTATATGTAAATACAGCCCTGCTGAGAACTGTTGTGTCTATTTTTTATATACAAGCAAATTCTTTAACCTATACTGAACACATCTGAAAAATCAAAAAGGTGAACAAATAAGTTTGCTCATGTCAAAATATTTTCTTTTGTATGGTTTCCTCCTTAAAAAATGGGTCTTTCTCGATCTTTCTTGTTCTCTGTTCTCATTTTATAAGTTACTAAAAGTTCTGACAGTTACAAATCTCTATAAATGGCATAAACTTTTCTAATAGTTCCTGTTTATTCCCTAACAGCAGCTAATGGATCACCTCTACATTTGATTAATAATTAAATGTGTTCAAAAGAACATTCAGCCAATATCCTAAAAGGTCTCTTATTCATTCTCAGAGCTCAGGTTATTTGCATGTGTCTCAGCTAATTTTATGAAGAAATAAGAGTACAGCAGTTTTTTATTTCCTGTCCAAAACACCTCTTAATATTTGTATTCTTTATCTTAACAATTAGGAAACAACAAATGTTTGATCTATTTGCGCTATTCCAGCTAACAATATACAACAATCATATGCTGTACTTGGCAACATTTTAAATAGCATAAGGCCACTTAAAAATATTATAAACATACGTAATTGTGTCTTTTATCTTTACAAAGACACTTCTGGATGTAATTTAACAAAACACAGCTTACATCATACAGCTAAAAATATAACACGGAAAGCACTTAAACTTACTATAATGTAGTGGATCGAAAAAGAACAGGACATACCTAAGATAGTCCATGCTGCCTTTCAGGCTCTTATTACTGAGTGGCGATCACACATCAGAAAATTTACAAGGTAGGCAACGTGGAAGTCAGAATTCGGCATAAAGCAATTTTATGAAAAAATTTTGTAAAATAATGTAAAGGGAAATTTTGTTATGTGCTAAAAAAAATCATCATTTTATAATGCGCTTAAATCCAACCATAATATTTTTTTCTCTATACTCATATTTAAACAAATTGAGAATAAGGGCTGCACCATGCCAGATGAAGCTGAAAAAACAATGTAAAGTTCTGCATTTGGGTAGCAGAATTACAAAAAAAATAATTTAATGGTAAAAATGTGAAACGTACCTCTCTAATGTACATGCAACCCTTCCAATTTCAATGAAGCCTCTGTTGAAGTTATCTTATATACTGAAGAACAAAAGCTGCATTACATTATTACCAACTACATTGCACAGAGACCCAACCACAAGCCACATTGCACAGAAACCCTATTACTAGCCAAATTGCACAGTTACCCAACTACCAGCCACATTGCACAGAGACCCAATCAATTACCAGCCACATTGCACAGTAACCCAACTATCAGTCACACTGCACAGTGCCGCAACTACCAACCAGATTATACAGTGACAATAGGTTACAATAACAATTTTACAGTATTTGACATGTGCATGTGAAAGGAAGCAAGGGGTGGTTTTTATGGTGTGATTTAATGTCAAGTGATCTCTAAATCTGCAACTATGTGTTGGGCGGGTGGAGCTGTACAACTGCACATGCAACAGGATGAGAGAAAAACTATATCTCCCAGCAATCTCCACTGCTGCTGGGGAAATAACAGAAGTGGCGTTTAGTCAGTCCAATGTATATGCCTGCTCAAGGGGGAAAAAGGTACCAAATAGAGGGTGGAGTCAGTCTGTGAGGAGAGATCTGAGAGAGAAGTGTATGTAAAGAGAAGATGAGGGAGAAAGACACAAAGTTTGTGAGAGGAGAGAAAACAGAGTTGAAACAGAGAGAGGCAGCAGCAAAGCAGTGAGAGAATGATACTGAGAAGAGAGAAAGAACAGGAGCCTGACACTGCCATTTCTGGACAGAGTTGAATACAGCAGCCACTGAAGGAGAGTTCATACAAGGAACTTTGCAGTGGAGAAATTATAGGTATATATATATTATAAGTATAGTTGGTTATATTACTTATTTGCTGGTGGATTGATATTTTACTCTTAGAGGGGAATTCTATTTCCACGATGTTCATAAGAACAACGCAGATGTGCTTTTTTACCGTTATTATGGTAAAAAGAAACATGGATTTTTGTTAACACCTCTATGGGGTACGAGCAGAAACGCGCGTGGTGTCTTGCGGCCGTTCTGGAAGCACCACCCTCTTAGAGTTTAATAATTAGGGATAGTGTGGGGAGTCCTGAATATGTGGATTTGTGCTACGATTAGCTAGAGTCTGTGGACTTTGACCTGCTTCAGTGATTTAGATGTTTGATAAGCTAACTGTGACAGGATCACTGATAAATAACTTTTGGTATAAATTTATTTAAAGGAAATAGCGCAGGGCACTTATTTATATAATTGCATGTGCACTTATTTTTGATATTGTGTATATTGTGAGACAGGAAATCTTTATTTTTGAGACCAGGGTAGAAAATTAGTTTTTTCTGTTTTAACTTTTCAAAAGCAAATACCTTATTTCTGATGTATACCTGATACAATAAGTCTTTGTTTTGAAAGCCTTTTGCATATCTTGGTGCAAGAAAATGCTTTGTTGTACCTGTCTTTGGGAATGCGTATCCTGCTAGTCTAAAGATAAGTTTCATGTTGATTGGATCTTTTGATATGTGAGGCATTTTAAAGGCAGGTAGGGTTAATTAAGACCTTGTTACTAGATTTCATGTGTCTAAAGGCAAGATGCAAGACATCACAGTGTTTCTAGAATTTCACAGATCAGTGTAAATATTGTTAGCTTTGCTCTGCATGTAAATCTATGTTTTAGTAAACGGGGTTACATCCTGATTCTAAAAATAGCCTGTGTCCAAATCTGTATAAAATGACCTGACTTGTACACTGAAATGTATCTGATTTCATCTGACTTGAACGCTGGAACCTTCCGCCAGTGTTTGAGCAAATAAACATCACTTGCTTCATAGACCTGCTTGAAAATATCTTCCATGCTGAAAATCCTGTAACCTACAGATTAGACCCAAACTCTAATCCGCTCTCCAACTGATTCTGAGGTTGGACTCAGCTCTCCAGTACCACCGCTCTGCCTGCTACCCATGCAGCCCTGGTCAGTGTGATAGGCCAGGGGGGATCCATCCACAGCAACCCTGATCTATAGTAAGAGGTCAGGAGTACCAACCCAGGTGCACCAGCAACGAGGTACGCTAGCAGCGTCTGTTACCCATAAGGATTGTGGTTCTGAGTGCCATAAAAGGAGCTCAGTGGTGGCAGTAGGCCCCTCCCACTGTGGCAGGAGGGGCGTAATCGGAATAACGAAAGGGGGCGGTGGCAATGTAAGCCCAGCTGGTTCCCAGCAACAACAGGGTGGCATAGGCGGTCCATCCTGTCACACTAACAAATTTCTACTGCTATCAGAAATTGTAGGACTACAGGAAAAATAAAGCTGATGACTAGGGAGAATTGAGTTTGCTACCCCCATTTTGTATGAATATAATTCAGCCCATGAGGAGCAGCTATTTTGAGATTATAGAGAAAGTTGTGCTATTTGCTATTTGAAATCTGTAACTAAATTTATTCCAGAGTCATGTGATTTAGCCTATTACCTGCTGTATGTGATTACACATCATTTATTCAAGTGACTGTGTTAAAATTCAATTTGCTCATCTGCATAGAGTGAGACTGTTCTACTCTGCTATTGTTTAAAGCAAAGAGTGATACATGGATCACCAGGGATCTATTCAACATCACCTGTGTCCAGTTCAAGGAGTATCTGCCTAGTTTAGGGAAATGCATAGACTGTGATTAGTCACAGGCCACTAATACACACCATCAAGAGAGCTAAAAGTATTATTGTGCATTTACATGTTTAAAGGGTTTGGATGTGGTAATACTGTGAAATCATTGCAAAACGTGTGTAAATATTAAATATTGTGTAAACTGCTAAGTGAAGTACTGCTGCAGGCAGAGTATCACATTCAAGCCATATTCTTGTTAACCCTAGTGAAATGCAATATATCCTGGTGCAGAGTGTAGTATTTAGGCCCAAATTGAAGTACCTGTTATGCAATCAAACAAGCTACAGTAATTAGAGTGCCAGAGGGACCCTTACCTATAGGCACTAAGTGAGAATTAAAGGTAGCAGAGCAAGGAAAATTAACGGTTGAAGCTATGTAAACTGTTAGTTTTCTAATCTTCAAGTAATCATTGCTTTTATTATTGTATGTTGAGTTGTTTGATGTCCTGTCATTATTTTGTGTTAAAAGTATATTTTTGCTATAAAACATAGAAAAGTGGTTGCTTCCCATCCTCATCTAATAAATGTGCTAGGGGCTTTTACACCATTCTTGTGTCCAGTTAAAGTGTTTATCGTGTTTGTGATAATAGTTATGTTGGGTGCAAGGGGTCCCCCAAGTCTCCCCTTGATATTCATGGTCCCGGACACTCCCCAGATGAAAAGCAACATGTGAAGATTTGGGTGGAGGCACTGCTTTGAATAAGAGAGGTGAGAGGAAATCTTACACCCACACCATTTACATGCACCAATTCCCAGAGGAGCCTGGAAAAGGGGTGGTACTTATGGGAATGAGGAATTGTACGTGTGAGGTAATGATTCATCATGGGAGATGAAATTTTGCAACTACTGGAGGGCCAGAAATTTCCCTTCACTATAGGTTGCCGTTTCTGGTCTGCAGACTCATCAGATTAACCAGTGAGCCTGCGATACATTAGTAGTTGCTTATCCAGCTGGCAGCAAAAGGCTTAATATCCAGGAATATCTCATACTTACCTACTCTCCAGGAATGTCCCGGGAGACTCCCAAATTCCAGGTATGTCTCCTGGACTCCAGGGAGAGCAGGCAAGTCTCCCACATCCTGTCCCCAATGGGCCCCAAAATCTGCATTTTAATGTGGGGCTGGGGTCAAAATTACGCAATTCGCAATTCACACCCCTCTAGTTATCTCCCAAAGAGATCCCTCAAAAGTAGTCAAATATGGAATACTTCTACTCTTAGTCTCAATCTGTTGGGACATCAACATTTACATCCCCTCTACAGACCAAATGCCTGTTACATAATAACTTACCTCCATATGTATTCACCATCCATTTAGATAAATCAATCTATAGGCAAAATACTAATAGCACATGCGGCGACCCATAGGTGTCTGAGCCTTGATGAAAAAAAAAAATATCAGCAGCTTCTGAAAAGCTGGCCAGTGCCTCCAGCTAAACACTAGTCTGTAGTGCTGCCAGCTCAGTTCAAAGACATGGAGATATAAAAGGTTGGCTTTGTGTTCCTTTACAAACCAACAAAAATGCTGGCTGGAGAATAGAGTATTCTTGTTTGATATGAATGTTTATGTCCATGGGATGCGGCCAGTAAGTTTTATTCCAAGTAACAAACAGGCTTGTGCCTCCTGCATCTGAATACATTTATATTGACCCATTGGTTACCTGTGAGTAGCATATAAACAATGATGACAAGTGATACCTAATATATTTCTATCTGTCTTATACAGCTTCTAAACCTAAATACAAGTGTATCCAATATGAAATAGATCATGTAACATTCTGTGCAGTTATCTTTCTGAGACAGAACTTAAGATAATTTAAATTCTATTTCAATTTGTTACTTAGCTGTGTACGAGCTAATGCTGGTTACTTAGTAACAAACTGCAAATGTACAGCAGCCAATAGCAACTTGTCAGATATTTGCATGCATTGACTCATTACACTAGATCACTGTTGTTTTCAGTCTTCAGTCTTGTTTTTGTCACATTCTCTTGAGTGTAGAGGCTTAGACACCAACAGGGGTAAAACATGACAGCACTGGTCCCAAAGCCCGGCAATGTCTCTCTAGCTTTCTGGGTCCTCACTCTGCTTTTAGACCCTGGTGCCCTCTACTGCCCTTGAAAGTAGTAGAAATCTACTAGGAGGGTTGGCAAAGAAGCTTAGAGCAGACTACAGAGTGATACAGAGTGAAGTAGATGTTTTTTGATGTGGGCCTTACACATTTTGTTCCATGGGAACTTCCTCAGTATAAGTCATGATACTTGGTACTCCAGTTTTTAAATAGTCCATTTATGTTGATACATAATTGTACGCATGTGCTGGCATCCTATGGTTATAGACTCCTTCATAACTGATGCAAGATTTGTTTAAAGCAAATGTGGTATCAGTCTGTAAAAAGGTAACAAAAACAGCCTGACATCTGTCATAGGAAAATTATTCGTAGGGATTTTGAGGGATGCAATTTTGAAATATACTGTAGAAAATATTTAACACATCAACAAGGTTGCATGTCTGTGCTTAGATATGGTCAATTTTTATGAAGTGATAAGCTTCATACTACTTACTGTTCCACTCATACTGGACTAAAGTTACAAGTGGTGTTCCAAAGGGATCAGTTGTGAGCCGTGGCCTTTTAAATCTTTGTTTAGCAATGATTATGTAGTCCAAATTTACTGTACACATTTATTACTAGACTTATTAACACAGAGCAAGATAGGCTTACACATTTATTACTAGGCTTAAAGGAATCACTGGCACAGCAATGGCGCCGAAGAGGGATAAGGGATGGTGGTCGCTAGGCAACCTGATTCCATTGACATGAACAAAGGGGGAGCAGACAACGAAGTTCGTCCTATTTTTGTTACACCTGAGCAGTGCAGTTAGTCACTCAGGGAAAGAAGGGGGCAGGACAGGAGGCAGGACAAGGTGAGGGTAGTTTCAGTCTCCCACCCACCCTTCCCCTACAGTACATGCAGGTATTTCTTTAAAAATAAATAAATAAAAATAAAATAAATATAAAAATATATATTATATATTAAGCACTTTATATATGTAATCTTTGTAAATTGTTGACAAGTGATGTCGTTGTCATTGTATGCTTTGTGAATATAATTCATTGCTCAAATTGCTTTGTCACAGTTGGAAGGGCAGGAAAGCAGCGAGCAAGACATAGGAAGGGGGGAGCAAGCAGCGTTGGTCAGTATCACCCCGGGAAGACGGCCGCACGCCTCATTTCAGCTTCAACGGTTGGGCCAATAAGGGTGACGTGCCAGGTTTCAGCAATTGGATGGTGATTTATGCCAAGGGGACTGGTCACAACAGGACGTTGTTGCAGTCCCTACATGCTAGGCAGAACACATCCTATTTTTCCAGATGGAACTGGAATAGGTGGTAATATTTTTCTAGAGACAACACCAGGCAGTGTCACCCTGGGTAGACGGCCATACGCCTGGTTCCAGCTTCAGTGGTTGGGCCAATAGGGGCGGCGTGCCAGGTTTCAGCAATTGGAGGGTGATTTATTCCAAGGGGCTGGTCTGAAGAAGACGTTGTTGCGCTGCCTACATGGTAGGCAGAAAACGTCCTGTTTTTCCAGATAGAACTGGCAAATGTTATTAGCCTTGCACACCACTTGTCTGCCAAGTTTGGAAGTGTTTAATAAAGCTGTGACCAAAATGATTTTGCCAAATACTTGTCTCAGAGTCTTTCAGCTCACTGCACGCCGGTTAGTCGACCTATATCCCTTATTAACACAGAGCAAGATAGTAACTCACTACAGAAACATTAAGGGAAAATGATGTATAAAATGTAGGATTATGCACCCTGGCTGTCATAATAACTATGCTACTTACCCACTTAATGGAATAGAAAGAAAGATGGAATTTGACTTAGGAACAGTAGTTGACAGAAACTTGAGTAACAGCTCACAATGCCAGGCAGCACTGAGGGGAGTGGACTGAAAGAGTTCAATGATAAAACAGAGAGGTTATTGAAATTAGGGGTTTTGTTTACTTTAAGAAGGTGTCCTAGAGGTGACAACATGAATATGTATAAATATATTCAAGGTCAGTACAAAGATCCTTCTCAGAGACACCCTTAAGTGAAGTTTCCAGTTGCCCAGAAACCCATTCAGGACATAGATGTCATGCCCAACTTCCTCTCCCACTAGAGCACCGGGGATTACATGTAAACATAGGAGACAGAGCGTAGCACTGCTATTCTAACAGCATATGCATATTACAACATGTGTTAAGTGCAATTGTAAAAATGCATTTGATGTACTGTAGGCATTAATAACCGCCCGACTAATGTAATCCATGTAAAAAAAAAAAAATTTGTTTGTTATGCTTTCGAATAAATAATTATATTATTAAGTTCATCTGTTTAATCATTTTTTTTCTCTGTGCGTTATATACATATGCATTGTGCGCATTCTGCAATGTGTTGTGTCTATCTGCATAAGGCAAATGCCATACAGAGCCTACTTACACCCTTATTAAACAATGGGTGTTTCTTTAGATCTGCTTGTTGTCTTATACGGACATGCGTATGTCTGGTTTACGTGCATATTTTTAAAAACGCACATTACGTTCGTTTTATATGTCTTAAGGAATCAGGTCCATAATACTTATGTGAGCTTGGACATATTAATTGGATTAATTGGATTAGGTTTAGAACAGTTAGGAGATGAAAAGAACTATTAATTGGGTGAGAAATCTGAAAAATCTTTTAGTACGTCCTGCAGACAAAGAAGGTAATGTGTATTTCCTCTAATCTGTATTCTTGTCAGGTTTTGTGTCAATTGAGAGATCCCAATGTTTATGTGATATTTTCTGGGTACCACAATCAGTATTTACATGTTTGCAGCCAAAATACATATAAAATATTATATAAATAGATAGCCAATTTGACTATTGAAGAAGAAAAGAAGAAGAAGAAGAAGAAGAAGAAGAAGCAGCAGCAGAAAGAGAAGGAGAAGAATGAGAATAATAGGAAGAAGAAAATGAAGAATCAAAATCCGAAGGATTAGACATTTTACAAATATCAACTTTAAATTTCAGTGTACAAATAAGCTATCAAGTATTTGTGTGCTACATGAAAAAACAGTCAGTATTTAACTTATGTACAAAAGAGAATACTAATTTGCACCCCTTGCATTGTAACATTTTTTTTGTTCAGGAAACTTGAATAAGAAGTTTCTTAAGTTAAGATCCTTAATGAATCAGGCCCTAGAATCTGATTGGTTGCTATAGGCAACATCTCCATTTTTTTCAATCCTGTAGCTTCAAAAATTTACCTGGTGTCAAGGTATCCTGGGACATTGATTGACATAGTCAAAATGTTTGCATACAAAACACATGGCTTTTCTATGCTCTATCGAGATGGTAGTAAAACAACTCCAAATTTTTTTTGCACTCACATTTAAAAACTGAAAAGGACAATATGAAAAAATTGATTTATATAAAAGTGACAGGTGCTCTTCGAAATACACATGTCTCCTGCACACAGTGGAGCTGCACACAGTGGAGGACAGTCATTTTATGGGTGAGAACCAATATTCATGAAAATACAAATGATCAATTCACTAGGAAGCAGTACCTCATGAATATATTGCCATAAGGTGTTCGTGTAATGTCACTATTTCCAAGTGAATTGATAGGCTGATTTCTATTCATATATACAAATATTGGTTCAGCCACAAATTGTCTGCCACCACTGTGCATAGGTGACATGAGCACTTTACTAAGTCTGCTCTGTGTCAGTGTGCTTCTCATGTATATGTGTATGGGTGTAAGTCTATCATCCGTACTTTGTGTGGATGAGATAGATGTTTTACTCTGACAATGACTGATCTTCGTTTCAGTGACATTGCATCTATATGAAACTATTGTAGTAAGACTGCTAATGAAGCACAGAAGGCGCTGCATATTTTGTACACGGTGGTATAATGAGTTGGTGAGCAGCTGGACGTGGCAGAGATCAGGTGTTCTCTAGAGCCATTTCAACAAGCGCAGTATCTGTAACATTGGCAGCTAATGTGAGGGGCTGAAGAGCAGTGTGGGCTGGGAACAGTCCTGTGAGATATAACAAAATGCTGTTTCATGTCTCTGCTCTTTATCTGTGCACTTCAAATATCACATGTTGTTGTGTGGTAACAGGTTGGTTCTAGTGCCATTGATTTGGAGATTTGTAAAAATAGCTTTTGTTAGATGGAGAGAGCTGTATTCAGCTGGGATGTGGAAGGAGGGGGACATTAATTAGTCATCTCATCCTAGCAAAAGCTTTCTTATATAGTAAGACTGAAGGCAATGACACATTTTCAAATTAAAATAATTTTTCTATGGGGCAACTTGTCCTAAATGTATTTACAAGCAGAAGCTATTTTACAGGAAATCTAATATTAAGTAAGGTGTGTGTTGTCGCAATATCAGGTACATGTGTAAATGGCTAAAAAATGAAAGGTTAACGCAAAAACTCAAAAGGGGAGCATGACAACAGGATCGGCCTCTTCAGTCCCACTCCTCTACTGTGCTATGGTACGTTTGCTTCATGGAACAGCAGGTTAGGCAGGACCATGACCACGTAAACATCTTCAGGACCTATAAGCAAGGCCTGATGATGTGAATAATGTAATAAAGTACCTGTCCTCTCTTCAAGAGGAGAGGCGGGGTCCAGGAGGGTTGTCTACTCTCCTGGGTGTCTGGGAGGATTCCCGAAAATTCGGTGGCCATAGAGGTGAGTACTACCAAATAGGAGAATACTGCCTTAGAGGGGATTGTGACCATAAAGCAGGGTGTGCCATAGAGGAGAGTGCTATTATAGAGGAAAGTGTGGCCAATAGGAGAAAGTGGCCATGAAGGACAGAATTCAAAGGGAGTCCAGATCCCATCCAAGGGGAAGATTCAATTAGCTGAGCAAAAGTGAGCAATGATTATTGCCTACAACATCCCACAGAGACACATCATGCAAAGTTCTTATGGGACCTAACAGCTAATTGAAAATCCCAGGTGTCCAGAGGTAGTCAAGATCCAGTCCAGGGGGTATATTTACTAACCTGCGGGTTTGAAAAAGTGAAGATGTTGCCTATAGCAACCAATCAGATTCCAGCAGTCATTTTGTAGAATGTACTAAATAAATGATAACTAGAACCTGATTGGTAGCTATAGGCAACATCTCCACTTTTCAAAACCGCCGGAAACTTGCAACTTGATACATTTACCCCCAGGTGTCTAGAGGGAATACAGATCCAGTCAGTGGCGGATCCAGGGGGGGGCGATCGGAGCGATCACCCCCCCTAGCAGGGGCTTGCTGCCAGCGGCTGCACATTATGTGCAGGTCCATTCAGCAGTGACAGGCAGGGCCAGCGTGCAGCCCGACCGCTCTGATTGTGTTTTAAACACAATCAGAGCATCCGGGCAGCACATTGTCCCTGCCTGTCACTGCTGAACGGACCTGCACATAGTATGCAGCCGCCGGCAGCCTCAGATGTCAAAAAGGGGGCGGGGCCTAAATCCCCCCCCCCCCTACATCGCCCCAGGTAGCAGTATTCTCTAGATCCGCCCCTGGATCCAGTACAGGTGTTCAGCGATGCCCAGGTGCCAACTTTTCTACCAAATACTTGATTGAGCAAACAAAACTTGCACTCATTCGGCCTAGCCACAGGAGACCTAGGATGCCTATTGAGACAGTCAGAGCCCTCTGAGTCTTTCTTTTAGTGCCCTTTTTTCACAGAAATGGCATTTATTTGTAGCATATGTGAGTAACCCTGACAGCTTCGAACTGCACGAGACACATGGCCAGGGCCGGACTGGCCATCTGGCAGTTCTGGCATTTGCCAGAAGGACCGAATGGCAGATGGGCCGGTCCGGCCGCCCGCATCTCTTCCTGCTCAGAGCACTGCCCATCAAGCAGAGCGGAGCTTGATGGGCATTTTCATAGTTGCGCGGTAGCGCGATGACGTCATGACGTTGCGCGTGACGTCACTCGGAGGAGCTAGTACAGAAGCGCGTGGCGCCGTGGACTGTGAGTGACGAAAATAAAAAACAGCAGGCAGCCAGCAAGCAGGTAATTCAATTGTACCGTGATATGTCATACAAAGGGGGCGTATGGCTGACAATAATTACAGTACATTTCTTTTTATTTATTATAGTCTGTATCTGAGAAATGCTTTTTCCACCATATTACTACAAGGATTGGATTAAATAGTAAATTGGATTTTTTAGGTGTGGACTTATTAACTCTTACACTGCCTACCATGCACATACTATTTGGTGGAGAGCAGCTGTGACACTCTAGAAGTTATTATTTTAAGAAGGTCATTTTATGCTTTGTGTATGTCTTTTTAATATGTCAAAATGGAAGTTTTTTTTATGATAGATGCATATGGTGTTTTATGTTTACACTATATTTTTATTATTGTTTATAAATTATTAAAATAATTTTTAATTATATTTTTGGTAAGTGCTGTATTTCTTTTTAATGTCGTTTTTTGGTTTTTGCTAGGCATTTGACAAGGTACTATTTTACAGCTGCGGCTCTATATACATATACATATATATATATATATATATATATATATATATATATATATATATATATATTTATTTATTATTTTATTATGCTTATTTGTTTTAGTTTGGAGATAAGCCCCGCTAGAGTATTCTGTCCTTTCCTTTCTTATTCACTTGCAAACAGAGAAAATGCAGTTTTAAGTAATTACAAACAGTGTTTTTTCTTTGATGTCATTCCTTTGGGAAATATAGGTACAGTAGTTAAGAGCCTGTTACCATGACGGTAAAAAATAATATAAAGATAATATAACAGGGGCAGATTGCACCGAATTTGACTTTACCCTTGTGGCAGCATTGAATGAATAGTTTAGCGTGGCAAAATTCACAAATACTGTTTATGTGACCACAGTTCTAAGCAATAATATTTGTTTAATTAAAGTTACCGACATCAAAAATGGCGTGGCATCTTGTTCACCTACTTTGTAGGCGTTGCCGTGATATTATTATTGTCAGCTCTTTGACTGTTTTCTCCGATACGGTTATATGCTGAGGAGTCAGATTTGCATGGCAATGACGAACATGCGTTGTCTTTGGTCATAAGTCATAGTTTGTCACAGGCTTTATCCTGCTCCACCCCTCACCTTCATCACAAAAGAGTCATTTATAAACGTTTTTCCCATTTTTTGCGTGTATTTAAAGGTGTGGAGCAGTGTTATATATATATATATATATGTCACACTGCTCCACACCTTTAAATACACGTTATATATATATATATATATATATATATATATATATATATAAAAAAAAATATATATATATATATATATATATATATATATATATATATATATATATATTATACAGTTTTTAAAAACATTATAGTCTTGTGCATTTTCATGGTGCTCCAGGTGATTTGCACAACAAGGGAATTGATCAGGGTGGGCAGAAGACAAAGTGTAATACATAAGTTTGTGCTGATACTTCATGTTGGACTGCACCAGCAACGCCACTTCGGCATGCAACAATATTGTGCATGGAGCCGACAACAGGTGGGCCTATGTGTTTTAAATGCCAGGGCTGATTTTTGGTCCCAGTCCGGCCCTGCACATGGCTGAAACCCTCCATAGTTTGTCCATATGAACTAGGTCTGAACTGTTGTAATATTGCAGAGACTACTCCTTGCCTCGTTCCCTTTATTGTAGAAGGCTGGGACTCTGATTACCATAGTTAAGAATGTGTACACTGCAGGCCAGGGTTTCTACTTTCCCATTTTAATAATTATCCCTCATTAGTAACAAGGCACCTGAGCTCATTGATGGTCCCTTCTTTACATTGTGTTTACAAATTGTATGCACCAGTATTGCTAGTCAGTTTATACCAATTAGACATGCTCTGGCTCGGTTCTCTGAGTACCGAACACACCTGAACTTAGCAGATCCGAGTACCGAGTCGGCTCGGTACTTTGGCGCTCCCACAGAATTGAAAGGCAAAACGTCATTGCTACGTCGTTGGATCTCTGAAGTTTTGGATTGTATAAGTACCGCCCTCTATGACGATCCAGCGTCATTTCACAGAGTGACACAGAAGGGGTAGCACAGTTCTTGGCAGTCTCTTGGCAGTTGGGCAGCGTCATATATAGAAAAGAAAGAAGAACGGTAGCAGTGTCCTTCAAAGTCTCCAGTGACATTCAGGAGAGCTCCATTGCTAATTGTCATTGCTGAAATAGAAATAATAGGGCTGGCAGTCTTGGTCTAAATCTACAGGTACATTTTACTGTACCATAGCTCACACAGAAACAGGAGAGGTGGCAGGGTTCAGTGCTGAAACCGAAATTGTAATAATAGGGCTGTCATTGTTCTTAAAAGTCTCTAGTGACATTCTACTGGGCCATAGCTCATACAGAAACATGAAGGGTGGCATTGTTCTTGTCACTCTCCAGTCTCAGACATGATGATACTAATCCCTCTACATCATGTGCTAAAACCTATGTTCAAGTGTATAGTGGTTTTAAGTCAGGGAAACAAAAATGTATATAAAAAAGCTTGTACCTTTTTAAAGAAAAAAAATCACCTCTGTAATACAGGTGAAAGTTTACTGTAAAAAAAACATAAAATTGCCAACATGCCATTCTACCCAAAATATTAACAAGCAGACCAGCATCAGCTAGCTCCCGTCTCTCAGCTAGATCTCAGCACCTGCAGTCTACACTGTCATCATATTCACCCTCATCAGTGTGTACATCATCCTCAAAAAATACTAACTCATCTCCGCTGGAATCCACCATCACAGAAGTCTGTGTACTATGATGTAAATGCCGGTAATGGCCTTCCTCATGAAATTTGTAGTTCATTTTCCGGAAGAGCTGCCACGATTTTTGGGCAATTCTTTTAGACCAAACCAAATGTCAAAATGTTGTGCAGACTCATCTGCATCACCACTGGGTATCTTGGGAAAGCTAAGTTTTTCCTAGCAGCATTTTCCAGAGAAACTGAAGGAGGAGATGTCATTGTGTCATGTACCACTTGAGCTGTCAGCTTGCTGACCAGGAGCTCATTGCATCTCTTGAGATCTGGGTCAGTTGGAAAGAAATAAAAGACATAGCTCTTAAACCTAGGATCAAGCACAGTTGCCAAAAGATAATGATCTGATTTCAAGAACTTGATAACTATATTGATAGCCCTATTATTTCTATTTCAGCAATGACAATTAGCAATGGAGCTCTTCTCTTTGTCTTTTACCTATATAACACAGTACAATGTGACTGCAGATTTAGAAGATCAAGCCTGCCAGCCCTATTATTTCTATTTCAGGAATGCAAATTAGCAATAGAGCTCTCCTCTTTGTGTGTTACCTATATAACACAGTACAATGTGACTGCAGATTTAGAAGATCAAGCCTGCCAGCCCTATTATTTCTATTTCAGGAATGCAAATTAGCGATAGAGCTCTCCTCTTTGTGTGTTACCTATATAACACAGTACAATGTGACTGCAGATTTAGAAGACCAAGTCTGCCAGCCCTATTATTTCTATTTCAGCAATGACAATTAACAATGAGCAATGGAGTTCTCCTAAATGTCACTGGACACTTTGAAGAACACTGCTACCCCTCCTCTTTCTTTTCTACCTACGACGCTGCCCAACTGCACTAGATACTGCCAAGAACTGTGCTACCCCTTCTGTGTCCCTCTGTGAAATGGCGCTGGATCGCCGTGGAGGGCGGTACTTATAGAATTAAAAACTCTGACCGACAACGTAACAATGGCAATTTTCCTCAATTTCAATTCCGAGGACGGGCAAAAGTACTGAGTGGGATCTGCTAAGTTCGGGTGTGTTCGGTTCTTGAAGAACTGAGCCTGAGAATCTCTAATAATAACATATAAAGGTATAAGTTTTATATAGACTGATGGCATTGCAACCAAAAAAGACCATTGGGGGTATATTTACTAAACTGTTGGTTTGAAAAAGTGGATATGTTGCCTATGCCAACCAATCAGCAATTAAAATTAGCAGTTACTATCTCAGGTATGTACTGGATGGTTGGGTGAAGTACTACACTTGTTAAGCAAATGTCTTTGTAAATCTAGCTCACGGCTCTTAAAATGTAGGATAAAATGTCTCCTCAGACTTCATTCACTCTGAGGCTCCTCCTCTCAAAACTCTCTTGGGCATATTTAATTCCGATCCCAATCCGCGGGATCGTGCCGGAACGGGCCGCGAACCTAATCCGCGGTGCCGCAATAACGTGGATTTTCCTTCGCAGCCCGTTACCGCGGATCAGGATCGGAGTTGAATATGCCCCTCTGTCTTACAGACTGGACTTTTTCTGGGTCCTAGAGTCTGTCCTGTATCGTTCTGTGAGACAGTCCTGTTCCACTGTGTAATAATGCCCCTCAGTTTCTGGATATCACACATGATTAGTTCTATTAAGGCCTGCTATAATGTAATCAAAATACACATTTATTAAATTATATTTTGGTTTACTTATCCCTTTACTTAATAAAATAATTTTACAGGATAACTGTCACAGCTGTGTTTTAGTAAATGAATTTGTCTCTGACAGATTGCTGCGTGTGTGGGAGGATTGGGTGGAGCCAGGCTGTTTGCTGGGCCTATTGTGGGCAGTGTAATCTCTGGGTAAGGTAAATATGATGGAGGAAGAGAGGACTAATGGAAAGAAGCTGAGGGTTTATTCCAAGCATTATTCAATCAACACTGCCATGTGATTGTCACATGGACTCTGAAATTATACATCTGTAACTATTGTTCATCTATGACAAGAAAGTTATGAAAAACGAACAAACTTAAAATAATTCTCAGCTATCTAACAGCACCTAATGGCAGTGGCGGATCCAGGGGGGGGGGGGGGGGGGCGATCGGGGCTTGCTGCCGACAGCTGCACAGTATGTGCAGGTCCGTTCAGCAGGGCCAGCGTGCTGCCCGGCTGCTCTGATTGTGTTTTAAACACAATCAGAACAGCGGAACAGCACACTTTCACTGCTGAACTGACCTGCACAGTGAGCAGCCGTCAGCAGCCTTAGAACAAAGGAAGGGGGTGGGGCCTAAATCGCGCCCCCCCTAAAATCGCCCCGGGTAGGGCAAATGTCTGGGTCCACCCCAGGGATAACATTTTGTCACCCAGGTCAGCCAATTGCTGACAAGGGAGATTGCCTATATTATGCCTATTTACCCTGGTTGCACATAGGGCTGCCTCTTCTTCTGCACAGAAACCCGCCCGCCCACTCCTTTGCTTATTAATAGGAGCTCCATTCTACCTTCTTTTTCCCTTTGTCACAGAGCAGGCACAATTTGGTAGCAAAGCACTGCGATCAGCGTCTGATACAAATAGTGCTATCACTGATTGTCCACAAGGTGGCTCTTGGTACTTTAGCAAGGAGGACCACTTGATCTGCTTAATGAGGGCAGGCCATTGTGAGTCTAGAGGGAGTGTAGTCATTTTGACGCCAGATTTAGCGCCGGCCATACGGTAAGGGATTAGATCCTTGCTTTAGTGGAGTCAGGACCAGTTGGCCACCAAGAGTATGGTTCAGTCATCAGTCGTTAGCGGTCCCACAGTGTGCTTTCTCCACCACCAATTGTCCAATTGAATTAAATAAACTGTGACTTATTATTTTGCCACCTTAAAAAAGTGTCTGTGTCTTATTTACTTAGATTATTAAGATTAGGTTTATAGGTGATGTGTTGAGGCAAGAGACATCCACTATGTTCAGTTTATGAGACTGGCTATAAAGCTATCTGACTGTTGGATATTAATAACGATGGCCTGAAGTGCACCAATGCATAATTCTTTTTCAATGTCTGATTATAATGCAACAGTCAGAAGAATGAGTAGCTGGCTCCAAATGGGACTAGTACATACAGAAGTGCCCATAACATGCGTGCAGCTCAATCATGTCACTATAACCAAGGTAGCTATGCCAATCTCCAGGCTGTAAAAATTCAGTTCGTCATAGTGACAAAGGGCATTGTAACATGTACATATTATCAAAACGTGCACTTAATTTAAACATTGAAAAGTGTAAGAATATTAAAAACAACCTGCTCTAATAACTTTCTATGTAGTTCTCATTTAATAGTTCTCCATAAAAACAGAAAGAATTCAAACAACAATCACAATTAAATGCTGTTTTTCGACTAAACCCACAGGGGTGATATGTATCCCTTTGGTACACAAGATGCTCATGCACTTAATATGCCTCTGCGCCTGTTGCTAAGGTGATTGTATGTGTTTGCTGTTAGTCTCCATTCATTATATTTATCTTGTGCTCTTTGAAGGAGAAAAACAGGAAATTGCTTGGTTTGAACACGTGCTATGTTGCCATTCGCTTGATTTTTATTTTTCTTTCATGAAAGAATTAAATGGGCACAGTTTCTCAACAACTAGACTTACTATCTTATTTATGTTCCAAGACAAAGATTTATGGAAAACCTGGGGGTAAATGTATCAAGCTGCGAGTTTCTGGCAGGTTTGAAAAGTGGAGATGTTGTCTAAAGCAACCAATCAGAATTTAGTTATCTTTTATTTAGTACATTCTACAAAATTATATAGATAGCTAGAATCTGATTGGTTGCTATAGGCAACATCTCCACTTACAACCCTGCTGGAAATTCGCAGCTTGATATCTTTACTACCTACAATTTTACCTTGAAGATTTTCCTTTTGCTCTCAGGGAGAGTTTTCATTTTGGATCCCAATGTATTTTCCCATTTGTGCCAGTTCATGTTTTACCATGTAATACCTCCTTGTGGTATAAGAGTTGAGTGACGCCTCCATTAATTTATGTTTTTAGAGTTGAGTTGGGTTCGAGTGCTAGTTCATGTTTGAGTTAAGTGTTGAGAGGAGCGAAGTTGATTGCAATGGCAGAGCATCCAACAAATTGATAGTAAACAGTTTGGTTGATGCTCTGTTCTCATTCCGAACCGACGTGGGAGTCAGAATCCGAGAGCAAGGTCATATGCTGATAGAGATTTATGAGAGATCTTTGAGAGAGAGCGAGCCCAGGCTTACTGTAACATGGATGATCTAACAGTTTCCAGTAATTTTAAAAAATAGAATCAATTATGCCAACAGCAAAAAGCTGGTTGCTAAAAACATATACTGGACTCTAGACTGAGTGATCTTCATATTTTTGCCTTAAGTCTTGGCAACTACAGTTTACATCAAAACCTTGACTCCCAGGGGGATATTTTATTTACTAATCTGCGGGTTTGAAAAAGAGGAGATGTTGCCTATAGCAACTAATCAGATTCTAGTTGTCATTTTGTAGAATGTACTAAATAAATGACAGCTAGAATCTGATTGGTTGCTATAGGCAATATCTCCACTGTTTCAAACCAGCAGTTTAGTAAATAAACCCCATAAGGGTCAAATGGCAAAAGTTCCTGCGAGTCTATTAACCAAATGATAAGTACTAATCTGTATATCTTGAACATGTAGTACCTCCTTTAAAGTTCTGTGAGGTAAGAGTAATTTCTGGTTCTTATAGAGAGCATTTAATCCTTCCCTGATAGCAGTGACAACATTGCATCCTGCAAGTAGGAGTGATAATGATAATAATAATATTCAAAATGATTATTTCCTTATCATACAAATAATAGTGTAAACAATACAATGCAGATGCTCTAGTAATGTCTAGGAGCATATTGTGATCTGAGCCTTGTTACAGGTATCATTCATTTCTACAGAAGAACAATGTGACATGTATACTAGAAAACCAGGGGCCTGATTCATTAAGGATCTGAACTTAAGAAACTTCTTATTCTAGTCTCCTGGACAAAACCATGTTACAATGCAAGGGGTGCAAATTAGTATTCTGTTTTGCACATAAGTTAAATGCTGACTGTTTTTTCATGTAGCACACAAATACTTGATAGCTTATTTCTACACTGACATTTAAAGTTGATATTTGTGTGCTACATGAAAAAACAGTCAGTATTTAGCTCATGTGCAAAACAGAATACTAATTTGCACCCCTTGCATTGTGACATGGTTTTGTCCATGAGACTAAAATAAGAAGTTTCTCAAATTAAGATCCTTAAGGAATCAGGCCCCAGGTTACCTATTTCTGTTTGCTACAAAGTAACGTGTGTGACATAGGCTTATTGAACATTTCTAGTTATCCTGGAACTCTTCCTGCTGGCTCAACCATTGTCCAAAAGTAATTGGGCAGAAACAAAGGTAATGCGAAGGCACATGGCAAAGGCGGTTAGTGGGTGCAGATGCTATGATTTGATGCGGTATTTCTGTCACTCCAATTACATGGCTTAAGTCAACAGAATAAAAGGCACCTGGCAATTCCCAGCCCAAATTTTCCCTGGGATAGTATTTGGCATGTATAAAAACCTAAAGCTGTCTACACCTTTACTGAAATTACTGCGGACATCTGCAGTTGATTTAAAATGGAATTTTCTCTTCATGCAAAATTATGTTAATTTATTTTTCTAAACATGTTCCAATAAAGATCCTTTAATGTAAGTAGTGATGAGCACTACCTGTGTCTAAACCTTTCCACAAATTATTCAGCTCATTCTGCATTTGGCCATGAAATTGGCATATATTTTTCAGATGGCATTTGGTGTGTTCCCAATCCTTCCCCATCCACACCACACAGCAGATACAATTGTCTCTCAGCAGCCCAGCTCTATTCATAGATTAGAAATTCTGCAAATAGAGGATTTTCAAATACACTGCACAATGGCCTTCCATGGAATGGTAAAACACAAGTCAGAGATTGTACTTTGCCCCTAAAAACGGCTTGTTCCAATTTGAAACTCAAAACTGTAGTTTCACTCACATCATTCCCTGCCCCAATAGAGCCTACAGTCTAAATTCCCTAACACACACACAGACAGACTAGGATCAATTTAATAGCAGTCAATTAACCTACTAGTATGTTTTTGGATTATGGGAGGAAACTGGAGTGCCTGAAATATACCCACGCAAACACAAGGTCATGATTAGGAATCGAACTCATGACCTCAGCACTGTGAAAGAGAAGTGCTAACCACTAAGCTACTGTGATTCCCATAGTCAAGATATATTATTATCTATTTACTTACATTTATTTATTTTTTTCATTTGGTGGTCACATACCACTGCATGTCCCAAACTTATTTGGCAGAATTCTTCCTCTTAACCGACGTTCAACTAAAAGTAAAATCCTAATTTCAAACCAGTTGAGCATCCTAAAATACAACAGCACAATTATACGTTGTCATTTTTTTATGGGCACTAATAGTTACACCCAACGTATACATTTTGTATGTCTTAGTCTCCACTTTTGCTTTGTTTGATTGTTGAAGCGTCCTCATTCAAGATTTTTAGGTCTGGCTGGAAATGCATATTAAACACTTACATTGAAACTGGTCCTTCAGAGATCAACCTGAGTCTTGTAGCCTCTTTAGTTAGCAAGGGTCTTCCTGACTTGTTTTGCCTATTCTCTAGGCCACAAGCCTGCAGTCTTTAACACAGTGCCTATAACACATACACAAAAGTCCAAGTTTTCCACAGTCTCAACTCTTAACTCATAATCCTAGGCGTACATGTGTAATATAAAATAGCTCTTTTGATCCTCTATCAGGGGCTGCCCAGCTTAAGCCCATTGTGGGCTACCTTGGGCTGGGTCATTGGAGCTACCTGCATTATGTTTCCTTTAAAATGTTCCTAAGGGGCTGCTGAGCCAATACTTGTCCCCCCGTGCTAAAATTTGCCAGCCAGCCCCTGGCCTCTATAGACAGGAAATGTGATCACACTTGCCCACTGATAGGTCTTGATGTTTTCATCATATATAAGTCTAGTGCCTATGCTGTGCAGGTTCAGTCTGGTTCCTGTTTGTACTTGCACTTGCGGTTCTATGGTGGTTTTACTGTGCCTGTAATCTGCCTAATCTGGCCTTGGTTTTAGAGTTAGATATTGATTTGGTGCTGCATCTGCCTGGCTGCTGCTGAACCTGGACTGACATTGACCTTGTCTTCTGTGTTTCTGAACCTGAATTCTGTTTTATCCCCGTGGCTCCTTACCTGTGGTATCAGTTGCCTATAGACACCTCTGACCAGGGGCGTTGGAATGAAGATTTTCATGTGGGAGAGGGCAAAAGGCCAAAGACTACTATAGGGCTTGGAGCCTCTTTTTCTCGCGTTTGGTATCTCGTTTTACAACAGTTGTAACAGTGACTGTAGATATACAAAGTATTTCAGGGGTCTGCCAACCCCAGTTTTATTGTTTATTTTACTATAAAAATGTATACATTATTAAATAAATATTATTAATAATATTAACTACCAATTAGTACAATAGCTGTTAGAGAGATGAATACATTCAATTCGTCATCTTAAAATGTAAATTTTTCACAGTCAACCTAGTTTTTATTCAAATTTGATTGACAGTCTAATCTCATTTGAAATGGGAGTCATTTTAAATCTGTAGTCACTGCCTCACTGGTTATGGTATGTGCTATAAATTCAGATTGCTATATCCCATGCTTGTTAATGGGCACATCACACGAAATTCAGGGTAAAAGTAAAGTGAATAGTTGTTCATCATCAATACAGGTTATTTATTAAATGTTTATGAACGGAACACTTAGGGCTATATTTACTAAACTTCGGGCTTGAAAACGTGGAGATGTTGCCTATAACAACCAACTATTTTCTAGTTATCATTTATTTAGTACATTCTACAAAATGACAGCTAGTATATATTGGTTTCTATAGGCAACCTCTCCACTTTTTCAAACCTGCAGTTTAGTATATATACCCCTTAGAGTTTTTTTAAATAAACAAATCAATCAATCTGTATTACATATATACTAAAGAAGTCTAAACACTTGGCAGTTATACTTAGACAATCTATAATTTAAAAATGTTTCACAAGTTTAGAACAGATACAATGACTTCAGAAAGTAGCATGAAGTCTTTTATGTAGAAGTTCATAAGGGGGCAAAACACAGTCTTTGCCTACTCAGCAGAAATCATGGGGGGGCAACTGCCCCCTCAGCCCCCCTGGTTCTGACTCATGCACACAAGTCCTGGGGAGAGGGGCAGAGACAGAGAGAGAGAGAGAGAGACAGAGATAGAGAGAGAGAGAGAGAGAGAGAGAGAGAGAGACAGAGAGAGAGAAAATACAGTCCGATATCCTATTGTTAAACCTACATTTTAATGAAAACATAGAAACTTGTGTTTTTCTTAATACATATTTTAGGATAAGATTCAGTAAGCCTTACCAGTCAAATTTGTATCACTGCAATAAAGTTTACTCAGTATAAAAAAGAAGAGACATTACAAGCAGAACGTCTCATGGGCCAAGAAATAATATTTGAAGAGCACGTATTTGCAGGAGCCTATCTCCAGCATGGCATATCAATAATTCAGGACTTTACACTATTAGCACGCTTTGCTTTATAGAATTTATTGAGATAACTGAAGACAGGGAGGTATTGTAAAATGGGCCTTTGGTCTGCACTACGAGACTCAGTCCATCCTCTGCCGTCTAGAACTCTTTCTAGGAACCTGGGAATTCTTAATCTTCTATCTTGCTTATTACTGTGTTTTTTTCACTAGTAATCCTGCAGGGCTGCTGAGAGGTATCATTTTAGAAACCACAGACACAAGCTAGATACCACTGCATTAGGAATCACTGAAGCATCAGATAACAGTGACAGTTGTACAGAGGACAGGGAATGCTTCTGTTTAAATTATTTTTACTTTTCATTTTCGTTGTTTCCCATTTCTTTGTTTTTTGTGAGGGGAGGCAGGGTTTTCATAACATCTATTCAGAAGAAAACATTGTAAATAAAGTATTAATATAGATACATTTTTGTTTTGTAGGTCATTTACAAAGAGCAAAACAGTCACTCTGCAGATTAAAAACAGCTTTGGGCACGTTACGTACCTCTGGGCACGTTACGTACCTCTGGGCAGCACGTGGCTAAGTGGTTAGCACTTCTGCCTCACAGCGCTGGGGCCATGAGTTCAATTCCCGACCATGGCCTTATCTGTGTGGAGTTTGTATGTTCTCCCCATGTTTGTGTGGGGTTCCTCCGGGTGCTCTGGTTTCCTCCCACACTCCAAAAACATACAGGTAGGTTAATTGGCTGCTATCAAAATTGACCCTAGTCTCTCCCTCTCTGTCTGTCTCCCTCTCTGTCTCTGTGTGTGTGTGTGTGTGTGTGTGTGTGTGTGTGTGTGTGTGTGTGTGTGTGTGTGTGTGTGTGTGTGTGTTAGGGAATTTAGACTGTAAGCTCCAACAGGGCAGGGACTGATGTGAATGAGTTCTCTGTACAGCACTGCGGAATTTGTGGTGCTACATAAATAAATGATGATGATGATGATGTTTCCGCAAATGCGTCTATATTGTCACTAGGTGCATAGGTTGAATGAGCAAATGGTTGCTTTTCTTGAGGAACAGCACTATGCACCAGGCAGAGGGAGTGAGTTGGCCTAGCCAAGTACTGAGAAGGCACATAGGTCCACCTTGTTTTGCGGAGCAGTGCAGAAACAAGATTGCATTTTTCAGAACAATGTAATGAGACCAAAGAGCAGAGTAGGCTTTTTTCATGGGCGCTCCTTGCCGTTCCCACTCTGCAAAAGGACTTAAGATATGCTCAGATCTGGTGGAGATGAAGTCTCATGTTATTCTTTGAATGGGACCTGTTTTTCGCCTGCGTGTGGCATTTCTGCAGAGTTGCACATTTGCAGGTGCACATAAAGTAATGTAATGCCACATATCACACACAAAATCCAAACCACCTAGTAACTGTTTGATTTTCATTATTTTATCTTAATTTTGCCCTCCCAACCTCAAACAACCAAAGTAACCACTTCTTCACTAGACACCCAAATCAGATAGTGATACTACGAGGGTGATGGGTCTTAAAATATGTGATAAAGAAAGAAAATAAGAAAATAGGGAGTGGGAGTTATGTAACATTGTGAGTGTGGCATGTGCGACAAAGGCAAGATGAGGATCATAATGTGTGAGAGGGTTTGGGTTTTGGGGGCATAAAGTATGAGATGGAGTGTGAGAGAGCTTTGGTTGGAAGCATAATGTGTGAGAGGGTTTGTGTTAGGAGTATAATGTGTGACAGGGTTTGTGTTAGGAGCATAATGTGTGAGAGGGTTTATGTTTGGAGTATAATTTGTGAGAGGGTTTTGGTTAGGAGCATAATGTGTGAGAGGGTTTGTGTTGAGCATAATGTGTGAGAGGGATTTGGTTGGGAGCATAATGTGTGAGAGGGTTTGTGTTGAGTATAATGTGTGAGAGGGTTTGTGTTAGGAGCATAATGTGTGAGAGGGTTAGTGTTAGTAGTATAATGTGTGAGAGGGTTTTGGTTGGGAGCATAATGTGTGAGAGGGTTTATGTTTGGAGTATAATTTGTGAGAGGGTTTTGGTTGGGAGCATAATGTGTGAGAGGGTTTGTGTTAGGAGTATAATGTGTGAGAGGGTTTGTGTTAGGAGCATAATGTGTGAGAGGGTTTGTGTTAGGAGCATAATGTGTGAGAAGGTTTGTGTTAGGAGCATAATGTGTGAGAAGGTTTGTGTTAGGAGTGTAATGTGTGAGAGGGTGTGTGTTAGGAGCATAATGTGTGAGAAGGTTTGTGTTAGGAGTGTAATGTGTGAGAGGGTTTATGTTTGGAGTATAATTTGTGAGAGGGTTTTGGTTCGGAGCATAATGTGTGAGAGGGTTTGTGTTGAGCATAATGTGTGAGAGGGATTTGGTTGGGAGCATAATGTGTGAGAGGGTTTGTGTTGAGTATAATGTGTGAGAGGGTTTGTGTTGAGTATAATGTGTGAGAGGGTTAGTGTTAGTAGTATAATGTGTGAGAGGGATTTGGTTGGGAGCATAATGTGTGAGAGGGTTTGTGTTAGGAGTATAATGTGTGAGAGGGATTTAGTTGAGAGCATAATGTGCAAGAAGATTTATGTTTGGGAGCATAATATATGAGAGGGGCTTGGGTTGGGAGCATAATGAGTGAAAGGGTTTCGGTTGTAGAGAGCGTAAAGTGTGAGAGAGGTTGGATTTGGAGGGCATGATGTGTGAGAGGGGTTAGGAGCATAATGTTGAGAGTGGGTTAGGTTGAGATCATAATATGTGAGAGTGGTTTGGTTTGCAAGCATAATGTGTTGGAGAGGTTGCCAGCATAAAGTTTGAGAAGGTTTGGGTTGGGAGCATAATATGTGTGAAGGTTTGGGTAGCGTGGGCATAATGTATGAGAGCTGTTGGGTTGGAAGCATAATGTGTGAGAGGGGTTTGAGTTGGAAGAATAATGTGTGAGAGGGTTTAGTTTGGGATTGTAAAGTGTGAGAGGGTATGGGGAGGGATCATAATGTGGGGCCTGATTCATCAAGGTACGCAAACTCATGTTTCATACTTTGAGTGACGCAAACCCTTATATTTGCGTGGAGTTTGAGATTGAGTTGACTTTGAGTGCCGTATCTGCTCTGTTTGCGCTGCGTATGTGGTGTTTTACGTAGCTCAAGTCCCGTTTAGCAGATGCGTATAAGTTTGCGTACCTTGATGAATCAGGCCCGTGGAGAGGGGATAAGTTGGGAATATAATGTGTGGAAGGCATTTGGTTGGGGTGGGCATAATGTGTGAGAAGGTTTGGGTTGAAGGAGCATAATGTGTGAGAGCGGTTTTGGGGGGAAGCATAATGTGTGAAAGGGGTTGGTACTTAGCATAAAGTGTGTTAGAGAGGTTGGTTATCAGAGAGTGCCCCTGGCATTGACTTTTGGAGTATGAATTTGCAAAATGTGTTTTTCCCCATTTCTTGTTATCTCTACTTCCTATCTCCTTGTCCTTTTTGTTTTGGGTTTCTTTGTTCTAGTTGTGTTTCCTAATATATTTGTTTTCTCTATTGCCTCTTCTTGTATTGATTGTTACTTATTCAATTGTTTCTATTGCCCCTTATTTAGCTGTATTTTGTTCTGTTTATTTGTAGTTGATTGTGGGCGCTACAGATTCCGTGGCATTTTATAAATAAACTAATATGATAATGATATTACATATGTTAATGTAATGGTGTAATCGTTCTTAAAATATTCATAGCTGTTCTGGTGAACTTGGTTAAATATAACCTTAAGTTCTTTTGTCAGTTATCAGCCTGGGTGTTAAAATCATTAACCACGCTTACAGTATTGGGGGAGGTGTTAAGTGAAATGGTTTTCTGGTAAGCACTGGTCTGGTATGAGTCATTTCTTTTTAACCCCTGATACATTCTCTGATGGCTAGTGCAGGTTGGTAGCCTGAAAGTGTCACTCTATCGTAACAGGCTCATCTTATGCTGTCCACACATGCTGATATATTTGCAACAATATATGACAATTGGGATGCTATCACAGTGTGTATTGTCTGATATGGGCTTTGATGCATAATAATAATCTGATCAAAATTAATAATTATCTGAAATGTTGATTAATGTAGTAAGAATATGACCTCTGTATGTGGCTATCTTCCGACAACACTAACAGGTCCCAGTGACTGCAGAAGAGATGAAGGTGCTTGGATCAAGCACCCAACAGCTAGATCTTGTCCAATTTTGCCACTTAGCTGTGTGGCAAAATTAGATTCTGATCCTGCACAACCCTACAATGTGGAGGCGATATTGCTTTTAACACTAACTCCCTCACCTAAGTAGCATATCCAGTTGTACAAAAAAGTCTGGGGTTAGCCTCACAGAATAAAAAGCTATAAAAAGCACTAGCATATTAATCAGGATGTGTGGGTAGATGTTCTCTCATTTTCTACTCCAGCTTTTGGTACAATGAAAACACTATTCCATTTTTGATAGCTTTGAGTCCTCTAGACAAAATAAGTCTGTTACTTCAGATTTGTAGCATCCCGCTCAAGTAAAACAAAGTTTATAAGCATGGACAGTGTAATTACATTTCCTTGTTAAAGAATTGGACTGCACATAATCTCTTTCATAAGTGGTAATTATGTTCTTGACAACTAGAATCTCAAAATAATTTTAATAACTGGTGTGAATGTGAGTGTTTTGTCCATTACATGTCCTTAAACAAGAAAAGTTATTGCAGTAAATGCTGGTGCTGCTGGACAGCAAATGAAACATTACAAAATACAGCAAATAAACCAATTCTATAGAGAGATAGAATCAACCAGACAGACAGAACCAATGCATAATGAAACAACAAAACAATACCAATGAAAGTCTACAAATAAAATCTGGAAGCAAGTTTATTTGTGTTGTAATCAAGGTAACTCCTCTAGCAACCTTCTGTCTTTTTCTATCATCATTTCTTCCCATGTACATTAGCACAGAGAATCTCTTGCCAGGTATTTGGCTCCATCCTGTATCCCCTGATGGCAACTTTGGGTGGAGGCATCAGCTTCTCAATATAAAAGGGAATCCCTGTTGGAATCACATCTTCCCTATGGAGGATACACTCTAAGTTGAATGGCAGAGTCATAACTATAAGCCGTAGCAGCCGATGTGGGTGATATGGGGCCCCATAGTATGGCCCTCCACCTGCCTATCTTATGATTAATAGATGCGTCAGTTTCCCAGGTTCAGGGGCTGTCCTGGGAAATGTTTGTTCATTTAATGGCCCAAAAGGGCAGGAGCCAATTTCCATATGTATAGGGCCCTCATGTGTCCAGTTTTGCACGGAAAATCTCCTTTTTTTGCACCCAAAATGTTTAACTCACTGGAGACTTTGGTGTCAACTTTCATTGCCACATAGCACCCCTTGTGGGCCATTAAACGAGCTAACATTTCCCAGGATAGACCCCTGAATCTGCAAAACTGAAACATCTGTTAACCATAAGATAGGCAGGTGAGTGGCAATATTATGGAGTCCCATAGCACCCACATGGGCTTCTATGGCTTATAGGTATGCCACTACCATACAACTTATAGTGGCAGTGGGAAGCTGTGATTCCAACAGAAATTTTATCCTCCATGGAACATATTGTAGATAGCTGAGGGAAGGTGTGATCCTCTGTAGATGCCTTGCAATGGAGTTTATCTCTGCGTATTGGATGCTGGCAGTTGAGCATGGCAGGTAACTATAATATTTTGGTGGGTCATTTGCTATGTGGACCAGCAATTTGTAGTTATGCCCCTTTCACAAGCGCACTTGACAAATGGATGAGTAACAGAGACCTTATTAAATGATATTGTGCAATGATAGTTTTAACACTTAAGAGGCCAATTACTACATCCCACAGTCATGCATTGGAGGATGGCTAACTTCTTTCTAGCTACAGTATGGGGCCAAGACAATACCATCATAGATGAAAATAAGACATGTCCTAAATACTTTTTGCACAGGAGGCAAATCCCTACAGCCTAGTACTATTCACCATAAGGAAGCTTAATTCACACTTGGTCCATGGGTCATAACAGCACTCCTCCCTTGAACCACAGACAAATTGACCTGAACAGAAACTGAACAAGAATTAAATCTTGTATATTGAAAGTTCAAGCTGGGAGCAGACTTCACAAAAAGGACGTGTCCCTGTATTAGTTTAAACATTAAAGGAAATCTTTACACACTTTCATCTATTCACATGCTTACTCATAGTTTTGTAAGAAAGGAAAGTTCATTAATTAAAATGATGCAATTAATGTTTAGGAAAACAGGAGATTATGTTACTGCAATAGGGTTAGTTGAGAATGATGGCTTCAGTAAGGATGTATAGAATAAGCACCAGAAAAGAGGTGGAATCTGGCGCAAGGGTGGAAATAACAGCTGACAATTGATTGGGCAGGTACCATTGTCTTCCAATTGGGACATACCTTTCCTTTCTACCTGTGTGTCAAATTTGTTTGGTGCCCATACATAATTTCTGAAAGCTTCTAGTCAGAGGACCGCAATTAACAGTAACTACAGGAGTACAAAACAGTAAATACAAAAAAAAGTATAACCAAAGGAAGAAAATAAATAGTAAATACATTAGCATACGCCATTTACCAGTTGCCAATAGTGACGCCATCAAGAGCTTTGCTTACATTGTATTGTAAAAACCACAATCCTACAATAGCTTCCTTTACTGTCAATATTTGCTGAACTTCAAAACTGTATTTGTTTTGGTTTTTTATGGATTTTTTCTTTTTCTGCAAGGATTATGTGCTATAGTGTATATCTAGCATATAGCCATTTATATTATTATTTGCTAGCTAGGGCTCTTATAATATTGGAGCAGAGCCCCTTGCGCCATGAAGTTTGATGAACCCTTTCTTACCTCTCACTGCTTCCTTCTAGGTGCCAATGCAGTCAAAACAGCAATAGGTGTCTACCTCCATTAAAGTAGTGTAAATAGAAATAGCACCAATACCCCCACAATGTCCAATGATTGTTTATGTCACACTGGGTTGGTTATGCTGGAAACTACCTTTTATCTGAATCTATAAAAGATAATTATATATTGTCTTTTGGGATGTATATCGTTTTTTTAAAGTTAATAATGTAAACAATGACTTTTTATTTTACAGGCATTAGCTTGGGAGAAAGAAAATTCCAAAAATCTAAAAGTAAAATCCTTTTCTATAACATGGTTAATTTTATGAACTATGAACAATTACAGAGACCTGAAATGTATTTATCCATCTTTCCCGAGCATAGATAACAAAAATATATGCAAAGAAGCATTTGAATTATGGAGGCAGAAACAGTCTAACACTTGTATATTGTACAAACAGCGTCCACATCTCAATTCTGTGTCATACTAATCGCAGGGCTTATTCACATATGCATAGAATTCTGTGTTTTATAAATACTAATGTATGTGTGTAATGTTAATTTCCCCAAATTCACCCTTAACATGTATGCATCTTAACATGTGCTTTTACATATACATAATTTGCGCATAAAAGCATGCTTACCAACTTTTGCAGCCAGCTGTCCGGGAGGGGGCTCCAACTTGGGGGCGTGGCAACATGAATTGTGCCCGTTAGGTCACGCCCCCTGTCAATCTTTGCCCATTTCAGCCTATCGGTGGGTGGGGGTGGGCCAGGATGATGCAATTAGCCCCACCCCCACCCCCTCTTCCCAAACGAGGTGAGCCGGACCCGGGATGTTGTCCTGCTCTCCCCAGAGTCCGGGAGAACTCCCAAAAATTCGGGAGTTTCCTGGACATTCTGGGAGAGTAGGCAACTATGCATAAAAGTAATGCAGGAATGTTTACCCATAATAACATATGTGCATAGTTAAAAAAAAATGTATGTGTGAAAGATCTCTAAGCCAGCTGGGGGAACACATTTTCACAAGAGCATGTTCTTTATCAGCCTTCCTCCTGTACATGTGATTGGCACAGGGAAACTAATTTCCATATAATACCAGAGCTGTTCATTGGAAATGTTTTATTACAGGCTGATGGTGCTACTGACTAGCGGTGGCCACATGCACTTTCCCCGCCAACAATTACATTTGCTATTCTGCTACCTTATGTGTCAATTGTTCCCCACTCCTCCTATATCCTAATCTCATTTGGACAGGGCTATTCTTACCTTCTATTTCATGTCATTGTATGTAACTTGCCTGAGTGCAGTGTAATGTGTCAACGCTTTATAAATAAAACATAAATAATGAAATTACTCAAGGGTGCTCTGAATATTGTCAGTGATTGTCGAAACAGAAAATTGAGGCACATGGCATGGAGTTAATCCACTTTTCAATTCCCATATAATATATTATTTTGGGTAACCAAAAAGTTATATAATAATATACCATTAATTCTGATGTAGGAGAAGTATGAATTCTGGGAAATGAAAGATTCTTTGTTAAAGGTTTAGAGAAACTGACCTGTCTTGGGAATGTGGAATACATGGACGAATGGCAATTTGTGAGTCTCATCAAAGTATTTTCCTCTACCAACCCTTTTGGGAAACAGTTCTGTGAATCCTCTACATTTTCTACATTACAGTACATTGTGTTGCTGATTCTCCGCCTGTCAATCTCGGTGATGCTCAGCAGTATGCTGAAATACCTAGAATTTTTACAGTTGATGTTTGTGGGGATTACTCTACCCCATTCATTATTTAGTATTTCTGCTGGCTAGTGCTGAAAAGTGCCACAGGCTTTATGGAAAAATGCAAGTACATGAACTTTTCATCTCAAAGCACATTTACTCTAAAATGAACCCATTCAACAGAATGCCTTTTTTTGTACAGTATAGAAATAATACTCAATGGATTTATGGGGAAGAAAAATGCAAAGAAGAAATGTGATTTATTTTTTGTTTAATACATTTTTACATGTAATGCAGAAATATATAAAAAAATATGCTTATTCTGAGGTTATGGAATTTTCATGGGTTGTGGGGTGATTCAATTCCAGCTATTTGGGGGAAGATTCCAAAAACAGAACCACTGTAGAAGCTCTGGAACCCAGCTGTCAGTGACCTATAGGATTGATTGCCACCATCTTTCCATAGAAGTGAGTAGGTGTAACTTTGCCTTACTGCAATTTGGGCACTATAGTCAGTTCCATTTGTCGCTATTATGAAGTATACACTGTCTATGCATTCTGAACCAGAATAGTCAACAAGTCAAACTGGACGTTTTATCAAAGGAAGAAAAGCTCTATTGCTTTCAAAAACAGGTCTTTTGCCAGTGATAGGGCCTGTTTCTTGCTTTGCGTAATACATGAAAAGGTTTGCACCGCCGCTAACACTGTTATTGTTGGGAGTAACATTCACCAGCATTATGATTTGCTGGCACGGGGCAGTATATTTATGCCTATTTGTTCTATCATCACACTCAGGCAATATCAGGTGAAAATTATTTTTTAAAAATATTTATTTTTATTATTATGTGAATAAGTTTTCAAATATCTCAAACGACTAGTCCGGCAAAGCAGGAAGTTGACTTTTACAACTCTGACCCAGTGTCGCTCAGTTACCCTGGCGATATTTTCTGTATAAATTGCAGTGATAAAATATCATCCATAGTGGTTAGCACTTCTGCCTCACAGCACTGGGGTCATGAGTTTGATTCCCAAACATGGTTTTAAACTGTGTGGAGTTTGTAAGTTCTCCCTGTGTTTGCGTGGGTTTCCTCCTGGTGCTCTGGTTTCCTCCCACACTCCAAAGACATACTAGTAGTTTAATTGGCTCTTATCAAAATTGACCCTAGTCTGTCTGTGTGTGTATGTTAGGGAATTTAGACTGTAAGTTCCAACGGGGCAGGGACTGATGTGAGTGAGCTCTCTGTACAGCACTGCGGAATCAGTGGCTCTATATAAATAGCTGATGATAAGGATGATCCTTATCGCTGGTGATTGATAAATAGGCCCCGTAATGTCTAATAGGCAATGGAGAACAAGGATAAAGAATAAATTGTGAAATTGTAGGTTTTTAATGTATACTCAATGCATCAGTCTTCCTTTTTTTATTTAAAAACACCTATTACATTTACATACATTGAACTTTTCTAACTTTATTATTATTGTGGCAGGTGACTTTTGTTTTGCTTTTTTACGAAACCAAACATTTGGAGATGCCAATTCTGTTGTTGCCCCTGAGCACACAGAAGCACAATAATACCTGTTTCTTAGCACTTGCTCATGTCGGTGGGAATAAACCTCATGTGTGTCTGCACATACCGAGATGCATACTATAAGTAAGAGAAAAAGATGCTGGGTACCCATAGTGGTAACACTACTGTGGGTGACATGTTATAATAGGGGTCAATATGTAAGTTCTGTTCCCTGGCTCCAATTAAAGGTAAAGATACGTAGACCAAACTAGAATAAGTACTTGCCAATAAATCAAACACTGGTTGCCAAACAGTTAATATAAATAAGTATAGTATTTCACTCAAAACCTTCAGCGCCGAAAAGTGAAGCAGGCATAAAAAGCAGAGTTATATCACTACTCCACGCAGCTTCATCAGGGGCAATAAATTAAAGGTTCCATTCTTAGCTCTGCTCCTAATGTTCAATGCATCTATGCAGGTTAGATCTAGTGATAGATGAGCCATGGTGAAGGGATTCAGGACAAGGTTCAAGTACTTGCATATAGAACCTTTTTTGTGAAAATACGGAGATAAGGGTGGTCAAGGGCTGGCTGGGCAGGGGGGCATCTGCCACAGGGGCCAGTCCCATAGTCAGCTACCTTGGGCTGCATTACTTGGCTACCTGCATTTTTTTTTCTTTAAAAGATTACTAATAGGCTGCTAAGCCGAGTCCCCCTGGCTATTATTTGCCAGCCAGACCCTAAGGGCGATTTAAAATAAAATCAATTATTGACTAAGTTTATCACTGAGCCAGACTCTAGGGATGTGGGCATGTGTGACGTGGTTGCCAGTTTGCGCATGTGCAATGGTACTGAAAGCCTGCCCAAACTTGAGCTTTCAGTTCCATTTGTCAATATAAAAAAAATTTAATACAAATATATCTTTCAAACATTGAAAAAATGCTTTTTTACAATAATTTTCTTCTGTTATCACCATCCTGAGATGGCAGTAAAAGAGCAAGCATTGCACCATTTTTCTTAGAACTGTAGTTAGACAACAACGTAAAACACTTGCTTATCTAAGCTGTGGAATGTGTGTGTTTTACCTATTGGAAGCTGACAGCAGCTGTTGGTTCTATACTTCATGTTATAGGACCTAAAACATTTTTTCTATGTTCTATGGCTGTTGCACAAATTAACGTGCTATAACCACTGCCTTTTTGCAATGGCTTAAATAAGTAACTTTATTGCTCACTCATGTTATTGGTACAATATAGCTTTTGTTTTCATCCTGTGTAGTTAGATTTATTGCGATAAGACTTTATGAATGATTCCTCCAAAGACATACTGAGTTCTGACAAAATGAACCTTAGTCTGTGGGTGTGTATGTTTGCATTGTAGGGAATTTATTTTGTAAGCTCCAATAGGGCAGGGACTGATGTGAATGACTACATATCCTTTGTACGGCGCTTTCTAATATGGCGCTATATAAATAAATGATAATAAAAAAATAATAAATACCTAACTGGAGTGAATTTCGTTGACACACTTCTACTAATAAATTTTAAAAACACTGTACAGACACCTGCAGCAATGACCCAATGATGTTCCATCACACTCAAGAATAATTCAATTTAACTAAAGTGAGCAAAGGTGCTGGTCCTAGAGTGGTATTAGGGCCCTTAGTACTTTACTGTGATGTTTTATAGTTTTTACCCTGCACATTTTTCAGGGCATCCATTAAAGCCAAGTGCAAATTTATCTTCAAGGACTTAAAGCACCGTTTCTACAGTAGTCTCCTACACCCACCACTAGAAGAATACTTTTTTCTGTTTTAAAACTGCTATACTTATGTATACAGAGAGTAAATTGTGCAAATATGTTCTTAAACCTATATAATGATAGTATTTCAGCACTCATTCAAGGCATGGGTCAGGGATTTATTCATTTTCTAGAACTGTTCATTGGACAGTTGGTAAATATGGTGTAAAATAAAACAAACATAGAACACTTTTTGCCCATATGCATTTAATTGTATTTAATTGTTACAAAAATGTAGTATATTACCCCAGATTATGCTGATGTAAAGATAAATCATACACTAGTGCCTAGGAAGCAGTTTTAACATGGTGTTCATTAAGGCTCTAGTCAGGTACAGGCTCAGTCAGGAGTTGTATGTGTTGTCCCCCCCCAGCACATTCAATGGCCGGCACCATGCAGACGAAACACACAGCTGCAATCAACACTACCTGGTCACTCGGATGCCAAGGCATTCAATGGGAGAATTTTTGGCATTAGTAGGCTTACTTAAGCAGGGTTCTAATGGTTAACCCCACTGCCTCCGCCATACCAGAGTCATCTTAACTGAGAAGAGAAGAAAGAGAAGAGATTACAATCATTTTGTCTAGGAAACTGCATGTACAGTATTTTTATATATATAGTGAAACAGCCACACCAATTTGACTCAATCTGTAGTGGGGGCACCGAGTCTAACAAAGATTAGGGATTCACCGGGGACCCTTGCAAGGAGGTATGGGCTTAGATGCTATCCCTCCCCGGGTTGTTCCTTCCGTACTGGTATCAAATGTGACTGATAGGTGGACGGAATCTGGAATGAACGCTGAGGGATACGCAGGATAGCGAATTGCCCATAACTATTTGACGTGGATGGAATGACCAGAAGCACCCTGGCATGGATGAAATAACCATGAACACACTGGCGTGGATGGAATTACCAGGAAAACACTGGAAGAGAATATTCAGTAGAACACTGGACTAAAGTTCCCAGGAACACACTGAAGGAGCCAGGAGCCAAATTTTCAAGACAAGAGACTTCATCTACCGGCACCATAATGCTGCCAGAGGTGCAGTGTGGAGGCAATTATGTGGCAGGCAGGTAGGGCACAATAGAAGGGGAGCGCACTTTATATTAGAACAGACCAAGATGGCCACCTACAGCACTGTCGATAGCATGAGAGGACATCCCGGGTCCACCTGAATTAGAAGCAGGAGTGTGTCAGACCCCTGTAGATACATGGTAAGTTCCGGGAAGTGACACTACATCATAGGATGTTTATTATTATAATTCTTTATTTATATGAAGCCACAAGGTATCCGCAGCGCCGTACAAAATACAAAAATACAATACAGACATTATACATGGGTACTACAGTACAGAGTAAAACGAATATAGCCAAGACTTCAATATCTCCAAGCATAGCAAGTACAGTTGTGTAGGAGTAGAAGAAATGGTATTGAGACAGAAGGGAAGAGGGCCCTGCTCATATGAGCTTGCATACTAACGATGTTTCCCTCTTCAGTCCCGCTACCTCTTTAAGCATACTTATTTGCAATTTAGCATTCTGTCCAGCTTGTCACAGCTTGAATTATTGTGCGATTGATCACATCTATAGCCCAATAGTATTTTCTTTGTCATAATTGATTACATTTGCTTTTTTTTCTATGTATATGTGGTTATATTTTCTTTATGAATTACCATTTACGTTTTATTTTCATATATATTTTCATGTTGATTAAAAATATTGCAATGGCTCACGGTGAGTTTTAAATGCAGTGACTTGTAATAATATTTCAACTCATAATTCATTATTTGTCTGCAGATTTTAAAAAAAAATAAAGTAAAAACTGGAAAAGGCTGCTCCCATAGGTATTCAGTCCATGTGCTCTGGAAGCTCCAAGTTTACACAGATGAGAGATATTGCCCTAACAATTGGCTTTCAATTAGCCTCTACCTGTGAATCATTACAAAAGGTCAGCTTTCATGGATAAAAGCCCCCCTAATTCAAATAACATTGGTCATATTGTGAATCTGAGGGAAAGCTGTGAAAATGAAAACCAAAGAGCATTCTAGGAAAATTAAAGATAACGCTACAGACATGCACAAGATAGGGAAAGGCTAAAAAATAATATTCAAGTGCTTGGAAATCCCAGCGAGCACTGTTGTATCAATTGTGAGGAAATGGAAGCTACATCATACCACCCAGACACTGCCTAGACCGTCCCTCAAAACTCAGCACCAGAGCAAGAAGGGGACTTGTGAGGGAAGCCACAGAGAGGCCAACTATCACTTTGAAGGTGGTACAGAGATCAGTGGCTGAGACTGGAGTGAAGGTGCGCCAGTTACCCATATCCAGAGCTCTGCATACAACTGGCCTGTATGGTAGGGTGGCTAAAAAGAAGCCATTACTGAAGAAAAACCACATCAAAGCCCATCTAAGGGTATATTAACTAAACTGTGATTTTGAAAAAGTGGAGATGTTGCCCATAGCAACCAATCAGATTCTAGCTGTCATTTTGTAGAATGTACTAAATAAATGATAACTAGAATCTGATTGGTTGCTTTAGGCAATATCTCTACTTTTTAAAACCCACAGTTTAGTAAATATACCCCCTAGTGTTTGCCAGAAAACATCAGAGTGACTAAGCTAAAATGTGGCATAAGGTTTTGTGGTCAGATTGAGCTTTTTGTCCCCAATTCAAAATACTATGTGGGGCGCAAACCTAACTCTGCCCATTCCCCTGCAAGCACATTCCAATAGTAAAGCATGGGGGTGGCAGCATCTTTTGGGGATGGATTTCCTCTGTGAGGTGGAAAATACAGGGAGATACTGCATGACTACCTGCTTCATTCTGCTACAAAACTAAAGCTTTTGTTTTAAATTTAAAATTTTGTTTTGATGCATTACCCTCCAGGAACTGTAATTCCTAATTATTGCAGAATGATTTGCTGATTATTTAAATGTAATTCAAATATATAAACATTATATCTGTATAATTCCAGATGATTTAGGTTGATAAGACTCAATCAATAGGAGTTATCAGGTGACAATAAATATTTCAGGACAATCATTCTTTGTGCCTTTGACAGCTAAACAGCAAATCTCACATAAACCATCTATTAAAGTGGGTCTTAACCGAATTACAATTTAGAATAAGAGCTCATTTACTGGCAGCAAGGGCATATTTAAAATTGTGCTGTCTAAAATGTCACAAAATAGTCATGAAGCAGTAGACAAATCCAAGAGCCATTTAAATTATTTAACAAAAGGCCCATGCCATTGTACTCCTGTGGAAGTGGAAGAACTGAGAAGATAATTATAAAAAGTATTATTAACTTGCATTCAACGTTCTCATTTGCTGTTTAAAAACACTTTTTATAGGCGGTGGTACTTTAAACACTTTTATGAGTGGAGCGACACATTGGGGGTAATTCAATTAGCCATGATGTTCCTCTAAACATTGTGGCTGCACACTTTTTCTGTTACTACGGAAGAAATCTCCGCTCATTTTTCCTCACACCTCTATGGGGCACGAGGAACAATGAGCAGAGATTTCTGTCAAAATCTCCATGAAGTGTCTCCGGCATGTCCGCGAGACCCTTCGCGTCTAATTGAATTCCTCCCATTGTGAATTAAAAAGCAGACGTTTGGCATCATGTTATTGTATCTCAGTGGTTACATGGTCATATTTCTTACCTCTTGTTAGGGTTCTGTTCAAAAACCAATTCCTTATTACAGCCATGGAGCCAGACACGTGATATAAACGTTTTAAAATGTTTATTGCAGAAAAGTGTAATTCAGGGAAGGCAGAATAAACAGTAAACAGTTCAGGCTGAATGGAACAATGGATTTCCAGATCTTGGCAAACAGGTAAATAATAATGAAAAGCAGCAAATAACTTAACTGAAACCAGTTTGCAGTAGTAGCCAGAAACATGCAGGTAATCCAGGAACAGCAACACATGAGCAGGCTTCAATGACCAGCAAAGGATTCTGGAATAGGCAGGCATATATAGGCCACAGACAGGTGTGGATGATTAACTAGCTGTGCTAGTTAACCCCTGATAGTAGGAAAGGCCAATCAGCAGCACCTCTGGAGGATCACATGTGCTACAGGGTAATATGCACACAGGGAACAAAGCAAATCATCACACAGGGTAAAATGCACACAAAGATACAAGATAGATCATAACACCTCTGACAGTATTGCTCTGCACACAGGCACAATCCTGTTTATGAGCCCATATGTATCATCTATTTTCAATTTGACCATACACATGCTTATCCAAATTAGTCAGATCAGGCATTTTTCGCCTTAGAAGCCCATTAGTGCAATTGGCAGATGATGACTCATACAGGCCAACCACATTTCGGGATGTCTAAACATAAGCCAATGTATTTCCACTAATTAATTCTCGGGGACCACTCTGGTTTCGGAGCAACAAACATGGTGGGTGAATTTACCAATAGCATCGCATGTGTGGCCATAAAGGAGTATGTATGCCACAACCAACGTTTGCACTAGTACTAAGAAATTTAAAAAGCAACAGCCACTGAAATATGAGACAAAGTACTGATCAGTGATCCAATAATTTAATATTCCTGTCACATCATATTTTTTGCTTTTGGTCCCAAACAAAAAGAAAATCAGCTAAATATCAAGGCTTCTCAGTTGCTCACCAGATTTAATCATGAAAATATTCGGATAACATATTTTTTTAAATAGGCTGTTGATATCTACTCCATATTTATAGGCAGTTGCTCTCAGTAAAGTGACACAAGCACAGATAAAAAGGTTCTTGCCACAGAATATTCATTATGTATAACCACTCAACACAATTGCCATATAGGTGCTCATAATGTCGGACCATCGCTGTTAGTGATTGTGATTGAAGCAAAGTGGAGTTGGAATTTTAAACTGTCTGGTACTATTTAGTTGTTTTGTGGTTTTACAGACAAATAAATTAGTTATGAGACCTAGTCTAATCCTATTTGTTGAAGTTCACCTAAGGCTAACACCTGAAAGAGCAATCATAATGGAAAATTAAATGTAATTATCACAGTTTGTCTGATTAATGTTAACAGGATTCCATACAGACTGTAATATGGTCATGTGTGCCACGAAGAGGGGAGCTATTGAATGGCTGCACTGCATGGGCTTTCAGCTCAACAAACATAGCAAAGAAGAGTAACAGAAGCTAATCTGTTTTTCAACAGAAAGTTTTTTGACAAGCAAGACAAAATTGATTTGGGGGTGGTTCGCAGTAGGTGTACATTTTTTCTTCTTAATCCAGGGTGTAACAAAGTAACAACAGTGGACCCCCTTTTTACTGACAAATAAATACTTCAGTAGGACTGGACAAAATGAAGTAGAGGGCTAATATAAGGAATCTCAAAAGGGCAAAGTGGCGATATGTTGGCCATTAAATGAAAGTCCTTTAGTGCCTAGTCTTGCACCCTGAGGTGAATTAATGGTCATGCGTGAAACACTCCCTACATACATAAAAGCATGCATACTACACTCACAACAACAACAGCCCTAAAGTGGTAGCAAAGAGGAGCTGTGAGACTGCTGCCCACCAACAAGCCAGGCGTGGCACAAAATCATCTGCTTAATGTAGTCTTACACCTAACATCCCAGTAACTCGAAAGACATGAAAAAAAACTAATTTTGCAGACATGGAGCAATAACAGAAAAGATGTGTGTTACAGACCCGGGCCTTACATTGGAATATTGTGCTAACCCGGTTTGTCATCAGTGGGCCAATTGAACAACCGTGACCCACCCTGTTATTAAATGCCACCCAGTGGCCAGATCTGTTATTGTTGTGGTGTCCAGAGAGGGAGGAGGGAAGCAGTTCACAGGAAGTGTGAAACATCTATGGACCATGTGACATCAACAAAGAGTGGAAGGTGTTAAAAACAGGAGGGTCAGGAATCTATCTAAAATCAGAAGGTGGACTCTGCCTGTTTGCCTTGTTCCAGCAACTTTTCAACTCAGAGTGAATGGCACGGTCACAGCAGGTGGGAGACCACTAATATCATGCTCTACCTCCAACCCTTTTACCACCCAAACTCTTCACACCATCAATCATCGGTGGACAATGAGCAGAGAGTTGACCCAGGGAGATGGCCAGGATCTGGTGTCTTTTGAAAAGGGACAAAAGCGATGTCTGGGGAGAGGAGGAGTTGTTGGAGAATCTTGAAAGAGCAAGGATTTGGACTAATTGAGAGTAACCATATCCTCTCAGGACCAGAAAGTATTGCTTTAGCAAGAGCTTCTTCAGACAGAGCGGAGTGCACCTCTAGGACTGATTCTGTCACCACTCCATTGGGAGACACTCATAGATTCTGGGAACTTAGTGAGCCAGGAAGACTAATACTGAGGGTCCCACCAGGGATCCTCAAGATATATGGACCTACTTACAAACCAGAACACCTGGTCCACTTGGACTATCTTCTATTGTTATTGTCAGGACTCTGTGCCTGCCTGGACTCTGTGCTGGGGAGGTAACCTGCGGAAGACTTTGTTGGCAAATTTACTTGCACTGGTGATTGTCTGACACTTTTTATATTTGTTGGGGAACACATTTCTCTTTGGGGAGCACTGTTGGATTTTACAAAGTGTGTGCACTTTGTTTTATAAAAAGGATTATTATCTCTCTCCTGTTTCTTTACCTGTGTGACTTATGAACCTAGAGGACTGGATATCTAGTGAGCTTTGGTTCCAACCCCGGTGTTCTTACAAAGTGTATTAAAAAAACATGAATAAATGGATGTACAGAAGGACTTAGAAATTCCGGAGTTCAAGCTTATAAACCAGCTCTTGATAGACATAGATATTCCTTTTACAACTATGTTAAATAAAAGTAACTAAGCTGTGTAGTTATAACAAAGAAGACAATCTGCAGCTAGAACAGCTGGAGATGATTAAACATTAAAGGTTTTCTGCCCTGACAGACGGACTTTGGAAGAGGTATGATACATCAAGACTGGCATGTTGGCAGCAGAGATTTATAACCAAGGTATAGCAGGATCATTAAGGGCATTCATAATGTTATATATCAGGGGGGCACATTTTAATAAGAATGATGAATAAACTTTATACATCAGAAACACTCAGGAGAAAAATGTTCCTGAGCAAATGCTCTCTGTACAGATTACAAGATTGTATAAATTTATACCTTGGGGTTGGTAAAAACACACAAAGTAATGGAAATTTGTGTATGCTGTTTTATAAGAACTCACAAACAGGGATTAGTTACTGGCAATATGTAAATAACAGCACATAAATTAGACATAATAAACCTGGATGATGGTACTTATGGGAGTTACTAAGTTTTGGATCAAACTAACAATTCAGCACTAACCCTCGGACATGCGCGTGGGAAGACTTATTATAATAACAATATTGCTAATGACCTGCGAACCGTTTCATGGTTGAAAAAAATGATACACTCCACTGTTTTAACCTCCCACCAGCAACCTAGAATGCAGGGAGTTACAAGCAAGTCTGTAATATTGGCGCCACCATCTTGTTGTAGCCCCATGGCTGTGAGGTTCACATGTCCAGAAGGCTAGAGTAAAATTCACACTTACTTATGTGGATCCTACAATGAAGTCTGTGCAACTAATTCTGACCAGGGTTAATATGTTCAGTACATTCTCTTCAATAAGCTATATTCTCATGAATAATTGTTTATGCCATTAACTGGTTGTTTGCGCTGCATGTAGGCAATAGGTATGCTTCAAAAAATGGACATTCGGGCACTAGTTATTTGCATTCACAGAACATTAAAATTGTGCAGTGACTACAAATTGCAGGGGTTCTCATTCACATAAACTGTTTTACCTATGCAGTGATTTTACTGCCTAAACTGCAGCTTTTCATTTTGGACCAAGCATATTATCAACAGCAGATTAGAAAATTGAAAGAGTGTTGGTCACAAACAGCACTTTCATGAGCTTTGTGATGAAACAAGTTTGATAACACCTTAACCAGTATGTCCCTTGTTTCTCACAACATGTGGATTATAACATGTACTTTTAATTAGAGATGCTCACTGACACCCGTGTTTTGGTTTTGTTTTTGGTTTTAGATCTGGATTACCGTCATGTTTTGGTTTTGGTTTTGCCAAACGGCCATTGGTGTTTTGGTTTTGGTTTTGTTTGGTTTTGTTTTGCTATTTTGTTGAAAAATTAATGTTTTTGGGCATAAAGTAACCAAATTTAGTGCTCCACCTTTTTCTTGGATAAGTAATTTAATTGTAAAGCTAAGAAATTATCCAAAAAACATTTTAATTCCTGGTAGGCCTTCATTAATTCTACACACAAACCAGATTGTCTTCCTCTCCATCTATGCATATTGGCAATGCAGCCATCGTCTTTGGGTGTATATTACACCCTACACTTATAGTTAAATATATAAAGAAATGGACAAAGGCAGTTTGGTTTCTGTCTCTCTAGGCCCCCCTCCACTTGTAGAAAATACTAAAAAATTCAGCCGTTATAGACTGTGCAATATAAATTGAAATGGACAAAGGGGTCACTCTGTCTATGACACCCTACCCATACTGAGAAATTGCCAAAACAGCAGCCTTTCAAGACGGTACGTGATATGGAAATTTACCAAGTCCCTTTCCTCTTTGGGGGTAGATTGCATCTTAAACTTAAATAGAAAGTTTTAAAAACATGTTATCGTCATCATCTGGAGCTTCATCCTCAACCTCATCAGTGTGTATGTCATCATCACAGACTATCAATTTATCGCCGCTTGAATCCGCCATTAGAGAACAGTCAGTGCTTGGATGTCATTGATGGTGAAGGCCTTCCTCGTGGAAGATGTAGTTCATTTTTATAAATATCATTTTCTCCACAATTTTGGGAAGTAACCTTCTACGACGATCACTGACTAAGTTCCCGGCTGTGCTGAACACTCGTTCAGAGTAAACACTGGAGGGTGGGCAGCTTAGGTATTGCAAAGCAAGTTTGTACATGGGTTTCCAAATGGCCTACTTTTCTTCCCAGTAAGGAAAGGGACTGTCTGACATTTCCATATCAATTACCCCTTGAAAATAATCCTCCACCATCCTTTGCATGTTAATACTCATATTAGATGGAGTTATGGGCAAGGTCACACATTTTTTGGAAAAATCCTTCAAACCAGCCCAGATGTTAAACTGTTCTGGTCTGCCCTCTGCGTCTTCCCTGCTTCTTTTTGGAAAATTTAATTTTTTACGAGCAGCAGCTGCTTGAGTAACTGAAGGTGGACACGTCGTCAAGCCAAGGCCCAGTTCAGCGGACAACTTGCTGAGCAATAGCTCCTTGCAAAAGTTCACATCTCGGTCATTTTGAAGCAAAGACTCAATGTAGGTCTTAAACCTTGGATCAAGCACAGTGGCCAAAATGTAGTGATCCGAGTTCAAGAGCTTAATAACTCGAGGATCATTGTGAAGCGAATTAAGTGGTTGATTGACAAGGCCAACATACTTTGCTGAATTGCTTGCTTTCATCTCCTCCTTCAGTTTCTCAAGCTGCTTTTCCAATAGTCTAATTAAAGGAATGACTTGGCTCAAACTAGCAGAGTCTGCACTCACTTCACACGTCACAACTTCAAATGGTTTCAGCACCTTGCACAGCAATGAAAGTATTCCCCACTGTGCAAGAGTGAAATACATCCCCCTGCTTTCCCAATGTCATGGCTTGTGCAATACGCTTGGATGGCTTTGTGCTGTTCCACCATCCTCTGAGACATGTACAGGGTGGAATTCCAACTAGTTATCACCTCGTGCTTAAGTTGGTGGCAGGGCAAGTTAAACTGCTCTTGGAGCTGCTGCAATCTCCTACATGCTGTGGCAGAATGCCTGAAATGGCCTGAAATTTTACGGGCCACCGAAAGCATCTCCTGCACCTCACGGTTATTTCGTAGGAAGCTCTGCACCACCAAGTTGATGGTGTGAGCATAATAGGGAATGTGCTGGAAATCACCCAGCTGTAATGCTCGCACTATATTGTTGGCGTTATCAGAAATGACATATCCTGCGGAGAGTCCAAGTGGTATAAGCCATGTATCAATCACATCTCTTAGTTTGCGTAACAAATTGTCAGCCTGTTAGTGAAACCGGTGATACAAAGAGTGGCCTGCCTGTGACAAATGTTACGTAGTGGTGTACATGCTGCTGCTGTTCCTGCTGGTTAAGGTGAATGACCAACCCAGTGGGCTGTCACAGTCATATAGTCTTTGGTTTGACCACTTCCACTTGTCCACATAACTGTGGTTAAGTGGACAGTGGGCAGAATGGCATTTTTCAGCGCAATCTCTACATTTGTACACACTTTTTGGTATAATTGTGGAATAGTTTTAAGGGAAAAATGGTGTCGCGATGAAATTTTGTAACGCGGACACAAAACCTCAATTAACTGTGAAAAACCAGCTGCCATGGCGTCTGTGATTTGTTTGGCAACTGGGTGACTGCTGTCATATTTGCTTCCCCTAGCAAATGATTGTTTCACAGTTAATTGTTGAAATGTAGGACTGCTCATTTTCTTGGCCTTCCTCTGGGCTGACGATTCACCCCCAGCAGCAGCAACAGCAGCAGCAGTGGGACTAATGCTTTCTTCAGAGGAATCAATTATAGTGCAGGAGTCATCCAGCCTTAATAATTGGGATGCCGGGCTAACTCCGAGCGCTACTGAGGATATTGATGAGGATGGTGTGGTGGGTGTATTTTGTAGCCGTCGGAATGTCAGTGACCGGAGGGTCCTAGCTGATGATGGAGTGCTTGTGATTTTTTGGAAGAACTTTCAGCTTTTCCCAACACTTTTCCATGAACTTTCGTTAAATGGCGTAACATAGACGAGGTTCCAAGATGGTTAAGGTCCCTCCCTTGACTGACTGTGGCTTGACATACTCTACAAATGGCTATACAATTTTTGTCTGGATTTGGGTAGAAATAATTCCACACATAAGAAGTGGATTTTTTTTGTTTTATGGCCAGGCATGACAATGGCCTTTTTCTTGTCATGTGCCAGAACTGCTGCCACTGGTGCAGGACTTACACAAACAACCTCATCCTCATCAACATCCTCATTAGTGCCCTCGTCGCCTACACAAATCTCCCCCTCATCCTCTTCTAATTCCAAAGTGGCATCCTCAATTGGTGTATCACCGGCTACACTCGGGCTGTTCAGGCACACATCAGCAGAACTGCTGAAAAGGGCCCTTCTTTATGGGTACACTAACAGAATGCTCACGATTAGACATACCACTGGTGGATGGACTCTCCACAGGGATTGTTGTAATTTCTGATGCAGAGCATACATTATCCTCTAATGCCTTACTGTTTTCTTGCAGCTCGGCTTTGACGCATAACAGTAGTTGTGCACCACTTTCAGACTCAAAACATTGGGGAATATGAGACACCCCAAACGCACTTGGAGTGCCCAAAAAATAAATAAAAACCTCCTCTATCCTCCTCTAATAATTGCAATTAATATTGTAATTGTAGAGATTAGGATAGAAACAGTTATGTGTACATTAATTGCTCTGTCCCTGCGCTAATATAGCCTGTGACCTAACCCTGCTCTCTGCCTCTGTCAAATGGTGATGGATTACTGTGGAGGCTGGTATTTATGCTTTTCAAATCTCACGAGAACCGAGCTCAGAAATACGAATACGTCACAATGACATTTTGCCTCGATTTCGAATCCGAATGGGCGGGAGAGTACCAAGCCTGCTCAGCTCGGTACTCGGATAGGCTAAATTTGGATGGATTCGGATCTCGGGGAACCGAGTCCGCCCATCTCTACTTTTAATAGCCCTGGTTTTGTTCCCCAGCTCACCAGCGTACAACTGCAGTGTCTAATTACATGTGGAAAAGGAGACACTGTAGCTCATTGTAAATATGTATATAGTTTATTGTATATTGTTGATATTGCAGTGAAGCTGTTATTCATTGTTCTTAAAGTGTAGCCAGGTGGGTTATGACTATCTGGTTCCACGATACAGGTGTGGGGGCAGTATCTACAATCATTCTCCCCCTCCTTTCTTTATGGGAAGCATGGAACAGCTGGGGACCCTGTGACATCACAAAGTAGTGTAAGGGGCTAATTTCAGGAGGGGTTAATTGTTATCTGATATTTGGAGGTAGAGAAGGCCAATTAGTACCCATTGTCCTCCACAGGACTGTCTGAGACATTCTTTCTGAGAAGCCACTGTGGAATAACAGCTCTTCTCCACTCCCCCTCCAACCCCCTAGTCCAGTACTCACCAATGTTTAAGAAGGAGAGACCCAGGGAAAACGCTGTGGAAATTTTACCCTAGATATAAGGAGCCACTCCAGGGGAAAAAGTGATATTCATTCTGAGCATTTATGATGGAAACTACAGGGTGGCTGGTTTTGAGTTGCCATTCTCTACAAGTGGAATACATCTGCAGATCCATGGGTCATTAAGTCAGCACAGCCAGGTGACTGTAACTCCTTAAGCTAGTGGGGTAAGGGACAGCTGATGTAGTAAACCTGTCTGGTATTTATTTTACTGGTTGTATATAATATTCAAGTGATTGTTTTTATTATAATAAATGTATTGTTTTACTTTCTAACTGCATTTGCCTGAGTGACTATTTGAACCTTAGAAGGTACTATGCCAGGTGTCCCTATGTTGTGGGAGAATGCAAAAATATGGATCATATACCAAAATTAATTGGTAAAATGAACAAAGATGCTTTAATTTCATGGTGGTTTAAAGGATCAACTTATCCCCTTAGCCTTCCTCCCACTGAAGCCAGACTGGAACGCAATGCATATGCTAACAGGTTTGAAATTCATACCTGGGTGTGAATCATAGTCTATTCAGTAGTAGCAAAAAATTATTATACAGACCATAAGATTCCTCTCAAACATTACAGATGCATAATAATACATGCAATCAACAGAATATAAATTTACCTACATGTAGACATGAAACATTACCATAAAAATATTTATTATTTGGGACAATACTCCCCTCTATCTTATCCCAGCCAGGTAGATCTTTCTGTTTGACATCTTAAATGTAGTTCATTCTCCTGAGTATGAATTTTCACAGGGAATTGCTTTTATGTGGATATTTCTTATTTGAAATTATAGATCTGACCATGTGCTCTGAATTCAGTATGAATAGTCATATATTTCTATCTGACTTGTGATCTGATATCTCTGCTGAGGGGACTCTCAGTCCACTAGCTATAGTCCCACTGCTATGAAACAGGACATAATTAACCAAAGGGTGCCTGGCTATATCAGATGGTCAGGTTATATGTCAGCAAAGCTAAATTAACCCCTTTGTTACGTGCTCACAGTGAGTTACAGTAATTCCTGTTTTATATTGTAAATCTCAAATGTGTCATAACTACAACAGTGACCTTAAACAGAAGGTTAGTATTATTTTTAAAAACGTACTGCTGAGAAATATCTTTCAGTAGGTGTTAGTTGTCACCACTATTAAGTTTTGCCATAGCTTGTTCTATGAGAGCCATCTCCATGTTCTCTGTCCCAGAGGTAATTTTCTGCAAGGCTTCTTTCTTTGCCAGGCGGTCATACGACTTCAACTATGGGAGGGTGGAAAGGAAGCACATTCGCATGGCGGATGTTCATTGGCCCCCTGTACTTTTTAGGCAGAAAGTCCAATAATTCTATGGGAATCATACCGTTCCCCACACCTTCTGCTAATGCATGTATCCTGAACATTGTTTTTGGAGGATTGCTGTGTGGACCGAACTTTTTTCTCTTACTAGACTTTGCTGTTGAATTGTCGCCTGACTTTACCTTTACCTGTTAGTGAGCCTTGGTGTGGTGCTGTGTCATGCAATTCCTTACCAGGTCAGTTACAATGTTGACACAGACAATCCTAGTCCCCATATACCTATTGTACTTAGTGCTGAGATAAATCATGACTACCTTGAGTTGAAGTCCTGTAAACAATCAAGTACCATGGAACACTTAGGAATGGAATTTGCTAGAGGTGAATGTTCAGTCAAGACCGGTTCTTTATGTAACACACTAATGTATGCAACAGTAGGGATAACATTTGTGGATGAGGCAAAACGCATTTGTCTACAAGCAGGAAACCTCTGTAAAAATGCTACAGCTTATTTCCCACAAACTTATGAAGTCACTGGTAAAATTGCTGGTACTCACTTCTGATGTCTTCACAAGGGAAGAAAGAAGGGCATTCACAAAAAGAATCACTATTGCCATGTTTGAGGGGTTCCTCGCCTATATGTCACACAACATTTTAGCAGCTCAAAGTAGGATTGTTGCATAAAACCACAGAAGCCAGGATGGAACAGAGAACATACGGTTAGAGCATATGCCTACAGGTGGGAAACAGAAGAATCTCCACCCTCTGATATTCTATAAAACCCCAAGGTGCTCACATAGTGGTGGTATGCTGTTCAGATCATTGGCATCAAAATGGAGATTCTCAGTTCAGGGCTACGATTAATAATTAATTGTAGCAATTCCACTGGACAATGAATATATTAAATAGATAGTTAATGTCAAACAGTTTTGCAATAAACAAAATTTAAAGCATATTTTTTCCAAAACTTGTCCTGTCCTTCAAACAGTACTAATAAATATGCAAATAAAAACCATGACATCATTTCTATTTGCTATAGTCTCATGAAAAGTTTTAGTGGCATTTAAAAGACGTTGTCTACAATACATGTACAGCTCATTAACGTATGGAGGCAGCCATTTTTGTGTCCCGAACAAATATTCATAAGAATACAATTTACCTGTTTAATCGAAACTGATGTATGAGTGAAGTCACTGATTTCTAGTGAACGGTACATCTTACAATATTTGAAAAGAGAAATTAGGACAAAGTAAGCCACACCTGTGATGCATTCAAGTCGTGCCTTTCGATCAACCAAGTCACATTACAATATCTACTACCCTTCTGTGGGGCAAAAGTGGGACCGTCCTGATAAAAATGGCACTAATGTGAGGTATGGAATTGATAAGCAGCATTCATTGTTATGTACCAAAATGGCAGCCTTCACTGAAACAACTGAAACAACTGAAGTAGCATTTTTGAGTAAGCAATTTTGGATTTTTGTTTTGCTTTGTGATTACATCAAACACCCGTGAAAAAAGCAATGTGAGGCCTGGGCACATTTTTTGTCTTCTTATTATTCTGAAAGATTCATATAGTCTTTATTTTTTTGTTAAATAGAAGTCACTGTAGCAGCACAATCCTTAAAAGGATTACATAACACTTGTGATATCTATTGGCCTAGTGGGTCTTTATTGACATGAATGGAGCTGGTTTATTATTAAGAAAGCAGAAGACAGCTTATGGAGTATGAATCATTGAGTGTTCTTAAATGGAACTTTCAGAATTCAACAGCCATTTTAAAGTAAATCCATTATGCTGCTGTCTCTATTAATTTCCTCCAACAAAATAATTCCCATCCACCTCTCCACAGTAATTGTAAAAATGCAGATGTTATAGTCTGTGTTGAAATAAAGAAAGCATGCATTATTAAACTGCTTTTCTGCTGCAGAGGCAAACAATGCATTAATGAGAAAATAACTTCTGCAGAAGGATTGGCGTATGCAAGTCTCATGCGGTGCTAACAAAAAATAGAGAGACATATATACGGATTGCACAATGACTTGTTTAAACAAACCTGAACTCTACAGCTACATGTGAATTTCTGGATAGGGAAAAGTATAGGGTGCCATTTGTCAATCAGTAATTTCGCCTACATAATTAAACACAAATGTGAATGCTTAAATATTCTGATGTGAATTATTAAATATTTGCTGTAAAGTGCTCCGTAATAGGTAGGAGCTATATAAATAACTGTCAATAAATAAATAAACCAGCATGTAATCGGTTATTGTGCCACAAAATAAATCTACCCATGTTACAAATTCATTTTTCAACACCAAATTTATTTCAGATGTAAAAAAATCCAGATATTTCTGTTTGGAGATAGATATTGAGGCACAGAATCAATTTGTGCACCCTTGAATGTATTTGTATGCTACAAAATGACAAGTGAGGCTTTTAGGATGAACGCACTTAAAGGGCAACAGTGTTTGTAGCAAGCTGAACAATTACCTGAAGGGGTTAACATTGGGTTGGGCCCGACCAATGCTAGCTCCTGTGGGAGGGTCCTTGATTGAATATAGCAGGCTGTACTTCCTGGTCTGCCTCACTCTACAGCACAAGATCCCACCCACCCACTCCTCAGTTTAAGTATTTGATGTGTTAATGTTTGCGGTAGGAAGGCACTGCGTTCAGCGGCTGATTAGTGGGCGCACAGGTAGTTGGCCGCAGGTCACTGTCCCCTTAGAGGCACCAGTAACTCCTTTTTTGGTCCTTCGGTGAGGAGGGTCCCTGTCCGGCTCGGTGAGGGAGGGCAGCGTGAGTTTGGAAGGGGCAGTCACTCTGACGCCAATTCAGCGCAAGTAATGTTGGGATGTGTTCCTCTTTGGTTTGTGGACTTACAGCGGTTTGCGCCAGACCCCAATTGATCTCGTGGTATCAGCTTGAGAGCTGTTTCGCAGTGGCCTTTCTCCGCCACCATAGGTTTAGTTTAATACAAAATGATAATAAAAGTCCTTCCATTTTTTAGCAACTTATACATGACTCTGTGTGTTTATTTGCATGCAAATGTTTATTGTTTAAAGTTGATGTGAAGTTTATGGGAACATACACAGTGAGCCCTTTATCATTTTTTTGCCATAAAATCGGTTATGGGAGCAGAGAAATTAAGTGTAAGTGTGGATTTCATGAACCAGCAGGGTATAGGTCAGTGTTGGCTAACCTGTGACACTCCAGGTGTTGTGAAACTACAAATCCCAGCATGCTTTTCCAATATATAGCAGCTTATTGCTGGAAAGATATGCTAGGACTTGTAGTTTCACAACACCTGGAGTGTCACAGGTTAGCCAACACTTGTATAGGTCCTTGAGGGCTCAAAGACTCTAGAATATGCCCAGTTAGTGAGAAGAAAGGAAGACATGCTCTCTTTATACAATCCAATTTAATGCGTTTTTAAAGATGCATAAGGGCAATGGTGCTTGCCAAAAGCAGCTATGGTACCTTTTCACTAACAAAACCAGATGGGTAGAGAAAGACATTAGGAGCTTAGGTTCATGCTTATACAAAGGCTTGATTATTACATTGGGTTATATAGCCTGGTTGAGAGGGCTGCATTCCAGTGCACACAAATTCATCCAAGTGGGAAAACTGCTAGCCTGCGCTTAGCTGGAGGCAAAAATGGATTTTATATTTTCTACTTTACAAAACTATTGACTATGCAGCAAATAGAGTGCTTAAGTAGTCTCACAGAGGAATGGAAGTATTGCTGAGAGGAGATAGCCCAAGCGGCACAGTTGTCTTAGCCTAAGTACATAGTACATACTGTACATCATTTCTAATTTATTGCTGTGGATAGGAACTGCCTTGTTTTATTCATTTAGGGACACTGCAGCCAGCCACAAATAGGCTGCACTAGGGCTGGTAAGGGGGCACTCCACTGAGCTCTGTCGTGACATGAGAAGGCACCTCTGTATTGAGGGGTTCATGAGTGAAGCCAAGGAGGGACAGTGAGGACTTGGAGTGGCCAAACCAGTTCTGGTACATGATTTGCTTTACAGAGAAAACCTTGGGTTTAGCGCAGCGGCCTTCACAATTCAGGAAAGATACGTAAAATATCCCTTAGCATAAGCGTGGACAGCAAACACATTCACACTGACTTGGGGACACTGCACATTTGTTAGCAAGGACACTGAAGCTAGCCACAATAAGTATAATAGCGGGCAAGGGAATGCCCCTCCTTACTCTGCAGCAACATGAAACGTTAACTCCATGTAGGAAGCTGCCAAGTTGGTTGGGGGCAAGAACTTCCGGGAGACTGGCACATGTTGTAGAGATGGTGTCTACTGTGTATATTTGCAACATGGTATGAATTATAGAGAAATAACCTGGTTTCAGCACAGTGCCTCATAATTCTGAGTGCTACCAAATACACACAGTCCCTTTAGCCAAAGCACATAACACATACAGTATTAGTAATTAATTGCTGTGGATAGCAACCATTTAGTCTCACTCACTCGGGGACACTGCATGTTTGTTGGAGAAAGCACTGTGGCCAATCACAATCAAGGGACACTCCACCTGGCTCTGTGGAAACACAAGTCGGCAATCCCATGTGGGAGGGTCAAGGCTAAAGTCAAGAAGGGTGAGATTCGTAACTTGCTTGGGCCTGGTACATGTGTAGAACTAGCATATGCAGTGTGTTAGTGGCATATGGTGCGCCTTAGAGACAGGCTTGGTTTGGCAAAGCAGCTGTTGCTTTCAGCATTTGTCAGGCTCCAGCTTGGGTAGCAGGTCATGGTTGTGATTTCATTGGAAGGGATCTGTCTTAGCATAAAAGCACTTCAGCCAGCCACAAATGGTTGTACTATGGCTGGCAAAGGGAAGCTACAATATGTCATAGTGGGCTGCTTCCACCTTGACATATTGTAGCCTTCTCAACCATCCCCTTTCAGGAAGGCTGTTTAACTGGTAGCACAGCAATCAGGTCTTTTTTTAGTTGGAGAACTGAACACCAACCAACACTGTCCACGTTATGAGTTGCTTTTAGTGCCTAATTTCTGCTCAGTAAGTATTTGGTCATTTAACTTGGCAGACTTCTTCTTAATAACTTCTTAAAGCAGCACTGCCATAAAAAAATAAGGTGTGGTTTTTTTTAGCATGAATCACTCGCACTATAACCTGCAAGGGGACGTTCCACCCCAATCTGAGACAGAGCCACACAAGACTTCCTCTGCAAAGACACGGGGAATCATGGGTGACACAAAAAAAGGTGAGAGTGAGGACTTGCGTTAGTAGGAAGCAAACCTCATCTGTGGGACTATTGATTGTCCCTTCCCAGAGACTAGAAGAGTAGTTCAGACACAGATACAGGAACTAATAGAAAACTAGATGAGCAATAGAATACTTTATACATTCAAAATAACCCCAAGACTGACATATCCATTGCACAGCATATATTTTTTTAAATAGTCTGGCTTTTTCTGTAACCCAAATTCATTATCTAAACTAACTACTATTTATATTTACAAATGATGTTAGGTGATAATGTATGATAACAACTAGTCAATAATATATTTTGTATAGAGATGTTCACTGACCCCCGTGTTCTGCTTTTGGTTTTGGATCTGGATTAACTTTGTGTTTTAGTTTTGGCAAAATTGCCCTTGCGTGTTCTGGCTTTGGTTTTGGTTTTATATCCCTATTTTTTTTCTAAAAATCCCTATTTATTTTTTTTGCTAAAATCACGTAATTTTGCTTTACTTTTCCCCCTACATTATTATTAACCTCAATAACACTAATTTCAAGTTATTTGCAGTCAATTTTGACCATCTCACTGGTCACAATATTATTTTCATACACTTTCAAACAAAGACTGCAGCGACTTTACTGGATGCTAAGCAACAGAGCAATGACTCAAACACACGCTAGTTCATAGCACATCTAGGAAACATTGCTACATAGTAGTGGCAGAAAGGAAAAGTGGTGCAAAATAGAATTGTCCTTGGATCAAGAAATCAGTTATGGTTCATTTGATCGCTTCACCCTTTTCTTGGATAACTGTGATAATTCTACAGCTAATACATGGCGACGAGCTCTGACCCACTTCCTCCCGGGATTTGTGCTTTTATCAGACTCAGGACAAACCAGGGTACCAGACAATGCACTAAAAATAGCCATTGTAATTCACAGCACAAAGCAAGTTCATCAGTGAGCTTCGAATCAGCCCCAATTCCCCAAAAATTATAATATAGTTAGGTACCTTGGACGAAAAGTGCAGATTACAAACACATTGTGCAATACTGATGAAACAACAGCAAAGTGGAAGATAATACATATACACGTCTATTTAGACATCCATGCTTACATTACTGTGGCTTTACAAACGCTACAAATGGCTAGACAACTGTTGTCAGGATTTGGGTAAAAATAATTCCACACATAAGAGGTGGATTTTTTGGTCTTGTGCCCGGGCATGACAATGGCCTTCTTCTTATCACATGCAAGAACTGCTTCCACTGGGGCAGGATTTACACAGACCACATCATCCTCATCAAAATCCTCATTAGCGCCCTTGTCAGCTACACAAATATCCCCCTCATCCTGTTGCAATTCCAAAGTGGCATCCTCAATTTGTGTATCACCAGCTACACTCAGGCTGTTCAGGCACACATCTGCAGAATTGCTGAAAGGGGCCTTCTTTATGGGTACACTATCAGACAGGTCAGGATTACACAATAAAAGAAATGGTATCTGCGCTAATACCCAGTGGGTCTGGATTGGCTGCCAAAGAGTGGGGATAGTGTAAGAAGGGATCCCTCCCCCTGTTGGAGTATAGAAGGATAAACCACAAGTAAACTTGAGGTAATCCCCAGGCGCCTGATAGAATACAAGATAATGTAGTGGAGTCAAGTCAGACAACAGTGTAATATAACAGATAAAACAAACAAATGAGGACATAGATGAGGGATGAAGACATATAATTTTATCTCCAATGTCAAAATGTTTGTCAGGTGAAAACTGTGTTTTGTATGGCTGGATAAACAGAGCAGAATGTCCAGCAGGATCCCTGCTATTGAACAGGTTAAAAGGTTCTGCAGGGCTTTGCCTAATCTTCCAGGAGTCCGTGAGGACTCCCCAAAATTCGTGAGCCTCCCGGGAATTCCAGGAGAGTAGGTGTAACCATTGTGCAACCATTATGTTTATTGTACTGGAGGAAGAGGAGTGTAAATAAAAAGTTCAGTTTGTGATAGAGATGGTCTGGCACCCAATTTATATTTATTGCACTGCATGACAAAGTGACATCACCTGTGTCCCACTACTTACAAAGAAACACCTGCATGTGTCATTTACACCCATGCCCATCAGCTAGCCAAGGTTTGAGAAGGAGGTGCCCTGTGTAACCTTTGCACCCCACACTACACAGTGACAGGGGGTTACACACGTATTTGTGGGATACATGAAAAAACAGCCAGTATTTAACTTATGTGCAAAATAATAAACTAATTTGCATCTCTTGCATTGTAACATGGTTTGTCCCGGAGAACATTTACTCATTTTTTTGCCTTACATTTCTTAATGACTCAGGCCCATTAACTTTTACCAGTATTTGGAATTAAAGAGATAATGTTTAGATATTTAATCATCTGTATTCTATTTTCTCAGTTGTTTATCTGATCTGCACTAGGAAAATGGATTTGTCTGGCGAAACAGCGTTTCTGCACAGTGCACTGACAGTTAAACCCAATGGATTTGTATATTTTTTATTACCCTAAATAAATATATAATCAAGAAATAAAATAGCACTGTATGATACACTTTCCACATGGTCTGTAAGCATTGGTTGGTCAACATGTTTTGACGCATTAGAGACTGTCTGGATTTGAAATTATGCCTGATGAATCATGAAATGGTACCTGCACTCGGTACATGCAATTTAACACGTCTTTTTATACATTTTTTCCAAACACTTGCCAATTAAAACTCTACGCATCATCAATCCACCTATAAATCTTTCTGACAGAGATGAACAGTAAGGAAAAATGTAGGTTTATACTCTGATGCAGTAAGATAATATTAAAAACCCTCAAAAAAATTGAGCTGATGTATAGAAGTAATAAAAGTTATCTAGTTTTTTTTAACATAAAATGATCAAAATTATGATTTAGCATTTTGGAACGATGAGTTGTATTCACTAAAGAGGATTTATTTTTTCTGGTAAATCTGATGGAATAAATGTGTTTTCTACTGCCTGTTCACATAAATTGAAAATATCTTTTTGGTGGTTAACTGATGCTAATCTGGAATGAAAATATCTTTCTTGAATTTAATGGAATGCCTATGGATTTTATAGTGGGTATCTTATCAACATATAAACAAACTTTTTTTGTTGGAAAAACTGATGCCAAAAACATCAAGGGGTATATTTACTAAACTGCGCGTTTAAAAAAGTGGAGATGTTGCCTATAGCAACCAATCAGATTCTAGTTCTCATTTATTTAGTACATTCTACAAAATGACAGCTAGAATCAGAATGGCTGCTATAGGCAACATTTCCACTTTTTCAAACCTGCAGTTTAGTAAATATACCCCCAAATCTTTTGAGCCATATTTACAAAGAATGACAGTACTTTTCACAGAGAAGCAATCTGAAAAAAAGATGTTTCACTAAACCTGCATTTCTCCGATCATGGTATTACTAGTGACATATGTAAGTATGGTCTACATAATGTTTTGATTATTTTTTGCACGAACACAGTGTACTCCAGCCTACATTTGTGATAGAATCATATAAGCCCAAGGATAGGACGGCAGAATTGCAGTGGCAGCTGGCTGCCCATTAGGTTCCCTCTTGTAATATAAAGATCTTTATAAGCATTTATGTTACTTCTGAGGGTAGTGGAGAAGCATTGTTCCTAGCATAAAGAAATCCATGATCCTTTTCATTTCTGGTAGAATAACTGTACTTCTTTTATTCAGATGGGACGTAATAGAGGATGGGCCAGCGAAAAGGGAGGCACAACAAAAACTGTCTTCAGGGGCAAATCATTTGAATTTGGGCTGATGTATGGTCTGATCCGGATGGCTAGCTGTCTCTTGTTTTTGGGTAACTAATCAATTTTTCCAAAATAGACAATAGATAATAAACAATGTCAGCATGTGTACATAAAGGATTGCTAATGTCAAACTGAGCCTTGGTAGTACAATTAACATGATATATTTGTACTTTCCCAATCAATAGATTAGTAGTTACCACAGGGATCAGTAATGGGCCTGGTGATTTCTATTTTTTTTTATTAATGACTTGTAGATCAACGGTGGTCAACCTGTGGCTCTAAAGCTACATGTGGTTCTTTGAACTTTGAAATGTGGCTCCTAGCTGGGAGCATGAACAAAGTATAGTTGTCCAGGCACTGGTGGGGGCAGATTGGAAAACAGTAAGCTGCTCGACTGACCAAGAGCATCCGCATCTTGTGACCTCCTCTGATCAATGCAGGGAGGTCACAGTGTCACAGACCATCCAATCAGGGTAGGAGGAGGAGAGAGTGTAGTGGAATGTGGGGAGGTTTGATTGGTATATATGGAGTATATGGGGTCATCTGATAGCATGTATGGAAGTTGATAGATATGGAAGGGGTATGTCTGGAGGTATGATAGTATGTATGAGGAATGTGGATAAATTTGATGGTATGTGGGGACGTTTGCTGGCATGCGGTGGAGGCTCAAGGAGCATGTAAGGTATATATGGGAATATCTGAAAGGCATTTCTGGGGCATGTGGGTAGATTTGATGGCATGCAGAGAGGTCTGATGACATGTGGGGAGGCTGATGTGTATGTAAACGGTATGTGGGGAGATATTATCGCATGTAGGAAAACCGATGGGCATATGGAGAGTTCTGATGGGCATGTGGAGCGGACTGATTGGCATGTGGAGAGGTCTGATGGGCATGTGGAGTGGTCTGATGGGCATGTGTTGAGGTCTGATGTGTATGTAAGGGGTATGTGGGGAAGTCTGACAGACATTTCTGGGGCATGGGAGTAGATTTGATGGCATATGGAGAGGTCTAATGACATGTAAGGAGGCTGATGTCTATGTAAATGGTATGTGGGGAGATCTGATCGCATGTAGGAAGATCCGATGGGCATATGGAGAGGTCTGATGGGCATGTGGAGAGGTCTGATGTGTATGTAAGGGGCATGTGGGGAGATCTAATCGCATGTAGGAAGATCCGATGGGCATATGGAGAGGTCTGATGGGCATATGGAGATTTCTGATGACATGGGAAAGAAGATGTGCATGTAAGTAGCCTGTGGGGAGATCTGATTGCATGTGGGAGGCCCGATTGGCATGTAAAGAGGTCAGAGGGGCACATTAAGAGATCTGAGGGATTGTGGATACAGTAGCAGCTACTATAGAGACACTATATAAGTAACCCTTTGAACTAGAGATGTTCACTAACCCCCGTGTTTTGTTTTTGTTTTTGGTTGCACATATGTATTGGACGTATCCTGCAGTGTATTGTGTCTGTTAGAGCAGAGTGTACCTAGACCTGAATTCAATAAAAGATGTTTCTTCAGATTCACTTGTAGTTGAATATGGACGTGCGTATGCCTGATTTACATGTGTTTAACAAAAACACAATTTACATTTGTTTTGAGTGCCTTAATGAATCAGGCCCTAAATGTGATACTATTAGAGTGAAAAAGGGACCAAAATCACTTATGGTTTTCTTGCTGCCAAATCTGAAGGCCAGTTCCCTGTGCTCATCCTTCTGGACCTTCAACATCATAGACCATCCTTTCCTACTGCATTTCCTTCACTCCATTGAACTTTGCTATACTGTCCTCTCTTGGATTGGCTCCTCCTCTCCACCTTTCCCACTTACCTAAGGGTTCACGCAAGGCTCTGTCTTTGGTACCCTGCTCTTCAATCTCTACACCTCCTTCTTTGGTGAAGTAATCATTTCCTTCAGTTTTCACTACCACCTCTATGCCAACAACACCCAAATTTACCTCTCCTCTCGACCTCCTCCCCTTCCACCTCTCTCGGGTTTTCAACTGACTCAACCATCTCTTCCATGCAGTTCCAACGTTTTTTCAAATTGTCCAAAGCCAAGTTTATTGTCTCCACCCATCCCCAATTCTCCCTCACCATTATCTCTCTTGTTCCCCAAGTCCACTGTCTAGGTGTTATCCTCCTCTCCTCCTTTCCTTCACTCCATATATGTAGTTCCTCTCCCATTCCTATTAATTCCATCTGCAGAACATTGCCAAGATTAGACCCTTCCTGTCCCTCTACTTCACCATAATTTTCCCTAATCAACTCACAGCTAAACAATCATCAACTCAAACTTCAACTATTGCAATTTCTTCCTCTCTTGCCTTCCTCTCACTCACCTCTCTCCTCTTCAATCCCTTCTTAATGCCGCAGCAAGATTGATCTTCTTCTCCTGTCGCTTTGATACTACCTCCAACTTATAAGATCCAATTCAAACACCTTACCCTCACCTACATAGCCCTTACCCTCTGCCCCTACATTTCCCACCTCATCTCCTTCAACACTGCTCCTCCTTCTTCTGTTGCCCAACGATTACCACCCCACCTCTCCTCTAGTAATCAAAGCTCCTTTCCACCTCCAAGACTTTTCCCATGCTACTCCCAACCTATAGAATGCCCTCCCTTGTATAGACTATCCTCCACCCTCCAATGCTTCAAACGCTCCCTAAAAACCCACCAAATATTACCAATCTACCACCTATCCTCTCACCCCCACCCTAACTTCCCCTCTACATGTTACCCTCTCCAACTTCTACTCCAATTACTCCTCTCTAGAATGTAAGCTCTCATGAGCAGAGTCCTACTTCCACTTGTCTCCTACAGTTCCTCCTCCCCTCTTGTTCCTTATCCTGGGACATCTCCCTGGTTTTGCTCAGGGAGATGCACTCTGCTACCCGTGTTATCCATGTAATTATCATTTGTAACACTACTTGTGTAATGTTTATGATCACTTTTCTTTGTCACTTGAGCTATGTCATGTTACTTCAGTTGTATCTACCCAGTTTGTACTTCAGTTCCTTACAACACTGCAGAATTTTGTGGTGCCCTATAAATAAACATTAACATTGGACTCAGTAGTGAAATATAAAGAGATGAGCTAAACAGGCTCACAAAAGGACAGTCTCTGATATAGAAGCAGCTCAAGTATATTCAAGCATATTAAAACTCCAAAATTGATTAATGTCTACAGCACAGCTTTAAAGACAAGACAAATATGTCCCATAATTTTTAAATTACCCATATGTCCTGAAGTTTGTATTGGCTACTTTCTTTTAGGTACAATTAAGGTAAAATAGTTATAGGAACCTATTCCAACTTGTCCTATGGAAAAAGCACTATAAGGTAAAGGTAAAGATGGCAGTGTGTCCAAGTTACATACTGTGATACTTAAATGATTTTGAATCATGTGCCCATTGTAGTGGCTGGATAGTGACAAGATGAGTGAGTCCAATGTTCATTTGCAGGGGCTGAGATAGGCAGCAACTGGGGAGAAGGCACAGGGATCAATAAAAACTAAGCTACCACTGGCAGAAGAGACATAAGAAATAAACCTGCAAGTCTTTTGGGAGAATTACTAAAACAAGCAAAATCCACTGCAGGCAGAATGCATAATAGAGCAAGTGGTTAGAGTGGCAGCATGAAGCCTGGCAGGAGGAACCAGCAGTCAGCAGATCATCACTAGGAGTCAGTGTTCTACATGAGTAGATCTGCACATAACACATAAAAACTTTGCCAGTGTGGAGTACTAATTTGAGACTCTGATCAATATATTGCCCCCTAGAGAAACTTGAAAATACAATGCACTGAATGTTAGTCAATGCAGCTGACTGTATGTCAGAGTTTGTAGGGTTCAGAATTTAGACTGTAAGCTCCAATGGGGAATGAACTGATGTGAATGAACAGTCTATATAAAGCGCTGCATGATATGTTAGCGTTATATAAAGGTTAATAATAATAATTGGCTAGCTGCCATGACTTGTCTATTCAACTGCATCAACAACTTAATGCAATATGCATACTCTTTACTAGTACTGATACTGGTGAGATGAATGCTGCTGGATTATTGTAAAAAAAATACTTGGAGATATTATTTACACATTACATATCATATCATATTATAGTCTCCCAGCCAGAGTTCTATATAACAAACAAATGAGCAGATTGCCATTTACATGCATATCGCTCTTCTCTATGCGTACTACAGTCCCTACAGCGTTCAGTCAGAGGTGCTGTATTGCATAGTGAAGAGCCATGTGCAGGCCCCTATCATATAACATGGGCCCCTCCTGATCTCTGTCCTACTTTTTTCGGCAGGACGGTAGCTGAATTAATAAGTGGTGCAGGGAGGTAAAGGAGTGTAACCAACAGGGAAAGTGCTATATTCTCGGTTATGTCTAGAGTTTCAAAAAGTCTAATGCATTTAATGCAGTATTTCATTTTGGGTGATCCAGTTTTATTTTGTGTTGAGGATTTTTCTGGAGGTGTCACCAAATATATACTAACAAGTCATCCATTTCGGTGAACTAAAGGATCATGATGTCCTCTGTGTTGGAAGTTGCACATTAAAACATAACATCAGATACCTATTAAGAAATTTTTTTACTTAACCCTTTGAAATCCAACCAATGCCAAGTTTAAACTTTTGGAGGGATTCTATGGAATTAAATTAAAAACTTTTATTTACCTGATATATATCGTTTGTTGAACCCACCCAGGTCCCTAGAGTCTTCAAAGGTCCTGTTTCAACGCGCTCTATATTCCTATCGTTTGCCAGTTTCAAAAAGGGTAAGCAGGTGTCAATGCCTCCACCAGCACATACCAGATAAGCTACACTCAGTAGTTTGGTTTAACTCTGAGAACTCCACCACTACGAAATTGAAGGCTATGGGTGAGGTATACACATGAAGGAGATTTGTTTGAAATAGATGGTGCCACCTGCCTTGTATATGAGGGCGGAATGGTTGGATAGAGATGGTGCACAATGGGTTCACCCAGTATTGCTGTGAGGACCGTGCGTCTGGGTGGTTTCATTCAAAAGTCACCTCTGCAAATTGTTCCAATCAAACAGTGGTTTATTCAACAAATGTCAAAGCAGGCAGAGTAATTCCTTAGAAGCACAGCGTAGGCACGAGACAGAAGCACAGTTCCTAGTCACCACACAAGAAACGGTCACAGACCCCAAATTCACAGTTTATATAACACAGATTATTCCTACGGTCATGCAGATAATGGGGAGTTTGTTAGGGTGGTAACTCGCTGGTGATTGGTGATGATATGACCTGGAGGGAGTGGTTAACTCCCAGAAAAACAAATTAGAAATTAGTGAAAGAGAATAAGGTGCACTTCTTTAAATTAATGCAATGTGTACAAGTGAATAAAATCATTTGAGATGGCAGCCAAGGACAATTAAGACCAATGTGTTTGTGTAAACTAGAGATGGTCACTGACCCCCGTGTTTTGGTTTTGTATTCGGTTTTGGATCTGGATTACCTTCGTGTTTTGGTTTTGCAAAACCGCCCTTGCGTGTTTTGGTTTTGGTTTTGGTTTTGTTTGGTTTTGGTTTGCTATTTTCGAAAAAAATACAATTTTTTGGTCTAAAATAACCTAATTTAGTGCTCCACCAGTTTCTTAGATAAGTGAGGTAATTCTAAAGCTAATAAATTATGAAAAAAACAGTTTAATCCCTGGTAGGCCGTCCTTAATTCAAACACTTGTCTGCAAATTATACTAAGGATGAGCAGGCTCGGATTCTGCAAATCCGAGCCCACCCGAACAGTGCGGATCCAAGCACTGTTCGGGAACTTCAGGGCGCCAAACGGAGCCAAACCGAGGCTATGACATTCAAGTCTCGCGTCGGATCTTGCGAGACTCGGATGTCATAAATACTCACCTTGCGGGCGCCATCTTCATTCTGGCTGTGATCACTCGTGAGGGAGGTTGTAGTTAGGGAGCTCCTGATCAGTTTAGTGGTTCTTTGTGCTTTGTCCAGTGCTCTGTCCTGCTGAGTCCAGTGGTGCTTTTGTCCTGTGCTCTGTCCTGCTGAATCCAGTAGTGCTGTGTCCTGTGCTCTGTCTTGCTATGTCCAGTGGTGCTGCCTGTATCCTGTGCTCTGTTCTGCTAAGGGCATTGTTATTTCAAAATTATTCAAAAGTTATAAAAAATTTAAATTTTTTTATAAAAAACCTATACAAAAATAATTTTTAAAAAATGATACAAAAATAATTGAAAAAAAAATTGTTAAAAAATACTAGGTACTGATATTTCAAAGTCAAACTACGTTCACTGTTGCTGCTGTACCAAAAATAATAGGTACTGCTATTTAAAAGTCAAACTATGTTCTTTGTTGCTGCTGTACCCAAAAATAATAGGTACTGCTATTTAAAAGTCAAACTATGTTCACTGTTGCTGCTGTACCCAAAAATAATAGGTACTGCTATTTAAAAGTCAAACTACTTTCACTGTTGCTGCTGTACCCAAAAATAATAGGTACTGCTATTTAAAGTCAAACTACGTTCTCTGTTGCTGCTGTACCCAAAAATACTAGGTACTGCTATTTAAAAGTCAAACTACATTCACTGTTGCTGCTGTACCCAAAAATAACTGCGGCCTTGACAGCTATGTTGGTGTTAGACGTGTATCCGGTGTCCGCCATCTGTGCAGTGGAATTCAGACCAGTTGAAGGAGGTATTGTGGCCCCGGTACCAAATTGGGTACCGGGGCCACTCCACTACGCAGTCCAGATAGATGCGTATCAGATATTAAAATACGTTGACTGTTGCTGCCAAATCAAAAATTAATGAAAATGACCTGTCATCGTCGAAAACAAAAGGTAGTGACGCGCTTGAACTACACCCTCTATATGCTGCAGAGGATGTAGGAGCAGCCATCTGTGCAGTGGAATTCAGACCAGTTGGAGGAGGTATTGTGGGCCCGGTACCAAATTGGGTACCGGGGCCACTCCACTACGCTGTCCAGATAGCTGTGAGGTGTTCAGAATAGACTGGAAATTAGTGGAAATGATTCTTATTGAATATTATTGAGGTTATTAATAGCGTAGGAGTGAAAAAAAAAACAAAAAACGGGATTTTAGCACTTTTTATGCTTTTTTAAAAATAAATCAGAACCAAAACCTTTCGTCGGGTGTTTTGGCAAAACAAATCAGAACCCAAAACCTCAAGCTAATCAGAACCCAAAACACAAAACACTAAAAGTGGCCGGTGCACACCCCTAAATTATACAGACAAACCTGGTTGTCTACCTCCCCCATCTTTGATTATTAGCAATGTAGCCATTGTCTTTGGGTGTATATTACACCCTACACTTGTAGTTGAATATTAAAAAAGGTAGCCTGCACAGACTGTGGAACTAGAAAGTAAAATTAAATGGACCACAGTAGTTTGGTGGCTATCCATGCCCCCCCCGCCCTCCACTTGTAGTTGAATATAAAAAAAAGCAGCCTGCACAGACTGTGGAACTAGAAATTCGAATATACAAAGAAATGGACAAAGGCAGTTTGGTATCTGTCTGCATCAGACTCCCCCCCCCCCCCCCTATCCACTTGTAGTAAAATAGAAAAAAAAGCAGCCTGCATAGACTGTAGAACTAGAAATTCGAATATACAAAGAAATGGACAAGGGCAGTTTGGTATCTGTCTGCAAAAAAATATTTGGTAAAATACTGCTGACAGATAGTAATTTTGACAGCCAGAAATATTTATACACAATTATGGGGGACACACCAAAAGCACTGTGGAGTGCTAAAAATTATTTGGTAGATACTGCTGACAGATAGTAATTTTGACAGCCAGAAATATTTATGCACAATTATGGGGGACACCCCAAAAGCACTGTGGAGTGCTAAAAATTATTTGGTAGATACTGCTGACAGATAGTAATTTTGACAGCCAGAAATATTTATGCACAATTATGGGGGACACCCCAAAAGCACTGGGGAGTGCCAAATATTAAAAAAACAAAAACCTCTATCCTCCTCTCTTCTCTAGCGATTTTTGTTAGAGCAATTGCAAGAAGAATATTGGATTCTCTGTCCCTGCTCTAATCAGCCTGTGACTACACCCTGCTCTCTACCTCTGTCAAATGGCGATGGATTGCTGTGGAGGCGTGTATTTATACTCTTCAAGTATCGTGAGAACTGAGCCCCGAGATCCGACGACGTCACGATGACGTTCGGCCTCGATTTGGATTCCGAGCGGGCGGGAGAGTACCTAGCCTACTCGGCTCAGTACTCCGATACCCAAAGTTCGTGTGGGTTCGGTTCTCGGGGAACCGGACCCGCCCATCTCTAGTGTAAACAAAGGAAAAATGTTGTGCGGGACTCAAATGCAAACAACTTATAAATCACTATGTGTCCGAATATACAATAAAGGAAAATTTTGTGCGCAATAAAGCTATATTGGGGTAAGCGCACCTGCCAGCATCAAGGCATCTCCTGTAAGTGAGTCCCTAGCCAGTGAAAAAAATATATAGTTAGGTTCTCACAATGCAAATGTGTTATACGCAAGTTCACAGCGTGGGTTCTCACAATTGCTATGTGTTCAAAGCAAACCTGCTGCAATTTTGAGATTATGCTAGGGGAACAGGTTTATACTGCATAAAAAGTGTATTTATACTGTATTTTAACCATAGCTTCTTTAATATGTGCATTTATTCTCCATTTCCATAAAAAAGTCAGATGTATTTCTAAAAAACGCAAGCGTATCACAGACTCATTTAACCTTTGCTTGTTTTCCTGGGCTGATTAGAGCTGGCGTGTAAAAATTCTTCTCTGTCTCTACACACTAGAATAGCTTTCAGTTTCTGGAGATATGTTGGTTTTCAGGAGGCCCCTGGTTTATTTAATACATGTGCCTCATTGATCCCGTAAGTCAGACAGTATGATTGATTCACAGCCATTATCAGCAGTGCGTCACAGATTAATGTCCCTGTCAGTGTTCCACTGCCTCTCGCAACACCCTGGCAGAATGAAAGTCTAATTTTGGAGCAAATCAGCCAAAATTTGTCGAGCCCGGGAAAGGCCCATTGGGAGCCGTAATAGCTCAGCATAAATATTTTACACTTCTAAAGACCAGGGATGTGTTTTATTGTCGCAATATGGTTTGAAGCGGATTCAGTTTTATGCAAGGCTGTTTTAGCTGAAGAATTTTATCTCAGGTCTGGCTGTAGATAAGCTTGAGGCTTTCCTGTCATTAGCGATACTCACATTGATGTACCACAGCATGGGACAAGAAGTTATCTCCTTCCAAAATGCAGATTTATTTTTCCAGTCATTTGAGCATTAATAAACACCACCTGCGCCTGACCTTTGTCATAAGAATTAGTACACTTTGGACAATGAAAGGATTGACCCATAAACATTTAAAGTGACTTCTGTCACTGTTATTATTGCATTTTGGTTCTAGTAGAAAATGACTAATAGTTATATTAGTGCACCAATACATTTTGTTTTTAGAAGGAATATAAACAAGTTTATGGCTACAGATCAGAAGAAATAATGACATGTTCCCGTCCCTGCCTGCCATGGACCACAAGCCCATAAAATGCACACGTCTAGAGTACAGATAAACACCAATTATGTACTGTGCTGCTGCATTTTTTTGAGTTCATTAATATCCCGCTATGCGCTTGATTCATCAAGGCACGTATGCCGATTTTGAGCGTATTGTACTCAGTCACACTGAGCATGCCCAGAACAGACAGATACGGCTGTGAAAACAGAAAGACATGGATGTCTATGTAAGCAATGTTCGTGTGATAGTGAGCGCAAGGAGCACTTACTACAGCTTCCGACTTCGGGAGTGAAGTGGGTGGGGAAGGTGCGTTTTGCCGTACTTATTGTGCAAAAGGGGTGTGCCAAACTCGAGCACACGCAACTCAGGCCGTTTGAAGTTCTACGGCTGTGAATGTAACTTGTTTTGCTGCCGTATCTCTTGCACCAGCTCTGGGGCTAGTCTAAGTCCCGATCAGTAGTGATGACAGTCTCTCATCCATGCTGTAACATGAGTTTGCAATTACGAGCAACTGTAAAATTTATTTGTATGTTCAGTAGACACTAACAACATTCTAATAAATGTATTTAATGGAAAAAAAACAATTTTAAAAAAAAACAGCACCTTTTTTTCACTGTTTTATCATTATTGCCTTCATTATTTCCATGTGACATTAATTCTATATTTTCTTTATTTCCCTGTGCGTTCTTTTGAGAATTTACAATCAACATTGGAGGTATCGTGCAGCATCTTGTGTAGTAGAGCACAGTAGACCTACACCCGAATTCAACAGCGCACGTATCCTGAGGTCTGTTCCTTGATGAATTCAGGAGTCCGCAACTCATGGTTACCTGCATAGAATACGAAGAGTTGCACTTAGAATTTGTGCCCTAATGAATGAGGCCCTATATGTTCTGTACATCTGTACATCAGCTAAAGTAGCTGACCACTTAAACCACAGGCTGCGATTTTGATGGTCTGACAATTCTGATCAACATTGGATCCAATCATTTATCTGCCAGATCTGTCCACATGCACTTGTACTCAGTACTAGAGGTATGGAAAATATAAGTGAATGGAATGTTATAGTGTTATAATCAAGGCAGTAGGAGAAGTGGCAGTATAGCATACCATCTTATACCAGCCCACTTCGACCACTGCTTATACTAGATATGGACATAGATCTAGTTATTCAGCATTCAGGTAAAGTGACCCAAAGTCAGAGGATCAATGTTACGACCCATGGCTCAGTTTTTCAAAAACAATGTACTTTTTATTATGTTACAAATTACCCTCTTAACCTACCTAAATGGATTTTATATAGTTTGGTTTTTTTCAGAATAGAATTTTGTAAATGATTGCATTACATAGAGAAAAGCCTGGAAATGTAGCAAAAAACACAAAACAAAAAAAGAAACGCTTTAACAAGCTTCGTCTCATGAAAATTTACACAAATATACCCCGAAAAGTAATCTAAGTCTCCCAGGTCGATGCAGTTATTATTAAATTATAGCTATAACATTGCAGATACACCTTTTGGTGTCATCAACTTTACCTTTAATTTTGAACACAATATATGATGAGTCAAATGAGTTATTTTATTTAGAATTAATTTTTAAAAAAAATCTGTGGAGATTATGCAAGTATTGGTAGGGCTTATGGCCTCTTTAAAAAAAAATAGGGGATATGCTATTTCTTCTTTAAGACCACTTTTAGGATCTCTGTTTTTGGCGTTAGCTTACGGCAGCCACATACAGACCAGTTGTGCCAGTTGGCCTGAGAGAGCCAAACTACAGGATTAGTGGTCAATTTAGCCTTTAACGTAGATGTACAGATTGGGAATTTTGTACACAGGTCTTGCACCCGGACCTTTTCTGGCTTCACTGAGCCCTGATAGTTTGGTCAGCAAATGACTAAATTGAGGACCTACAGATTTAATTGAATAATCATTGGGCATCAGAATTGTTTTGAATCCAAACACAATGACCATTTTTCCAATATAGACTTCAATATTCTCCGTGTGACTTTGCAATGTGTTATTCAACATTCTCAAAGTGTCCAACTTATATGTACAGTAGCTTGTAGCAAAACACTTTCTCCTTTTCAGAATTATTTCAGACTATGAATAAAACCAATATTCATATAAAATCTGCAACTGAACGAAAAGGTTTGCTCTTATCTAGTACAAAGTACCTATAAGAAGAGAATCAGGTAGCTGCTTGTCCTGTACACTTTACAGTCTCACTCTACAGTGATGGCTCATTACCTGAACTCCTTTGGCCTGGTAACAGGTGTAAGCACTATATTGGGCAGCCTAAACCAAAATATTTAGTTATCCAAAACTGAACTAAAGATCTTGATAGACTTCATTCAAAAGATAGTGAAGAACACTTCAGCTATACGTATAGATATCTTTCTATTCTTTTGACCTTTTAGTACTCTTCTTTTTTGCCTATTGTATATGCTTTCTTAGATTATATGTACCCACTACATTGGCTATATATTCAGTCTTTGTATATTAATTAAATGAAATTAGAATTACAGTAAATGCAGCATACTTGCATTTACATCTCTCTTGTATATGTTACAGTATTTATGTACATAACACAGACTTGAATTCAGACACTCTCTGGAGTAATCCCTATATTTCAGCACTAGGCACCAGCTACTAAAACTGTTTTCTTGCTGTGTGCTGCGGGGCAGGAGGTCTCCAGGGCTAAATTACCCAGCAATGTCTATCACTCATGCAGAGAGGCCAGCAGTGGCAGGGGTGAAGATGACACAGTAAATCCCAGCCTTAGTTTTTCATAGCTTCATTTCTGGCTGGGGAGGAGGGATTTGCTCATCTCTCTGATGATTCCAGGTCTGAGGGAACACAAAAATCGCAAAGGAAATGATGATACTCTGTGCAAATATATTTTGCACAAAGTTGCTAATTGGAATATACAGATACACTATTACTAATAGTACACATTTACAACACATACAATATATGCAAAAATTGACATGATCTGCATGCAAAGATGTATACTATACTTAGAATTTTGCAATGGAATAGCAAATATACCAACTAGTTAATCATATTTCTCCATCTCCCGAGTTGCAATACACTACACCTTTCAAAATTCCTGGGGTACAATCAGGCATTCCAGCAATCAGGCATTTTGCCATACCTCCCAACAGCACATTCCTGATTTCAGAGGACTATCCTGCAGATCAGGAACCTTCATTGCTGTGTGTACAAGCGTGGTATGGCCATGCTCCTGTGTAGCTTGACCATTACCGCTCCTGTGAATGGGTACATGCATATTGTACCAATTGCAAAATTCTAGAATTTGGGAAGCATGATTTAATAGTGGAGAGTGGAGAAGCACTTTAATAGGTACATGGCTAAAACAAACTAACTTAATCAAAATAATTCCTGATGACTTACTTGAGTTACTTAAGCAAGTACGATTTAGCAAACACTAGACCAAGGAAATAATTGAGATAAACCACCATTAAATATTTGTGATAAATATAAACACAGATGTACATTCATATACACACACTAATTGAATAATACAGTAGCACTCACATGACTGAGAGTACCATTATTCCAGAGATGTTTTCTATTATGTCTCATGTGATTTATTGCTCTGTCCTTTGTCTTTTGTTATGAATTCTCTTATCCCTACTAACAAGTCTTTTTCTTTAGGATAAGATCATGACGATGATGATGATCTTATCTATGTACTCATATGCAAGATCTAGGTGCCTGTGGCAGTACATACTAAAAGAAAGTGCTTATTACCACTGCCCTAGTGGTTTGTTTAAATGCTGGTGCCTCTCGACAATTCTGTTGCCTGTGTTCCCCTGCACCATGCTGTGTGGAAGCTAGCCCAGCGAGGTGCAGTGTGGACTGCAATTTATCCCATTCCTCTGTCACGATCCAGCATTCACCTGAGCCTGAGTGATGTGTGTGTGACAAAGAGTTAATAAAAAAACAAGCTCCTGGTCTGTTAAAAATTATTAAAACTCTCCACACACTATCTTTGCCTTACCAAATATGCCACCACCAAGATTTTTTTGTTGGCACTTCTACTTTGGTTTTCCCTTAAATTATTCAATGTGAAAGGGATATTTTAACATGCTATAGTTACCCACATCCCCTTTCCCCTGTGATGTCAGAACTAGAAACTCTGTGTAAATGCAAATTAGTTGTTTATGACCTCTCTTCAATCGCCTTTCAATTCAGGTTTACAATAACCAAACTTCTTAAAAGAATGTCCTAGACAGATGATTTTACCTCCACACAACAGGCCATAAGTTCTTCTTCATTTGCATACCAAACATGACTCCTGTACCTATGACATTTGAGAAAATATGACATTTTTATTTTCTTTAATTTCACTTTATTCACTCTTATCCCCGCTGTCTGTCACCCAGTTGAGATGTCCTGAGATATCACAGATATCACCAAGAAGGTGAGAGGTCTGTTTGTTGGATATCACTGACGTTATTGATTATAACCTTAAAGAGCACTTTCAAGAGCTTTTACAGCCCATACCATAAATTAGTATTGGGCATTCATGTGTAATTACATGCCTGTAACTCTCTATCAATATGTTATGGATTTCCAGTGTGAAAACCATGGAGAATAGTTGTAAATGCAAACAGTGTCTTTATTTTGAACACCAGTCACAGAGATTATAACCAATTGCAGTCAATGGTAAAACAGCTATCACAAGTCCATAGGTACAACAAGTAATGCTGGTAAGATACATTTGCAGACAGAAACAAAAGTACTTGGTAATGCTGATTAGCTATATTGCAGACAGGAACAAAAGTACTTGATAATGTTGATAAGATATATTGCAGACAGGTACAAAGTACTTTGTAATCCTAATTGCCAGGATTAGCAGATGAGCTGGAGACTAGGCACAATAGGTAACATGCAGATTCAGGTTACCAGGTTTAGTCAGGTGACATGAGGCACAGGTTAGCCAGGAAGCACAAGGCACTGGATGATCCATGGGAGAATCAGGCAAAAGGAGGTAAGCAAGCCAGGTGTCAGAAGCCGGAAGATGCACAACATACCAGGGAGTATGCAGAGCAAGGTCAAGCAAAATCTGGGTCTGGGTCACAAGAGGAGGTGCAGGAAGATGGAACAAATCAGAAGTCAAATGCCAGGGAGAAGTCAGGACCCAAACAGGGGTATCACAGAAGACAATAGCAGAGACAAACAAGTTGACAATAGTCTGTAGGAAAAGGCAGTCTTAAAAAGGCCAGACGTAGGAGTTCACGATCCAGATCAGATGATGACAGCTTAAACCCGTGCAGGCAAGAAGGAACTGTCCAGCTGTAACAGCAGCACCTCTGGTAGCACAGAGCAGTTGGTAGCAGACCAATTTCAGAATAAGGACATAGTCCTAACACCATATATACCTCCTGGGTAGAACAGAAGCCCTTACAAACAATCATAGAGATACGTTAATTTAGTTTCAGGTTTTAACCCCTGGCTGGACACAGAGTTCATCTGCGACACACCAAGCTAATACTATGAATTAATTCACAAATACATATTTGCAGTTTTATATGACTGGTAATTAGCTTGCATATGACACCATCTATATACATTTCAGACTAATCTCAAATGCTACATTCACACTAATGCATTTTGGGTTTCCAATCAAAAAGTACATTAAAAAACACCTCTAAAAAACATGCATGAATTTGAATGCATTTTTGATGCATTGAGAAGAAGCATTTAGCACTGAATGACAACTGCAACATGAAACTTTTTTAAATACACCTGAGGGCTTCTGAAACCTTGCATAGGTTTGAATTACAAATTGTAATTAAAAGGACACCTCACTATACTAACTGTAAAGCATCGGGATGCTAAAGGCAACAATTTTTGAATGCATCACAGGAGCAGAAGAGGAAAGTACTATCATTTTATCATTTATAACTTTAGATGGAGAAACCTTTCATTTTACACCAAATTATACTTACCCTATATTTATTTGGACGTGCGTATACGTGTGTACATCACTGTCCTAAAACAAAATAGTCAATGATAAAAAGAAAATTTAATGTAAAGTATAACATAGTATAGTAAGAAAGCAAACAAAGGTGTATCAGACAGAGCATGACAGAAGGACTGACACAGGGGAATTAAGTGTACAGATGGTTTCTAGGCCCGTGGGAATGAATTTGTTGAACTGTCATAATGTTGTTACCTCTGGAAGCTCAGGAGCTGGTGCAAACTATTAATCATCTTCAGGCTGTTTACACTACGATGTTATGTGACTACATTGTCAATTTTCAAACTGTCCCTCTAAAGATCACTCCCTCATGGGACCAACATAGATCAGTGAAAAGGTTATTTTTATTTTAATGAAAAATAGTTTTTCCTAACTCACTGACGTTATCTTTGGTTTAAACATTGCCTACGAAATTATTGTGCAAAACTATGATATAAAATTCTATTGCAGTAAAATTTTACTGGACAATCTAAATGGACCCTTTTGATGTACAGTCTTATTTTCTGAGCATTTGTATTGCGTAGAAATAAAATTATGCCTATGTATATTGTTCTTTAATGGAAAGTTGAGTATTTGTCATCTGAGGTCTAGATTTTCTTTCTCCTTGCGTAGCCCTGGTAGGGAAATTGTTATTTTGTGTACAGGTCTCCGTTTTGCTACCAGAGGTGTATACTTACATGTCTCTTCAGGTGCTCCAAAATTTTTCACAGTTTCTATAATTTTCTATCATTTGTCTCAAGTAAATTTGATATGGTTTCTTCTAGGATAATTAAAGTTTTATTTTGGTATCATCGTCGAGAAAAATGCAAGATTATGTATTGTAGAAGTTTGTTTCATGTATGTGCATCATAACCACGTTTTTATTAAAATGATTAGTTTGTGTGTTTTACATTTTTTACCTTTTTTTTTATTAAGATCCAGTGCTCCAATGATCATGTGTGACAGTCACTGCCATTCATCCTCTGCGAAATGTGTGCAGGGTTCTAAGAGAAGGCACCTGAATATTCTAGGCACAGCCTCATTGGTCAGTCTCACTAGCTACTTTCCAGACCAATCCTGAGCTAGAGTGTCAGGCAGGTGAGTGACTATCAGGGATATCTAAATAAGTATGTAGACAGCTTATCTGAGAGACATTTATGAGTGATCTGACTCCAGTATATAAGTGTTCTGTTAGTGATAGCAGGCCGGAGTATCCTCATTCCTTTTTATTGAAATTGTTCACTTGAAAAAGGCAGAGGCCAATCTCACTATTGTGCACATTTTAGAACTAACCAAGGTTGCTGTTGCATTGTATATCAAGCTGTACTGGGTGGATGCCTGAAACTGACTCCCGGACAAGAGGACTGCTTATTTTTAAGTAACATGAAGAATCCGTAGCTATCCTTCATCCTCTCATCCACTGAGTAGGACAAGAGAGATTCATACATTCATACATTCATACAAAAATCCAGGATTAACCGTTTTAAAATCTTGTTACCCATCATAAATTAGTATTTTTAGGAATAAAGCACAAGTCACTCACCAAAAAAAAATAATTGCTTCAGCCATTAACACCCTTGGATTATGTTTGTAGAACAATTAGAGTCAGCAATCAGTAAGCCTAAAGTAACATTTTATACAATATAAAAGGGCATATGGAAACATTTAGAAGTGTATATGTAAAAGTTTCCATACCATAACAGTAATAAAACAATCGACAACGGCAGTCATTTATTGCTTGAAAAACAGATGATGGGCAGAACATTTTATTTTGCCCAAATGTCCTATATCTCCATTATTTGCATTCAATGGAACATGTCCCAATCACATATACAGAATAAAGAGAGAGAGAGAGAGATGCTTCAGATGCTTTGAGGGATATTTTACAAATAATTGTCTGAGACTGATATATTAAACAAATTATGACAGTAAAGATACCAAAAAAGTATCCATTATACACCAGGCTTCCATGATAGGGTCAGTGGCACATGGCCTCCTGGAAGGAGAAAGATTGGATCCAGATACACACATGGTTTAATGGTGCTCTCTGAAAATTGACTAAGCTTGAAGGAGCTGTGTTATAGCGGAGGGCGGGGGCTCATACACTTGGTCAACTTTATGCGGATGGCCATTTAAAATCCTTTGATCAATTGAGAATTGAGTTTGAACTCCCACGATCCCAATATTTTCGGTACTTGCAACTGAGGCATGCCCTAATGTCCCAGTTTGGTGGGAACATGCTTCAAATAGCGGACTCTCTCTTAAAAAACCTGATTCGAATGGCGGTCTCACGCAGGATAATATCTGTCTTTTATGCTAACCTGTTACCACAATTGTCACCGAAGGGTCTAAATCCTCTTAGAGCCAATTGGGAGATTGACCTGGGAGCTATTTCTGATGAGGATTGGAGTATTAAGACTAGTAGCACTAGAGAAGCCAACAGGTGCATTTTTATGTTTTCCATAGAGTATACAGTATTTTACTCCCACTAGATTGCACAAGTTTGGACATTGCCAAAAATTCCAATTGTCCCAAGTCAATGCTCCATTAGGTACCGTTTGGCATATAATTTGGGTTTGTCCTGTGGCACAAACCTTCCGGAACGTGGTGTGGAGATGTATTTCATCAACACTAGAGGTTGCCCCTACTTTGTGTCCATGAGCTTGTCTCTTTGATCTCACATTAGAGAAATACTTTTACAAGATAGTGTTTAAATATATATTCAATTTAACCTCACTTGCTAAGGTGATTATAGCATAGGGATGGATGGTGTTCGAAACTGGATTGCTCTGATGAATGACGTTTGGAAACACAAAATATTCATATACGAGAGTAGGGATTTGGCATCCCTGGTATAAATCACAATTGTTAACCATCCTCATCAAGACGATTAGGAGGTGGGGAGGGTAAAATGGGAGCCAGTTATGATGACCCCTTCAATGATTCCTCACACTATTCTTATTGGGTATGCCAGCCCTGCGTGGCACTATAATGCTGATATGCAGTCTTTCTGTGCTGTCACTGTGCTGATTAGTATTAAGTTACAAATCTGTTGAGTTTTTATATATGTATGTTATTTTACCTTTTCAAAGCAGGTGACTTTTGCCTGCTTATAACTTTTATGTCCTGTTGCATAAGCAAGTTCTCATTGCCTGATTATCGGGTATATTTACTAAACAGCGCATTTGAAAAAGTGGAAATGTTGCCTATAGCAACCAATCAGATTCTAGTTATCATTTATTTAGTACATTCTACAAAATGTCAGCTAGAATCTGATTGGTTGCTATAGGCAACATCTCCACTTTTTCAAACCCACAGTTTAGTAAATATACCCCTATGTCTTAGTCAGATACGCTATGTTTAGTTAGTTAGATACAAAATGTGTGTGTTATGTGTTTCTAAAATCAATAGAAATACTTTATCGGAAAAAAAAAAGATGGAAAATTTTAGATGTCAAAATTTAACATTTTTAATTTTACTTTCTTGTGCTACCACTAATAAATGCTCCTACATAGCGCAAATGTTGTAGCCTCTTGTTAAGTCAGGAATGCCCCAAAATATTTACTTTTGATGCTCATTGTCATCCTGTCCCACAAATCCGAGTCGGCAAGTTCCGTCCCTGGATGAGGCAAAAATAGACTACAGTGGTGTACAGGATCAGACGGGAGTGCATGCTTTCCTCTGCTGACATCCATAAGAGGTAAGTGAAGGGGGCGAGAGGGAGGGCCCTTATTGTTTTGGGATGGAAGCCTGGGCTATTAATTTAACAGTAGGGTGACATTTCACTACTCAAAACAAACTACAATTGCATGTTATAAAATAACTTGTGCATTCCTGCATTTGTTAATGCATTAGTGGGTGTTTCTGCTATTTTATTTAAGTACCATTCAAACTGTATGCAATTATAGAGCGCATTGCTATTCAATAGTAGAAACAATGATAAATTAGATATTATGTTTTTTCACATTGCAAGGGGTTAATTATTTAACGGTGGGTAGGAACTAATAATTTGTGAGTGGGGGCTATTTAATATTGTAGTGTCATTATGGTGGTTCCTATTTGATATGGGGTGATGGGACTATAAATGTATAGTGCTGGGCTGATTTGGGAGCTATTAATTGAATGATGGGGCAGAGTTAAGTTTAAAATTAAAATAGAAGATGTTCCTGTCTCTGCGGCTTCGAGGAGAAAAATATTTACAAAAGATTTTTTCTTCTATGAAAAGTGCCCTGACTCTTCTCCAGAGATGGGCAGTATGCAGCATTATGTTTGCCCCCTTAGCATTTGCGAGGCAGAGGAACAGAAAGATGGAAGCTAGCCATGAACGAGCTCAATTCCGCCAAACTCTTGAGCAGAGAGGTTTGCGTACAGTGACTTATTAATTCAATCATATAAATCCATATTTAATGTTTAAATACATCAGTTTGTTTTTTTAGTATTGATGACGTAATTGATGATTAAATTACACTTTCTTTTCCTACAATTATCAGCCATCACTTGGACATTTCTATAAAGTCTGTAGCGTTTGCTGTTCTGGCTCTATAATCACAAATCGCTTGATCCGTCACTGAAAAACATTTCCCACAATTATATTTTCATTCAGATTTAATTTAACTGAAATAATAAAGTAAGGCGGCATAGGCTTGTCTGAACTGATGGTAGAATCGTAAGTAACAATCTGTCCGTTTAATGAGAGAGACAGGCACAAAGATCTCAGGAGGCCGATATTAAAATGTAAATGAATTTATTTCCTAGCAGATTGTAAAAAAAAAATAAGCATACACACATATTTAGCGACTTCATAAAATAGTGTGTTACCAAATCATCTGAATCAAGTATGGATAAGGGACTGGGATTATTACATTTTAGGTACATTTTATGTTCTTTATGCGAGTACAAACTATAATTACTCTTCTTTCCAGCAATGCCATCAAAATAAATTTGACAGCTAATGTGTCTGTGTCGCAAAAGTATTTATGTAAATACAGTCTTTTCTTTGGTTTATTGCACAGGGGCAGAAGTTGTACAGGAATGACAGTGACATTGAGTATTCATGGCAAAAACAGAAGTCCCAGTGTTCTAGTAAAAGCAGCATGTTTAAAGGACAACTAAACATAAAAAATAATTATCTAACAATATCCAAAAGTTAAATGCATTTTACATAAAACACAACTAATGAAATCTGCAGCTTAGTCACTGTTTGTGGCCCTTGAAGCCTTGTGTGTCTGGGTAGTAGATGTATTGCATAGTAAAATATAATAGGCCTGGCGTTCTGCATACATGCCAACTTTTAAAATTTCTCCCCCGAGAGATCCAGGGGAGAAGTCATGTGACAGGGGTAGGAGGGGGCGTCGTCGTGTCACCATAGCCCCGCCCCTCTATATAATGCCGAAATTCACAGCATTGAATAGTGGGGGTGGGGCTTAATGACGTAATTAAACCCCGCCCCCACCATTCAATGCCGTGAATTTTGGCGAAAACGGGAGGTTTGCCTACTCTTCCGGCAGTCCCGGAGGACTCCGCGAAATTCGGGAGCCTCCTTGGAATTCCGTGAGAGTAGGCAAGTATGGCGTTCTGTCAATTGACAGTAATAGTTTCTACTGCTGATACCTGGGTGCAATCATCTGCAATGACTTCTAAATTGTATTGTCCTTCCCTGTATCCGGGTATCCTATTTGCTGACCTTTGACTTTTGATCACCCTTCATATTTGTATTCTGTACTTTATTTCATGATTGTTTATGATGCTTGCTGTGGTTGACCAGATGTTGCTGTCTTGGCCCTGTTATAGATTGTCTGTATATGGTCAAGGTCCTATCTGGTCTATTACCTGATAGGTTGCTATGGGCAACAATACAAGTATAATACCGTATGCTATAATATGAAATAGTTTTATGAAAAGTCCCATGTTTTGCTTACTGGAAAGTTTAAATTTGGACAGTTTTTACTGCACATGTCATCCAAATGCGCCACTGATTCCGCAGCGCTGTTCAGAGAACTCATTCACATCCATCACTGCCCCATTAGAGCTTACAGTCTAAATTCCCTAACATACACACACATAGACAGAGAGAGACTAAGGGCAATTTTGATAGCAGCCAATTAACCTACTAGTATGTTTTGGGAGTGTGGGAGGAAACCGGAGCACCCAGAGGAAACCCACGCAATCACTGAGAGAACATACAAACTCCACACAGATAAGGCCATGGTCAGGAATTCAACTCATGACCCCAGTGGTGTGAGGCAGAAGAGCTAACCACTAAGCCACCGTGCTGCCCACGGTGGCTTAGTGGTATAGGGTTTCAGTTGCTTGGAAATCAAGTAAATTCATGGCCACCTCATGACCAGCCATTAACTAAAGTAAATAAGTTATAGATAATGATTCCCACTATACTAGTAACCCAGATGTATGTAATAGCTTTATGTTTCAAAATTGTGGGTCCTAGGACGAAGCACACTTCTTATGCAAAGCAGATCACTTTTTTTAGTGCTTGTGACCTCTTTTACATTTGTAACTGCTGATAACTGCTATCAGCATAGAAGGCAGAAGTGTTTTGATTTCACTGTTTACAAATTTCTAGTTTATAGCCAATTAATCAGTTTGCAGAGAAATAAAAATTGAAATTGGAGCAAAACCTTTTTTTTACTGTTCATTTTGAACAGAATTTTCTTTTAACATATAGGTTTTTTTTGAAAAACAAAAAACAAAACATTTTATCACAAAAGTAACATATATTAAAAAGTTAACAAAAACAGCCTTTCACACCATTAAAACATTTTTAAGCAGTGAAATGTGTCCAAAATGTTGTAAGTGGGCATTGATGTTTTTATATCAAATAGTGTTTTGGACTTTTTATTCTGTATTCAAAGATTTTATGGAAGCTTTGTCCATATTTTAGGCTACAATCCCACATAGATTTTTTTTTATTATTATTTCAAATGTTGTGCCTTTTTAAAACTAATCAGACTTGTGAGTTTTCTAGGATGCCCTGATGTATCTCAGTTTTCCCTTGGCAAATCTGTCTGTGCGTGAGACATATGGCATTGGAAACACTCAGCTGAAATGCATTTTAGCACTCAAGTTCGTTCCTGAGGAGATGGTCACCTGATCTCTAGACATCATCCACCTACATGATGGCAGAGAAAGCAGGGAGAAGCAGCATACTGATAACAGGGCTTTTTCACAGACTCTCTGCTCACTGCATCATATATTATATTGTCATGGTAGTGTCATGATACTTAGCAAACTATAAATCATCAATAGCAACTTGAAGATAAAAACGAGGGGAAAAAAACCCACCATGTCTCCTCTTACAGTCAACCAATGTGATTAATGTTTGAGGGGAAAAAAAAATTCTTTCATGGGATTGCAGCTTTATTATATGTATTATAGTACAGGCTGTTGAGATAGAAAACACAAACACATTAACAGCCAATATAAAACAAAATTAGATTTTACTGACAACACAAAATCTTAATCATCATAACAGAGTCGATTTACTGAATATGACACTGACTGAAGATAAAAAAAAATAACACAACTATCCACTTAAATGAAAATACCCTTTCTGGTATTAAAATGTATTTTTGGGTTTATTTGTCCACTAAAACTATCCACCACATACAAAATATTGCACATAACATATTGATAAAAAATGCATGTCCATTTCTGCAGTCAGCATGTGATGGCTTTGGGGGAAAATCAGAGTATTTGACAGATTTATCCATCTCGCTGAAATGTTCTTCATGCACCTTGGACAGACGTCATCTGTTATCACAGGTTATAAGAGTAAACAGATTAATACTCACGAGACTGCAATGCCAGTGAATAAAATGGTGCTGAAATTCTGCTATGGCAGCCAGGATGCTAGAGAGATGGATGAATCTGTAACCAAAATGGCAAATGTGAGCAAAGCAAGACTTGTATAGAATGAAAGGTTTGGCGTTAGGTCAGATTTCAGATTATTGCTATAACTCACACTCATCAGGCTAGACATTTTACAAATACCAGATAAACGTACACATCTTTATAAGAAAATAACATACCAGTCCTGGGCAGTAATTTGTTACAATCTTGCTTACATGTCTTATAAACATCTGTTATCTGTTTTACAAAATTAAATATAATTGCTTTTTTTGATGTCAGCAGGGAAAAATGCCTGTTTTTCGTTGTGTTTAGAAACCTGTTTCTCTTCAGTATATTGAATGGTGCCTTCTTATATAATTGGATATATCTGTACATGTAATCGAAACTGCAGGCTATAAGGAGTTAATATAGTGCACACACGCGCACACACACACACACACACACACACACTTCTGCCTCGTAGCGCTGGGGTCATGAGTTCAATTCCCGACCATGGCCTTATCTGTGTGGAGTTTGGATGTTCTCCCTGTGTTTGCGTGGGTTTCCTCCAGGTGCAGGCCCGACAACCTTAGGCAGTTGTCTAGGGCGTCGGGACCTGCAGGGCGCCGCTGACTAGATTTTCTAATCTAGTCAGCGGCTCAGGAGAGGGTTGCACCCCGCCGCCGCTGTTTTTCAGTGTCCGCGGCGCATCGGTGAAGTATCACACTGTCTGTCACTGACGAAATTTTGCCTAGGGCGCCGTGAACCCTAGCATCGGCGCTGTCCAGGTGCTCCGGTTTCATCCCACACTCCAAAAACATACTAGTAGGTTAATTGGCTGCTATCAGAATTGACCCTAGTCTCTCTCTGTCTGTGTGTGCATGTTAGGGAATTTAGACTGTAAGCTCCAATGGGGCAGGGACTGATGTGAATGAGTTCTCTGTACAGCGCTGCGGAATCAGTGGCGCTATATAAATGAATGGTGATGAAGATGATGATATATGCAGCATAGAGGGTTAATCCCCATCACCCTGTGTATAACTTGGCCTTATTCCAGTTTTCTTAGTCTGAAGCCTACTTCACGTTGGTCACTACCATCACTCTCACTCACTGTCCTGTAAGTAATTTGATCTGCATTAACACATTCTTCCTCTGCTGAGCCACTCTATCATTCTCTACATTGGCTGTCCTTTTTTTACATAATCCAATATAAAATACTTCTACTAATCTACAAGGCCATCAGCAAAACTGCACCAACATACATCTCCTCACTTGTCTCAAAATATCTTCCAACTCGATACCTCCATTCTGCACAAGATCTGCGTCTCTCTTCCACTCTCCTCAATTACTCCCATTCCCAGTTACAGGACTTTTATCGGGCAGCATCCACTCTGTGGAATTCCCTCGCATAATGAGACTTTCCTCTGGTCTACAAACTTTCAAGCGTTCTCTGAAAACCCACCTCTTCAGACAAGCTTATAATATTCCTCAACCATCCTCTTAACCTCACTAGGTTACCCTATTACCACCTTGTACACAATTCACCCAAGACAACATCCCTCTGACGCCAGATCAACATTGCTGTGTGACTGGATCACATAGCATAGAAATCACTTTTTACCTTTGCAATCTGGCTGGACCAATATGCAATATGTAGATTTAACCTCTTGTCTCCGACTCCCAATAACCTATAGATTGTAAGCTTGCAAGCACCTCTTTGTCTGTTTTACCCAGTATTGTTTATTACTTTGTTTGTCCCCAATTGTAAAGCGCTATGAAATTTGCTGGTGCTATATAAATAAATGTTAATGATGATGATGATGATGCATTCCTCTTCACACAGGTACACAGGGGGAAGACATGGGTGTGATTCATTCCTTGCTTATTAGTCATACTTGTCAACTTCAGAGATCTCCCCTCCACGATTCACTGTTGATAAGCCCCTCCCCCACCCACTTCACTAACGAAGTGGCAGAATGCGGGAGGTTTTCCTGCTTGCCCAGAAATTCAGGAGTCTCCCGGATAATCCTGGACAGTTGTCAACTATGTTATTAGTTAGTGCTGGGGACGAAGTATAAATAGGTGGTTTTGTGTTCTGGGCAGGGTGATCGACACTGAACTAGTTGGCCGGTGACTAGTTAGGTGACTGAATGTTTATCCAGAAACAGGGTCGCGGAAAATTGTAAATACTTTTTTTTATTTGCCTGCTGGAGCTGCACACCTTGCTGACTGTTCTATCCTGACATCCTTGAATAAAATTCAACAAAACTGTGTGAACATCGTCTGTTTGCCGTGCTTATCATCCGTGGTGTCAACGTGGGATTGCAAAGGACAGCCAGATCCTGCTGTCCACCCAGTCAACAAACCCAGGGTGGTGAGTGATGTAAAAATATGGTTACTGCAAATATTTTTGCTGCAAATGTGGAAAATCTATAGGTGATACAAATCTTAATCACAAAGAAAATTCATGAAATTGTTTGATGGTTGCAAGTGTGCTTTGCAGGTGATTTACTTAATCACAAGTAAAACTGTTCATTTATGCTTACTGAAGCAAAGTTCCACTTTCTTACATGCCAAGACACTGTTACGGAGGATCTTCTGAGGTCTTTGGTCACCACTATGCAGTAGGAGCAGCAGGAGCAGCAGGCCCAAATGCTGCAGGTCACAGAGGCCCAGGTAGAAAAATCTAAGCTCTTGCGTGAAGAGCTGGCTCAAGTGAGGGAGATTCATGATGTGTCTGGGATATTTGCTGTGCAGAAAATGTCTTTGTTGGATGATGTGGAGGCGTACCTCTGAGCCTTTAAGAGAACCGCCGGGAGGCTTTACTGCTACCAGAAGTCTGGGCAGAAAGACTGGTGCTGTGTTTGAGCAACAAAGCTCAGTGGGCTTACATTGATTTGTCTGACGAACAGGCTTCTGATTATCAGCAACTAAAGACTTTAGCCCCAAATCTGAGTGATTTGACCAGGGAGAGCTCAACACTTCCATGATTGGTGTTTTGTCACGGGTAAAGAGCTAAGATGTTTGTCCTGCTTCTTACTGTAGCGCATGCAGCTTGCCCGTAATGAGCAATACAGCGTGAAGCAGCACATACATCCCAACTATCGTTGCAGTCTGGACAAAGTCCTGAATAAGCAGGACAGTCACACAAAATCGGGATTGTCCCACCAAAATCAGGACAGTTGGCAGTCTGTGCTGCTCTGTCCTATCTGTTCTTGCAGCTTTCACTACCTGCACCTGGTGGTCTTTTAAACTTAGTTGTTACTTGTTTGGATTCTGGAATGTTGGGGATAGCTACATAAAATATGTAGCAGTGAGCGAGTGAACCATTTAGGTCTCAACCCCTCCAGTCAGCCCTGACTTAAATCAATAGCGCCTATGTTTAATAATTTTGCCTCCTTAACTAAAACCAGCCCCAGCATTAAATTAATAGCATTCACATTTAAATACACCTATCCCCCCCCCCCAAAGCAGACCCAATATTAAATAATTTGTATTCCCATTTAATAATTAAACCTATTTCTCCTCAAATTACCATCCAGCTATGTAGCAGAGTTTTTCCTCCACCTCTTTTATTTCCTGCACTCGTCATGTGCTGCCCGCCCCACGAAAGAGAGAGATGCGACGTACAGTGTACAAGGGAGGGACGGAAGGGATCTGTGGATACAAGGCAGTAAAGTGGTTAGGATGGATGGCAAATTCCTTTTTATTCACCAGATCAAAGAAGTGAACCATTAATGAACAAATGCCAAGCATGACATACAGTGATTTAATATATGCAATATACTGAACACAGAAAATGCTAATTCATGGTAACAGGTGCACTTTAAGAGACCTCTTGAGCCCTGGAGGATTTGGGGATAATAAAACTACAATAACACATATTGCTGCACTGTGCAAAATGAATAGATTTGAATAATATACAGTATTAGAGGCTTAATAGCATCTTTAAAACAAGGATAACATTTAGCATCAGCAGAACTTAGTGCAGTACTGTGTGAGTCCCAGCACAAGAGCTCTTACCTTCAATAGACAGTATATAGACAATATTTCAATAGAACAAGAATGTGCTCAATTGCTATAATTGGACTATTTAGTCATTCAGTTTTTATTTTTCTTGGCTCTATGTGCTTTTTGTATATTGCTTCACCAACACCTGCAAAACTCAGCTTTGTTTCCATTGAAATGATACTAATGGTCCATACTCATGGGTGAGAGGCTCAAAATGAATGATAGAGATATGACGCCAATCCACATTAGAGGGGCAAGGCTGTTCTGTGCGTACTTAGCAACACTTCTCACCACTAAGTGTTGTTCACTTTTAGCTGATTACACACCAGATTCTATTTGAGGATAGCTGAATGTTTGCAGGTGAAGCTTCATTGTAGAAGAGCTTGTTCAAACATCATATAGACTCTTGTCCATAGCCTTCTTCTCTGCCTCTGTATTTGTTACACTTTATTGCACATTTCAACAGAATTTTTTCAAGCTGTAAAAACTTGAAATCTTTCTGGCACTTCTATTTTGAATCCTGATTATTACTGTTCCTGCAGATGCTCTTGTCAAACACGGGGGAAATATATGTGTCACTTCTTGGTCCTGCTGAACCCGCTGGCTCCCCCCGCTGTCACTTACCTCTTCCGTTGCTCTGACAGTCGCCGCGTCTCTCCTCTCCGGGTTCCCACTTGATGTTTCTTCTCTGCATGCGCGGACCCGGTGGCTGTTATTTATTCATTTAGTCGCCTTGACTGACCTATCAACTGTGCTGTTCCTATATTTAAGGCGCCTGCTGCATACTTTGGGTGCCAGATCTTCAAGTCTCTTCTCCTAATCAGATGAGTGCTACCCTGGTTCCACTTCTCCCTGTTGCTGGAGAGCATTCCCACCTGCCCTGCTTCTAGTTCCCTGGGTGTGCACTCCTCCTTCCAGCTGCAGATCATTGCACCCCTTTGTGATCCTGACTCTAGGGGCTTCCCAGCTCCCCAGGACCTTTGCATCAACTACAGCTGCAGACCAACGCACCTCCATGTGAACCTGATTTTAGGGAATTTTTAGCTAGCTAGACTTCCGTGTCATTTCAAACCAAATGACCATCTCTCCTTCAGCAACATCTTTTCACCAGTTTCCTGGTTCTCTCCTCGGTTTCACTCCTCACCCTCCGTCAGAACTGCGATCTGTGGTTAGGGAGACGTAAAGCCCAAACTCCCTTGCAGGGGTCCCTGGCGAATATCTCCCTCTCTGTTAAATTTCGCATCTCTTGGAGGGTAGCTCCAATTTGAACAGACCGTATGGGCATTTTCAAGACCTCCTGGTGTGTGACAATATGTAATAGGTGGTGATCTGTTCCGTTTGTCTGTTCTTAAAATGTTGTTTTGGGTGTTCTCCATTAAGATATGATAAAACACAAAGTTCTACTTACTTTCAGTGTACCGGTCATCTAATCTTCAGACCCTGGAAGCATCCTACAGCTTGACACTCTATCCCTCTACTACATGCCTGATTCAAACAGGAATGTTTCTGATGATCTTCCTCAGTGAACTTCCCATTCATGAAAATGGCTAGTTCAAAGGGGAGGGCCATCAACACTGACTAAGCCTGTATGAAACAGATCTACATTGGAAGCACAGCAGAGTGGACCAATGGAGCCTTCAGAAGCACCCACCAGAACAGAGTACATACCTAATGGAAGTAAGTGTATTTTACCAAATTTTAGTGAAATCCACTATTTTTACTGGAAATCCAGGATAGAAATGCCCAACATTGCCAGATGTGACTAGTCTCTTAACTTCTAGAAATGCTTCCACATATTTTTAAGCCCATTCTCATTTTGGCCTTTCTATAGCAGACAATACAATGCAATACAATACAATGGGTCCAGCACAGTTGCCAGATTGGGCACAAATTGACTATAATAATTGCTAAGAAAGATCTGAGATAAGAAACATGCTTTGTCTGGAGATTCATGCAGTCCCTTTCAATCAATAAAATGCCATCACTATTGAATTGAAATATGCACCTTTTTCTTTGTTTTACAGCATATTGTTTTAGTTGTGCCAGTACTCTATTTACACCTTATAAATGTTCTGCACTGTTGCTTCTTTTTGCAATGGTATCATCCATAGTGTTTGGTATCATCCATCATCCACAGTGTTTGCTATCGTCCATCATCCAGAGTGTGTGGTATCATCCATCATCCAGAGTGTGTGGTATCATCCATGAGTGTGTGGTATTCCTTGTAGAACTTGCCCATGGCTCTTTGTCAGTTCACAGGTACTAAAGCAATGCTAATCACTAGCCCATCATTCTGGTATAACAACTTAATGACTTGGGGCCTTAGTCATTACTGATCTTAACTGCCATTTTTTGCAGATAATACGAATATCGTCTCGGCGCATGCCCAGAAGAGGGAGTTAAGAAGAAAATCTGCAGCGTAAGTTAATCATTTCTTAAGTTAAGATGAAAATCCTTCTTAACTTCACTTAAGAAGTTCTCCGATCACTTAAGAATAAAGGGTTGGGAAAGGGTGGGGAATGGGCGAGATTGGGCAGAGATTGTACTGACTTAAGAAGAGTAGACGTTTACCTCCGGATCCATTGGATAGATAAGAAATGCTTAGCGTTTTTCTTAAATTCATGCTTAACACTTAAGGAAGCTCAGGTCATGTTTAAGTCCCAAAAAGCTATAGCAGCAGCGCTGAATAACAACACTAAACTGTTCAAAAAGCATTGTTCGATTAAAATACCCCTTCTCACAATTAAATATGCACAACACACATCTTAATAAACTTCACTCTGAATTTTTATTTTCATTTTAATTTTATTTTTTCATTTTATATTAATGTGAAACATTAAAAAGTTGAAAAATGTTTAAAGCAACTATAGTACAGTTGTAATAAATTGCAATGTTAAGTGGTTGATGTGTTAAATCCAATAGTTGGCCTATACCTTGATTGACTTTTTGTAATACGCTAGTATAAATAAAAGAAATTTCAGTTTAATTTGTTTAAGCTATGCAGCTAAAAACGTGCATACGTAAACCATGCATACTCTTCCATAAGGGACACATAGCAAATGCATACAAACATGGGGAGGATATTTAAACTCCACAAAGATAAGCCAGTGACTCAGAATTCGAACTCATGACCCTACTGCTGGAAGGTGGATTGACTAACCACTAAGCCAACGTGCAGATGGAAACAATATGTGCATGATATATGAAAAATAACAATTGCACACACCAGCAGCGCCAAATAAGCCCCAATGCTAAACTGTTGTAAAACCAAGGTTTGCTTTAAAAATCCATAATCACAAATAAGTATGCACAACATACACCTGCATACACTTCTCTCATAACAATTTTTTTTCTTTTTAAATTTATATTAATGTCAAAAATTATACAATGAACTATTTTACCCCTTAATCCATGTTAGATGCACAGTATTAAGAAATTGCAATGTAAATTAATTTGGTGGTACTGACATTCCCAATGCTGTAACTTCCGACAAGAGTTACAGTGACATCTTTACACCAAATGTTTATGTCACCTACAAACTATTAAATGCAACTTATTACAACTGTACTATGGTTGTTTTAAAAAAATTAACATTTTTTAATGTTTGATATTAATATAACATGAAATGTTATGCAATTGGTTAAGGCTACATATTGTAAGCCTTACTAATAAACATTGAACAGACAGCGCCTCTTTTACCTTCCCCCTTAAGTGTACTTAAATTACTGTCGGCGTACACAGGCGCGTCTTTATGTGCTGCCGACCTGTTTAATCAATACTGCAAGTAAGTTTTTTAAACATTCTGAATTAATAGTTTGGAGGTGACATAAACATTTGGACTAAAGATATCGCTTTAACTCTTGTCGGCAGTTACAGCATCAAGAATTAGTACCCAACCCAATTCATTGATGTTTCGAGTTGGACTCTAATTTCTTTCACATTTTTTGCCTTCTGTAGTTTTTTTTTCTGGACTTAGATGTTGTTTGCTTTTATTTGTGGATATTTTCTATTTGTTTGGATTTACTTTTTTTGAACAGCTGCTTGTCTCTGTTGTAGCTCCACACAAATTTCAACATGCAATGTAGGCATATTCCACAAAATGGTTCAGGAATCGAACTCATGACCCCAGTGTTGAAAAGTGGATTGTCTAACCACTAAGGCAACATGCAGATTGAGCATTATATATATTATATAAACTTGAATGACAAGCACCATGTCTGAAAGCCCTATAGGTACTACCAAATAAAAAAACATACAACACAACACAGGCACTACTGGCAACATGAAGGTTTAAGGATAAACATTTAAGAATTCCACATACATTCTCTTGTTCTTCGACATGAACAATGTGTCATCTGTAATTTTGTATTGGAAATAAATGTGGTTGCAAATTCAACGGCTATTATTTCACAATAGAAAATATACATACAGCATACAATATTGTGTATAAACAAGAGCGAAACAGCAAAAATTGCTAGCGTACTCTTCTGTAAGCGACACATTGGAATAAACCCACAGAAAACATGGTGAGAATTTTCAAATATACGCACATGAGTCAGGATTTGAACTCATAACTCAACTGTTGTAAAGCAGATTGTATCACCACTAAGGCAACATGTAGATGGATATTTGCATACATTATATAGACTAGACCCACAAGCACAAAAATACAGCATGTCTGCAAGTGAGGGAAGTGATACATGACAAATTGAACAAAATAAATGAACACAGACACTTGTTACAACTTCATTCATAGTTATCGGTATGTAAACTATGCCTTGTGTACTCTTCACACATGCAAGGAAACAGCGCTGTCTTAACGCACCTGCATCTGTCGTCATCTGATCCGTGGCAGCAGGTACACCTGTATACACTTCTTTAATTACAAATCAGTTTAAAACACCATTTGCTGCACTGGTTTATTGTTGGGAAGGGTGGGGTACGGTATCCTGATGCTTTGGATACCGACAACCATTATTCCTACAAAAAAAAATGAATAGTTAAATAACAACCTGATGAAAATATACACTTACCTTCACAGCGAGGGCGTTCATTTCTGAAGAGTCTGGTAAGCGACACCTGGTAATTCCGAAGATGCTGCATACCGGCGCTGGATTGTGACATCAGGTAAGTAATGGACGTTTGGCGCACCCTAACCTTATGATTAACATACCTCTTTAAATGTCTTCGGTGATGTCACAATCCAACGCTGGCATGCAGCATCTTCGAAATTACCAGGCATCACATACCAGACTCTTCAGAAATCTATGTCAATGCTGCAAAGGTAAGTGTATACTTTCATCAGGTCGTTATTTAACTATTTGGTTTTTTTGTAGGAATAGTGGTTGTCAGTATCTCCAGCATCGGGATACTGATTACCATCAGTTGGGAGTGTAGGCGTTTCAGTGTGAAGAGGCTGAATCTGAATGTGCTGTGTGGAGATATTTTTTAATCGATCTTCAACAAACTGCCAAAAGTTAATTTTGAAAGCATTTTTACAGGCCAATATCTTGTCTTTTCACTTTGCACAAGGTCTGAGTATTTCTAAAGTTTTTTTTTTTTCTTTTTCTCCCTTTTCTTGTCTCTATTTCTTACATGGCTCCCCAACCAGTTTGGCAGGATTATGTGTTCTTTGACTGCCCACAGGGTAATTATTTCAGTTTTGGCTAACTGCCCAAATTTGGTTTTGCCTGTGTGTTAAGTATCCAGTCCTAACTATTCTTGTGTCTGTTGTGTCTCTCATTCTGTATCTTTATGTTGATGATGGTTCTGCCGTTGCGTTTTGTAACTTTCCCTAGGCTCTGAGTATTTACTAAAGCTTTCTGTTTTTTTCTATTATTCCTGACTGTCCATAAATAAACAAAGGGGCAATATGATGCAGGACTTTATTGCAAGTATGATTAGTAAGTTTTAAATGCCTCAGTTAATTTTTAGTTTTGTTTCTTAAATCATCCTTTTTTCACACATACAGCATATTCTGGAATTGGATGAAGACCGGTTTCTTGAGGAGATTGATCCTCACACCTTCCAAACCAGCAACTGGGCCAACATCCCCGTCCTAGGGAGCGTGTCTTCAGGCCACATGTCAGCCTCTTTGGGATGTCAGCTGCTGAGGTTGTCCGTCTCTACCGGCTTACTCCTCATGTCATCTTGGACACCCTTTGCATTGTGCAGAGTGACCTTGAGCCAATGCGCCACATCTGGACAGCAGTACTGCCTTTGACCAAACTGTTGGTGGTACTGCACTTCTGCGCAACTGGGTCCTTCCAAACCACACTGGGGGTCGCAGCAGGTATGTCCCAGGCCACCTTTAGTCGTGTTCTGAAGGTTGTGCTAAGGGCATTTCTGTCACAGCTAGCGCAGTTTATACATCTGCCACTCAATGAGAAGTCGCTTGTAAACATTAGGCGGCAGTTTGTCACCATAGTCAGCTTACAGCACGTCATAGGGGCAGCAGATGGGACACATGTGGCCTTGGTCCCATTGAGTGGGTATGCTTCTCTGTATTTGAACAGGAAGCATTTCCACTCGATAAATGTCCAGGCTATATGTGACCCATCTCTCCAGATTCGAGACCTGTTTGGGAGTACCCATGACTCCTTTGCGTTTCAGCAATCAGGGACGTGGCGCAGATTGAAAGAGAGGCAAGGGGGTGCAAGGCCACATGGAGACGCGTGAATTCATATTTTTAAAGTAACTACAAATTATCAAATGAGTTCCATTTCTAATGTCAAGTCTATAATACACAAATGCTATATGATATTAAAAGGTCAAAAGCAAAATGAAAATCATTTTTTTTTAAAACAAACTTACAGCAAATCATATACGTGTATTATGTTTACACTGAAACAATAGATTATTTTGTTTTACAAAGTAAAAGATATTACTGCTTTTGGATTTCTTTCGGCATCCTCCGACAGGGAGCCAACGCTGACTTGGAGCATTATTTCAGCCAATCGGTTTCTTTTCAGCAGCGGACAGCCGCATGTTATTGTTATGGAATTTCTCAGTGGCAAGTACGGCCAAAATTTCAATTTCTCTTAATGTTAAATTCAGCCTGCGCCGTGTGCTGACAGAATTTTCGTCCCGGTTACACTTGGCTCTGCATCAAACATATTTATCTAGACTATTAAAAAAAACCGAGAAATACTCCACAAATGTAAAATAAAAAAAATGCTTAATCTGTCACCACCCCCCCCCCTAAAACATAAATGTTTGCATACTTAAGCAAAACAATCTGGCATTCCTCCGACTCGTACAAAATTTGTAAGTACATACACATTAGTATAGAAATGCTTTTGCAGTCAAATTATACACCTATAAAGTTTTCAACATGTCAACGTGGCATATCTAGGAGAGATTCTCATTTTTACAAGCATCACAAAAACACATTTTGACCTATATTAAATTGTACTCACCCCAATAATGTTTTAGAAATCAAAACGTATTGTATATTATTGAATGGAAAATCAAACAGCACAAAAGCATAAAGCACAAAACAGGAAAGGAGTGAATAACCTTTACAGCAGCTGTTAAATATTCCACGCAAGACAGTTTTTTATCGCTATAGAGGTGTCTGAAATTGCAAATAGCGGAATACACTTCTCATACATCTGTCATGCCCTCTTCCCCCTTCCTAGGACCCGAGTAATGAATGTCAATCTGACAGTTTGCATTCCCATGCCTAGATCATCTATATTCTTTAAGCATACTTGCCTACTCTCCCGGAATTTCCGGGAGGCTCTCGAATTTTGGGGAGTCCTCCCAGACTCCCAAAAGAGTTAACAAACCTTCTGGACTCTATTCACCTTTGATAAATACTTTTTGTCACGAATCGGGGTCTTAGCCCTGTTTACACAACTCGACGATACCATATCACCATACATCTCCCTTTTGGTCAAATGCAGCATTCTATCCTGAGACAAGCGTAACTTCTGTCTGCAGTACTGGAGGCTGCCATCTTGGGTGAAACATTTGCTAAACAACCTGCTGAGTCTGAACACTTGATCTCATCCACCAATTAGCTTCCTTTGTAGACTATAAGAGTCTCCTCCTACACTCAACAAACTGCCAGTGCAACACTTTCCTAGTTCCTGGTCCCAGATTACCACAGTTGCTGTTTGTTTGCTGTTTCATTCTGCCTGCTGTATACAGATCTCAATCATCAACCCTTTGGGCTAGATTTACTAAGCTGCGGGTTTGAAAAAGTGGGGATGTTGCCTATAGCAACCAATCAGATTCTAGCTGTCATTTTGTAGAAAGTACTAAATAAATGAAAGCTAGAATCTGATTGGTTGCTATAGGCAACATCCCCACTTTTTCAAACCCGCAGCTTAGTAAATCTGGCCCTTTGTGTGAATCAGCTTCACCCTGTTTTCTGCTTTATTCCACTTGCTGTATACAGATTTCAACCATTTAACCTCTGAAATCGCTATAACAGTAACAAGATCAAGCTGAATTCACTCAATCATTTACCCTCTGAGTGAGTGCACCTTTATCCTGTTTGCTATTATATGGATTTCAAACCATTAACCCTTTGTGTGAATTCAGATTCATCCTGTTACTGTTATATAGACTTCAAACCATTAACCATTTGTGGGAATTCAGCTTCACTCTGCTTGCTGTGATACAAACTTTAATCATTAACCTTTTGTGTAAATTCAGCCTCATCCTGTTGCTGTTATATGGAGTTCAAACCATTAACCATTTGTGTGAATTCAGCTTCATCCTGTTACTGTTATATGGACTTCAAACCATTAACTCTTTGTGTGAATTCAGCTTCACTCTGCTTGCTGTGATACAAACTTTAATCATTAACACTTTGTGTGAATTCAGCCTCATCCTGTTGCTGTTATATGGACTTTAAACCATTAATCCTTTGTGTGATTTTGGCTTCATTCTACTTGCTGAAATAAAGACTTTGGCTATTTATTCTCATGTGGATGCACCTTCATTTTATCTGCTTGTGTACAGATTCCAGCTATCTATTCCTGTCTCTCCTACTGGCTATCTGGGGTACTAGGTTGTTGTTCTGAGTCATCCACCTGCTGGAGTCATCTCTGTGTCTCAGTGTACCGACTTCTAGTTCCAGGCCTACCCCAGGTTCTGAGTTGTCCAGGGCCAGTTTCAGGCTTATTCTGTTCAGGAGGTTGCCACCCCTGTATATCCTCTGCCTGAGTTCTGAGTCTTCCCAGTCCTAGTTGTGGTACTCTGAGTTCTTGGAGGTACTGAGTCTCTGGTCATGAGTTCAGGTCTTGCCTGTTCCCATGTCCAGGTTCCAGTCCATCAGGTCCAGACTACAGTCATTTATTTCAGTATGGAGTTCAGTCCAGCATTCCTCCTAACATCCAGTAAACAGGATTAGAGCAAGCTCTATGAACAAGACATTCATCCGGCCTCCCATTTTCCACTACACTCCTGCCATAGCTAGTCCAGAGATGGATCCCAGAAACCGTACTGCCGTGACACTATTGAAATATGAGCTTATAAAGCTTTTAGTTGTGTTCCATTTCTTTTGGAGCAGTTACTGATACGTAATAACATGTTAATAGATTTCCAGTCAACTTGTATGCTATGTAACCACTGATGTCCCTATATTGCTGGTCCCATTTCTCAACCACTGATAAGACCAACACGCTAATTGAATGTTGATATTTTCCATCAACTTAAAGCACAAGAAAAATATTTTTTTCCAAGTATATGTTGTTAGTAATAATGACGTTTGCTGCAGTGGCAAATCTTTAAACAGTCGTTCAGTCGTTCATATTCTGAGTGTGCCACCAATGTCTCTGCAGATCCATGGCCTAGCTCATTAAGGAACGTAAATGCAGATGCAGTGCCATGTTTAGCGTAAAATTATTATGCGCATGCCCAGAACCGGTCCATACATCAGAGAATGCAGCAACGTCCAATTCATCTTTGAGCGCAAAGGACCCTTACAACAGCCTACAATTTCATGGCGGAGCGAGGAGGGGACTGGGTGTATGCACATAGTCAATGTATAGTAAGGACGTGCCAAACTCGAGTGCATGCAGCAGCATCCAATTCAAGCTTTGAGCATCTCAAAGGTACGTGTTTTTCTGTCGTATCACTTGCGCCAGCTACAGGTCTGGCGTAAGGGCCAATTACTAGTGATGACAGTGGCTTATGCAAGTTAGAACATGTGTATGTAATAAGGAGCAACTGTAAAAATTTATTTTATCTACAGTTGACATTAATAATATCCTAATACATGTTTTTTTTATGGGGGGAACGAAAACAAAACTTTTTTTGTTAAATGTTTTGTCATTGATGAATATATTATTAACAGGTGGCATTAATTGAATAGTTTTATCTTCTGTGTATTCTTTATGGACTTTATATTCCACATCTGTATTGTACATGTCCTGCAGTGTAATGTCTGTTAGAGCAGAGTGGTCTTATACCAATATTCATCAACAGACGTATCTTTACATCTGCTCTTTGTTGAATATGGACTTGCGCATGCCCCCTGTATTGTGCGTTTTAAAAAGCATGCACAATACATTAGTTTTGCATGCCTTAATGAATCATGCCCCAGGGTCTAATTGCATCTGTAAAGACATTGTTATTATACTTACAAGATCGCGCTTACCATCTGTATCAAAATTCTGCATAGTAAAACAACTATGATCCATCTCTACTGTTATGCAGCATTTTTCACAACAATCACTTCCAAACTGACAATTTGAAATCTTTAAAAACATTTCCACACTTATAACCTATTCCTGCCTTTTGTATAGTCTGTCCTTTGCCCTGGCCATGTTTTGTGTAAATATATTCTGCTTAACCTCTTATTTTCATTTCTGTGATTTGTTTAACAAAATGTCTTCATTGATACTTCAAGTTGTACTAATTTTTTAAAAGTAATATTGCTTCACTTAATAGTGTTTTATATGCTCTCACTGCTCAGTCCACACATCTGTGTCAAGGAGCATTATTCAGGTCATTTCAGTGACATAGTTCTGCTAGTCTCCTTAACTCATAAGGATAACATGCATAATAGGATATTCTCAGACGCATAGCTAGAAATGTCTAGTGGGCCCCAAAGAATTTTTTTTAATGGGGCTCTATGCACTATTATAAAGTTATACCCATCATAATGTCTTCTCCATCCTCAGTCTGCATCCAATATGGCAGAGTATTGATTCATACAGCCAAACAATTTAAAAAGAAAAATCGATACAAAGTAAGTTCCTCCCATTAGCCGCCCAAATTACGTCCAGATCCACATAAGCCTCACTGGAAGGTAGCTAATTGCACACATTAGTCTGAATTATATACATACATTATTTCCGCTTTATTTTCAAAATCATATAACTGCCTGGAAACGCTTGTTATGTAGACTTATAAAATTTGTACTTTAAGACAATTTTTGCTCTGGGACAAGGCTCCTTGTGCTGCAGGGCCCCATAGCAGTTGCATGAAGTACTATAGCTATAGCTATGCCCTTAGATATACTCTCACTTTCCATTTGGTTCCTTTCCTGAAATCTGAGTCATTCTGTTCTAAGCAGAGGTTCTGGGGACATGTGCTCTTGTACAATTGTACAATCTCTCTGACGGTTTGTTTGGTGTGGTTAAGATGCGCAATACGCTATAATTTATTTCACCCATTGCTCTATTTTTGCAGGGTTGTTCCCAGGAACAATTATTTTAGCTCAAAGAACTGTTCCTGTCTCTTCATATGTGGGCCAGTATTACAGAGCACTGTTAAAGCCTCCACCCTTTCAATACATATGCAGCCATCTTTGTTATATGTTTGTAGTGGGGAAGACTATTATATAATCCCAATCCCTGTCATTTAATAGCCATTCTCTTTTACATGCCATCCTTGTCATCAGTTGTGATGTATGGTGGATTATGAAGAAAAATGAGGCCTGGAACACACTTTTTATCTGTATAGCAACAGGAGGCCATGTAACAACAAATCCTGCTTACAGAAAAAGTGCTAGGTAAATAATACCAACATATTTAACAGTAAGAAATATGCAGAATATTTTTATATCTCACAATCAGTGTAGGTTAGATTCCTAGACCCCTGATATGCTCAGTCAGGGCTGTGTTAACCTGATGAAGGTGGCACTGCAAAGGGGATGCCATGAACCCTATGAAGAATGTGCTAACAATGCATAAGAACTTAGAGTGAATGATGGACAGCATGGACGCTCCATGCCCTAATGCCAATTTATCTTCCAGAATTCAATCTGAACCCTTGTCTGCAGAGGTGAAACTAGCGAGCAGCGGGCCCCGGTGCAGGGAGTCAGAGAGGAGGGAACCAGGGCCCTCGACTCTCTGCATCTGACATGCAGCAGTCCCCATTATCTCCATGGGCCCCGGTGCACGGCACCAGAGGGTAGTTCCGCCACTCCTTGTCTGTATTGTCGACACCTTCTTCATAGGACTCAGTTACTCCTATTTGGAGAACCAGTTAAAACCCCCCACCACCAATATAATTGTAAACATACTGCAACACAAGGGGAAATCTTCATTTTCCACTGTACATTTGCCCTGCTTCATTTAAACTGGATGTTATATGTGAAGGTATCGGTCTTGTGACTATGGCTGATGTTTATGACACAGCTCCACAGGGGGCCAGTAGATGTGAAGGGTTTTTGAAGTCCCAAATGACATACCAGCTGTGAAGTCCAGCATGACCTACAGTATATGTTAATGTACGAAAGGGAATACATTAAAGAAATAATGTTCATAATACATACTGACATCATTGTCTGCATGCATGTATAATTAGTGAAATTATAACACATGTTGAAATGAAATGCTAACTCCATAACTAAGATACAGTAATAACATAAAGTTCCTAATAATATACCTAATGTTATCATATTTCATATGAATCCGTGTGAAAATTTGTGACCAGTTGATTGGGGGGTTATATCATATTTCTAGGATGTACAGGCCAAGGAATATGTTATTTGTAAGCATTCCCACTGCAGTGGAAGTAATAAAAGGCTGCTGTAAAACCCCATTAGCATATACACAGCAGTCTTCTAGTTACTTCACTAGATAGGAGGGTTGAGCTGAAGAATCAACTTCATAAGGTCACTGTATGTGATCAATTATTGCCATTTCTTTGTGTCAATTTCATGTTGAAGATTTGTCTACTTTTTCAACATCTCCAACTTGCAGCCTCAACAAACTCTGTGAGGTTTCTGTTCTTATTCCTTTCTATTTTAAGAAATGTTGCTTACCAGAGCCGGATTTAGACCTCATGGGGCCCTAGGCAAGATACTGGTTTGGGGCCCCCTCTCTGAAAAAATCCATAGCACTATAGTTTTTTAGCAAAACATATACCCCTATTCAGGGGCTGGCTGGCAGACTTTAGCCCGGGGGAGGAGGCAAGCATATAGCACTGGCCTATAAGTAGCGGTCCATTTTTAAAGGGTGGTCTCTCTGCCAGCCCTGGGAGGGCCCTCTGGGGACCGCTAGGCCCTAGGCAATTGCCTAGGTTGCCTAGTGGTAAATCCGGCCCTGTTGCTTACATTTTAATACTGTATGTCATATTATTATTGTTATTTTGTTACCTTAAGCATTGAGGTTATTTTTTAATTTAAGAATATTCTGCCTTTGTGTTATTAATGAATTAATGTACTAGGCAACAGGGTCAGTAAAAGCGCTACACAACTGAAATACAGTATTATTTGGTTATATATAAAATAAATATATAGTGTAAGTACAAAAGTGGATTGTGGATAGTTGGAAATAGTTACATCTAATGAGAGTATGAAAGAGATATTTTATGTGCCTACTAGACTATGAATTTGGTCTTTTGGTTAAGAAGCCACAGGAGTCCTGGGCAATGTTCTTAGCATTAAAACCAGACCCATGGGTGGGCGATTTACAAACCTTGTCAGATATGATCTTATATGAAACTCCAAAGGCCACTGCATAATTTGTGAAACTTGTTTAAATGTATGTATGCTAATTATGCCTTTTTTCAGGGATTCTTCTTATCAGGCATGTTAATGGGGAACAATGCAAAGCTACAGGATGTGTATTACAAATTCCTGTTTATTATGTTTATCTTAATTTGTATTCAGAAATTATTTTCTATTTCACAAAAATACACTGATGTGTTTCATTAAAGAAAAAATATAACTTTACAAACCCAAATTTTTGTTCTCTCCCAAAAGTTGTGCTGACTATTAGGGTGAGCATATATTCAGTAAGCAGTATTCATTGTCAGAAAACAACATTATTGCATGAGAACGACCCTCATTACAAGAAGTATTGTCTTGTACTATGAATTATATAAGGAAACACATTTTTAAAAGAAGTACACTATATGGACAAAAGTATTTGGACGCTTGACCATTACACCAATGACACGGTTATGACATTGTATTCAAATACATTTACTTTAATATGGAGTTGGCTCCAATTTTGCAGCAATAACAGCTTCCACTGTTCTTGGAAGGCTTTCCACAAGATGTTGGAGTGTTTCTGATGTTGTACGAGAAGGCCTGGCTCGCAATCTCCATTCCAGTTTATCCCAAAGGTGTTCGATGAGGTTAAGGTCAGGGCTAGCACCTTCTTCCACACCGAACTCATCAAACCATGTCTTTGTAGTCCTTGCTTTGTGCACTGGGGCACAGTCATGTTGGAATAGAAAAGGGCCTTCCCCAAACTGTTACCACAAAGTTTGGAAGCATAGTATTGTCCAAAATGACTTGGTATGCTGAAGCATTAAGATTGTCCTTCACTGGAGGTAAGGAGCCTAGACCAAACCCTGAAAAACAGTCCCATACCATTATCCCTCAACCACCAACCAAACTTCACAGTTAGCATAATGCAGTCAGGCAGGTAACTTTCTCATTGCATCTGCCAAACCCAGACTTGGTCATCTGACTGACAAACAGAGACGCGTGATTCGTCACTCTACAGAACACGTTTCCACTGCTCCACAGTCCGGTGTCAGTGTGCTTTACACCACTCTATCCGACGCTTGCCATTCGTCTTGGTGATGTGCGGCTTGCATGCAGTGGCTCGGCCATGGAAAACCATTCCATTAAGCCAGCAGTTCCCAAGGTGTGCGGAAAAGGGGAATTAAAACTTACCAATCCGGCAGCGCCTTGGACCCAGCATCCTCCTCCCTCCTCGCTTCTCACTGAATGTCGGGCGTGACGTTATCATGTCCGACATATTCAGTGAGCGAAAGAAGAGAGGAGCCGGAAGAAAGAAGACAGAAGAGAAGACAGAAGAAAAACAAGAAAGAAGACCAAGTATGGTAAGTAAAGGAATGGAGGGGAAATGGTGATAGAAAACAGCAATGGACGGTCAAAAGAATGAAAGCTGGGCAGTGTGAGTATGAAGCAGCACAGAGTGAGGATGAAGGGGCACATAGAGTGAGAACATGATGGGACACAGAGTGAGGATGGAGGGCCATGTATAGTGAGAACATGAAGGGGCACAGAGTGAGAACATGAAGGGGCACACAGAGTGAGGATGAAGGGGCACACAGAGTGAGGATAAAGGGGCACACAGTATGAGACCATGAAGGGGCACAGTGTGAGAACATGAAGGGGCAAAGTGTGAGAACATGAAGTGGCACAGAGTGAGAACATGAAGGGGCACACAGAGTGAGAACATGAAGGGGCACACAGAGTGAAGATAAACTGGCACAGAGTGAGGATGAAGGGGCACACAGGAAGAGGATGAAGTGGCACACAGAGTAATGATGAAGGGGCACACAGAGTGAGGATGAAGTGGCACACATTGTGAGAACATGAAGGGGCAAAGTGTGAGAACATGAAGTGGCACAGAGTGAGAACATGAAGGGGCACACAGAGTGAGAACATGAAGGGGCACAGAGAGTGAAGATAAAGTGGCACAGAGAGTGAGGCTGAAGTGGAACACAGAGTGAGGCTGAAGTGGCACACAGAGTGAGGATAAAGGGGCACACAGTGTGAGAACATGAAGGAGCACAGAGTGAGGATGAAGGGGCACACAGAGTGAGGATGAAGGGGCACAGAGTTAGAACATGAAGGAGCACTGAGTGAGGATGAAGTGGCACAAAGTGAGGATGAAGGGGCACACGGAGTGAGGATGAAGGGGCACAGTGTGAGAACATGAAGGGGCACACTGAGTGAGGATGAAGTGGCAGAGTGAGGATGAAGTGGCACAGGGTGAGGATGAAGGGGCACACAGTGAGAAAATGAAGGGGCACATAATGAAGATGATGTGGCACAGAGAGTGAGGATGAAGGGACACAGAGAGTGAGGATGAAGGGGCACACAGTGTGAGAACATGAAGGAGCACACACAGTGAGGATGAAGGAGCACAATATGAGTACATGGATGGGATCAGAGTGAGCATGAAGGGGCACAGTGTGAGCATGAAGGGGCACAGTGTGAGCATGAATGGGCACATTGTAATGGTGAAGCGGCACAGTGTGAGCATGAATGGGCACAGTGAGAGCATGAAGAGGCACAGTGTAATGGTGAAGAGGCACAGAGAAAGGATGAAGGGGCACAGTGTAAAGATGAAGTGACTCAGAATGAGAACATGAAGGAGCACAGAGTGAGCAAGAAATGGCACAGAGTGAGGATGAAGGGGCACAGTGTGAGAACATGAAGGGGCACAATGTGAGAACATGAAGGGACATAGAGTGAGAACATGAAGGGTCACACAGAGTGAGAACATGAAGGAGCACAGTGTGAGGATGAAGGGGCACACAGAGTGAGGATAAAGGGACATACAGTGTGAGAACATAAAGGGGCACAGCTTGAGAACATGAAGGGGCACAGAGTCAGGATGAAATGGCACTGAGTGAGGATGAAGGGGCACAGAGAGTAAGGATGAAGGGGCACACAGTGTGGGAACATGAAGGGGCACACAGAGTGAGGAAGAAGGAGTACAGTGTGAGAACATGAAGGGGCACAGTGTGAGCATGAAGGGCACATTGTAAAGGTGAAGGGGCACAGTGTGATGATTTTTGTATATATTGTTGTTTTATTTTGTTAGATCTTATTCCTCTTAATGATAGCTGTAAATTATTCTTTGACAGAAATATAATTGAAAAAAATATATAAAAATATTCTTTTCCCTTGGATTTATGTGTATTATTTTTGCAAACAACTTACTAAGTATTTCTGTCCTGACCTAAATACTTATTACAGGTGGTACTATACTCCTCATAAACTCTACAAGATGTTTTATAACTCTGACCCAGCTTGTTGGAGGAATTGCGAGCATAGAGGCTCCCTATACCACATGTGGGCACACAATCTCCTGAATTCACTGCTAAAAGTACCTATCCCTAAAGACCCTTGTTCTTCCTCCCTGGTTACCACCCCCCAGGACTTATGCTCTCATCCTATAAACTTGCCTCCCCATTCTGGCTCCGCAAAATCTACAATAGTAACTTATTGAAACAGGGTGAACAATCCCCCATCACCCTGTTTATTTTTTTAAAAAAGTATGTATGGCATGTCGCATATATTGATAAAATCATTTATTACCTACATGTTTTAAAAAAAATAACAAAAAACTTTTGGACTTCGACCATTATTATTTTATGCTCAAAATCCTGTTGTGAACCTTTTGTATCACACACTGCCTGTTGGACATAAAAAGTATGTAACTCTGGATATACAGTCATGGAATATGGTCATCTTCTTTGCCTTGAAGCTGCAATTACACCCCACAGTATAGCTCACCTGCTTTTGACTTTTTGAACCTCAATGCTATTCCTGTTTTGTTGCAACAGATTATTAGATTTTACTACATTTATACTATATGTGATTAGCACAGTTTAGAAAGAAAGAGAGGTTCTTGGACGAAAATAGTGCAAGGTGCCAACTAGACAATCTATCCTCTTAAGCTAGGTACACACTACACAGTTTTCCTCCAATAATCGGCTAAATCAGCCGACATACGACCTCTCGTTCAAAAGTCGGGTCAGTGTGTGCAGTGACACGATGGTCGAAAGTCTGCCAAATGGACGATTGTCGCCTCATTTGGTTGGTTAATATTTAATATTTAATTTTTAAATATTAATATTTAATATTAATTTAAATTTTAAATTATATTTTAATATTTTCGTTCCAATCTCATTTCCGCTGTGCAGTGTGTATAAACTTCCGACCAATCCACAACAGTGAGTATGAAATTACAGTCATTGCTCACGACAACATGGCTGTAAAAAGTCGCTAAATGGACGTCCGCTCTTCCCTTTATCGTCCTAAACAAGGCTAGTGTGTATGCAGTCCATGGACCGAGCGATCGGAACATCGATCGCATGTAAAATCGCTCGGCATAAAAAGTTGGTCTAAATTTCTGTAGTGTGTACCCAGCTTAAGGCTAATCTTGCCTTGAAAGTATATAAGAGCATGCAGGCTACAATGAAATACGATGATGGCATTTTAACCATAGGGACATAACCAGTGGTCGAAGTGGCCTTCAATGTAAAACTATCAAATTCCATTAACTTACTTTAACTTTCCATACCGCCACTTCTAAATTTCAACCACTGGGCGTAGCAATAACACACAGTGAGTTATATATCGTATGTATACATTATATTTGTCACTTAAAGTGGACATGTCAAACCATAGTTACATACTGTTTATTGAACAAACATTTTAATTTATGCTATAATCTTTTGACACTTGCAATAAAAGTATAGAATATATATACTGGCTTACAGTTTGTGTCCACTCAAAGGCATCGTTATCATTTTCTTTTAATTTGCATAACTGATGACTATGCAATGATTTATGATGTATTAAGTCTTAGATGGCCAGTGTGCACATTAATATTCCCTGCTCAGTACTCGCAGGCTACTAACCCTGTCCCTTATTTACATCAGCCTCATTACAATGCAAGAATGGTATGTTTTTTAATAAAGACTGGGTGATAGGCAAGATTTAAATGAATAGGCAAAGGGCTTAAGAAAAAAATGGTTTCAAGGAATGGACAAAAAGTGAAATCTTCATTACATTCATGGTACACTGTAACTTGCACAATTTCCATATGTGGAGATTTTACATAACTTAATTTATCAATCTTATTAAATAGCAATAGCCAGAAGTAAACTTCACACTGGCATGGCCCACCAGTAGAACTGTTGTATGTGAGTAGATGGTTTGACTTTGCGTACAGTTCTCCAGGCTTCCCAGGGACACTGTATTAAAACAGCATGTAGACTGTATGGTTACCACTCCATGAAAACTTGATTGAGCAAAAAGTAGACAGCATGCTGAGTGCTAGCTTTGCATGTCAATACCACTATTCCATTGTGATAAAGTAATGTTGGATTGTATGAGTTTGAGGTTTTTTTATTGGAATGCCAAAGTTTCTTTGTTTTTAATCATTCAAGAATAAAAATATTTTGCAAGAATATCTCAAAAGTCGCAGGTACAGATGTAGCAAACTTTAAATTGATATTTAGTACATCACATGCTATTAATTTTAATGCAGTGCTGGAAGTGAGGCGGTATCTGTCGGTATGACATACTGGCACTTCTTTGTCCCACTTCCTTACAGGCAGTCAGGGCCAGTGAAATGTGGGCTAAACAATTTGAAGGCTAAACAAGTGGGGAAGGCAGGCAGAGCTGAGTGCCTCACAAGCATGGCATCACCTGCCTTCCCCACTTGTCCACCAGTCCAGTAAATACCTACAGGGGCGCACGCAGGGGGGGTTTCTGGGTCTCCAGAAACCCCTTCCCTTCGATAAAGAAGTAACCCTACATAGCGGCACTGTACTATATAGTAGCCGCGGTGCTGTCAATGAAGCGTCCGCTGGTAACACCACCCTCCCTCTTCACTGCGGGCAGTGACATCATCACGTCCCAACACTGTCAGTGAGGAACAGCGCAAAGAGGGACCAGAAGACTGAAGAAAGGAAGAAGCGGAAGAGAAGAAAACGAAGGAAAGAAGGCTATAGAAAGGTAAGTAAAGAATGTAAGGGGCATCAGTGTAATGAATGGGGCACCATGTGATGAAAGGAGCACAATGTGATGAAGGGGCAAAAGTGTTTTTAAGGAGGACACAGTGTGATGGAGGGGGCACAGTGATGAAGGGGCAAACGTGTGATGAATGCGTGGGGACAGTGTGATGGAGGAAATGACACAGTGTGATGAAGGAGGGGGAGCAGTGTGATGAAGGAGGTCCAGTGTGATAGAGGACGCACAGTGGGATGAAGGAGGGTGCACAGTGATGAAGGGGCAAAAGTGTGATGAAGGATGGCACAGTGTGATGAAGGATGACACAGTGTGATGAAGGATGGCACAGTGTGATGAAGAAGGGAGCATAGTGTGATAAAGGAGGCCGCACAGTGTGATGGAGGAGAGGACACAGTGTGATGGAGGAGAGGGCACAGTGTGATGGAGGAGAGGGCACAGTGTGATGGAGGAGAGGGCACAGTGTGATGGAGGAGAGGGCACAGTGTGATGGAGGAGGGGGCACAGTGTAATGGAAGAAGAGGCACAGTGTGATGAAGGAGGCTGAAGTGTGATGAAGGAGGGTGCATTTTGATGATAGAGGGGCAAAAGTGGGAATTCACTAGTGAGAGAAAATAATAGGAGCAGGAACAAGGATAGATAGAGAGGATCAAAGAATAAAGGAGGAGCGAGAGAAGCAGGATTTGAGGCACAGGGGATAGCTGGCAAGGACAGAGAGGGGGATACCTGCAATGAAGATAGGGGCACCTAGGAACAGAGAAATGAAACAGATAAGAGAAAGATAAAGGGTAAAATGGAAGATATAAGGGAGATGTTGGAAAGTTTATTAAAGAATTATGACGAGAGGCCATAAGACAAACGCACCTAAACTCATGTGTTTGTGCGAGTGTCTTGCATTTACCCATTCGGGGTTAAATTTCCTGCATTCCCAGCAAATAAGATCCACAGGGAGTGTCTTAGGCTTCCCTATATAGTTTCTCCCAAGTGGATGCTGGATCTCATTTTTTGCTGTACAAACTCCTAGGAAGACAAAGAATTTCAAGCTCAGTATCAGTGTTTATAGTCAGTATTTGCTTTCCTCACTTTATTTTCCATTCACTCATTTCTCAGTTTTCCCACATCTTTTCTTTAGCCTTTGCCTTTCTCTGTATTTTCCCACTCATTTGTCTTTGCTTGCCTTCACCCCACCCCATTCACAAACCCCTTTTCTTGCACCTTGTCACTTCCCTCTGAACACCCCCCTCCCATCTCTTGACTGCCACGCCCCATCTGAGGAGGGCTGTACTCCCCCTGGCCCGGTTCTCTGATGTTTCCCGTCACTGTCATAGGAGACATCCCTCTGTGCTCCTCCCCCACATATCTGCGACCATCTCCCCAGGCTCCGGCGAGTTGGGCTCCACCGGTTGGCGAGTGTCCACTTCTCCCATCCTCCTGATTCTCACTCCTCTGCAGCCAGTACCGGGCTCATTCAGAGCTCTGGATGCCACGGCTGCACGCAGGTCATGGCGGTCACTGCAGTCAAGTTCTGGAATCAGCACGAGGGAGCCCACATGCCCCTGCATACGAGCTCCCCCCCTACCTTCGGTATACCTCATAGCGGTGACTACCCCCCACCACCACCACCATTACATGAACCCCTTTCTAGTGAGATATGCCACCAAGCAATTACTGCCCTAGTTAGAGAGTGCATGAGTAGTTTAGGGGGTACTTCAGCCATCGCCCACTCAGCCCATTCCCATTCCTTCCCACTGCACCCCCCTCATCGCTTGCGGCCTCTCCCCTTCTTGCTGAGCCTACAGGCAAATGGACATGCCCTGTCCACCATCCCCTCTGCCACACTTGCTGCCCATTACACCCGACACCCCCTGGGTCCCCCAGCATTACTTCCAGGACTTCCAGGTTTCTAAACCCTCCCATTCCCCTTCTACACCTTGACTTACCCTCAGGTCCATGGACCAGGTGGCTGCACTGGTAACTCTCCGGCCCCACCCTGCTTGCCTCTCATGGCCTTCCACGAGGCCTAGGCAGACCCCACTCACCTCTCACTCCCTTTGCCCCTCTGCCTCCTGGCAATTCCCCCCGGGAGTTGAATCTGAGCACACCACTTCAGTGGTTGTGCACCATAGGCCCCCCCCCCCCCCCGGAGCCAAAATCCTGCTCCACCTTTCCCCCAGGCGTGCCACAGGGTAACCCCTACCCCTGGTTCTATTTACACACACAACCTACCCTCCATGGCCTACCCCTCCCTGCTACGGTCTACCCCACACCCACTGTTGTTTTCGGGGGATAATGCCATGTCTAACATGTCTGCTTGTATAGTACCAAAAGCGCTGCACCACCGAGGCAATGTTTCTATTCTGAGTCAAAACAGAGAGGGAGGATAGGCGAGGACGCGTACTGGTCATTCCCAAATTGGTTGATGGGTTTTTGCATCTTTGCGGTCTCATACTTGGGACTTGGACATCAGCTCCCATTGATGTATGGTGTTAGCTCCACCTGATCAACGACATATTTGTAAATGATGGAGTTGGCCCCTTCCACCAAGTGATCTTTTCGGGTGGCCTGGCAACAATTGGTCTTTTTCTTGGGTTTGCAGGCTCACGACAATGTAGATCAGATGGACGGCATGTTTGCTTTCATGTGGGCCCAATTCCAGGAGGGGGCTACAAAAACAACTATGGCTACCACGTTGACCGATACTGTATTTCCTTTATGGCATGGATCCATGGGTGTGAGGATCTTACCAAATGTTTCCTAATATCTAAGGCCCTGAGAGGGTGGACTAGAATGCGCCCCACTGGGGTAGACTAATAGACGCAGGTATACTGAAACAGTTAGCTTGTGTCTTTGCTTCGGTAGTGCCAGACACATATGAATATCATCTATTTAGCGCTGCCTTTTCATAGTTTTCTTTGTCACTTTTAAGGCCATTGAGCTGATGGCTCAGTTCGGGCGCTCTATCGGATCTGCGTTGTTTGCATGATACACTGTCATTGTTCCTACACAAGTCACAAGTCACATGCAAGCTGCTCCGATCCAAAATACACCAATGGGGAAAGGGGCATTGGGTTACTTTGCCCGCTGAAGATGACCCGGCCATCTTTTCAGTCTCACTGTGTTCTCAAATGGCCAGGGTTCGACCCCATGGGTGTGACATATGGTTGGTTAATGCTGATCCTAAAGGATTATATCATGGGACCAGTGGTGTGGACCTTCCACAGTTTGGTTTTGCTATTAGTTGTTAGCTGACTCGCATTGTGCTCTAAAAACTGTGACCTTTTGCCAAGTTTAAATCTGTGTCCATGTGGTTCTTTATGTGTGGTTATTTATTTATTCAATTACAGTCATAGTAGGTCTGAACTTGTGAAGGAGGTATGGGTGCAATGAAAGTGAGATATCAACACTGTGCAGTTTATAGGAGATATGAGGGAAAATGTAAATACACAGAGGAGACATGAGGGAGAGGTGGATGGACACCGGAGAGGTGGATGATACAGGGTGGATATCCTTGTATTATTTAATATGTTTTATATTACAGTATAAGTATATAGTGTTAAAATGCATCTAAAATTAATGTCACTCTATCAAAACTCCTAAACCTTTGGTGGCGTAGGTGGCCCCCGGCCGTTCATTTCATATGTATGTATGTATGTATGTATGTATATATGTGTGTATATATATATATATATATATATATATATATATATATATATGTATACATACAGAATATATTGCTGAAGTGATTTACAGAAGTAGTCTGTTGGCTCAATGTAGAAACTGTGGTGATTTATTTATATTTCAGGTCTGATTTGCAGATCTCTTGCTTCAAACACTTTCTGTTCCATTTCCTCACTTCAGTGACACCATTAGAATGATATAATATTAGTCTGTATATAAGCATACATTTTAAGAGGCTTGTAGCAGTTGAGCTATTAATGCCACTTTCATTCACTTGTAAATAACCCTGCATATATTGATGTCCTGCAATCTATTAATAATACCATTTTAATGGTTTTTACACGTTCAAGTAATTCGCATTAGGCCTTGTGATTGATTTAATTAATGAAGTGTTCCTACGGCTGTCTTTACAATATATTACAAGGCAGACTATGCGCATTAATATCTTCTATGCGCTGGTAAATATTCTTGATGGAAATGCCAATACAGCTAGACCACCCACTACACATCTCTGCATGTAAAGATAAACAAAACATTTTTTCACCATACACCCTTCAATTCCTCTCCTCTCCTGCTGTGCTCTGCCATATTTCATTTGTTTTCTTCAAACCTGACAACTCTGAAAAGAGAGAACTGTGGATTTGGTTATGTGTGTCTAATTCAGGGTTTTTTCATTTTTTTCTTACAAAGTAAGTTCCTAATGGTTGTAAATAAATGCTAAGTACCCCCTTATGTTGTTACATTTTTACAAAATACACCCTTGAGTCTGTAAATGTTTACATAGAATCTCTTTCTGAGGGATCCCTGACAAAACCAAAAGGTGAAACTTGTTAGAAGTCAGCCCCAGTCTCTTGAATTATGATATCGCATTAGCATAACATGGTCGCAATAAAACCAGGTTTGTGCAGAGCTGTCTTTGAAGCCAGAGAAAACAGTTTACTACTTTGTAAATTTAGGGGCTTATTTATCAGTTTTTACATAAAAATTGATGCATTTTTAAGTATAGTTGAAATTTATTAATAGGGCATCGCAGCAGATATCGTAGATATTTTTCTTCAAACTCAAAAGCAGTCTCCATAGATGTCTATAGGGACTGAACTGCTATTTAGCACAATTTAAAAAGATCTGAAAATCAAAGAAAGTGTGCCCTATGGCTAACGCCAGCTGAAATCTATGGGTGGAGCACTGCAGTAGAGGGATCTTCGGATCTCTCACCACATCTTACCTGCTCTCCCCTCCGGTCACTATCGCAAAGGTGGCCACTTTGCGATAGTGCCCATAGATGACATAAGAGACAGGTCTTCACAGGAACAGCAGTGTCACGAACGCCCAGCCTGTCTCAGATACAGCAATCTGAACAGCTGTCCGTGACTGGCATCACTTTAGTCACTTAGCAATGATCTGCCACCACAAAGTATTTACTATGGTGCCCTTACATTCACCAAAACCACTTACTAATGTTTCACACTTAAATCACATACACATATAGCATGAGCCTCCCTGGGCTTCTTAAGTTCACAACGAATCACGGAGAATACGCTAGATTAAAATTATTTTAATTCAGAAAATGTTTCCAAGGCTTAGTTACAAAAAAAGTTAATAACAAGCCATACAATAATTTGCACAAAATAGTTTAAAAAATAAAATAGGCAATAAAACCAGAGTCACTACTTACTAGTTAAGACTTGGCGTTAGTGAGGGAACACAATTGAGAAATATGAGACATTTCAGTCTTGATAGACCGCCCTCATGAAAATGCACACTGCAATGTCTAAAGCAGATGATTTTAAACCCTTCTTACAGGCTCTTCACCCCCACCTGAGGAATTACATTTTCAATTAAGTCAGATTGATTTCCAAAATGACACCAAGCTTTCGAAGTAAATTATCTATCACTAAGATATATGTTGGCACCTCAGAGAATCTCTCACCTCTGCTCTGCTTGAATGGCTAGATGGCTTACAACTGTCGCCTTTCAAGCTCTTCCGAGATGCTTTTCTATCCCGGGCCTGGCTAGTTTCAAAAGACTCTTAGGGCTAGATTTACTATCAGGCGTGATGCATGGCGGCTTGAAGGATAATAAGTGCATCCATAAGCAGGTAGCATAGGAATGCAAACATTTTGAAAGAATCTGTAGTTGCTAAAGAATATTCTTTCCTATCCAGTGTTCAGAATGCAATATACAAACATATTATATACTATATACTTACCCTCATTTTTCATACACAGGACCCTCTTCATACCAGCCACCTCAGGCGGAGTCCCTGGAAATGTCCCCTGAGCCAGAGGATCAAACGACCATCACCCTGGTAACAGTGGATGCCCCTGTGTCTGGCCTCCAGGAAGTTTCACCTGGCCCTGCTGAACCATCACACCACCAACCTGCACCTGAAAGTATGGACCCAGCCAGAGAAATGGCGCTGTCTATTGGCGCATTCCAGCAGCAACAGACATTGTTCATGGACAGGCAAACTCGCCACATGTCACAAATTGCGGCCCAGTTGAGGCAGATACACCGCTCCAATAGTCAACTCCCTGCTGGAATCAACCGTCTGGCAACAGCTTTAGAACAGACCAATGTGCAGCTGGCCCAAATGACTGGGGCTGTGGAGGCCTTACATTCCACAGTACGTGAGGGGAATGCCAATGTGACCCGGCTGGCAGGGCAACTACATTCAGAAATTGTAGCCCGTTTACCGGCACCTATGTCTTCAGCCACCACCAGTGCCGCTAGTACGCCTACCACATCTCTACAGAGTACTCCTCCAAGGAGAGGTGCTCGCACCAGGGGTGGGCGAGGGAGGGGAGAGAGTGGCACCAAGCATAGCGATATGCCTGCAAAAAGGCATCATTAGCACAATGTTTCTTATTGATTAATGTTTTGTCAAGTTTCTATAACCATTATACGTTATTATTTATTGTGTTCTGCAATAAATGCAGTTAAATTTCTATTGTGTCAGTCTTTCTTTTCTGCACATTAAACAAGAGTATACTGATTTTTTTACAACTATGCACTAATTTCACTTAAACATTGACCTCTGACTGTCACATTCCAGGGATGTTCATATTTACCACATGAGGAGTACACACTATCCTGTTTTTAAAGGTTCCAATTTACAAAACATTTAAAATAAAATACTAAAATTGCACTCACATAAAACACATTTTGGAGCAAAATATGTTTTTCATACTATGTACTTACACGTAAAGTAGTTTGCAATTAGACGGTCTCTAATCTCCCTTCCGCCCTCTGTGCTCTGCACATCACCAGATGTGACACGTACCCCTTCTTCTTCACTGTCTACTGCAATAATCGGTGGGGTAAGTTGATGTAAAGCCAGGTTATGCAGCAGACAGCAAGCCAGGACAATCTCAGATACCTTTTCAGGTGCATACATAAGCACCCCACCAGATTTATCAAGGCACCTGAACCTGGTTTTCAAGAGTCCAAACGTACGTTCTATGACACCTCTAGTGCTTATGTGCGCCTCATTGTATTGGTGCTGTGCAGGAGTCTGAGGATGCAGCAGAGGAGTCATGAGCCAGGAGCGACACCCATATCCTGAATCTCCTGCAATAAAAGTAAAATGTTAGCTACCATTTACGTTGAGCATGTTGTACAGCAGTTAGCATATGTGAGTCCATTTGAGCAAGGATAAGGGATATATAAAACATGCAAAGTACATATCCAAAAGCCATCCCTCCGGCATTTCACCACTTTCAAATTTGGCATAAAGGGTAGACTGTCTCAGGATAAAGGCATCATGACATGACCCAGGATAGCCTGCAACAACACTCAATATATACGCTGGTTAGCATCGCAGACAACCTGCACATTCAGGGAGTGGTAATGATGGCGATTAACAAAAACCTCTGCCCTGTGGTGAGGTGGTCTCAGGGCAATATGAGTGCAATCTATTGCACCCATTACATTAGGGATACCTGCGACCCTATAGAAAGCTCCCTTGAGCTCATGCCACTGTGACTCCTGGCTGGGGAAGCTGATAAAGCTAGGGCACACTCTTTTAAGGGCACCTAAAACCTGTCCAAAATGCCTTGAAAATGTCGGCTGCGTTATGCCAATCACTCTGGAGGACACAGATTGAAAGGAACCTGTTGCCAAAAAGTGAACTGCACACAGTAGTTTGTGTAGTCCTGACACTGCATTAGAGCGGCTGGTTGTAGGCTCCAAATCATCCTTCACTTGCTCATACAGTGCCATGAGGTTAGTACGATTGAGGCGAAACATTTGTACTACCTCCACATCAGCCAAAGACTCCAGATTCAAACGCACTGGAAATGCACGTGGAGTGCGGGGTCTTTGCAGGCTCCGCGGAACAGATGCCAATTGCTGTTCATCCTCCTCCTCCTGGCGCCTTTCTGCCTCCATCAGGTAAAAAGCTGCAAACATACACTGGCAAGAATGCACCACATTACCTGCAAAAGCCATTCTCCAACAAACCCACACCTGCCAAATAATGAGGGGCCCTTTTTGTAAGCATCATGATTAACTGCTGGGCAATAGACGGTGATTGTCTGTGATTGCTTCAGGCAGAAAAAACATTTTTCACATGTGGATTGCATTAGCATTAAAATAAGGGTTAACTATGTAATGCAACAATTCCCATTCTAGTTTCTTTGAGGCAACAGTATTCTAGTAGTTTTTTGGAAAGTACAAAACAACTAGAAAAGGAAAGGTGAAATGAGATTTTACTATGCAATCATACTGGGTGAAAAAATAATGGAAAACAAAAAAAACAGTAGCCTGAAATTTCATGACACTTTGCCCATTTTCTATACACAGTCCTAATGGGTCATTGGACATGAAATAAGCCTTTCTCTTATGGTCTGATTGGCAAAATACCTGAAACAGCACACTGTTTGAACCATCACGCCGCTCACAAGCAGCGCTTTAATTTTGGTCTTTTGAATGGCGGTTTTCCGGCGGCTTTATAAACCCCCTAATAGTAAATCCGGCTGTTTGTATGTTGAACATTGTTGAAACCGTCATGGCGCTTTACACAGAGGCGGGTTTGAAAACATCTTTTCTGGACGGCGGGTTTAGCCTTAGTAAATCCGGCGATGGCTAAACCGCCGCCAAACCCGCCGAAAGTCAGTGGGTTTACAAACACGCCTGATAGTAAATCTAGCCCTTAGTCAATTGCACAGGTCACTTAGGTCAGTCAGCAAATCATACTTTGAAAGGTTGCATAAAATATTCACATTGTCATACATGAATTCAACAGAAAATAACAGTCATTAGATATACTGCATAATCCTCACAAGCAGTTTTTTGTGACTTCTGTTCCAACAGAAGAACTTTAATAAATAGTCATGATATTTAATTCCTTATCTTTGCAACAAGGAATGAGACTGATCATGTTTAAAATGCAATTCATAATAAATATGCACCTTAGATACCTATTTCTCAACATTTTGTTAACTTTAAATCATGTGGAAATAGCTGTTTCTGCATGATTAAGGCAAATATAAGGATCAGTGGCTTTTAACAAATGTGTGACGCAACAGATATATTCTGCCTTAAATAAACTAATGCTGAATACAGTGGTGCCCATAATTCTCTATGGGGAGTGTGAACTGGAGTCATTTATCGAGCTGTAAAAATCTTTTCAGAGCTTGTAGTCTATAGCTAACATCTGAAGATGGCGGTCACAGATTGCATCTGGTGCACGCTGATCAGAGATAAGTTTGTGTTTGTGAGTCCTCGGTTTTCTGCCTCCAACTGCCTTCTGCTTGCAAAGTCGTCTTCTCTCAAGGAGGACACCGATCTCCGAACCCCATCAGATGACTGGAACAATCACGTCTCTTACTATTGGAATGATGATGGGAACAGACTTGCTGAGTGGAATCCTCAAAGGTGACAGGAAACTTGTCTTTTTAGGATCAGTCCAGGAGAACTGGCCAATTGGGATTTAAGTGAAGAGGGTTAACATCCACTTGAACTAAATCAGTTCAGAGCCCTGGTGCTCTAAGATAGCATGGAAAAAGTGGCACCTGAAACTTATTGGGTACAACTGAGATATATTTCCACCACAAGTGCGCTCAGTCATCTCTGAAAATGTCCCGGGTCCTGAACAGAGAAGAGAAGTTAGATTCCTTAAGTCATCGACAAAAGCTTTATCATGCTTACCTGGTCCTCACCAGGAAAGCCTCTGATCGTTAATGGTAAACAGCTCTGATACTGGATATATTATTGCTGCAAATAAACGGCAATGCCAGATAATGGGCTATATTTGCAATAAGATTAATAAATAGGTCCCTTAATGCTTGTACGCCATCTCACCATTGTGAGAATATTCCATGTTTCCCCTTCTTTCTTCTTTTTACTTCTTCTTGGAGTAATAAACATACAAACAGATAACATTAAATCACATCAAACAGTGTAATGGTAGATAAAGCAGTTGGATATGTAACAAATGTGTTCCCTAGTTATTGCAATAATAATCAAAAACACTATCTGTAGTTCCATATATGACCAAGTATTGTTTTCTAACATTTTCTCTGTTAATGGTTCAACAGTAAATCTGATTATGAAACGTGTCTTAATATTAAATATTGACATTAGTGCAGGAAAATGATATATATCATCAGGACTCATATATTTTCTGTTTTCCTTTCCTGGCTCATGCTCCTCCACCAAGGATCTTCCAAAAGAAGTCTCACCTTAAACCATGTGGTATTTTTAAAACAACAATCAATGTGCGATCATAATAGGATGGGCAGCAGACCATCAATAAAGCTCTCCCAAATGTCGAAGACTTTCTTTGTGTGTTTTTCTTTGTGCATTGATGTCTCTAACCATTCCATCTGAAAGACATAAAATAGTGTATTTTTGAATAAGCTGAAATAAGGCGGTTGTTTCTGTATCTATGATTACTAGATTCATTGTCTAGCCAATGCTGATATTATTATTATTAGCTTTCTGTTGCCTTTGCTTAATGTCAAAGATTGGTCTACAATTCCCAACACTGTCCATTAAGGGGAAAGTGAAGCAAAGTTTAATGAATGGTTACAGGCAGTGGTCAAAGTGGAAATTTAATGGCTGTATGGAAAATGTAAGTGAATGGAATCTGACAATTTTACGATCAAAGCAATAGGAAGAGTGGCAGTTTTGCATACAACTGTAGACTAGCCCACTTCAATCACAAAAAATGTTTTATCCACATAAAATGCACGAAGGATGCTCCCTGACAACTGCATTTTAGACAAGTATTTGTATCAGATAGTCCCATAGCCTATTTGCGGTGACATAAATTTTTCCTATGACAGATATTAAGGAACATTTCTCTATATGAACTGCCAGATAATGTAGGGCATGAGTATAAATTCTAAAAAGTTGTTATTTCTGGGAATATTGCCGACCAGTGAGACAGGCCTTCCTTTATCATGGTATAGTAATACGATAGTCAGAGGTTTTTTTAAAGCATAGAAATAGTTATTCCCTCTACCAAGGGCCTATGTATCCAAACTGTTTGACCAGCCAGAGGGGGAAAGAATTCTGGTGAACAATCCGGTATAGCTTTTGGCCTGATGTAAAGCAAATGTCTCTGACATAGGAATTTCATAATTTTCAATAACTTGGATTCATTTTTTAAAAACAAATTCCCCCAAGATACACTAAAGATCATAGGTCGGCAATGTATTTTCTGGTCCACAAATTGAAAGAGTATGAGACTTTTCCCTCCTGAAATTCAGAGATCTTTACTAGGGGTACGAATAGTGAGTGATAGCTATTAAGGTTATTTTTTTTTGCTAACCACCTTCATGTTGTCCACAATGACATTAGTAAAGGATTGTCTTAGATTTAAATTCACTTATATGTCAATTATATTTAGGGATGAGCGCGCTCGGATTTCTGAAATCCGAGCCCACCCGAACGTTGCGGATCCGAGTCGGATCCGAGACAGATCCGGGTATTGGCGCCAAATTCAAAAGTGAAACTGAGGCTCTGACTCATAATCCCGTTGTCGGATCTCGCGATACTCGGATCCTATAAATTCCCCGCTAGTCGCCGCCATCTTCACTCGGGCATTGATCAGGGTAGAGGGAGGGTGTGTTAGGTGGTCCTCTGTGCTGTTTAGTTCTGTGCTGTTTAGTTCTGTGCTGTTTAGTTCTGTGCTGTTTAGTGCTGTGCTGTGCTGTGCTGTGCTGTGCTGTGCTGTGCTGTGCTGTGCTGTGTTCTGCAGTATCAGTCCAGTGGTGCTGTGTGCTGTGCTCTGTCCTTCTGAGGTCAGTGGTGCTGCTGGGTCCTGTGCTGTGTCCTGTTCAGTCCAGTGGTGCTGTGTCCTGTGCTCTGTGCTTCTAAGGGCATAGTTATTTCCCCAATATTCCCCTGTGTTTAAAAAAATAAAAAAAATTTTTTTTTATAAAATACCAAAAACTACTTTAATATTTTTTAATTACCACAAAATTTTCACAACCAATCCTGCAGTATAAGCCCATTGGTACTGCAATATTACCAAGTTCACACATTCAGCAGTAAAAGTCCAGTGGTACTGCAATATTACAAAGTTTACACATTCTGCAGTATCAGTCCAGTGGTGCTGTGTCCTGTGCTCTGTCCTGCTGAGTTCCGTAGTGCTGCTGGGTCCTGTGCCGTGTCCTGTTCAGTCCAGTGGTGCTGTGTCCTGTGCTCTGTGCTTCTAAGGGCATAGTTATTTCCCCATTATTCCCAAGTTTGTAAAAAATAAAAAAAAAGTAAAAAAAAATAAAAAATTAAAAAAAAAATAAAAAATATAATAATTATAACCAAATTTGCAAAACCAATCCAGCATTATAAGTCCATTGGTACTGCAATATTACCAAGTTCACACATTCAGCAGTAAAAGTCCAGTGGTACTGCAATATTACAAAGTTTACACATTCTGCAGTATCAGTCCAGTGGTGCTGTGTCCTGTGCTCTGTCCTGCTGAGTTCCGTAGTGCTGCTGGGTCCTGTGCCGTGTCCTGTTCAGTCCAGTGGTGCTGTGTCCTGTGCTCTGTGCTTCTAAGGGCATAGTTATTTCCCCATTATTCCCAAGTTTGTAAAAAATAAAAAAAAAGTAAAAAAAAATAAAAAATTAAAAAAAAAAAAAAAATATAATAATTATAACCAAATTTGCAAAACCAATCCAGCATTATAAGTCCATTGGTACTGCAATATTACCAAGTTCACACATTCTGCAGTATCTTGTGCTACATATAATGGAGAGCAAAAATTTGGAGGATAAAGTAGGGAAAGATCAAGACCCACTTCCTCCTAATGCTGAAGCTGCTGCCACTAGTCATGACATAGACGATGAAATGCCATCAACGTCGTCTGGCAAGCACGATGCCCAATCTCCTAGTACAGGGCATGTAAAATCCAAAAAGCCCAAGTTCTCAAAAAACAGCAAAAAAAGAAACTTAAAATCATCTGAGGAGAAACGTAAAGTTGGCAATATGCCAATTACGACAAGTAGTGGCAAGGAACGGCTTAGGCCCTGTCCCGTGTTCATGACTAGTGGTCCAACTTCACCCAAGGATCAAAGCCCTCCTCCCCCCCCCTACAAAAAATTTAAGAGAGTTATGCTGTCAGCAACAACAACAAAACAGCAAAGATTTCTGCCTTCTAAACAGATGACATCACAAATCCCCAAGGCGAGTCCAAGGGTGTTGTTGGTTGTGAACCCTGACTTTCCCATCACTGTACGGGAAGAGGTGACTCCATCCAGCATTTGCAGCACGCCCTCTGCATATGCTGGAAGGATCACCCACAGTCCAGTTACAGATTTGGCTAATGAAGGTGTGAATGTTGTGCACTGGGAGGAGGATATTGATGTAGCTGGCGCTGAGGAGGATGTTGATGATTATGATGCAGACAGATACCAAATTGCATTTCTCAATTTCTATTTATATTCTAGATTATATAACGGCTGAAAAGTTTTCTGTTTTACTCCTAGTGGAGAGGGGATCTGATGCAGACAGATACCAAACTGCCTTTGTCCATTTCTTTGTATATTTGAATTGCTAGTTCTACAGTCTATGCAGGCTGCTTTATTTATATTCAACTACAAGTGTAGGGCGGGGGGGGGGGGGGGGGGGCATAGATAGCCACCAAAGTAACGTGGTCCATTTAATTTCACTTTCTAGCTCCACAGTCTGTGCAGCCTGCTTTTTTTTATCTTCAAAGTATTTATATTTACAAGCCTTGCAATCTAAATTAACTAGAGGTAGTGACGTGGTAGAACTCCAAAAGGCAGTTTGGAAGCCCCTGTACAAACTGGCTCTATTTTTTAACTGAGTTGTCCCCCCTCCAGTGTGTACTCGGAAAGAGTTTTTAGTGCAGCGGGGAACCTGGTCAGTGAGCGGCGAAGGAGGTTGCTTCCTCACAACGTTGAAAAAATGATGTTTATAAAAATGAATAATCAATTCCTCAATGAAGTACAGCACTGCCCTCCAGACAGTACAGAGGGACTGTGGTTGTGGAGTCCAGCGGGGACGAATTGATAATGTGTGAGGAGGAGGAAGTACACACTGTAGGGGGATAGGAATCAGAGGTTGAGGATAAGGACGACATCTTTCCTCAGTAGAGCCTGTTTAGTTTGTACAGGGAGGGATGAATTGTTTTATTGGTGTGGGGGCCCAAACAAACCAATCATTTCAGCCACAGTTGTTTGGTAGGCCCTGTCGCTGAAATGATTGGTTTGTTAAAGTGTGCATGTCCTATTTCAACAACATAAGGGTGGGTGGGAGGGCCCAAGGACAATTCCATCTTGCACCTTTTTTTTTGGCATTATGTGACCATTCAACAGTCGTTTGCCATGTTCAAAAAGTAAAAGAAAATGCCAACAAATTCAATAAATTAAATCAAAAGTTAAATGCCCTGTCATTATTTAAAACAAGAGGTTTTGACGTGCTAGAATTAGTGTAGTGTTAAGATGTTATAAACACTACACTTGGAATTTGGAGGAGGTAATGTGGCCCCGGTATCAAATTGGGTACCGGGGCCACCCCACTATGCAGTCCAGATACTTGTTTGGTGGAATTCCGACACGTGGAGGGTTTTTAAATTATATTGTGGCCTCGGTACCAAATTGTGTACCGGGGCCACCACACTACGCAGTCAAGATACTTGTTTGGTGGAATTCAGACCAGTTGAGGGTTTTATTATTATATTGTGTGGACCACTCTATCTATACCACACTACAACTCTATACCACTCTATTTCCTACTTTAATTCTATTTAATTCTATTTCCTACTTTAATTCTATTACTAATTAATTAACATAAAGAGGAACAAAAAAAACCAATTTTACCAAAAGTATAATATGAGTTAGACTTACAAACACTACACTTGAAAGATCGTGCCTTTAAATGAAAAAGTAAGTCTTCATTGCACGACTATGTGCAACAGGGACAGTTTTTTTTCTTTACAAAGTCAACTAATAACACTTGGACCCTGTCTGTCTTTAACATACTTAATGGGATCTCAATGACGAATTGTCTGTAGCATGTTTGGAGGAGGTATTTTGGCCCCGGTTTCAAGTTGGGTACCGGGGCCACCCCACTACGCAGTCCAGATACTTGTTTGGTGGAATTCTGACACGTGGAGGGTGTATTTATTTTATTGTGGCCCCGGTATCAAGTTGGGTACCGGGGCCACCCCACTACGCAGTCCAGATACTTGTTTGGTGGAATTCTGACACGTGGAGGGTGTATTTATTTTATTGTGGCCCCGGTATCAAGTTGGGTACCGGGGCCACCCCACTACGCAGTCCAGATACTTGTTTGGTGGAATTCTGACACGTGGAGGGTGTATTTATTTTATTGTGGCCCCGGTACCAAATTGTGTACCGGGGCCACCACACTACGCAGTCAAGATAGATAGATGCGTATCATAGATAAAGTACATTCAGTGGTGTGGGGCAAATTGAAAAATATTCAAAATGCACTGACATTATCAAAAACAAGAGGTTGTCACACGCTAAAACTCCAACATGTATATGATGGAGAGGATGGAGGAGCAGCCGTATGTGTAGTGTAATGCAGACCTGTTGAAGGTTTTTTATATATTTTATTGTGGTGCCCAGTGCCCACTCCTCTACGCAGTCCAGGTACATTTATTGGTGCGATTCATAAAAGTTCAGGGTTTTTAATATATTGTGGTGACCCACTCCTCTACGCAGTCCAGGTACATTTATTGGTGCGAATCAAACAAGTTGATGGTTTTCTTATTATATATATTGTGGTGACCCACTCCTCTACGCAGTCCAGGTACATTTATTGGTGCGATTCATAAAAGTTCAGGGTTTTTAAGATATTGTGGTGACCCACTCCTCTACGCAGTCCAGGTACATTTATTGGTGCGATTCATAAAAGTTCAGGGTTTTTAAGATATTGTGGTGACCCACTCCTCTACGCAGTCCAGGTACATTTATTGGTGCGATTCATAAAAGTTCAGGGTTTTTAATATATTGTGGCGACCCACTCCTCTACGCAGTCCAGGTACATTTATTGGTGCGATTCATAAAAGTTCAGGGTTTTTAAGATATTGTGGTGACCCACTCCTCTACGCAGTCCAGGTACATTTATTGGTGCGAATCAAACAAGTTGATGGTTTTCTTATTATATATATTGTGGTGACCCACTCCTCTACGCAGTCCAGGTACATTTATTGGTGCGATTCATAAAAGTTCAGGGTTTTTAAGATATTGTGGTGACCCACTCCTCTACGCAGTCTAGGTACATTTATTGGTGCGATTCATAAAAGTTCAGGGTTTTTAAGATATTGTGGTGACCCACTCCTCTACGCAGTCCAGGTACATTTATTGGTGCGATTCATAAAAGTTCAGGGTTTTTAATATATTGTGGCGACCCACTCCTCTACGCAGTCCAGGTACATTTATTGGTGCGATTCATAAAAGTTCAGGGTTTTTAAGATATTGTGGTGACCCACTCCTCTACGCAGTCCAGGTACATTTATTGGTGCGATTCATAAAAGTTCAGGGTTTTTAAGATATTGTGGTGACCCACTCCTCTACGCAGTCCAGGTACATTTATTGGTGCGATTCATAAAAGTTCAGGGTTTTTAATATATTGTGGTGACCCACTCCTCTACGCAGTCCAGGTACATTTATTGGTGCGAATCAAACAAGTTGATGGTTTTCTTATTATATATATTGTGGTGACCCACTCCTCTACGCAGTCCAGGTACATTTATTGGTGCGAATCAAACAAGTTGATGGTTTTCTTATTATATATATTGTGGTGACCCACTCCTCTACACAGTCCAGGTACATTTATTGGTGCGATTCATAAAAGTTCAGGGTTTTTAATATATTGTGGTGACCCACTCCTCTACGCAGTCCAGGTACATTTATTGGTGCGATTCATAAAAGTTCAGGGTTTTTAATATATTGTGGTGACCCACTCCTCTACGCAGTCCAGGTACATTTATTGGTGCGATTCATAAAAGTTCAGGGTTTTTAATATATTGTGGTGACCCACTCCTCTACGCAGTCCAGGTACAATTATTGGTGCGAATCATAAAAGTTCAGGGTTTTTAATATATATTGTGGTGACCCACTCCTCTACACAGTCCAGAAAGATACCTTGTTGCAACGTTTTGGACTAATAACTATATTGTGAGGTGTTCAGAATACACTGTAAATTAGTGGAAATGCTTGTTATTGAATGTTATTGAGGTTAATAATAGCCTAGGAGTGAAAATAAGCCCAAAAACTTGATTTTTAAACTTTTTATGTTTTTTTCAAAAAAAATCCGAATCCAATACCTTAAATCCGAACCGAGACCTTTCGTCAAGTGTTTTGCGAGACAAATCCGAACCTCAAAAATAACGAAAATCCGGATCCAAAACACAAAACACGAGACCTCAAAAGTCGCCGGTGCACATCCCTAATTATATTACAAATCATGACTTGAGTTATGTTATCCTCTATAAAAAAAATGAATCCACATAATACAGCTGTAGGTGGGAGGCCTACCACCCAGTGTACCTGTACATTCAGCTTGGCTAAATAACTCTGGTTATTATTAAAAAGAATTGGACTGCTTTTAAATGGTATCTTAAGCATGGGGTCCGGACATGTATTGCTGGGAAGCACAGTCATAAATGAGCCTTACCTAATTCAACACAGTTTGGATTATCACCCATGAATTCCATGATTGTGGTGCTGTGAGTATGTGCAATATTTGAATCTACAAACATCCATTTAGCAAAAAGTGTAAGAACAGGTGAGTATGGCAGTTTAGGTCATATATTTAACCCCTATTCAAATATGTATTAAACCAGGATATAAAGAAGGTTTCTGCAAGAACACTTTTTGTGGTAAGGGCACAGCTTACCCGTCTGTCCTCTTCTTTCTTGCTTTGCCCTCAGTAATTTATACCAACCAAGGAGTGCCACTTATAGCAGGCAGCGTGTATCACATTTAAGTAGTTAATAGTTTTATATATTATATCAAAGATTACATTTGAACTCATGCAAATTTGTACTCTGCTAGATGGTGTATATGCTTCATATACTTATAAAAGAGAGAGAGATGGTAGTGATTTAGCAGGGACTCCAGTGCAGCAGAGAATTCTAGCGCTCTTTTCCGTTATGACAGCTGTTATAAATGTACCAAGCAGTAATATCAGATGTAACCATTACGCATCCTAAATGAGCCCCGGCGAGATTATACTTTAATCGGATATTTAAGTGCTGCGCCCATTTGCCATCTGTAGGAGGCCGAGAACTGAGAGGCTGGCATCTGGGCTTCTTAACGACATTAGTCTGAGAGCTGGCAGGTCTGTTGTGCTCTGCAAATTTTTATTCTCGGCGTGGAGGGGAGCTTCAAAGTTTTACCTCTTACGATGAGACTACAAATACTTCTTTGTAATTAGCAAGAGATTGAGCTCTCTAAATAATTTATTTGCCAACCATAAAAAGGGGAATTGTCTAAGGCATAAAATGTCTCCACAGACCTGGAACGTTAATGTCAGTGACATTTTAAAGGATATTACAAAGGCACTATAACTTACACAGAAACTCTCTCTTTCTTAACAGACGGGCATATGCACAGAAAAGTCTCAACCTCACAGATCCTCTTTTATTAACATAATCGGTGTGCTGTGTATAGTTAATTTGGGTAGGTGTAGTCCTTTTCTCACTGGTGTGCTATGTAGGTACTCTCTCCATTTACACGTACCTCTTCTCCCACTGTCTCCAGGCTAGCACAGTCTCTTATATCCTTGGCTCTGTGGGTTCAAAGGTTAAAAAGGGCCCCATACATAAAGAAGTCTGAGAGCCAATCTAGTTGTCAATGAGTGAACACAGGCATAAAGAAGAGTTCAAACAACAGTTGTTTGAAAAAAGATTTTCAGACCATCTCTCAATAAAACGTATTCCTTTATTGGACTCCTCCAGCACCGCCTTAGTAGTTACAAATAAATAATCTACAGTGTCTCAGAGATTCGATACTCCAAGCATTAGGGATCATCAGTATTGGTGGTAGTCATTGGTGCGAATAAGAGATTTCTGCCATGAGTAACTGCGACAAAAAAATGCCGATTACTCAAATTTATAAGAAATAGCGACTTACTGAAAAAGTGACACAGAATTCCAGCGACCCTGCTATTAACCCCGACTGTAGAACTTGTCTAAATTAAAGCAAACGGCATTCTTTTATAGCAGTTACTAATGACACAAGTCTCTTCTTCGCTATCACGTACCGCACCCATCACTATCACTTTTGTGTTCTTTAGAAGTTACCACGATCTCTCAACATTGGGTCAGTCTCCAATTCAATGAAGTGTCCCTTGCTAATCTCAGTAAACATGCAATATCACAAAGGGTACAGGCAGGGCGGCCACCAGAAACTGCAGAGCCCAGTACAAATGTAACAGAAGGAGCCCCCCTTCTTCTATCTCTCACACCACCCTCATTTGTAAATTATTCTCTACCCAACATTTGCCTCCCCCAATTCTCTACAGTCACCCCCCATCCTGGTTCCATCTAACTCGTGCAGTAGTTTCCTTACCTCTCTGAATTTTCTTGTAGTCTCCTCTCGGCTCCTCTATATTGACTGCTGTGGGACGTTATTAATTACATGAAGTCAGTCATACTGCAGGGTCTGCTGTGGGGCCCCTAGATCTTGGGAGTGGAGGCAGACATGCTACTTACAAGAGGCCCCACTGCTGCATCCTTAATTACACGCAGAGGTCTCTCCCTACACCACCTCTCACATCTCAGGAGCAGCTGCTGCCTAGAAATGGCACCTGCTGCCTCCCTTAATCCACTGCGAAGGTCCCCTCCCCTAATAAAAAATTTTGGGCCCAGGGCTGGTGGGGGCCCACTTTGCTGTTGGGCCCCATTCTGCTGTACTTCCTGTACCCCCCTGATGGTGGCCCTGGGTACAGGTACCCAGGCTTTTTCATAATGTCAGGCTTCCTCACTTAGGGACATATTTGTCATAGGGCTATGGTCAGTGAAAATGGATGTTATCACCAACAATAGGGCGCCTCACCCTGTGCATCAAGGGGTCACCTTGCCAGAGATAAGCATGGAGAAGTCTATTTAACAAGCATCACAGCAGTTCATGTACCTCCATAATACTTGCTCTGTTAACTATTAATTAATGAAAATGCTTTGTACTGTTGTGAGGATACCGGGTTTATCTGGCCTAATTCTACCCACTTCACACTGGCTGGCAACCCAGTGGTGCCTTACTATGCCAGGGAAACCTACCCAGTACCTTCTAAGGTTCTTATAGTCACTCAGGCAAAATGAAGTTAGAAAGTACAACAATACATTTATTGTAATAAAAACAATCACTAGAATAATATATACACACAGTAAATAAATGCCAGAAGGTTTAGCACATTATCTGTCCCTTACCCCACTAGCTTAAGGAATTACAGTCACCTGGATGCCCTGACTGACAGTATCCAAAAACCCATGGATTTCTTCTGAGCTGCAAATGTACAAACTCAGTCCCGCAGAAGCCTAGACCTCAATGCTGGAGTTCTTCGCAGGATCAAATCCAAAACATACACACCCCCATGTGTCTCATTGGATCCTCTATACTTTGTAATTTTCCTATCCTCTAGGGGCTTGGTCAGGGGAGATCTTAGATAATAGGATACTCTGAGTGCCTGTCTCTTACAATACTGTCCTTTCTCATCACAAAGCATCCCTTGGTCCCCTGCTGGGCTGATTCCAAAGTGTCTGCTGAATATAACCTGAGACAGTGGGGTCATACTTAGGTTGGTTAAGGAGCAAGTCCAAGATGATTAAATGACACTCCCAGTGTTATCCCCTTACAAGTTTTTTCAGCTAGACCCAGCTTTTAGCTGTTTAAGACTTCCTGTAGAGAAAGGAGGGGGAGAATAAATGTAGCTACAGCCCCCTCACCTGTATCCTGGAACCTGATCCTTACCCATAACCCACCTGACTTCACTTTAAGAACAATGAAAAACAGCTTCACTACAATATGAACAATATATAATAAGCAATATACATATTTACAATGAGTAACATACAGTGAAGATGTCTCCTATATAGGAGACATGTAATTAAACACTGCATTTGTACCCTGGTGAGATGGGGAACATTTACAGGCTATAAAAAGTACATGTTGTTATGCTCCACATTTTGAGAGAAACGAGGGACAGGTTGGTTAAGTGGATATCAAACTCGTTTTTGTGACAACTGTGAATAAATAATTTTTTCATAAATCAATATTTTTTCAACATGTTTTATTTTTTTACATAGTTTATTCTTTTCTAACAACTATAGTTTTTTTTTACTAAGTAGAACTGAAAGCTCAAGTCTGAGCATCCAGTTCTTCCGCGCATGCATGAACCAGCTAGCCAAGTCACAAATGTACATATCCCCTCAGACTGGCAATGCAAAGTCATAAATTAGCTCTTTCAGCTCCTGGCGAGTATCGCCAAGGAAGCTGCCCTATCTCCACATAATAAAAAACAGACCTCACCATGGGTTGACTCAGCAGTCTCAAGCATGGTGTATCAGTCCCAGCTTGCCTGTAAATGTAATCAATGTCTCTACAGCTCCACGTGACTTATGCTGGTCTCCCGATCAGAACTATGATCTGCATATATCTCTACTGCATCTTTCACTCCCTTTCCCTACTTAGTTCTCAGTTCAGCACATGTCCAGGTGACTTCTAGACAAGGTCAAAGTCAAGCTGTGTTGATGTTCTTGAAATTGGACTAGACTCTGACACTTGTCATTCAAAGACTCCCAAAACCATTGCTCACTCTGATATGCAAGCTAATTACTAGTCATAAAACTCAAATATGTGTTTATAAATTAATTCATAGCATTATCTTGGTGTGGCTCATATGTGTTCAGCCATGGGTTAAAACCTTAGGGGGAGATTAAATTAACTTAACTCTTTGAATTTAGTTTCTAAACTCTTCTGCACTACCCATGTGGGATTTATGGATTGAGAGCTTCAGACACTGGCTACAGATGAGTGCCCAGTACCAATTCATTGCATGGGTCATTAAAGCTGAGGCCTTTTAAATCTCTTTTTAAGATTACATCAGTATCATCAGTGATATTCAGCAAACAGACTCCTCCCATTCTTGTCTCAAAACACAGTCTTCGACTGGAGGGTCAGAGCAGCTGGGATAAGTGTGAATGAAGGGAAATAAGGACACAGGAAAATGTCATATTTTCTCAAATGTCATACTAACAGGAGTCATGTTTGGTATGTAAATAAATGGGAACTTATGACCTGCTGTGTGGAAGCAATATCATCTTTGCAGGATATTTCGGTAAGAAGTTAGGCTGGTGCAAAGAAAACCTGACTTGACAGGTATTTGAGCAGAGTTCATAAACAACTAATTTGCATTTGCACAGACTTTCTAGTTCTGGCCTGTTAAAATGTCCTGTGAATTTAACAGAGTTGGTCACTTTTGGGAGTTAATTTCATATTGAGAAGTGTGCCTTTATTCCCGCTACTCCCAGAAAAACAGAAGACAGATCATTTGTGGGTTTACCAATTCTGTTGTTTAGTGCTTTTTTTTCATTTTGTTAATTGTTTTTCATCTTAAACATTGTGGATTTATTTTCCACATTAAATTACACTGAATAAGTTCATGTCTCTGTCTTCTTACTAATTCACGTGTCAGACTAGGGGGTAAATGTATCAATCTGCGGGTTCTTCAATACCCGCGTGTTCAGCCTTTTCCGCGATTAAATTTCAAGCGGCGCTGCATTGTAAAGGGAAGTTAACCCTTTACAATGCAGCGCCGCTTGAAATTTAATCACGGAAGAGGCTGAACACGCGGGTGTTGAAGAACCCGCAGATTGATACATTTACCCCTTGGTGTTAGAATGCTACATATTCGAAACAGAGGCGATCATTTGGTTTATGATAACTCTAGGTCAGCGTAGATCATTTGATTTATGATAATTCTGATTAAAGTAAATTGTGATAGATAAGTTTACAGGGAGAATTGAAGGCTTCCAGAGTAAAAGTGTCAGGCCTTCACAAAAAACCCTGGTGGAGGCAAAATTAGTGTGTGGGACAGAAAGGGAGAGTCGTTATCATTGTTAAACAGACCAGGTGGTTGTCTTTGATTAACCCTTTTCCACACATGTCACGCAGGATCAGGTGAGTGCTGGATTGTGACATTCCATCCATTCATCCATCCTCGTTCCCCAGGATTGGAGATAGCCTTTTTAAATCCTCAAATACCAACCCTGGAACGCCTCAATCACTTCCTGGTTTGGTAACATCAATCAATTCAACTATGGGGTGCAGTCCCCTAATCGGTGCTTAGCCTAAGGGGTGTTACAAAAACAATTGGATGAAGTTTAGTTCCTTACATAGAACTATTCTGGTGTGTGACTAAATCACTACAGAATATAATTAGAGGGGAGGAAACCAATTACTGCAATGCATACTTTCCATGATGCAGCCATGAGATTTGGCAACAGATTATATGGTACTTACTTCCTACTCCTCAGCCAGGTACGCTATGCTGCTTCCAAATTCCACAGCCGAGTCGCCATAAATATGGAGATACAGTCAAGGATTACCTTTCCCTTTAACAGAGTTAGATAGTCCATATGAATGACAGCATTTCAGATGTATTTAGTTCTGTCAGCAAAGAGCCATACATACCATTGGTTTGCAGATGCCTTTTCTATTACTATAGCTGAGAAATTAAGGCTAGCAAGTCTTGATCATTGCGTCTTTCCATGAGACAGATAATATCCTATCACTGTTTGCGAAGAACACCTTGTGGATGTTTGTTAATTGATGAGGTGATATCATTAATGAATTTCCCTAATTAACTTGTCAGACCTTGATCCAGTTCAGTGGAAGTTGGGATGAGCCCTTGGGTGATTTTTGCAAGTTTGTAGTAAAGGTTTGTTTATACACATAAACCCTAGTTAATTTATTATTGCAAAGGCTCTTAGCTATGCTAAAAAGCTGGGCAGGCCTTTGCACCTTTGCAGTTCATGTAATAGAACATTTGAATTTCATTGGTAATAGACTGGTATTACTTAAGGTGTGGGGCCAGTTAAGTCTTGTCTTCTGAAACGTTACATTTTCATTATTACTTTTCAAGGCCATGCCCTTAATTCTGTAGCACATTGATGTTGCTGTAAACCCATCTAGTATGGGGAATGATGAAAGGGTTTTAGAACTTTGTGGTGCTATAATATCAAAAGCAGTAGACACAATTATATAATTTTTATATTAAGGTGTCTATATCCATCCAAGGAGATGTGAAATATGTGTAAAGCCTGAAGCCTAAGTGGAGAATCTTGTCCTGCTATGATATATAACTATCTTCTTCTTTGATGACAAGATGGTGTGATGGTTTGCACCCATATTAGACTTATTATTGCTAAGTTTATGATAGCTAACCCTAAGTGGAACACCAGATGTTAAGTATGTCCTTTTATGTGGCTGGAAAATGATCAGTGTGTGCGTGAATCCTAACTATTCATACATTAAATATAAATTGTGACAGGTTGTTATATATCCAACCATTAGAATCCCTTAGGATGATCTATCTTTGGTGTGCTAATGTAGTCAGAAGGTCTGTAATTTCCTGGAGGAATGCTGACTTAACTCCTGAAAGACAGCACAATTTCTACACCTATTCAAAAGACAGAATATATCCTATGTAGAGGAGTGCATGGTGATCAGTGTATAACACAAAGTACATTGCCTGGTTGCCAGGGTCAATTACCTAGTTGCTAGAATGCCATACAGAACCTATTGCTTGGTGGCTATTATACAATGCAAAATTGAAAACTTGGTGACTAATATATAATACAGAGCATTTGCCTTTTTGCTAGTATACTATAGAGATATCTATAGCTATCATTTTGTAGAAGGTACTAGATAAATGAAAGCTAGAATCTGATTGGTTGCTATAGGCAACATCCCCACTTTTTCAAACCCGCAGCTTAGTAAATCTAGCCCTAAGTCAGCATTGGACAACAGGCGGCCCATGGGCTGCCAGTGTCCACTGAGCCTTCAACTGTGGACCACCAGCCGGCTGCTCCCGATCTTATCAGTATGGAGACAGCCTTCCCCTCTGACCTCTCCATCACTGTTGACAACTCATCTATCTCCCCTGTTCCCCAACTCCGCTGCCTAGGTGTCATCCTCGACTCCTCTCTCTCCTTTGCCCCTCACATTCACTCTCTCGCCAAATCCTGCCGTTTCCAGCTTCGCAACATTGCCCGCATTCGGCCCTTCCTCTCCCAGGATGCCACCAAATCTCTCGTCCACTCTCTGATTATCTCCCGCTTGGACTACTGCAACCTTCTCCTTATCGGCCTCCCCCTCTCTCATCTCGCTCCCCTTAGATCTGTACTTAACGCCGCTGCTAGGCTTATTTTCCTCTCTCGCCGTTCCACCTCTGTATCCCCACTCTACCAAGCCCTTCACTGGCTCCCCTTCCCCTACAGAATCCTTTTCAAGCTCCTCACTCTGACTTACAAGGCCCTCGCCAACTCCACTGCTCCCTACATCTCTAACCTTATCTCTATTCACACTCCCTCCCGCTCACTGCGATCGTCCAACGATCGTCGCCTCTCTTCCCCTCTGATTACCTCCTCTCACGCACGTATCCAAGACTTCTCCCGCGCCGCTCCCCTCCATTGGAACAAGCTCCCCCGCTCCATCAGAACTTCCCCTAATCTGTCCTCTTTCAAACGATCATTAAAAACCCTTTTCCTTAAAGCCTTCCAGTCTCATGCCTAAACTCCCACTGGTCGGCTACCTCTCTTTCTCATCCCTTCTTCCCTTCTCCCCTTTCCTCCCGTCTCTCCGTCTCATCCATGTGTCTGTCTGTCTTCCCCTCCCTTTAGATTGTTCGCTCCTTTGAGCAGGGCTCTTCTACCTTGTTTCCATCACTTATAACTGCGCTCTCCAGCTACTCAGCTCACCTCCTCTCAGTCCCTCTGCCCTCTGTCTCCTCTCGCTTCTCTCCGCTCCCCTCAGTGACTCTCAACCTGTCATCCGTGCCCACCCTCTTGGGCCATAGTTACCTGCCTGTACTCACTTTTCCCCTCCCTCTCTTTCATGCTGTGCCTGAGCCCCCAGAGTTTTAGTGCTTTCTGTTACTTGTACTGTGCTGTTTCAACTTGTACTGTGCCATTGTTTGTCCTTGTACGGCGCTACGGATACTTTGTGGCGCCCTATAAAAAAAAATTAATAATAATAATAATAAAGCCGACTTACATGTAAGATGGCATCCTCTGCACAGTGCAGGTAGGTCACACGGCATAACCAGTGGAGGAGGGAGTGCACTGTGCTCTCTGTACTTCCTCTGTGTGACCTATTCAAAGGCTGGAGGACTGGATATTAAGGTGAAAATTCATATAAAACATTTTTATATTTAATTATACCCTAAGGGGTCTATTAATCAAGATTTGATTTGACAGATTTGGATTTTTCTTGTAAATTGTTCAATCTTTGGATTACAATATTTCCTTTTAATGCTGCGTACAAATTGTCCCAACAGTTTGTGAAAAAGTTGCAATGATGAAGTTGCTGGGAAATGTCATGCAAATCAAAATTTGTGGTGGAACAGGCCATTCCACATGGGAGCAAAGTTCCAGCAATACAATGTTTGAGTCCCGTGTTTATTGTATAATTCTGGGGAATGATAATTCTGCACTACATTTGTATAAGGCATAAGGGAACAGCATGATGAAAGTAGATTTAGCTGGGAACATCACCTTCCTTATCTTGTTGTACCCAGGTATTTTTTGATCCAGGGTTTTAAACATGGATTTATGTCTTTTTCTATAAGTGTAATTTTTATCATTTTATTCTCTGCAATAAGCTCTCTTGATTGATTGGAGGTCTATTTTTCTCTGATTGACAGCCACTCACTTGTGTGGTGGTGATTCTCCAGGGATTTTATCCTGAATGGTGCAGCTGTTCTGACAATCTACATGTGGACTGGTGAACTTATCCATTGAGACTTACAATAGGAGTTGCTTTCTAACCTTATTATGTTTTTCAGTGCTCCAATTTTTTATTGTACTTTGAAGTTCCTCATCGAACTTATTTATATACTACTAACAAATTCTGCTATGCAGTATAAATAGGGAGATTATTTAGGGAAGTGAGTCCTTGCCCCAGTGCTGCTTACAATGTACTTTCCCTATCACCCACAGACACTTATACCCCATTCATACTGCACCAAAATCCCGGGTTTTTGCCGGGGCGAGCTCAAACGACCCGGGTCTTGGTGCAGTATGAATGGTACAAGTCAAAAATCCCGGGTCTAAAAACCCGGGTCTTCAACCCGGGATTTATCGAGGGGTAATTCCCGGGTCGGACCGGGGTTGCCTGCACTATGAATGGTGTAACCCGGGTTTTTCAACCCGGGTTGCACAGAAAACAAGCTGATTGGCTGTCTGCCTGTCTCTGGAGGATGATGTCATCGGTGGGAGCCCGTGGAAGATTCAAGAAGGAGTTTAGGAGAAATGGAGAAATTTTTCAGGCAATGAAAACTGCTCTGGTGATGACTCCCACAAATTGCCAGGGCACAGACTTGTGCAGTATGAATGGGGTCAACCCGGGAAATTCCCGGGTCCGAGGTGCAGTATGAATGGTGTTTCTGAGCTGGGACGCTCCGAGCCCCGGCAAAAACCCGGCTTGAAAAACCCGGGATATTGCCGGGGCGGCAGTATGAAAGCGGTATTACCTACCAGTGTATTATTGGACTATGGCAGGAAATCGGAGCATCTGGAGGAAACCCATGCAAACAAGGAGAGAACATACAGACCCAGTGCAGAGCGCAACCTGTTCAAAATTAAACCGAGACAACAATTATAACCATTAGATGCTTTGGGGCATATTCAATTGGCTGCTATGTTCCTCCAAACATCCCGGCTGCACATTTTCAAGTACTACGGTACCTCAACATCGCGACCGTTCGGAAGGCACTCCTCAGCTAATTGAATATGCCCCTAAATGTTGCTTGGCCACATAGGAATTGCATTGGCTACTATATCAAAAGTTACATCCATACAAAAACCCCCAGAAAAATGTAAAGGAACACATACACCCAAAATGTTTAGACAAATTAATTTAAAATATTTTTTTTACCCTCAAAAGATCTTTTTATTTATTTTTCTTTATTCAAAACACAAATAGGATCCGAATTGACTTTGCAAGAATAGAACCATTGACTTAAGATCGCAAATAGTTCAGCAAAACAACCACAGAATGTTTGTTCATCTTGAGAAGTGCCTATGGTGAAGTGTTTAATTATAAATCTGTCTCTTTTTCTTAATGATTTTCAGCAGAATCTGTAGCACACAGATACAGCACGTACACACAGTGGCTATTACGGGCATAACTGAAGAACCTGTTGCTCCCTAGTCATTACTCCGCACTCTCAGATATATATAATAGATTTACATTATGCTCTCTGTTCATCCTAAACGTATGTGTTTATCCTCTCCAGCAGTAAAGAATGGTTTGGATTTAGGGATAGTTTTTGACATTTCTGTGTTCCAATCCCAATAATATATATATATATATATATATATATATATATATATATATACATACACATATATATATATATATATATATATATATATACATACACACATATATATATATATATATATATATATATATATATATGTATATATATATATATATATATATATATATATATATATATATATATTTATTTCCTCCCAAGAAGGGCTGGGTCTCTTCTTTTCCGCATTTTTTTAATGTCTTCCCACCCACCCAAGATGTTGGTATTTTTCTATGATGTTTAACCATTTTCTTCCCTTACAAAGGAGACGCAGTAGGCGGGAGAGCGTTGCAGTCAGCGACTAATCACAATGGTGCTTCCTCTGGTTGGTCGTCACTGCCCCTTTCGAGGTAACATGACTCTTGGTCCTTTTGTTAGGAGTATCCCTTAGCGTGCTTTGTGTGGGCGTGCCAATGTTAAGTGCAAAAGGGGAGTAGTCACACTGACGCCTGATTTAGCACCGGCCAATGTTAAGGTATTTTTCCTTGGTCTAGTAATAGTATTGTTTGGATATATAATGCTGAATATTCTCCTTTGCTCCATGGTAGAAGTGTAAATGTAGAAGTGCGGTATGGAAAATGTAAGTGAATGGAATTTAATAGGTTTACAATGAAAGCCATTGGAGAGTTGTCAGTATGGCATACCACCTTATAACGGCCCACTTACACCACTGCCTTTGATCAAATACTCAATGTTGTATTTTAACAAAAATGCTCTTTTAAAAGCCTATACATGTGTGTTTAATGGTATACTAAGATCTATAAACCAACTGTCATAAAGATGCAGTCTTACAGTTCCTTTTATGTAGGGACATGAAAAGATACATGTAAATGGTATAAGCATCAGTAAGTGAATATACATTTATACATATTAAAGCTAAAATACACATTATCTCTCTCTTTCTCTGTCTATAAATTCATATGTTGTTTTTATAGAGTAAATCTGCGAAGAATATGGATAGATTAATGCCCACGCTATAAAAATGCTCTTTCATCTTGATGTGTGAATTTAATAAACAGAATATATTTCCTTTAAATATACTAAATAAAAGATCTGGGCATATGGGACCTCTATTTCTCGAAGAGATAAGCTGTTAAAAATGCAGTTCTCTTTTTTTTCACAGTGTGGTCAATTAAATTGATGATTTTTTTGCTTAATTTAATGAATTTGTGCGAGTTGAACAAATGTGCTGTAACCCACAGCAACTAGTTAGCTTACATTAGTATGACAAAAGTAAGACAATGGTCATTATAGCTACCAGATGATCCTCTAGTGTTCCTATATAGCACATTCCAAACAACTTCCATAGTTAAAGTAAACTTCATTGACATCAAACAATCATTAAACAAGTAAATCTTATAGATTAGTGTATATTTATGGTTTAACAATTACAATATGGGGCCTCCATTCCCCAGTACAACACTACTTGTAGCACATCACAGCTCTTTATATCATGATATTTATTAAGCTCCTATGAGTATTTATTATATTGTGGAAAGCCACTTTTAATGGGAAAATGGTCACAGTTACCAACAGAGGGCTTGGGTAAACCCTCATAAATTGGTCACACAAATTCTAAATGCATGGTGGCACATCATTGGAATAAACTAGAACCTCCCTCCATGCAACAGGTGCACAATAAAATATGGCTGCTTCCATGGAGATAATTTCCTCCTTCTTGAACAGTAAGATTTATAAATGATGCCAAAATTGGAGCCTGTGGTACTATTACAATTCCTCAACTCCCCAAATGCTCCCCCTATCAGCGGACTTTCAGATCGTCTTTGGTAAATGGAATGTGTTTGCTTTGTTAATTACTTGATAAATTGTGATGATATATTTTTCAATGATTGCTAACACACCTCTAGCTCATGAGGGTTCCTGGAGTTAGCCTCAAATTTCCTTCCCACATCCACCCTACCCTTCCCGTACTCACATTAACACTCATTATCGCACACAGGCATATACTTATGTTACACATACGCACCGTTTCTACATAAGCACCACTATACTCCCACGCAGCTTCTTGAATTTAAGTGGTCCACGGTTCTAAGACCAACAACGATTATGTTCTTTCTTTGTGTGAATCTAATGTCATTTTGTGTATTGGTGTAGCTTGAAAATTGTAAGCCAAAATAAAGTCTTAAAAAAAAATGGCCGCAGTTTTGTTGCATGTTTTATGCTTTGTCACACATTTTTTGCATTTTTCGTTATTGAATTCATGTTTGCTGTTTGGCAACTAAGCAAAGCCAAGTGTGGCTATGGCATGGTGATGTATACAGTAAATTGCCCTGTTTGATGCATAGACCCCATCATTATCTCAAGGCACTTTCCTGTGATGTAATGGTGATATAGTTAACAACAAACAATTTTATTTTCGGCTCTCTAGATGTTCCTCTTATATGAAACTCTCCTTCTCTGTAATTGTAGCTTCCTCTATTTTGTTGTTAATAAATATAATGGCTTTTCAAGTCATGTGGAACCTTGGTTAACATTTCTGCCGATTCCAACCAGGGCTGTGTGTGGAGATGGTATGTTCTCCATGTGTTTGTGTGTGTTTCCTCCAAGTGCTCCAATTTCCTCCTAAAGTCCAGAAACATCCTGGTTGGCTAATTGGCTGCTTAGAAAAATGGACTTCAGTGTTTGTGTGTTAGGTAGTAGGTAATTTAGACTTTAAGTTCCAATGGAGCAATGATTCAATATTCTCTATATAGAGCTGCTTAATATGGAGGTGCTTTATCAATAAATAATAATAAATAATAGTCTAAATAAATAGGTTAGGCATATGTATTAATCTGTCTTGTTGGATACTCAGATCTTGTCACATATTGGGGTCATCCACTTACCATGTCTGCCGCTGTTATATGACAGCTATCCGGGTCTGTCCAGGTTGTCTACGACAGTCTTGAGCACCACTTCTTCATTTGTAAAAAAAACGCCTACTGTTTGTCCTGCTGCATGGGTACAGCCATCTAGGATTCAGTCAGTAATCCCTCCAGCCCAACCGGATTTTAGCAGTTGTGATCACATGATCTGTGCAACCAATAGGTATTAGGAACACGCTAGTTAAACCTGCTCCTGAGATTTGCTCATTGCCAGAAAACACTTTTTCTACTGAAGATAATTCTTGGTCCCAGGCTCCAGTTGTTTCCATCACGGTTCCTGAATACCCTGCATTACCAAATGATCATCTCTTTGCAAGTATCCTGCATATCCAAAGTGCATATCTTTCTGCAAATTCCCTGCATTACCAAGCAATCATCTCTCTGCGAGTAGCCTGCACCTCAAAATTGCTCATGTTTCTGCAAGAATTCTGCATTCATCAAGAGTGCTTACCTCAGCAAGAACTTTGCATTATCTATTGCTTACTCTGCAGTGCCTGGGGTTTTGCTGGTATCACCACTCTGCAGTGCCTGGGATTTGCTGGTATCACCAGTTCAGTATGCGGGGCTGGTTCTGAGTCCAGTTCTATGTATCTGTACGTGGGTCCCAGGTCCGTGGTTGTCTCACGCTCCTGAGTTTTTCATTCCTAGTCACGGTTCAGAGAGTTCTGAATCCCTATCTCCAGTTCCAGCTCATAAAATGCTTAACGGCTGATAACCTTTCCTTACCTTATACCTTTTAACTATAACCATAAATAAAACACAGACAACTTAAATGTGGCGAAAGCAAAGGAAATTTATTGTAAGGTATGGTGGTGGAGAAAGAGAGACGTCAGAGTAGACTTCCACCAGGTCAACCAGGATGCCCCAGCCTTTTCCATGGGACATCCGCAAACGGGGGACAACCACACACCCCAAGGTGCACATATCTACCTTAATGGGGCCACCGCCTTGGGCACTACAGAACCCTCCTCTTTTCTAGGCTAACAGAAGCAACCACAAGCCAACCCGATCGGGAAGTATTTGGACCGAGACTAATAGCCCATTCCATTTGAAAAAAGGTGGGTTAAGTGTGCCTGATACCATAATGTGCCCTTACCACTGGCCGTAGACTGTACTGCGATTTCCGGCACTGCCACTCCACACAACCACCAACATCAAACTATACCGGTACTGTATAACACTGAAATAATGACCATCAAGAAACCATTCAACAGGGAGGGAGGGTGGGCAACATCCAGCTGCATAAGGGATTGATTCTTCTCTGCCCATCACTGATATAACTTCCATAACTCCCCCCATGACTCATATGGGTGTCCTTCCACAGACAAACTATATTAACCCCCAGAGTACCAATACAGTTCAATACAGCCTCAGCTTTTAATATCACTCGAGTTTAAATACAGACCTCAGTTCCTATTCTTTTTTGAGTTTCCATGTGTTACACATTCTGAGTTCCTAATAGTGGGTTCTAGCTCTGTGTACCTGGTTACAGGTGTTGTGGTTGAGTTCCCACGAACAGTTATAGAGTGTTGCTACGGCAGATTCCAGTTCTGTACTCTGGCGCAGACTCCGGTCCTGGAATCCTATCCTGCTCGTGGTACTCAGTGTACTCCAGATGAGCAGAGGGTTTATCAAGGCCTCCAATTTATGTTACACTCCTGCTTCAGCACGACCCAAGGGTCCCGAATAGGATCAAGAAAAACAGCTGACCGTTACAGATCTGCTATGTGCTTCAGCTGTGTCTTCCTCTGTGAGCTTATTGGAATACTCCGCTATTCAAACCCTCACCTGTCATGTACTCACTGCCAGCGATAGCGTTGGACACGCGAGCTTCCTGGTTCCTGTACCTGTGTTCTATTTCTATCCTGCATCTGTTGTTCCTGGCTCTGCATTCATGTGTATCTTGTTACCTGGATTGCATCATACATATCTGCTGGTTCCTGCCTCTGCTAATATGTGTCTCCTGGGTCATGTTTACATTGCTATTGCTCCCCTGTGGAGCTTCTATCTATGATGTCTGGTGGGAGATGTACACCAAAGCATAAAAATTGGGGGTGTAGATTGAATCCATCTAAGGTTTTTCTTATCTCAGCCTCTTACTGAGTTTGAGAATTGGATTCGACAAGGACCTTTCAAGCTTGTATAAACAGCTTAAGAGCTAATAACTGTACTTTCATTTTCAAGACATTTATCATATCAGCTGTAATGTGTATCACAACTAGCAGCTATGATACCACAATGATTAGGACATTCATGGTTTTCTCAGTACAATCCCATTTATTTTCACTAGAAATGTTTAATTCACAGTTTTTACTTTTCCATAAGTCAGTCTCCCAATGCATTCAAATTAACAAGATAATTCCAAACAGATTCCTATAACAGTTTTATGATTTTGGACCTAAAATAAGTAGGATGTCGTGGCCTGAGCAAACTTCAGGTTTCTGGCCACTTTTTTATTTCAGAATGTTGGAAGCCCTGCAAATAACACATATGATCTCTGAGACATTTAATAAAATGTATACTACATAGGCTTCCCAGTACTATTCAAAAGTAGAGATGAGCGGGCTCGGATATCTGAAATCCGAGCCCATCCGAACGTTGCCGATCCGAGCCGAATCCGAGACAGATCCGTGTATTCCCGCCAATTGCAAAACTGTAACCGAGGCTCTGAGTCATAATCCCGCTGTCGGATCTCGCGGTACTCGTATTCTATAAATTCACCGCTAGCCGCCGCCATCTTCACTCGGGCATTGATCAGGGTAGAGGGAGGTTGATTTAGGTGGTCCTCTGTCCTGCTATATCTCGTGCTGTGCTGTGCTGTGCTGTGCTCAGTCCAGTGGTGCTGTGTCCTGTGCTCTGTCCTTCTGAATTCAGTGGTGCTGCAAGTCCATTGGTACTGCAATATTACAAAGTTCACTGATTCTGCAGAATAGACTGGGAATTAGTGGAAATGATTGTTATTGAATGTTATTGAGGTTAATAATAGCGTAGGAGTGAAAATAAACCAAAAAACTTGATTTTAACACTTTTTATGTTTTTTTCAAAATAAATCCGAATCCAAAACCTTAAATCCGAACCAAAACCTTTCGTCAGGTGTTTTGCGAAACAAATCCGAACCCAAAACTTCAAGCAAATCCGAATCCAAAACACAAAACACGAGACACCAAAAGTGGCAGGTGTACATCCCTATTCAATAGTATGCACATTTGATGGAATTGTCAAGTATCTAGGCACTTCTGATCAAGGGTCAGTATGCTGATCTATGAGTTAGTACTGGTTAATTATCTTGGTTTAAGCATCAGAAAATAAATCAGTGACTCCTTCTTGGTGAATATAGTTTAGAGCTGAAATACATTCACATGACATGTTTCAGGTAGAAGTATGACATTTCCTGAAAATACAAATCGATTGTATGAGAAAAATCACCTAGAAGGTAAAATGTTACATTCTTAAGCAATGTGACAATGTAATAGATGTATACTTGAAGTGGATAAACAGAAGACAGTAGAGTAATAAAAACTCAACACCAAAGCAAGATCAGAAAAATGCCATCATTTGTCTGGGCAGGTACATTTGTATCCTCAAAGGTTTACTTTTGTCTTGCACATAAGGGGCATTAATCACTAGGAGTAGGTAATCTCCTGAAGCCTCTACCACCTGCTTGTTGATTTTCAGCATCTGATTGGCTAGCAGGAGTAGAGGTTTAGGGCCTTAGCACAGATGGCAACTCTCATCCAAATAGTATGCTTAACAGCTTGGTTGTGAATCGTTTGTCAAATGATGGCAGCATTGCAAGGTGCAGGGCATGAGCATGTGGAATAAATAATTTCTGAATTATAGTGTATTAACTCACAATGACTGGAGCAGTGTACATACAGGCCCTGTTGAAAAGAGAAGTTACTATGGCTTTAGAAAGAGAATGCATAATTATGAAACAAGTAAAAATATCTAGAAAATCCTATGTATGTTATTGTGGATATATAGCGGTACACCCACCCATTATCTTAGTTACTATGCTAGGAAGAACTGGACAAAAAACTTTCTATGTTTAAATACACAATATAATAGTGGAGTTAGCGCCCACACTTAAAAAACAGGACTGAATGCAACACCTGCTGTGTCTTAAATTCGCTCAATGTTCCCACTTCAATGTGTCAGGTTTACTTAGCAATGTTCAGACAACATGAAATTCAGTTTAAGGGAATAGCAACTAGGTCAATGGTTTGTAGATAGCACATCCTATGAGCTACTGCTGTTATCCTGATCAAATATGTGTTGCTCTCCCATATAGCTATAAACTCTATAGTGTCCTGTGCTGTGATGACATCTATAGCACTGTCAAGTCATGCTGTTATCCTCTCTGATATCTCACAGGTGTGAGACAAATAATTACATCCCTAGTTTGTGTAGTGTAAAGAACTTTATAAACAAAGTAATTCCTACATGCAGTTTTTATGATGTGTTTACGTATATAAAATATACACGTCTACACATTTTTACATTACATTTAATTTTTTTCACTTAAAATACTTCTCATTCTGGCATTATATACACTATATATGTACAAAGTATTTGTCCATACCTGTTAATTATTGAATTGAGGTGTTTCAATCAGACCCATTGCCAAAGGTGTACAAAATCAAGCACCTAGCCATGCAGTCTCCATTTGTAAACATTTGTGATACAAATAGGGTTGTTCTGAAGAGCTCAGTGACTTCAAGCGTGGTACAGTGATAGGATGCCACCTTTGCAGTGAGACGGTTCATGAAATTGTATCCCTGCTGGGTATTCCACGGTTAATTCGAAGTGATATTAGAAAGTGGAAGCATTTAGGAACAACAGCAACTTAGCCACGAACCCGAAGACCACGTACAATCACAGAGCGGGGTCAACGACTACTAAGGCGCATTGTGTGTAAAGGTCTGAAACGTTCTGCTGATTCCATATCTAAAGAGTTTTGAATTTCCACTGGAATTAATGTAAGCACAAAATACTGCGCAGCGGGAGCTTAATGGAATGGGTTTCCATGGCCGGGCAGCTGCATGCAAGCCTCATGTCACCAAGACCAATGCCAAGCGTCGGATGGAGTGGTGTAAAGCCCACAGACACTGGACTGTGGAGTAGTGGAAACGTGTTCTGTGGAGTGACAAATCACGCTTCTCTGTTTGGTAGTCAGATGGGCGAGTCTGGGTTTGGCGGATGCCGGGAAAACGTTACCTGCCTGACTGCATTATGCCAACTGTGAAGTTTGGTGGAGGAGGGATAATGGTATGGGGCTGTTTTTCAGGGTTTGGGCTAGGCCCCTTATCTCCAGTGAAGGGCAATCTTAATGTTTCAGCATACCAAGTGATTTTGGACAATGCTATGCTTCCAACTTTGTGGCACAGTTTGGGGAACCCCTTTTCTATTCCAACATGACTGTGCCCCAGTGCACAAAGCAAGGACTACAAAGACATGGTTTGATGAGTTTGGTGTGGAAAAACTTGACTGGCCCACACAGAGCCCTGACCTCAACCCCATTGAACACCTTTGGGATGAACTGGAACGGAGATTGCAAGCCAGACCTTCTCGTACAACATCAGTACCTGACCTCATAAATGCTCCACAGAATGAATGGGCACAAATTCCCACAAAAACACTCCAATATCTTGTGGAAAGCCTTCCAAGAAGAGTGGAAGCTGTTATTGCTGCAAAAGGAGGATCAACTCCATATTAAAGTATATGTATTTCAATACAATGTCATTACAGTCTCTGTTGGTGTAATGGTCAAGCGTCCGAATACTTTTGTCCATATAGTGTATGTGTTGAAGAAATCATAATAGTGATGTGACATTGAAACTATCACCATTACATGTGTCACATTGGTACCTTACATTATTGTGATTATATTGGCACATGTGTGCATTTAAAGTGCTTACCTGTACAAAATGCTCCAGGTTGGTGTAAAACATTGCAGAGATGCTGCCCCATATGCATGATGCATTGGTCACATTTGACCATGAATAAGTTTTCATCTGGGGTCATCATGTCAATGAAGAGTTTCCAAAAGCCACCACTGATGTCAGGTGGAACAGGCTGAGGGAAGGCGCCCCAAGACTGGACTTTTACAGGTTTGAGTTTGTTGCTCCTTTGGTTTAGCTTACATCTTTTGTGATGAACAGGTATTTTCTTGCAAAAAAGCCTTGGCAGGCAGCACAGTGCATGAAGCTTTTGTCATCCATCTCTTTCTCTGGAAGTTATCAAAATGCTGCATCCTGCCCTTATCACCTTAGGGTTGTACGCAAAGCTACCTCTATTCCAAAAATTTACTAATTGCATGCACCTTGCTTTTGAGTGCTTGGGGAATTTCATGGCCCAGGCTATTTCAGTCTCATTTCGGTGAATATGCACTGTCCTTTCGGCCTTCTGTGTTTGAAACACAGCTGCAATCAGGTTGAGAATGGTTGTGCATAGAACACATCTCTGGGTAACTGCACTCTGTCCCACCGCCGGGCAATGGCGCATCACTGCTTGTGTCTGAAACACTCTCCTATGAAGTATCAGGGGTATACTCATCTCCACTGCTCTCCAGCCTGTAGTCAGAAGCACCAATGGACTGTGTCGTGCTTAACTGTCCTTTTACTTTCAGCAGCAGACGGATGCAAAAGGGCAGGACAATACCACAACTACTTGTGTACTGCAAATTGAAAGCCTGATCCCTTTGTTATAGCCTAAAGGGGGTGCAGCAAATGTTAGGTGGAATGGGGGTACCTCAAATACCTTTCAGACATACTTGCCTTCTTTTGGGATCTAGATCCCAAATGGGACAACCAAAGGGCAAGTGGCATCGCTCTGCAATGATGACGTGATTTGCAGTGAATCACGCCATCTGCCTGCCCACTTCACAACATACCGCCCAATGGTCCTGATTTTGGAGGGACATCCCGATTTGCAGACCGCAAAATTGGCAAGGCTTAACAGGAAAGTTAAGGAATTTTGGAGTCTGGACAATCTGAGAGAGTAGACAAGTAAGCTTTCACATGAAGTTTGCAGTAATGGCAAATATATACACTTCCAGTATTTTATTTTGATGCATTATTTGTCCACTTTAAATTGTCTGTCTTATTTAGACAATATTATTATGCTGTGATATGATACATGTAAGTAGATTTTTTCCTATTGATTTTTCCGTTAATAATGAACTCCACACGCAATGGATACATTATTTATTGTCTACATTTTCTGTGTTTACTATATTTCTGGTGGATTTGTGGGCTTGTTCTCCATAAAGATCAATAAAACCCTATTGCAAGCTTTTAGGCGCTGTTCAATGAATGGAGCTCAGGTGCAATATACCACCGGCATATGAAAACTGCCTTTGTGTACAATAAATTGCCAAAATAGCTACACTATATGAGCTTGAAATGCACCAGGCAGCCATTGATACCCAAATAACATTAACCATTAGTGGGAAAACTCTCTCACACAAGTGCGGTCAGGCAAATAGGAGGAAAGCACTGCTGGAAGACGTACTCTTGAAACAAATAAGCTACGAGAATGGTATAACAGAGTAGAATGGAAGGAAGCCGACTGTATTATAAAGAGCCTGCACTATGTGTACATGCAGAAGCTAATATATCAGTGATCTGAGGATACAATGTCTCCTCCTTACATGCCAATACCTAGAAAAACATACATATTACAGAAACCACTTCTACTGTCGAGCTAACAGGGAGCTGCCCGGGGAGAATTGATCTTGATGTGCTGGACTCGCACCTGGGAAAGACCTCATTACTGAGCTAATCCGATTCAGCATAGTGGGGGACCAGGCTGTCAATAACATGCATGGGGCAAGACACAGGGGATAACCATATAGCACTACTGCAAAAAAAAAGAGCTGATCTAATTTTTAACTGTATGTTTTCAAAGCAAGACTGAAATTCAGCCTTCAGTCTGCAGGAATTAGAATTGTCTTTTCATGAAATCCATTTAATGGGTATGTTTTGATATATTATTAGAATGCTGACTTAGCTCATTTTTTTTTAATGATGCAATTCATAAAGTATGAACTTTATGAGCCTTACATTGCCGTTAATTTCAAGAATGAAAAAACAGCTGGAAAATAACCAAGGCAAGCTCAGATCACTCATTCCACCACATGCTCCAAAATTCCACCACAGGACCTCAGACCTACACTTGCCACAAAATGCACCCACATGTACCCAGACGTCAAAGCCATGAGATTACACATACATCAAAACTCCCCCACATGCCCCTGAGACCCCCTCATGCCTACACGATGCGACTCAGACCTGCACACATGCCCCCACATGCCTCTCAAGCAGCATTTTAGGAGTAAACTGAAAAGTTGAAAATTGAGGTGGATTGTCCTCAGGTGGTAGTTTTAAAGTTACATTGTTACTCTCTCCACTATACGCATTTCTAGCCAGCATAAGGTTATGCAGAGCACATTACCGAAAATTCTGAAGGTGTGCTGTGAGCGCTCTTTGTTATGCCTGAGGCAGACTGTTAGGTACATTTGTACAAATAGAAATGTACTGTGCACCAGCAAATTTTGCAGTTGGTAAATGACCTCTTATGTAGTGGGTTACTGTGGTGTTGTGTCTGGGCTGTGGTCTGTAGAGGATAGGTATGGTGATGGGAGCTTGGTCCGTATGTCTGGTTTGTTTTTTGTTTGCTGAGCTAGTGGTAAGAGGTGTGGTTCAGAGAACTGAGATAGGTGGTTTGAATAGGCTGTTGGACAGGTAGAATGCAGGTGGTATACATCAGTAGTAGTGTGAGTGGGGGAGAAGTGTTTTAGAGTGTTAGATCAGAAGGAGTTGGTAGTGGACAGAAAGGGACCAGATCTACGCTCCACCACCATTCCTATCGCCTACGGACTTCAGCCCAAACACAACACCACGGCAACCCACTACAGGCAGCGCTCCACAGCTACGGACAGATAAGTGCATCTTTTTTTCTGCATCTACTGCGTGAAGGAACTAGTATCTGCAGTGCACAGACATCGCCACCCACACCTACGAAGCACAAGAGTGCACTATCATACAGTAAATTACCTCTGCACAGTAGTAAAATTGTAGAATGGAAATATTCTGTAGTAAAGAGTGATGACATTCCATAGTAAGTGGACGCACTCTGGCACATATACCTTGGATACAAATATAGCTTTGTCCTACCACTGTTACTAATAGTTAGTTACAAGAAATTAAGAGGTCCGGCAATACCACTAGGTGAACCTAGGAGGTTGCCTAAAGTACAAGGGAGCAGAGGGCACCTAAAATACTAAATGAGTGACATTCATAGGTTCTCAGAAGGGGAGGTCAAGTGGCAAGTTTCCAGAGGGGACATGGCAATGCGATCATCTTACAGTGATCCTACCCCCTGCTATGTAATGCCGAGATTCATGGTATTGCATAGCGGGAGCACGACCTGCCTCCAACAGGATCTGGTAGGAAGTCTGCTCTTCCGGGAATCTGGGAGGACTCAATAAAATAGGGGAGCATGCTTGAGAATCCAGGAGAGCAAGGAAGCATGAGGTAATGAAGGTCCAATTTACAAGTGTTTATAGGCATGTGCCAGAAAAACAGGAACACATCTAGTGATCATTTGTAAAAATGTAAAAGTGAAAACAAGTAACTCAGGGCAATCAGTTTTGAGCTAGTGCAAGTTAGATGAAGTAAGCAATGTGTGCTTAGTTACTACATAGTTACATATTAAATGACACCTATTGTAACTTCATCACTAGGTCTGCTTGTTCGGTGGTAGTCATTTTCATGACTACAATAACACCTACAGCAAATATGCCTACAGAAAAATTACGATGGTGACAAGTCAGACATGTATAGAACATAGACTTACCATAACAGACACACACCACAATCCGGCAACCTTCATATTCAGTGCAGCGGAGGATAAAGCCGCCTCTCTTATTGACATCACTTAACAGCCCGACACTTAGATTTATAGCTTTAAAATGGTAATGCATGGACCCGCTGGCTATAATATCTACAACCGCTAACCCTTACCCTAAGGTTGACGTCCGGTCCACGCATTGCCGTTTGAAAGTTATAAATCTAAGTGTCAGGCTGTTAAGTCAATAAGAGAGGCGGAATTATCCTCCGTCACACTTAATATGAAGGTTGCCGCGTATACCGTGATCCTGTGTTGTGGTAAGTCTATGTTCTATACATGTCTGACTTGCCATCATCGTAATTTTTCTGTAGGTATATTTGCTGTAGGTGTTATTGAAGTCGGATAAACGTACCCAACCCCTGCTTGCTATTGCTAAATCCACTTTCTTTGCATATAAACTTTTAAGTTGTCCAATCATATGTACAATTATTGCCATCCTCTAAAAGGAAAAAACAAATAGCATCCAAATTAGGATTTCAATAGAGATCAATATTTATGTGGAAGGAGTACTAAATGCAATATTGAAACAAACCCTAAAACAAAAAAGATTTAGCAAAAAAACCAAAACGTTAGGACAATGGCTTTGAATGTTTAGAAATGGCCTTGGTTCTTTATTCACCATAATATATTCATGTTTACTTGATAAAGATAAAGTAGGATTCTTTGACCTTTAGGAAACAGAATGTATAAGTGCTTCAAGTGCAGTACACAAGTCAATCTGTACTCCAGAGAGCATTATTCCCATCAATCAGCAGAAAATTAATGAAATTGAAAGTGCAACAGGGCCTGGTAACAAGACAAAATAAATGAACCTCTGCGAATAAAGCCACTGATTCTTGACATAACACCCCTAAGAATAAACATTGTATTAAATGGACTGTGCTGGCTAAGACTCAGATCCCCCCCAAGTGTTTCTATTATCCTGATTAGTATGCACGGCACTGGCACAACATTTCTCTTAGCTAATGAAAGGCCATTTCTTCACTAGTAATGGGATCTTATTATTAAAATGAGCAGTAGCAATCAAAATACTATCGTGATGGTGACCTTGGAGCACAGACAAATAAATAGCAAAACTAGAAGTGAACAAAACTATATTAAAGGAGCTCTAAGACTGGTGCATCTTTATGACAGTAGATTTATAGATCTAAGTATCCCATTAACTCGTATGACTAAGCCTCCGAAGCAGCGTTTTTTTCCATACAGAAATAAGTGAGAATTGGATCAATATATATATATATATATATATATATATATATATATATATACACACACACATATATCTATCTGTCTATCTATCTATCTATCTCACTTAATTCTGTATGGAAAAAAAACGCAGTGCACACTAATCATTATATGTATATATATATATATATATATATATATATATATATATATATATATATATATATATATATATCACATACAATAGTTAGGGTGTCTGGTCCAAGAAATAAGAACAATTCAACCAAGTATATAATGCTTGCCTATTCTCCCTGTAGAATAGGCAAGCATGGGAGGTTCCCTACTCTCCCTGGAAGAGTAGGGAACCTCTCGGAGCCTTGTGGAGGTGATTGCTGAATGATGCAGTTGTGCCATTTAGCCACACCCCTGCTTTTCAATGCCGTGAATTTCTGCTTTTTTCTAGTTGGGGGCGGGGCTATAGTGACGCTACGGTGTCCCCAAGCACTCCCTACACTTGTCACATAACCTGTCGTCTGGGAACTCACAGGTTTTAAAAATTAACAAGTATGATGTAACCAGCACTCCAAGCAAAAAAATATAAAAATTGAATACATCATGAAAAAAGGAGCAAAGGTTACATAATACTTGTCAGAGGACCAGGTTGTAAAAGTGTCACATTTCTGTGCTAATAGGTGGAATTAGTAATAACCACTATGGAGCCCGGAGTATGATGAAAAACATAACAGTTTTATTGAACACACATAATCCAAAATAATGCAGGAAAGGTACAGACCAGGTATAGCTAATTATGAACAACGGATATCCGAGTGTGGCTGGAAACAAGTAAGTAGCAAAAAATACAACAGCAGATACAGGTAAACTAGCTGAGTGAGATGAATAGCCTGGATCAGGGATAACAGCTAACAGCTTGCAGTAAATCCAAGTGAACAAGAACAATAACAACAATAACCAGCAAAGTGCACTGTGTGAAGAAGGCATAAATAGGCAGAGATATAGGTGCAGTAGTTAACCAGGAGCAGAATATTAACTCCTGCTAGTGAGGGAAAAGGCAATCGAACAATAGAAGCCGCTCTGGTAAGCAAGAGGTACTGCAGGCTTGATACAAAAAACAGAGTCCAACATTAGTCCAGCAGACCAGAGCTGCAGAAGCAATGCAGCATCCTGGGATGATGCTGGAGTGCAAGTGGAGCCAGACCCTGACAAAAAGGGGTGCCCAACAGCCATTTCAGTGCCTGCAATGGCATCTTTTTCTACTAATAATGGGCAGGTCTAGCACCTTTGCAAAATTTTAACTGTGTTTGCATAATGGTGGACTTCTATAAGCAATTGTCATATATTTTAGCACTCAAATAGCGCTATATCATGATTGCATAATTTATTTACTTTTTGTATAGGAGACAATGCTTACCCTTTCTGTCCTGGGCTCCTCACTCCCATTTAAAATTCACACACAGAGCAAGACGTCGCATATATATCTGCGCATACATCCACAAGATCAATTATAGAACGTACTTTTGGCCTTTTAAAGGCCAGATTCCAATGCCTTGACCAGTCTGGTGGAGCTCTTATGTATGTGTCGGATATTGTGTGCGACATAATTGCTCTATGTGTAGCATTCCGTAAAATTACAATCCAGAGTGGGGTTTCATGGGTGGAAGAGGCAGAGGTTGCTGGCCAGAATGAAGATGACATGGATCCTAGTACTCCAGAGTCTCAAGGCTTTTATGCCTTCAAGGAATATGTGATTTCCCCATACTTTTCATGTAAGTACCTTTTCAGTTGGCTTAAAATGTAATGCTTACAGTAGATGGACAAATAACCGATAAAATGGTTGCTTTTTTGATAATTGTGTATTAAGTGGAACAAACAGGAAAAAATAGTGACACACAAAAATACATGTGAAAGAAAGACAATTTAATGGACTTGCACCCTTGCTTGCTTCCTCATAATTATGTATGTATGTGCATGGATGTTTGTATCCATAACATCCAACTTTTTGCATCATATCGGTAGATTTCCTTACACACATTAGTCTAGTCACATGTGAAATGTATTTTTTTTGATCATGTGTATATATGTGGGGTCATGTAGAGAAAATATTACACCAAATAATTGAACAATATGCATGAAGTGCAAACTGCATATTTTTGGCTTGATGGCAATTTTTCCTAAGCATTCATGTATAACTTTGTTATTGTCCAAAGGGTCATCAAAGAAAATATATAGTAATCTTTAATATACTGCCAGATTAAGCAGTAGGCTGACTAGGTTGCAGTCTAGGGCGCTAGGCTTTTATGGCAGGTTTTTATGATAAATTCTCATTTGTAGCAAGGCAAGCAGATTAATTTGGAAAACACAGGTATACTTAGATTGTGGGTGGGGGTGTTTATATTTCTTTAGTCACAGCATTACATTCATTGGAATCAGTAATGCATGTATTATGATATAAAAATTACCTAGGGGGGATTGTTGAAAGGTTGGGGGGCTCTCGTCGGTATCGATAAGTAAAAACATTTTACACATAAAAAAGTCTAATTCACTTGTAAACATGAGGGCGACCAGCTTCATGAGCGTCAAGCTCCGTGCCCTGACATGCAAAATGGACAGATGTCTGGTTCCAGCAGTCTACAGTGCTGTTAGGTTTTCCTACGTAGTAGGTATGGTAGAAGATGCTTCATCATCCAACTGCAGCAATGGTGGAGTGACCTTAGTAGAAGGCAACCCCAGCTCCTTGCAGATCTCAGGGGGAAAATTGCTTTTAAAAAAAAATGTGCATAAATTAATTTTATTAATTTGATCTATCCCAGTGAAGTAGAGAAAGTATTCTATATAGTAATGTGTCTTTGAATAACCTCCAAAGGACAATGTACAAGGCCTGCTATGTAACAGTGATGTTTCAGTATCAGTATGTGATTACATTCTCTTTAGGATACTGAAGTTTTCCTAAACCTCCAAGGTCAGGTCCATATGCAGGTGGTTTATAGGTATTTTTGTTTAGTCAATGGTGGAGTAATAGTCCATGTATGGTATTGGATAATTTACATGGAAACTTAATATATAGTTTTCTATGTATATTAGATTTTTATTTAATAAAAGACTAACGTGTCATATTTCTTTCAATAGAATGCCGTCGCAGATGACTCCACCTCTGCAGTCAGCAGGAGGAAAGGGAGGAGTCACCCAAGGAGGAAGTACCCCAGGAGGAGGCTCTGTCCCCACCCCTTCTGTCCACACTCCAGAAGAAGGCCCTGTCCCCACCCCTTCTGTCCCCACATCGGGAAGAGGTCCTGTTACCACCCATGAAGGACTCCTGGAAGGGACATCTCGTTATTATGGAGTATACGGATGAGGAGCCACAGGTTGATGAGGAGGCAGGGAGCACAACCCAGGCACCTGCAGAAGAATGTAAGTATTTTGATTTAAATATTTAGTATTTTATCAATTATTTTGTTTTGCAGCATAAAAGTGTAGGTCTCAGAAAGCCTTTCTTTAATAAAGATTGCTATTCTACAGGCTTCATGGGCCTAAGTGTTTGTTGCCAAACAATCCTTCCCGCCCAAGATATATGCATGTGCCATAAACATGCAGTCCTCTGACTAGTACTGTGTTCACACGAAGATGAAATTCTGACTAATGTAGCATCTCTGAAATCTGCAGAGGTAGAAAAATATGGGACCAATTAACAACCATAGGGCAAAGATATGTTTACAAAATGTTGTGAGTTTAAAATTTAATAAATCACACTTGCACATGTATTGTTATAAACGCAATGTTACGTGTGTTTGATTTTATGCATACTCCCGTATACATCAAAGAATATATTGTCAATATATGCCCCACCTTGACTACGGCCTGCGTATGCCTGATTTACTTGCGTTTTTTGTTTTTTTTTTAAATGCACATTACGTTCGCTTTGCATTCACTAATGCATCAAACCCAGTGTCTGTTCACAGAACAGGTAAACCTGGTGCCAGACTGTGTATGCAACTATATGCATCACATTTTTGTACCCTTGCTTGTTTTAATTTCTACTTATTTAAAATGATGAAATAATTTAAGAATCTCAATTCAATAATTTTGGGCAAAGGCGAATTTACAAAATTTGCAGAAGTTATTAAAGTGCAATAGATAGTGCCACTAAATTTACAGGAGTACGTATATATATTTTACAATCAAAGTCATCTTGGTAAGAAGGGAAAGATCTAACTGTCAGATTCCAAATACAGATGAGCTCCTATTCTATCACAGTGTAATTGCCTGCCTTATCCTGTGCAGAAAATAAAAGTGGGGTAGTCATATCTGAGCATGAATACTGTTTACGGAGTACTATAATAATACATTATGTATTTCCCAGCATCCTGCCATAAATCAAAAGGATTGATTCATTCAACTGCCAAGCACATTTCTTTGCGAGAAAAAAAAGACATCATGTTATTTCTCATGTTCGTTTTATCTAGATGTATTTTTTGCTTTGTATTTTCCAATGTCAAACTAAGGTTATAATAGTAATGTCAGACAGACAAGGTTATCAACTGGCAGGAAAATGCTGAAGGACAGCTAACTCCCAAAATGAAAATGGTCATATATAAAATACAAAGGTAAAATGTATTCAAACAAATTACCTTCGGACATAGAAAAACAAGGGCACAGGAATAAAGTGTAGATGTTTGCTTGCATTTTCAAAAAAGAACTAGAAAAACAACTTGAAACTGATCGTTTACTATGGTTTACAGCATATTTCCCTGTGCACCAGTTTCCTAATGCTCTCCATTAATTCAGTTTACCCTGAAATTCTATAGTAAAAACTAAACTTCGAAAACTTATTCCTCACTCATCACAACATACTCTGTCTGCAATGATACTATGTAATTTAATTTGCTGTGACATTGGTGGTCCTACACTGTGCATGAAGACATCAAAGTGTAATTTGACCAGAGCCTGTGGTCTATTTATAAACAATAGAAAATCTAATATCGCCGCAATTTACCATTAAAAGTTTTCCTGGGCAGCTGTGATACTCAGCTCCCATGTCAATACTGGCTGGCAGCCGTAAGAGGTGTCTTTCAGTCTGCAGTGCTTGTGGGTATGCATGATCCAGCTTTGCTGGTTCACCCGCGCACACTGAAACTGGACCGCAGACTTTCAGTTCCACTTTTAATAATTAATGAAAAAGAAAGAAATATGTAAAAATTAGACAAAAAATATACATTAATAGCAAAATCAAAATAGGTAAAATGCTTTATTTGAATAATAAATCAGATTTTCCTGTACTGAGCCACTCCTATCGCCATCCTGAGGTGACGATAACAATAGGACCCCAGCAAAAGCTATCACCAGCAATACCCAGCATGTTGGACAGAATTCAGTGTAGAAATTTAATTGATTTCACATTTATAACTTAGCTCAGTATTTCACAGACATTGATTAATGGACAAAATTGATTTACTGCTTCTTAAATGGGAATATATGGGTTGACATAAGTTTAAGTAGCCATCTAGACCAGACCTCACTCTGGATTCGCAACACAAAGCGCCTTTATACATAAATGCATTTAGATGCTCCACCCTGCACACATCAAAGTGTGTACTGCCCATTCTCTGGAGAGCCTTCTGTAAACTAGAGGTACTGTGCAAATGTGTAATTGTCCCATCAAAAGTCCAACCACCTGCCTTTATGCTGTTTGCATTCCCCTTTCAATAAAAACTATTATTGAGAAAGAAAAATTCCAACCACCTACTACTTCAGAACCAGCCCATTCATTAAATAAAACTTTTCAAATAAAACAAGCAAATAATGCCACCTAAAAATGCCCCTTTTCACATTGTTTTACTTCTATCCTGCAATACGGCGGCTGCTTGGGAACTGCATGCAACATTACCAGTGTATTTGAAGAGGATTAGAGGGGGTTGGAGAGCTGCCTATTACTTGCTAAAATGATAGTCATGGCCCTTGCATGATGGTCATACCTACTCTGGAAATCCTGTGTTTGCCCCTCTTGGCCATAAACATTGTTTTAGCACTGTGATAGCTATAACCATGCCCATTTCATTGGGGTTGGGTTGCCGTAAAAAGTTATGGGGTACTGTACTCTATGGGGTGCTGAACAAATTAGGGAAAATAGACAGGGAAGACAAGAATCAGGTCCCATGCACCAATCTATTTCCCAAGGACAAGAGAAGTTAAAAGGGGAAAAAATGTTACTACTCCAAAAAAGTAGTACAAATAAATAATTTAAATATGAAAACATGAAATACAAAAAAGTTCCTTGTCATCTGTAACACCCCTTAAGTGGAATGTAAATGTTTGTGTGTTGTGTGTGTGAATCTAACTTGCGTGGATTATCTTCACCTTGATAGACGTTGCCAGCAGCTTCTTCTTTTCCCACACCACAGCAGAGAGACAGGTGATCCCAGATCCCCGATACACAATGATGACACGAATAAAATAAAATAACTGTATATTTATTTTACGGGAACCCTTCCATGCAGTCTAGCTTCCTTCAAGTGAAAGGCTAATGTCACCCCGCACAACTAGCAAGATAATTTAGCAAACACAGTATCACATTAGACAGCAAAATGCAAACATGCAATATTTAGTTTCCAATCTAACAGTAGTTATGTCTAGTGTGACAATCGCCATAAATAAAGACAGCGCTAATTATCTATGAATTAATCCTACATTACTCATCACGGTGTTGTCAGCGTCTACTGGAGATAACTGCAACTTTGAAAGGCAATCCAAACTATTATTACTTCACAAATATATTATATGTATTAAAGTTAATTCTTCTTTGGCCAGGCTTTCATGGTGCAGATAAATGTAGATTAAAATTGCTTGCAAGCTTTTCAAATCCTGAACTGGAAATACTGTATATTCTACCAGTCCTGAGCACTACTTTCACTTGTCATATTTAATACGCTGTTAGATATGATGGAACACAGTTTTACTGATGCGTTGCAGGGGCAGCTAAAGTGGGCATTCCTGTTAGGCGTAGCTACTGAGTTTTAGCTAGACTTGAGATAAATAACTGACTGACTCTTGTGAACTTGTATGTATCTTAAAGTATTTCGCTGGATGACAGAACAAAATGGCTGACTCTGTAGGTCACTAATGCTAGACTGTCTCTAACTCCTAACTAACCTAACGCCTAACTGTATATTTTGGGTTATTCCCACTGTGCCTTCCCTCTCTTTCTCCTTTGAAGTCCACTCTATCCGTCTCTTCTCCCCTATCCATCTCCATGTCTCAGTCATCCACCATCCCCCTGGACCCTCCTCACTCTTTCTTGACAATTTTGCAACCTGGCTCCACCACTACCTCTGACCTCCCCTCCATCATACTTGGTGATTTTAACATCCATATTGATAACCCCGCTGACCCTGCGGCCATTAAACGTCTCACACTCTCTTACTCTTTTTGTCTCACTCAGTGGACCTCTTCCCTTCCCATCGTTTTGGTCACTCCATTGACCTTGTTTTCTCTCATCAATGCGAACTCTCCCTTACCTCTCACTGACCACCATCTCCTCTCTTTTCACTCGGTCCTCCTCCATTGCTCCCTCCCCGCCTAAAACTACCCTCATTGGGCGCAATCTTGACGCACTTGACCCTACTTCATTCTCCTCCCCTCTCAAAACTCTCCTCTCCCCTCTTCCCACTTTGGCATGCCCTAACCAGACGACCTCCCTCTATAACCACTCCCTCACTACTGCCCTGGATGCTGTCGTCCCCACCTCTTCTGTCCATTGCCACCACTTGATACCCCAACCTTAGCACTCCAAATTCTCCAGCTTCCTTCAGAAGTGTGCCGTGCTGCTTCCTTCACTTCAAATTTATCCTCTTCTAATACAGTTCCGCCCTCTCTCTGGCCAAACAATCCTTCTTTAAGTCTCTCATGTCTTCTCAGTCTTCCAATCCCTGGCATCTCTTTGCCACTTTCAACGCTCTCCTCTTCCCTCCCTCCCACCCCCTCTCCGATCCGGTTCTCTGTTTCTGCCACTGACTTTGCCTTCTTTTTTCTCCTCCAAAATTGAGGCTATCAGACTCGACATCTCCTTCTTGGATCTTTCTCCTGCCACCCTCATTGCTCTGCCTTCCTCTAACAACCAACCTTGGTGCTTCTTCCGCCCTACCTCAGGTGAAGAAATCCACTCCCTCATTCTTTCTCTCCCCCTTCTACCTGCCACCTGTATCTCATCCCTTCTCACCTTCTTCACTCCCTCTCCCCTACTGCCTGCTCCTATCTTGCTCACCTCTTCAATCTCTCATTCTCCACTAGCATCGTCCCCTCTTCCGTTAAACACACTCTTATCTCTCCCATTCTTGAAAAACCCAATCTTGACCCCACCTCACTTGATAACTACCACTTCTGCCCTTTGCCTCTAAATTACTTGAGGGTAGTCTGCAACCGCCGCCCTAGGAACCTCTCGGACAACTCCCTCCTTGACCCTCTCCAATCTGGTTTCCGCCCCCTCCACTCTTCAGAAACCGCCCTGTCCAAAGTTACTAATGACCTTCTGTCAGCTAAATCTAAGGTTCACTTCTCCCTGTTAATCCTCCTGGAGCTTTCCTTGGCCTTCAACACCGTTGACCAACCACTCCTGTTGCATACCCTTCTTTCTCCCTGCCTCTGTCCTCAATTAGTTCTCCTCCTATCTCACCAACTGCTCCATCTCTCTTTCCTTTTCTGGTTCACCCCCTACCCCTCTGTTCTAACTGTAGGAGTTCCTCAGAACTCAGTTCTTGGACCTCTACTCTTTTCACTATACACTACCTCCATAGGTGATCTCATCACCTCCTTCGGTCTCCAATATCACTTCTATGCTGATGACATTCAACTATATATCTCTTCTCCTGATCTCCACTCACCCTCCTCTCTCGTGTATCTGATTTCCTCTCTGCCATCTCCTCTTGGATGCCTGCATGTTTTCTCAAAATTAACATTGCCAAAACCAAGCTCATTGTCTTCGCTCCTCCTAGATCTTCCTCCCAACTTGACCTCTCGATCACTGTTAACAACACCCCCATCTCTTCTGTTCCCTAACTCCACTGCCTGGACATCACCCTCGACTCCTCCCTCTCTTTTGCCAACTCAGCAACATCGAATGCATCCGGCCCTTCCTATCTTAGGATGCCACTAAAACTATTGTCCATCCACTCATCATTTCCAGACTTGATTACTGCAACCTTCTTCTCATCGGCCGACCCCTCTCCCACCTCGTCCCCCTTAAGTCTATACTCTACACGGCTGAAAGACTCATCTTCCTCTCCTACCGCTCCTCTTCTGCCTCCCCTTTCTGTCTTGCCTTACACTGGCTCCCCTTCCCCTACAGAATCCTTTTCAAACTGCTCACCCTCACCTACAAGGCTCTATCCCATTCCACTGCTGCAAACATCTCCTGTGATCGGCCAATGACCGACGCCTCTCCTCCACTCTGATCACCTCATCCCACTCAAGAATACAAGACTTCTCCCGGGCTGCCCCGCTCCACTGAAACTACCTCACATGCGCCATCCGACTGTCCCCTAATTTGTGCACCTTCAAACAGGCACTCAAAACACATCTGCTCCTTAAAGCCTACCAGCCATCCACTTAAACTTCTCTCCATGCCTGACTTCCTCACCTCTGTCTTACCCTGCCCGCTTCACGCTTCTCTTGCATTTGATCCCTTTTTGCCTCCTGTGTGTTTGCCAACCCTTTAGGATGTAAGCTCTTATGAACAGGGCCCTCTTCCCCCCTGTCTCTTTACATATTCTTCTCCTACAGCTCCACTTTGCAAACTAAGTTTGGAGCTACTGAAGTACTTCTAATTTTTTTTATGCTTGTTCTGTGCTGTCTGTTTTCTATACAATGCTGCGGAAACCTTGTGGCGCTGTATAAATAAAGATTAATAATAATAATGATAACTCCTCTGCCTTACAGCTCTTATTCTCCTTTCTCAATATTCAGCAGTTTTCTAGTGTAGAAAGCTGTCACTGTTCTCTGACAACCTCCTCTCTGGGTAGGATAATTTAGTCTATGTAAGTTTAACTCTGCCAAACTTTAACTGTGCAAAAGCTGTCTGTGAGAGAGTAACTAACTTGTCATTGCTGTCACAGGTACAGTCAAACTATTAATGGTTGCCTTCTCTTACTGTATCCTTATGACTCCTGTGTACAGGAGATATTCACTCCTGTCTGACCGCTTCAGGCTGCACACCCAGCCCTGTAGAACGGCTGAATCTGGCTCCTCAAGTTTCTCAGTAACTGTCGCTTCTAGCTCCTTCTCGCTGTCTCTGGTAGTCAGTTGGCTGTCACTACGGCAACAGTGAAAGCTTGTTTTACTCAGTGGCTCTCACAGTACTCTCCTCACCTCTTAGCAGGTCACATGGTTACATTCCACAAACACAGTTGTCCATCTACTCTCAGGGTTCCTCCTCTTACTTAAGTGATATCCCCATTCCAGATATATATATATATATAGTCCTTTTGTAGGGAGTCACTAGTCCTGAGTGGGGTATCATGTGGAAGGACATTGGGAAGAGAGAAGTGGGCGTGCTAAAGTAATTTTTGAAGGGAAGGGCCCTGTCTGTTTCATGTGTACTGGGCCCCACAATTTCTGACGGCAGCCATGAGAAGAAGGAATAGTGAATACCACTCACTGTTTTCTGCCCTGGTGCGTACTGAGCTCACAATAGCTTAAACTTCTGGGATTCAGCTCTACACTAGCCACCAGATTGGGTGATCTGCTGTATTCTAGCCACCATATTAGATGGGTCTACTCAACATTCAAGCAGACATTTCTAATGGAGGCACTTCAGAGCCAGAATGAGGATCTGGGAATTTGCCTCTGATAGAGAGCAATGGGGGTGCAGTTGCAGTATTAAGGCATTTTAAGAAAATGACTAGTAATCTTTCAGCAAATTGTGTGCGTGGCACAGTAGCGCAGTGGTCTGTTTGAAGTTTGTACTTTCTCCCTATGTTTGCATGGGTTACCTCCTAGTGCTCTGGTTCACTGACACAAACCATACAACATCCTGGTGGTTTAATATTATTGTATGTGTGTGCCTGTGGTAGAGAATTTAGACAACAAGCTCCACTAGGGCAAGGACAAATGTTAATGATTAAAACCATTGTCTGCCTATTAAGTTGTCACTATATAATCACTATATACATTTTGACAATAAAGATTAAAGGTATATATATTATTGGTTGTTGTTGCAGAGTGCAGAGGGTTTTTATTGCCTGTAAGTGGTTGCACTACAATCAATTAGTACTGGTTCTGGTGCCTGTAACAAGGTGTTTTTTACAACAGGGACCAAGTTACCCTTGCTCCTGGGGGAGACGAGGACAGTACAAGTGGACTAATCAGTCCTGATAACCAGCCCCTAGTGGTACTTCCTCTTTGAGGATTCTACTCTCACAATGGTACCTCTAATCATGTATTAGAGGCACATGGCTGACTATCTCAGAAGTTATTTTGCTGGAGTCCATTGCCTGAGATATACACCCCAGGTTGACGTGCAATGGACATTTTGTTTAGGGGGACATATAAGGGAGCAACACATAAGATGGGCAGCTATTTTGGGCAAGAGTATGGAAGGAAAAGTGCTATGGATAAAAAAATGGATAAAATACTGAAACAAGAAAAGTAATTGTAAAGTTGAAATTTGGGAAATTAGAAAGCCACTAAAGGAACCAGCCAACAACTTAGGAAAGAGAGAATGACAGAGTACAAAAATAACTGAATCTTGTCATCCAGAGAGAAGATATTAGACAGGGAAAGAGCTTAGTAGAGACAGGGAGAGAGGAAAAGAGTACAAAGAGATGAAAAACAATTTACTTAAAGTGTACTTCAGTGAAGGTTATGCCATTAGACCTCTGACTCTCTGTAATAGCTGCAAACTATGTGCTGCCAGGTGTATGTTCTGAAAAACTGAGAACTTACACAGCATAAAAAATATTGTTCTAGGCTTGTGTTAGTAACCAAAAGTGTGAGCTTGTACAACTTTTATAATCCTGTTGTTAAAGTTAAATATTAAAACAAATAAATATAAGTTGCTAATTCAGAAAACAAGCCAGTGTCAAAGAATTGTGTTTTTTCTTTAGTGTGATGGCACATTTTTGAATAGTTTTGTTGGGTGCAGAAATGCATCGTCCCGGTGTGAGCCACCGCATGGAATATCTTACCTCTGTCACCGGCCACCAAAACCTGATGGCGATGCCAAAAACGGAGGAAAGGGGCAGTGCACCCAGAGCCGTGGTAAGTGACAGCTAGGGACATCATGGAGTATCTGACTGGTCATTTCTAGGGCTGCATGTGCCATTTCATAGGTTTAACTTCTACAGTGATCAACAATGCCTACCCCTGTTAGAAGAGGAGCTTTGGCCTGGTCCATGAGATCACGTACTTAAGGAACTGTTGTGAGTGTGATGTAATATACTGCTTATATGTTCCATGCAACAGGTGGACCATATACTATTGATTGTGGAAGTTAGTGTGCATGATTTTGTGCTAATGTAATTGCTTGCAGTTTGTCATTTGGTTGCATTTCGAATATGCCAAATTATTCCTAGCCCGTGTTTATATAGGTTATTTTTACAAACGTAGGGGGAGAAGGGGCCAAAATCAATATCTTATCTAGGGACAAATGAGTTTTTTCCCCCACACACACTAAGAATTTAGTAGGTCAGTGTATAACTCCGCCCATCAGGTGGCGCTGCAGCTTGGTTTTTTTTTTACACACACACACAGACTAACACACGCCACTAGGCATTTATATTATAGATGGGGTTAGCCATAAACCTGAGAGTTTATTTCTCTAATATTGATTACAAGGTTTATGGAACACAAAAAATGCAATGACATTGTCTCTTTAAGACAATATAAGAGAAGGGAGCCAGTAGAGCAGGACAGCGATATATCTCCTGTCATATTCTATGTTCCCATGCATAGGAAATAAATTATAATATTAATATGTTTCTTTTTTTAAATTCCATTTGACGCATTGTGTCTGATAGGATTTAAATTGCTCTCTTGGAATTATCGTCTTTCTGCACTCTGCAAAGCATAATACTAATGGCATGCAATACATAAATGTCTACAATAAAGATCACAATGAACACAGTTGTATTTCTACCACTTAATGGGAAGTGACAGAAAAGTCTTGACAAAGTGATTTGACTCATTTAATTTAATACAGAAGAACAATCACCCAAAATGTAGGATACCCACATCCAATGCCTCTTTAATCGCATCAAACTGTAAAGTAGAGAAATTGGTAAAAAGCTAGATAAGGCAAATGCACACTGCCAAATAGGACAGGGAACGAGTAAGTAGATACATTAAACAGCGGGGAAATACATTATTCCATCATTACAGAATGTCTATTGTACAAAATACGACAGCCATTATTCCAGGGGAATAAACAGCTATTGCAATATTTTAAAACATTACAGACCCAATAATGTTGGGGAAAAAAAGATTGTAAAAGGTGGGGCAGAGATAGTTAGTGAAATGTAAGCAGGAGAAATACATTTCAAATTGATTTAGAGACAGGCTCGGACTGGCCTGCCGGGCAGCCGGTCTATTTACCGGTAGGCCCTCCCGCCTTGAAGCTCCGCCCCCTCCGCAGTTAGGGCGGAGCTTATGGAGAAGACCTGTCTTACGATGGCAGCGGCGACGACACTTCGGTAATAAACACACTACCGCGCAGGTGCAGAAAGCCTAGACACGGCTCTCTGCACCTGCGCGGTAGTGTGTTTTTCACTTTCAGCAGGGGAGGAGGAGTTCTTCCTGTTGTCATCACTAGACGCGGCCGCCCAGAGGAGCAGGATGCTGGAGATTTTCACAGACTGAGCAGACAGGTAAGTGAGTCCGCTGGCAAGCCAGCCTGTCATTATTTTTTTTTAAACAGAAAAGAGCAGAGAAGCCCTGAGGGAAATAGTGAGAGGAATGAAAGAGGGATAAGGGGCCAGGTCATCATATCAGAGTGAGAAGGGGGGCCAGGTCAGCATGGCAGAGTGAGAAGGGGGGGCCAGGTCAGCATGGCAGAGTGAGAAGGGGGGGCCAGGTCAGCATGGCAGAGTGAAAAGGGGGGCCAAGTCAGCATGGCAGAGTGAGAAGGGGGCCAAGTCAGCATGGCAGAGTGAGAAGGGGGCCAAGTCAGCATGGCAGAGTAAGAAGGGGGGCCAAGTCAGCATGGCAGAGTGTGAAGGGGGCCCAAGTCAGCATGGCAGAGTGTGAAGGGGGCTCAAGTCAGCATGGCAGTGTGTGAAGGGGGCCAAGTCAGCATGGCAGAGTGAGAAGAGGGGTCAAGTCAGCATGGCAGAGTGAGAAGGGGGGGCCAGGTCAGCATGGCAGAGTGAGAAGGGGGCCAAGTCAGCATGGCAGAGTGAGAAGGGGGGCCAAGTCAGCATGGCAGAGTGAGAAGGGGAGCCAAGTCAGCATGGCAGAGTGAGAAGGGGGGCCAATTCAGCATGGCAGAGTAAGAAGGGGGGCCAAGTCAGCATGGCAGAGTGTGAAGGGGGCCCAAGTCAGCATGGCAGTGTGTGAAGGGGGCGAAGTCAGCATGGCAGTGTGTGAAGGGGGCCAAGTCAGCATGGCAGAGTGAGAAGGGGGGCCAAGTCAGCATGGCAGAGTGAGAAGGGGAGCCAAGTCAGCATGGCAGAGTGAGAAGGGGGGCCAAGTCAGCATGGCAGAGTAAGAAGGGGGGCCAAGTCAGCATGGCAGAGTGTGAAGGGGGCCCAAGTCAGCATGGCAGTGTGTGTAGGGGGCCAAGTCAGCATGGCAGTGTGTGAAGGGGGCCAAGTCAGCATGGCAGAGTGAGAAGAGGGGTCAAGTCAGCATGGCAGAGTGAGAAGAGGGGTCAAGTCAGCATGGCAGAGTGAGAAGGGGGGGCCAGGTCAGCATGGCAGAGTAAGAAGGGGGGCCAAGTCAGCATGGCAGAGTGAGAAGGGGGGCCAAGACAGCATGGCAGTGTGTGAAGGGGGGCCAGGTCAGCCAGCCAGAGTGTGAAGGGTAGCAAAAGCAGCATGGTGGGCGCAGTGTGATCATAAGGAGGCACAACATGGTGATTAAGGGGCACAGTAGTGTGTGTGATGGCACAGCGGGCTTGTGGCAATGTAATGTGTGTATGGTAGGTGGTGGCTAAGTATTAAATGTGGGTCCTATTGATTTAACGCCGGGGCTGGTTGGAATTTTCTAAATGTACCCATTATTTTTTTCCAAATAGGGCCCTCAACATTCCTGGATCCAGACAAGCCGCAACTAAAGAAACCAGCAGCCACAGGTGGTAAAAGTGACAACAACAGGTAGGACAATCTGTCAAATGTTCTGAGTCTAGTGCAGGCTTGGCTAACCTGTGGTACTCCAGGTGTTGTGAAACTACGAGTCCCAGCATACACTTCCAGCAATAAGCTGCTATATATTGGCAAAGCATGCTGGGGCTTGTAGTTTCACAACACCTGCAGTGCCGCAGGTTAGCCAAGCCTGGTCTAGTGGGCCAATCCCGATATTTGGTGACTGTTCTGCCCAATCTAAGGTGCAGGTCAAGACTCTTTATACACACACTGCATTCTTTACATACTACACTATGGTGCTAGCTGTCCTTCGTGGACTGACCACTCCCCCTCTAGTGTCTGGTCCCGCCTCTTTGATGGTTGGCCACACCCCCTCTGGTGGGCCCCTACCGTTGCAGTCCCCCGGTGGGCCCTTCATGCCCCAGTCCGACACTGTTTAGAGAATTACCATTTTGATGTTGGAGGGACATGAAATGGGGGCCCTTAAAAGATTTAAATAAAATTAGAGCGTACCTGCCAGTGAAGGAAACCATTTTGTTATCTGAACCAATATTCATGAGAATGTAGCCTTTTAATTCACTAGGAAGTAGTGCCATCACTGAGGCATGAGGCATAAGTGCCCGTCATTAATTTAAAATCCAGCTTCCTTGACCCCTCACCCCACCAGTGTCTATGTTCCTGTGTTTTTAATACTCCGCTCCATTTGGCTTTTTTAAGGGTCATGGCCATCTTTGTGAATCATATAATTTTCATTAAAATCAGAACGTATAGCAGAATGGAGGTATGAATGAGCACAACTGAGGGTGAAGATGTGATGGGTGGAGGGTGATAGGGCTGTCACTCCTGTGCCCATGGCTATCCTTGTCTCTCCTACTCAATTATCCTCAAACACCTGCCCAAGTATGACTCATTGTCTTCAGTCTCTACCATGGGAATACATCAAGATTAAAACCTTGCAACATTTTTCTTTCAGGTTTTCTTTTTACTTTGTAGCACAACTATTCACTGATATTTTAAAATTAATTTCAGTTTATACATCTTGATTCCACAATTGTGCACCTCAAAAAAATTGGCGCACCCCTTCCACTAAAACACCCATCCATAATGGTTTTACAGCGGTAATTCCAAAAACCACAGTATGTGCCTACTTTTAGCGGGACTGCTCGTCCGGCTGGAAATGGTGCATGGTGGAAGCAATAAAATCATCCCTTTAAAATCCAGCCTACAACCCCTTTAGGAACTACTTTAAATTAAACTTTTCTGTATTCTCCTAAAATACCGCTCAGTTCAGTTTCGTTCTGGCTTCAATACATTCTGAGGATGTGTGAACATTGGGAATTTATAACATGTCACTAGAGATGGTCAAATCGATTCAGCCAATTTCAGTGATTCCCCATACTCTCTTGCCCTCACCTCCAAACACCTTCATTGCTGTGCACACTAGTGCGTGCTGCAGCCGTTCACCGCTGCTCTGCCCTAAAGAGCAGCAGTGAATGAAACATACCGCCCAAATTCCCCACCCCTGGGACAAAGGGATGGCAGAACAGAGCTCTGAAATTGGGAAATTGGGACTGTGCCGCCTAAATCAGGATGGTTGGGATACATGCTTCCTACATAGTTAGCCCTGTTAGGACTCATTATATATTTGTGTAGATTTTCTATTGTACAAACTACTCCTATCTTCAACCCTCCCTACCATTCAGTAATTTAATAATGTGTGCAGACACCACTAAGTAAAATGTACAAGATATAAAGCAATGCAAGTGCAGTGCTAATGAATTCAACTTGAAGATATATCAAGGGGTAAATGTTAAGAGGAAGCAGTCAGACAATTAGATGCAGCAGCCAATGAGCAGTTACCATAAAAGAAGAAAAAAAGTTGCCTGTCCCACCAATCGCATCTGAGAAGCACATATTTCCTTGATCAACTCATAGGCTACACGAAGCCAATAACAGAATACCAGACATTGACATTGCTCCTAGTTCTGTATCACCTACAACGAGGGCCGGACTGGCCATCTGGCACTTCTGGTAAATGCCAGAAGGGCCAATGGCTAAATGGGCCAGTGCAGGCACTGGTGCAAGCAGGGGCGTATTGGCTATTTCTTTCAGAACACTGACTGCTTTCTCAGTCTGTGCGCCCAAGTTAGGGCACGTCTCCTCACAACAGACGTCAAACAGGAACTGTTCATGCATTCCACAGTGATCATTTTCACATAGGATCTTTTGCAATAAAAACTCTCTCTGCATGTGCCGTCTCTATACAGCTACAAGGACTCATGTGGATTGCAAAATAGCAAGTATCTGTTACCCACCACTTGGATTATTTATGGCATTTATTGGACTTCTGCTAATACAATTGAAATGGGCTAAGAGACTTTCTCAGTTGGATTTCAATTTTATATTGTACATACAGTCAAAATGATGGGAAATTTGAAAAATTGATATTTGGTTTTATTAGATTATTATTTTAGGAAAAAATAGTTTTTTTTATTATCCTTTTAACAGAATTTTATATCCAATTCTCTGCTGCACCTAACACATATTGATCTTACAGCAAGAGACACAGTGATTTAGTCACATCTATTATATATGTCATTAGCCTTAATCTCTGGTTCAAATGTGTTAATAATTGCACACAATTGTTTGCACAATAGTTGTTTTAGGTCAACCTACATCAGCGCACTGTCATTGTTTTATGGTGCCACGCCATATACCCTGATATATACATAAGTGTTGGTACCTGTGCTATAAATAGTTGCTGTTCACATCTCCCCCTATAATAAGTGCTGTTCACATGTAATTTCATATAGATCTCTACCTCGTCCTATAATAGTTTGTGGAGCGCTGTATATGTATATTGTTTGAAGATCCGCAGCTGCTCCTACCCTGTTAATATACACCGTCCTAGAGTATAAATGTGCACACAAATAACAACTTTTCTATTTGTGTGCCAAAGCTAATGGAGCAAGTCCTAGCCTGACTGGCTTCTTGGTGGCTGACTTCTCCCCAGGAACCAGCGACATTACTACAGGTGCTGCGTGGATCAGCCCAGGGCTGCTGCCCGCCTTACCCTTTCTTATTCTCACCTCCTTCTTCCTTCTGTCCCCTGCTCCCAGCGGGTGTGCACATTTATGAAGACTGACTGACTGACTTCCTGTCTGAGCTCACAGATAGGGCTATGCTGGACTATGCCGCATCGATCTGGGACTATCCATTCCAGTACTAGCGTTTGTCATACAGACTACTGTGAAAGCTCCAGCTGGGGGCTTTGATTATTTATGTTGTTTGTAATATTTAATGTACAGGGTTCCCTCCTCACCCGGCTCTGCCCAGTAGGAGAACAGAACACAGGCTAGACGCTATAATCAGGTATGTTCATATATTTTCTCATGTACAATGTATTTTTGATGGCTTTTTAATCATTCATTCTTTCTTGAACTGGGGGCACTATTGACTGGCAAAAATGATTTGGGGCCACTATGCTGCGGTATAATATGAACTGGGGGCACTACTACTATCTGCAAAAGAAAATACCACTGCACTAGGTATCGCTATTCCAGTGTCATAATTCCTATCAATTTATAAGAGTTAAAGTGATATGATTACTGGATGGTGCACTTCTACACAGATAGCGCGTTTCGCTACATGCGTTGGCGTTTACCCCGCTACTGTGTTCAATCACTCCTTATGATATAAGCAAACTTAGATGCCACTTAAACCCTGTGTGGGTTACAATACAGCATGTGCGTGTGTGTGTGTGTGTGTGTGTGTATAGCTGCAAAAACGGCAGGCTTCCAATTTAGGAGGAGTTCTTATAGACACATGAGATGCCTGATTGATAACAGTACAATTGATCAACTAAATATACGAGTGGGATTACCGGGATAATATAGTGCCGGATTATATAATTATGCTAAACAATTGCTAGGCAGATACTTTATTTAAGTCCTAATAATCCTACTACAAATATACTCAATTACTTTAGCCCTTATTGGGCGCTATACCGAAGTGTGTATATGGATTAGTGTGATCAAATTAAGAATGTGTTTGAGATCTATATGGAGTTTTCACTTTAAGACATCCCATTATTAACCAATACAGTTATTATAAAGAACTATTGGGATAGTGGATTATGTGAACAACTGTCAGAGACTCTCCTCAAAGCTCAGCACCTACATGCTGTTGCAATCAAGGTTACTATAGTAACTAGTCCTATCTATACCACACATACTTCAATTAATTTTATTTGAAGTGGTATCTATAGCCATTAGATCGGTTCAATATAGGAGTGATTACTATATCATACATTGAATGCCCATATATACAGACTTTAAGTAGCGGGGCATAGCAATTTACTTTGCTATTTTAATTCACTTTAGTTTTAATATTTCGCTATTCAACTGGAGGGATTTTTCTTAAAGTATACCAATAAAGGAATAGACATTTTAATTTATTTCTCAATATCGCAGAGTGCCTTTGAATACACAATTTCCCTCTATTCTCTCCTTCGCTTGCACTACTACTATCTACCTCCTAATATATTTTATGGTGCTTCCGTGTCAGATATAATGGTGGTTTTGGAATTTACATTGTATGTTGGGTTGCCTTGGTAAAGCAATGAAAAGAGAGCCTTTATGTATTTTCCTGTGACATTTTGCTGTAGATGGAAATACTTTTAATGTGGCAGAGTAGGTTCAGGTGATCATTCAACAGTTATGGTTTTTACGTGTGGAATGATTCATGAAAACTCTGCCTTTAAAAATTAATTGAGAGAAAAGGGTACTTGTTAATTATATGTGTCTAACTACTCTGCTGTTGCTATTTTGTGGGAGATTTGAAAAAAACAGAACATTTGTTCCCTACAGTGGCCCCCATATAATTGGTGGTATTGCTGTAGTGTGGGGTGGCGTGGTGGTGCTAATGTTGTAGTGTGTTTAGGGGTTAGTATTGCTAATGGGAAACAATATTGCTGTAATGTGGGTGAGTATTGATGTAGTGTGTGTGTGTGGGGGGGGTTATTTAGTGCTATAATATGGGTAATAATAATGTATTGTCATGGTATTTATTGATGTAATGGGGGTGCTAACAATGTAATGTTAGGGTCATTAGGAGAAATAGGCCTATTTGTTAAATGTGGATTCTATTGATTTAATTTTGGAGCTGGTTGGGAGGTTTAGTGTTTATTAGTTGTGCAGCGTTCCAGGAGGTGAACAGTATCTATCCCTTTTCCAAACAGGGCCGCAGCCTTCCAGGTTTCAGCCAAGCAGTAACTGAGCTTAAGAAACCAACTAGTAGTGTAAGCTGACAGTCTCTCCTCTACCTTCTACAAAGGTAGAAGAGAGACTGTCTACCAACCGTCTTGATTGTGTAGGGACTGTCTCATGCACTCAGGTGTGAGGGATCTGTGAGGGATGGGGGAGGTAGGCTATTACTTTCATGGTGAAGTGTAGGTGGGGACTAATTATCTAATGGATGCTATTTTATTTGTGGGCTGATGATGGGGAAATTTAATTTATTGGTGGGGATATTTCATTTAATAGTGGGGCCAATAAATTTAAGATGGGGTGATTGGACCTTTAATTTAATACTGGGGTGGTTTGGGGGCTATTAATTTAATGTTCGGCTGTTTGGGGAAAATGAGGTCTATTTATAAAATATAAATATTAATTACTTAATGGTATTAATGGTTACGGGAAATAGGTATATTAATTAAACGTAAATACTATTAATTTTTTGCTGGGGTGGGGGGTCTCTGTGGTCATTTGGGTGGGAGGTCGGCTATTATTAATGGCTATCGGCTATAATTTAATGGTGGACTTTGGGTTGTAGCTAATTATTTAATGGTGGGTGCTAATAAATTATTTGTGGGGTAATGGTGGGGATATTTCATTTAATAGTGGGGCTTTTTAATTTAAGGTGAGGTGACAGGGCATTCTTTTAATGCTGGGGTAGTTTGGTGCTATTAATTGAATATGGGGCTGAGTTTGGGGAGGAGGGCTAGTTATTAAATGCGAATATGAATTCTTTAATGGCTGTGGGAAATTATTATATTTATTAAACGTAATTGCTATTCAATTTATTGCTGGGCCTGTTTGGAGGGAGAGCAACAGGTTTATATATTAAATGAGAATGCTTTTAATTTAATGTTGGGTCTGGTTGGAGGGCAATATGTCTATTTATTAAATGTGGGTGCTATTGATTTAATGCCGGGGCTGGTTAGAGTTTTCTAGATTTCATGTACCCATATTTTTTTCCCAAATAGGGCCTCCAACATTCCAGGATCCAGACAAGCAGCATCTAAAGACACCAGCAGCCACAGGCGGTGAAATTGACATGAACAGGTAGGAGAGAAGGACAGTCTGCCAACTGTCTTGAATCTGGTGGGGCAGTCCTGAATTTGGATGACTGTCTCGCTTAGTCAGAATTTGGTCCAACTGCAAGGACAGTTGGGAGGTATGTCCCACTTTACACTGTACTGCTTCTGAAGGCAGAGCTGCGTGCACCTAACAGTAGTGCACACAGTATCGCCTGTGTATTTGTTTAAAATGATAACCATATTGCATCATAGTGCCCCCCAGAGCCTTAATCCAGCTCTGGGCCTGGGTGTCATATTGAAACTAAGTGCTCTGCTCAAGCCCTTTTGCTGGCAAAAACATCAGTTATTTTTAAAGCAAAAGGGCTTTTTGCACTTTTATAAATCAGCTCCTGTGTTCAGTACTGTAATAGAATAATATTATATAATATATTGCTATAATATGATATAAATATGTACCCCATTATAAACAGCCAGGTATGTAAAGAAAAAGGTGCTGTAGGGGGGGGGGGGGGGGGGAAAGGAACATATAAAATAAAATGCAATATAAAGTGAGGTTTGGTTTTTTGTTTCATTATTTAAGATTTAGCATTTATAATAATAAAGTACCACAGGGTTAAGCAATACTAAATTTTTTATTTTTTAAAAAAACATTATGCATTTTCCTGGTGCTTTGCACAACAAGGGGAATGATCAGGATGGGCAGAATACCAAGCGTGATACATAAGTTTGTGCCGATGCTTTATGCTGCACTGCACCAACAACAACACTACATCAGCGTGTAATAATATTGTGCATGGAGCCCACAGCAGGTGGGCCTGTGTGATTTAGGGCTGATTTTTAGTTTCAGTCCGGCCCTGCCTACAATCTTCCAAACTAGTGTCCAGAAAGTTGTCAATTTAATAAATAAGAGCCACACATTATATAAAAGTCCAGATGCCATTGTAAGACAACAATTATCTGTTTAAACATTTTTTCAGAGTGACACCGATAAAATGGCCATTGTCAAGTGTGTAATAAGTTCAGAAATAGTCAAGGTTACCAGGGAACATCTGATCATCATTGCTGTTGCATTTGGATGTAAAATGAGGTGTACAAGTTGACCTAGCCCACGTTTGTTCATCAATGTCTCTAGTTTGCATTCTCTCTGTCAACTCTATTTTGACAAATCTGTTACATTTCCTCAAAACCAGGCACGACACAAGGCACACAACGATTATTAACTCACAGACCTGCAGTTTAACATTTATGTAAATGACCCTTGTTTCTTAATTATGGTTTTTATTCAGCAATTGCAAGAAATAATGCAGTTGACTAGTGTGCCACATTGTGCTTCTTCTGTCCATCAAGTAATGCAAAGCGGAGCAGTGATCAAAAGTACCAGGGTGCAATGGGGGACAGCATGATAAGAGAACTGCTTTCTCAGGTGGAATAATGAGATGAAATTCCCCTGGTCAGTGGTTTGATTCCACCCTCCCTGTTGTGTTGAAAGATTTGCAACACTGATTGTTTTTGTTGATTAGTCTGAAAAAGTCACCTATTTATCCAGAACCAATTACTATGGCTATTTTGGGCATATTTTTCTGTCAGCAAACATTGCTAATTCTCTCTGATAGGAAGGCACTGTCTCCTATCTGGATGTGTTCTACTAAGAACTGTGTACCTATTGTGTCTGCTTGACCCATCACTGTGTCAATGAGCTGCCAAAAAACAATGTGAAGTAAAAAAAGCTAATCAAGCCTAAAATTAAGGTGCTCCTTGTACTATTACTTGGTGTCTGCAGAGGACACTGGCATGGTGAAAGTCTCTCATGATGGTGCAGAAGGTGTTCTTAAGAAGAAGAAACTTCATAATTGCCTCCCAACATTTTAGCACCCGTAGTCGGGACAGGGTGGCATGTGGTGACATCATGTTGTGGGCATGGTCACTGTGCCAGAGGGCTGCCTAATGCTGTAAAGCACTAGTGCTGCCCCTTAGCAACCCACCCTCCTCTCCAAACACCACAGCATGCACTGGAGCAGGTGTGTGGCATGAATGCAGAACAGCCGTGAACAGAAGATATCTCTAAACATTCCCACCCGTAGGCCAAACATATCCCCAGGTGAGACAGCAGAGTCCTAATATCGGGACTGTCCCGCCCAAATCGGGACAGCTGGGAGGAATTTAATTAGACACAGTATAACTAAGGCTGATAGCCCCTACACCTTCAAATTATAGGAGTGTGGTTTCACCAGAATAAATCTTACAGCCCTGTACACCGTCAATCAGTTGTCAATTGAAATACTGCCATTGAATGCATTGAAAAGACTCTGCAAGCAAGTTCAGTGAAAATTTATTTTGGTCCCTAGTGTTCATGTAAAAGACACAGGGATAAAAAAATAATAATATTAGAATACTATTAGACCGAGTCTGTTGAATGTGATAGACTTACCATGATATAAGATTGAGTATTTATTTGGTGTCAAGAACCACTTGCCTGTCTCCATATCCTCATACACAGCAATGTGTTTGCAGGAGAGTTCGAACACAACCATTGAAGTTACTTTTCAACTTAGTTTAACATTCATTTCTATGAAGTTAATTGGAGGGAACGGTTAATGAGTTCATGCGATAGAAAGAAACTGAGCTGGTGTTTAAAATTTTTCCCCATAGAAATATTGAAAAAGACAAGGTCATCACTGCTGATGATAACATGTCTCCTGAGGACTTGGCATTAATGAGAAAAGAGAGGCTGTAAAAGGACATTGCATAGACCGGGAACACTGACAGTCTACAAAGTGCATATTGAGCTGATTAGTAACTAGTAAGATGGGAGATAGGTCACAGTGATTAGCCGAGGCAATGTGGTCTCTTATTGCAGACTTCTATAATCATTCACTAGAAGGCTGGGTCATGATGTATGTGTCATTAACTAGATGGCTACCTCAACGTATGTGCCGCTTACTGGATAACTGACTCGTGATATACATGTCCTTGACTGAAAGGTTTTCTCATGATATATGTGTAATTCTCTAGATAGCTGCCTCAGGGTATAAGTGTTACATTCACTGGATGGCTGCCACATTATGTAAGAGGCATTCACCAGAAGGTTGTCTCATGATGGAAGTTTCAGCAACTATATAGTTGACTCTGGTTATACGTGTCACTCGCTGGTTGGCTGCATTATGATGCAACTGCTAGTTACAGGCAAGTTCCAAGCACAGATGTGCAGGAATTACACAGGAGGCGCAGGTGCACAGCAAACAGTAACATAGCACCTCCACTCCACCACTCTGTGTCGTCCTATTTGTGTCTTTCCCTTCCCTTTAGGATGTAAGCTTTCATGATCATGGCCCTCTTACCTCCTCCTACTAATCTATCATTCTCTGTACCTCTAGGTTAGCTGCCCTAGCCCTGTATTAATCATCTCAGGCCTACTTCACATTGGACATTAACATACTTCTGCTCACTGTCCCGTAAATAACTTGATCAACATTACCGAGTTATCTGAGTAAAAAAACATTATATATATATATACATATATATATATATATATATATATATATATATATATATATATATATATATATATATAGTAATGGGACCATTGCTGTCTGTATATTGTATACTACAGTATATTTCATGGACGGCGCTGCAGACCTTTTGTGACGCATTATAAATAAAAAAGATAGCAAAAGTACAAAATAATCAAAGAGATAACAACATATACATTGGGTGATATTAGGAATCTGAAGGCTCATGCCTTGCTAACAGCATTAGGCCTGGCAGAGGTTTTGCAGCACTCAATACTGGACCCATTAAAGTTGGGCAGTTTTGCCTTCTAAATGGCATAAATCCACCCAGCCATGGGAGGAAGGGATGGAGCTATCAGGCTCTATGAGGACATAATCTATACATGATGGAGCATGAATGTGTCACAATGGGTAAACCCTGGGAGCAGATCTTGTGCTTTTCAAATTTAGGCTGCCCATTGCCCTCCTCCAAACACCCTTTCATTGTCATGCACAACAGCAGTAGGTGCCCACGATCTCTATCCCTCTCTCCAGGGACTCTCTCCTTCCCGTGGGGCACAAACATCCTCTCACCCAGGGACTTCTCTGCCATGCAGTCTCCTGGTTCCTTACAGCTGCATAGGGGGGACTCTTGTCCCCATGTGATGGCCCAATTTCTGGCTGGCTACTTCATGATATGAACCTATTAGCAACATGTACTTTTAAAGCAGGGCTTGATTATTCAATAGGCTGGCTAGGCTTTTGGGTGGGGGCAGGGCAAAATTTTGGGGATATAAAATTTTGACAGGGAGAGGTGTAAACTGAAATTAATTTTAACATAAGGGAATAGTTGTTCTCCAAAGTAAAGACAAAACAGGAAAGAAATTTTGTAAAATTTTAATCTTGACTTATTCCCATTGAAGATAAGAGAAGGAGGGACAAGGATGGCGACAGATGCAGACATAATAGCTCAATCCCCCTTTTTAGAGATACAAAAAATAAAATAAATGGGAAGAAAGTAGTGTGCAGAGACCAATCGGGACCAATGGTTATCTGATAAATATATTTGTATCTAAATATCATTTAAGCATTATTCACAATTAAACATATATATAAATCATAAACAATATAGTAAACAGGATGAATGAGGTCCTTTGAGTGAAGGTCCTTAGAGGTAAAGTGTAAAAGTAAGTAATTGAAGGAAATGAGAGAGGAGGGAGGAGGACAGGGGGTTGTTAGTAGAGGATAGTAGGGGGATAGAAACCAGAAAGTGTATGAAGGAGTTAGGAGTGTGGCTTCTTCTATAGGTCTGTTGTGAAATAGGAGGTCCAGGCGTTCCAAGTGGAGGAGAACTGGAGGGGACAGTTATGAATAATACTGGTGGTATGTTCCATTTTATGTGTTTGCCAGATCTTCAGAATGAGTGTTTGAATAGTGGCTGTTACAAGAATGTATCCAATCAACTTTTGTGTGTGTTTCTGAGTATCAGGGATTGTGCGTTGGAGAAGGTAATAGGAAATATTGTCAGGTAGTCAGATGTGAGTAATTTTTTCAATTAGATGACATACCTCCTTCCAAAAATGTGCTATTTTGGGGCAAGTCCACCCTATGTGGGCCAGGGAGCCTTCCTCTCCACATCCTCTCCAGCATGAGTTAGAAGCATTAGGGTAGATGGCTCCAAGTCTTATGGGTACCAGTTAGCATCTGAATAGGAGTTTTTACGAGTTTTCTTTTAGTTTTAGCAACAACTTCACGGACTCGGGTCCAATCCTCTGGGTCAAGAATCTCCCCCATGTCCTCCTCCCATGAAAGCTCATGTCTCTCTTTAGTAGGTTGACCATGCTTAATAAAGAGTGAATAGAATGTTGAAATTAAGCCTCTGGAAGGGGACCTACCAAGACAAAAGTATTCAAGCATGGAAGGGGACTTACCAAGACAAAAGGTTCAAGCATGGAGGGTTTTTGTATTTTATTTTGTCGTGATAAAAATGGCAAATCTGTAGATATTGGTAAAAAGCTGATGTTGGTATCGCAAAGCGATCTTGGAGTGTAGAGATCTTTGGGAAAAGGGTAGAAAGGACTGTCGTAAAATAATTTAATGTTATGAGATGTCCATTTTTTAAACTTATTGGGATCCAGTCCTGGAGTAAATTCTGGGTTGTTCCAAAGATGGGTCATGCGAGATGGGTCAGATATCAGATCGAAAGTTTGAGTACAAAGGTTCCATATCGATAGCCAGAAAAGTAGTGTGGAAGGGAGTAGGGAAGATGGGGGTCGGTTTTTAGGGTGGATCCAGAATAAAGAGTAGGGGGAATGCATATGGAGTAGATAACCCTCTATATCTACCCACAACTTGGTATGTGAGTGAGTTAATACTGCCTGTGTGAGATGAGCTGCTAGATAAATTTATAGAGACAGGGAAGGCCAAGGCTTCCGTATCTTTAATATCTGTATAAAAGTTTTAGGCGGACTCTAGGTTTCTTGGATGCCCAAACGAATTTAGTAATATTGCTTTGTAGATCTTTGAGGACAGTGGTGGGTAGTCTAATTGGAAGGGTTTGAAAAAGGTAGAGCAGTCAGGGGAGCAGGTTCATTTTTACAGCTGCTATTCTACCAATCCAAAAAATATTTTAAGAAACCCATGAACGTAAATCTTTTTTGAGGGCATCTATCAATGGGGGGGAAGTTTGCTTGGTATAGTCAGTCATAATGTTTGGTAGAAAAATTCCAAAGGTATTTTTTTAATTTTTGGGGTTGCCAATGGAATCAATGGCTGACTTTTAGGCTTTGTAGAAGGAGCGGAGGGATATTGAGAGGAAGAGCCTTTTTTTTTTTTCAGTGCTAATTTTAAAATTTGAAACTTTACCATATTCAGCAATCAATTCCAAGGCTAACGGAGTCGTGTTTTTGGGGTTGGTCAGGGTAAGTAGGATGTCATCAGCATAGAGGGTCAATTTATAGTCATTGGGTCCCACCTGGATACCTGTTAAATTTGGGTGGTTGCGAAGAGTGGCTGATAGTGGTTCCATTGTAAGTGTAAATAGAAGAGAGGATAGAGGGCACCCCTGTCTAGTGCCATTCTTTATATGAAGAAAGGGTGATATGCAACCGTTTGCAAGGATAAACGCCATGGGGTTATTATAAAGGGCAGAAATACCTCTAAGGAATGGGCCGATGAAGCCCATCTCTGAAAGGGTATGACGCATGAAGGGCCAGTTTACACGATCAAAAGCCTTCTCAGCATCGATGGCCAGCACCAGAGCGGAGGCCAAAGTTTTGTTGACTGTATGGATTAGATCTATTATCTTGTGGTTGTTATCTCCTGCTTGGCAGTTAGGTATGAACCCAACTTGGTCTGGGTGTACCAAGGTCGGTATGACCAATGCTAGTCTATTCGCAAAGATTTAGGTCGACATTAAGGAGTGAGATGGGTTGGTAGTTGGAGCATAGAAGTGGGTCTCGTCCCTCTTTGGTTATGACCACTACGTCCACTCTGGTGGTGGCCCCATCAAAATTTTTGCCTCGGAGGATACACATTCTGATTTTAATAAAAAACAAAAAAAGTGAAACAAATTGCTCCATTTGGCTTTTTTATGGGTCACAGCATAGTTTTAAAAACATTGACACGTAAACATTGGTGTGGGGTAAAGAAAGTTGGATTTTAATTCAATGACGTTTATGTTTTGCATATTAACCTGGCGTGGAAGGAGAGGGGGTGCTACAAACATATTAGCTTATGGCTGCCTGAACCCTTTTCCAGGCTCTATTTTAAAGTAATGTTTTGAATATTGTCCCTTTTAAGATAGTCTAGTCACCTATGTGCTAGAAGGCTTTCATTGACTGCGGTCTCAGCAATGTTTTTCTATCTGTTTTCTCTGGGTATTTCTGCTTTTAGACACAGTCCAAAGACATAATGGTAGGTTGATTGAGTTTTAACTAAATTGCCCCTGGTATGTGTGTCTGAGTTTGCCTGTGGTAGAGGAACTATAATGTAAACTCCAATAAATCTGATAGTGATGTGCCTAAAAAAATATAGCCTCTCTGAAAAACATAACCAATCGCTATATAAAAAGGAAAATAATAATAATGGAAAAAACTATCCCTAGCTCTGTCTAGATTCAAAACGCATACTGCAAACCTCATTACAATGTACCCCTCACTATTTGGGAGATTGTTTCAAACTAACTTTGTCCTAAATACCGGTACTCTGAACTTTCAGGAACCTGACACGCTGTGCTTTATAGATCCGATGGGTTGCAGGCAGAATGGGCTCTAATTCCCTGTGTAAAACAATTCAGACACATAACTTGGCTCTGCCTCTCCCATAAATTTAGGTGGAAATTGTTTCAGTTGCTCGTAATGACTGAAGGGGTTTTAAAGCAGGTCTGTCTGAGCTCTAAGGATCCAGCTATTGGCGCTGACATACAGCTGTGGCTGGGATGCCCTTTGGGTACTATTGGCACCAGTGTAGCTTCGATCTGCCAGGGTTATTATTTTTTCCTTTCCAAGTTACAGAATGGATGTTTTAGTAAATTGTTTGCAAAGCTGTTAACCCTTGCATTGCCAGCAACACATAGAAGGTAGAGGGAGAACAACAAGACATTATGATTTAGAGATATCGGGACAATGGGATTCAGGAAAATAATGATAAACTATTGGCCATAGGACACAAATAGGAAAACTATTTTTATATTTTGCATATGCTAATATATTTGTCAATGCCAGTAAATATTTATAAATATAAGTTCTGATGTTGTTTAAAATTGGTGAGTTCTTCTGATATGGTATAATGTATCCTCTACTGTAAATTAAGAGAAGTCAACACAGACTTTGTGATTAATGTAAATTAGTATGATATTCATATAATGCAGAGTAAGAGATATAATATCCAATATAGAAGGACCATATCCGGGCCATTTTGTATTTGTATCTCTTCTCCAGGATGGTTTTTGAGCAGACAATGGAGGAGAGCAACAGATAATCACAGAGATCACTGATACTATGCTCTATGTTTTATAAGTTAACACTGGTTGCAGGTTGGTACTTAAAATTCAGAAATGACCATTATAATCACGTTCTGTAAACATGACATTATGTAAAGTGTAGGTCTGCTGACACAGAATTGCGTGTGGCATACTTAGATGCATTGACTCAGGATCCATGTGTTGGAAATTATTTCAAAACATTGGCAATTATGCAAATGATACTCTTATCACAACAGCTACCATCATCATCATTTATTTATATAGCGCCAACATATTCCGTAGCGCTTTACAATTGGGGACAAACACAGTAAACTAATAAACAAACTGGGTAAAACAGGCAGAGGTGAGAAGGCCCTGTACGCAATCTTACAATCTATGGGCTTTTTTAAAAGGGAAAAGGCATCAAATGATGATGCCAATTTGTAGCATGCTTGACGCACTCAGCAGCATTTTTACATTCAGGCATTCGTGGTTCACTAAACCTGTATTCTACCATATTGTTTACTCATGCATTTTGGCTCATAACCAAATTCACACCTTAGCTTGTTATTTATATAGATCCTATATGTCCTGGTTTTCTATATAAATCACATGCTAAGGTGTGAATTTGGTTCACCCAAATGCCTGAATGTATTTCCTGATATTTTTGTTGCATCAGTATTCGGAATAAAAACAAAACAGTATTGCAAATTATAGAGGAAAAAGCTACATCTACCTCTAATAATTTACAATACTGTTTTGCTGTCTTTATTTTGACTACTGAAGCAATAAAAATATCCGGATGAGTGGAGGTAGGATCCTATCGGCAAGCACAGAAGTTTGATGGGGGATTGCACCATTTGATTTCACAAAAATATTCAGAATCTATAAGAATACATATTATACAGATACTACATATAATACATGTAGATAACTTGTAACCATGCGTGATGGCAATATTTCATTTCCTGTACCCTGTAAAATCATAAATAAAGAGATTAAATAAAACAACTTATTGAACTATAGCTTTCATTTAACAATGGTAATAGGTGTAATCAAAAATCTTAAATATAATTATTTAGATGATCAGCTATCAAGAGAGAAAGAAGGGGTGGTGGTGATGAGGGCTTTTGTAGGCAAGGGTGAATAATTGGAGTCTTGAGAATATGGGAAGCTATTCTAGAGATTTGCAAATTGTTATAGTGAATGTCGTATAGATTGTAAGCTTGCAAGCAGGGTTCTCTTACCTGTCTGTATGTATTACCCAGTATTGTCTTATCAATGTTTGTTCCCAATTGTAAAGCGCTACGGAATTTGCTGGCGCTATATAAATAAATGTTGATGATGATGATGCACAGAGATCAGACTTGCAGTTGCCGAAGTTAGAAGATGGGCTTTCTTTTGGACATGTTGAGTTTTAAGTAGCATTGGGATATCCATGTAGAAATAGCAGAAAACGTAAGTAATATGAGATAGTAGTGAAGGGGTGCGGTCTGGGAAGAAGTGATTTGAGTGTTAGTATAGATGTGGTACTGGAGGCCGAACAAATATATTAGTTCACCATGAGAAAAGGTGTAGAGTGAGAAATGCTGAGGGTCAAAAACAGAGCCTTGTGGGAAACCAACAGATTATCAAAGTGGAGGGGAAAACGTGCCAGAGGTAGAGATACCAAAGGAGTGGTTGGATAGGTAGGAAGCGATGCAAGAAATAACTGGCTAACTGGAGTAAAGGGTGTGCAGGAGAAGATGGTATTCAACTGTGGTGAAAGTGGCAGAGTGGCCTAAGAGGATCAGTATGGACAAACAGTCCTAAGATGTCAAAGTAGATTGCCGACCACTTTTGTGAATATTGATTTAGTCCACAAATTGACTGATACTATTGTGTATAGGCAACATGTACACTCTAATTTCATATGTGCTGTGGTCCACATGCCTGATTTTATTTATAATATATATATATATATATATATACACATATATACATATATACACACACACACACACACACACACACACACACACACACACACACACATGCACACATAGTATATATGCATTAAATTTAGATCTCCATCACCATACTTTTTTTATTTCTTTAAATGATGGAAAGGGAAATGAGAGCTAAATTGCTGGTGTGTGAACATTTAAAAGTATCTTTATTCCCATAAATGTAATATCCAAGCTGTTTATAAAACTGTCATTTGCCTAAGCAGCATTGCAGAGTCTAGAGAGAACCCCACCATAAATAACATCACAATATTATAGACATATTGCTAAAAATTCCATGTTAACATTCTGTATATTGGATTTGCAATAAAGTTTTGTACTTAATTTGCCTTATGCAGTGGAATTAATGTTCATGACAGATATTCATACACTCATTTCCATATATGCCGAGTTAACAAAATCATGTAGCTGTACCTACTCATGACTCGCTAATAGCTCTATGAAGCCCAATACCCACCCACGGGTATGTGTAGTGCTATGATGTAAGTTTACATTATTTTATACTAAGGTTGATAAAACTTTTCTTGCAAAAGGATTCATAAGTGTTTTTAGTGCGGGGGGGGGTTAGAAATATCTAAATCCCCCCTACATTCATTAATTGCCTGTGATTTTAAGAGATTTAAAAAACATTTCATAGGATCTATACCAGTCATGGGCAATCTGATATACTTAAGTACGGCTCTCTAAGCTTCAAAAGTACAACATAGTAACCTTAATAAGGAACAAAAAGCCCCATTACAACCTTGGCGTATCTGTGCTGTGTTTCAACTGCTTTGCACTTCATAATTTCCAGTGGAGGCAGCAATTTTTGGAGGTTAAACCAATTTTCATCATAATGCAGCCTACCAATTCACTAGTAGGCCGTAATATAATTGAAGCACAAAGTCATCTGCACCCATCGCATACTCAAAGTGCTATCAGTAGTTACTGGCAGTGCCGGATTAAGGGAATGGAGGCCCCTGGGCTAAGGGGGCCTCCATTCCCCCGTGATCCGAACTGAACGCCCCGGCACTTACCTCCTTCTCCGGCGCGTTGTACGCTCTTTACTGAGGAGGTCTCGTAAGAGTGAGACTCACGAGATCTCCTCAGTAAGGAGACTACAGCGCGCCGGGGAAGGACTGCAGTGAAAGTGCTCAGCAGCACTGATCGCACTGGGGGCGCCCCCGACCGATCAATACTGCTGCTGAGCACTTTCAAGGGCCCCCTGGATGCCATAGGCCCCTGGGCTGTAGCCCAGTTAGCCCTATGGTTAATCCGGCCCTGGTTACTGTTATACATTACATACTCCCCAATGGTCCTGGTGTTGATGTGTGGCCCTGACAAATATAGGTGTGCTTTTAGGAGATCAGGGGTGTGGAAAACTTTGGCACTTTTTATCCTGCATATTTTGGAGAGGTGTAGGCGACATCTACACTGTAATTGTAGGAAAAAGCTCTATAACTTGATTATTGTTTGCTAAACAATGATATATCACATTAAAGTACCAAATATTTGGTGGTTTAAGAATATTTAACAGCAGTCAAGATCTATAGGTCAACACTGCCTGAATGCCTATAAGATTGAGATAAATTGTACACATTGAGTACTATACTCAGCTCTGCAAGCAGTCTCTTATAAATATAAACATACACCTTTATACCTAGCATAGCCAGGAGCACTATACCACGTACTTCTGTTTCATAAAACTCTATCTTCCCTCGATGATGACAGGTTATGAGGAGAGCTTGTGTTCTTGCTTAGCAATTGTGCAATTATTAATGAGGCAAATTCTTCTGACACATTTTACGGTTTGAAATATTGTTGTTTTTTTTTTATCGTATGGAACCAACTAACTACCAAGTCTGTAGTATACAATAGCCCCAGGCTTTCTGTTCTACCAAAAAAAATTCAGTGGGGTAAAGTTCTTATATATTTGAATTAAACTGCCAGAAAAAAGGCCATTGCATTTCCTTTCAGTTTGATGACATACGAATTTATTAACCAGACTAAAATGTAGCAAAAAGCATAGAAACCAGATATTTGCGTTCACTGTCTAACTTTCAATAGATAGAAGCTAATTGCTTATAATTTGGTTGCTGTGTTTCAGTTCAAATTTTATACATAAATGTAATATTAGTAAATGAGCTATATTGCCTGAAAATCAAATATAACTTCTAAGCTTCATTTAATTTAGTATCCAATATGGACACAGTGCACATTACGGTGGATGACCAGTCCACATTTATTCTCCATATTTTGCTTTAATCATTCTTAAAAGTGGAGATGTCGCCTACCCAAAGCTGTCGCAACCAATATTAATCAGAATACAACTTCTTAATTCAATAGAATGAATGTTGGGTCAGTTTTCCTTTATGTGCATGTCATGGATCCACTTTAATGTGTATCCATAGCCAGGGCCGGTGCTAGGGTCCTTGGCGCCCTAGGCACACTTTCAAAATCCCCCCCCCCCCCCCCCACACAACCCCCGTCTTTCCTCACCTTAACTTGGCTCCATAAAGCCGTGATGATGATGTTACGCCCGACAGTCAGTGAGTGGAGGGGAGGAGACTGAGCACCCCATCAACTGTTGGGAGGGGAGGGCGGCGGTGGTGATCCATAGCCCCTCCCCGTGGATCTATCTGAAGCTGTGCGGAGGCCGTGGAAGGTATGGTCAGCGGTCGCTGCAGTTTTTTAATTCTGTGGCGCCCACCAGAGCCCTAGGCAACTGCCTAACCTTGCCCAATGGGAGGGCCGGGCCTGTCCATAGCCTATACACAGTGATGGCAATTTGTGGACTGAACCAATGTTCAGATTAATGACTTCTATCCATTAGTTAAGTGATATCTGTTATGTCCCTGTATTAATATGAATTTTGATGTAGACAACAAAAATGGCTGTCTCCACCTTCATTCTTTAGGACATTATGCCCACTCAAGTATTGAGTGTCACAATACAATAGATTTGACCTGTTTGAAGGTAGGTTACTTTGCTCTGTGCGTAGACAACAGATAAATCCCTCCTCCTAAACTACGCATGGATGCTTCCACCCAGCATAGACTGAACTGTAGAATCAGTGCTATAAACGGGTAGGGCAAAGGTACACTTTTTTCACTAGAACGAGTCATTCATTTTAAACAAACAAACAAACAAAAAACCCCACATTTAGCTTAGCTGGTTCAGAATATGTTTAGTTCTTCCCAAGAAAAATAAAGACATTCATCTACTTTTTGAATGAAATATTAAATCTTTGCTTGCTGATGTACAAAGAAAGCAGTAAAAATCATGACCTTAGAAGGGGATGCCATCTAGCTTTTCTTCCTGCAAGCAAACTTCATTTATCCAGTAAACAGACAATACCAATTAGTTGAGAGAAAATGGTCATAGCAGTTTATTCAAAATCCACAATCCAAGCGTCTCATTAACAGTACCCACCAATCTGATGCCTCCAAGCAGGGTATAATAACCCAAAACCATGGGCTGAGAACCCTCCCAGCAATGCCACTACAGCCAAACCCAGGGTTCCTCCCAAACATACACAGATATATATCAAATTATAGCCCCACATCAACTGGTAAAAACCAATAAGTGCCCCCCTACCAACAGCGGTTGTGCTGAGCGGCTACTTAAATAATTTTACATTACAAAATAATAAGAGAATTGACGTCAATATATATTGTAGTTATGTTCCTTCCCGCTGACTCCTGACGGCCATTATTATGCTTTATCTATAAATAGCCAATCTACATCAGTGCTGTACAGAGGTGGGGGGGGGGGGGGGGGGAGAACATGTTAATAAAGTTACTTGAGATACTTGAAAGTCTGCTCATAGACAGTCACTTGGCTTGAGTGCCAGTCACTCTGCTCTTGGTCTGAGCAACCGCATCCTCTGGGGGTCCAGTTAGTGCTGTCGGTCAATGACCCCCCCACACTGGCAGATTGCTGTCATGAGTCAATTGGGTTTTCTGACAGTTTCTATCAACATGTTGCATTTTGTGGACAATTTAGTCTAAAGCTGAAAACACAAGGATATTGGTCATTTGCCCAATAATGCAGTTTGCGTAGTCCCAAAATAACCATCATGTAAGCTTCACGAGCAGATTCCTTTTACCTCTCCCTGTCCATCCATAATACCCAGTCTAGTTTTATTAGTGTTGTTTCCAATTGTAAAGTGCTATGTAATATGCGGGCGCTATATAAACGTCAATAATAATAAATGATGCCCTATAATAACATGGATAAAATCAATCAGGTCATTATTGGTCATGGTGTAAAATACACAGGCCGGGTGATGGAAGGCGTTATATCACATATCCTGTCTCTCGATACTCGACCACAAATGGACTTCTCCTGCCTCTTTGCCCATCTTAAACTGAACACACTGGGTGTCAAAAAATGCTTTGAAGGACAACTTAGTTTCCACAATACAGCGCTAGCTATTCACACTGAGACTCATGGGAGCTATGCGGGAGAAGTCTGACTCTGGCATGGAAATGAAGAGTTCGCCACAACATTGGCGAATTTTAAACCATAAGAATATACACACTGAGTTGACAATGTCTTTCAACAACATCTGAAATTAAAATGGGAAGCTTTCAAACTGAAAGTAGCTGCAGGCTTGTTACTGAGGCAGCTATACAAAGCCATCATTTCCATGGTGTTTGAATAGGGATATCAACTGAATAAGATAGGTATTTATACAAGCACACAGAATAGAGAAAATGAAAAACTATAAATACTATTTGCTATGGCATGCAGAAGCCTAGCCCAGAGATGTATAACACTGGAAAGTGATTTTGCCTCAAGCGCCTTAGAAGGGAAACTAGAAAAAGGAAGAGATTGAGTAAACAAAGTTATCAGCACTTTCATGTAAAATCAACTAACCAGAAATAAAAGCCTTAGCTTTTTCCCAGTTGTGAGGATTTGCTACACAATAAATGAAAATCTCATCCCGACACACTTGGAGCTATTTCTTCGACTTGTTATGTTTTCCTGCCACATTTCGCTGCTATTTCTTGACAAAGACACTTCTCTGCCAGTATGTTAGGGTACAAAAAAAAACACAAAAATGATATTTTATGTACACAAACAGGATTTAAAGTTCAAAACATGGAGGAAAGCTTTTGGTTGCTAATTGATATTACTGAAGTATTTACTCATTGTTAAATGTTTTGCTCATTAGGGAAAAATACAAATAAAGTAAACATCTTATGTATCTTGTACATCTTTAATTGTCCACGGAGTGCTTTCAGTATGGTCACTGCGGCCAAGAAACATTGTAGATGTCTCCACAAACCCCAGAGGGGTGCATTAAAATCTGTGATGTTGGGATACAGCCGTTACCAGGAAAAGGACGCAGTCGCGATGTTCAGCGGTACAATGCACACAATTGTATGTCCCCAAGAAGTTATATCCCCCTCATTTCGGTAGCAAGGATTATTTAGCTATATCCAACACATATCCTAAGCATCTGTAGAGCTAAGATTGTGCCTAATTGTCTCTCCTATGCTGCCAACACTAACATAGGATAAATCCATTTAATGTATTAATTAGACCTAGGACAGCTCAGTCAAAAAAGTAAATAGTCAATTATATCATAGGTATGTGCCTTTAGGAAACTGAAGACTCTGAGCTCATTCAGGTAAGCACTTTATAAGTGTTTTGTAACTTTTCCACACAAGTTTTATGTTGAGGTTAGATGCAAACAATGAAGCGTAGACCAGAATGGGAGAAATCATGCTTGTACATCCTTAACCCATCCTTACCCTGTGAACAGCACATGTGTAGCAGGATGGGAAAATCGTGGAGTGTAGAGGTTATAAAACACTAATAAAGCACATGTCTCTATAAACCATAATTGCACTTATAACATGCACATCACACCATAGACTTACCTACATTTTTGCATTGCGAAAATACATTAAGAGGACCCGTCACCTACACATAATGGAGACATCCATTTTGTGAGCTGAACCAATGTACAGAAAGAATATCAGTTTGCTAGGATCACTGAGCTACTGCCTGACCAATAGTCATGAGGTCTGACCTATAATCATGAGTTAATTGTCTCTAATGCATTAATAGGCAATACTCTGATGAATATTAGTTGTTGGCAGGTCCATTACACAATGACACCTAATAAAATTAGAATCAACAAAAATAAAGCAAAGCAGTGTACACTTTGGATAATGTCCGTGTGTTGTAGAAGCACATTTTAAAAGTGGAGGGTATAATACACAATAATTTTTTTAATTACTACAAAATTAAAATGTACAATTTATATGAGTAGTATTCAAGTTTGCATGGCAAATTCTGAACAGTGGGCAAATTGCCACAATAAAATCCAATGTGACAGATTACGCACAATACCAGTATTGTTGCAAATTAACAGCACACTTCTCAAGACATATTACCTTATTCCATTGCATTATATAAAAGATTGCCATTAGGAAAAAAGAACAAACATTTCTTGGTGTTCTACTGTATTACCCACACCATTTGCAAGTGGTGTGCTGTAGATAAACAGGTTATATTAAATGTTTTTATGCATTCGCTATTTCCAGACACTGTTCCAAGTCTTAAAGTATCACACCTTTTTCACACTTTTCCTTATAAAACCACTTACTCCAGTCCTTTTCAAAACTTAAATATACCACCCTCACATAGTTCTTTGTTCAACAGCTACCAAAAGTATATTTTAAAAGTTCTATATAACCCACACATCATGAATTTAGTGCTACTTACGCGTTTGATATGTAGCCCACAGGCATAATATCCCAATTGACAAACGTAAGTTCCGTGCATGAGAGATATCCAGCTGGCACTAAATTTAATGAAGCCACAACGAATGACATTCATTAATGGCTAATACTTCCAAGTTTGTTTTACCTTACAGTGCAGCAGCCATTACCGAGTGCCGTTCATTGTGGCTTTCTATTGAGGAGCATAGTAGGAAGGATTTTGGTAAGATAAACATACCCACCTGCTTTACAATTTGCACCTCAAAATTCATTGGGTCCCCCCTAAAGGCCTCAGCGATGTATTCCTCCTCCTACTGCTTGAGTATTTCAAAACAGGTAGCAATGATGTTAATGCCCTTTTTTGTGAACTTCCAATTTATGCAAGTGTGAAGTTCATATGGGAGGGGCATGATAACTCTACTGTGTGTGTTTGTGGCAAATCTGCCTTATTAGGAGAGAGGACTGTAGTACTGGACTCCCTTGTAAGCAGTAATGTGCAAGTATTGCATGGCACACAAAACTTAATTTTAGTGGTGCTCTCTTTTAAACATACTTTTCTATGGAAATGTGCCAGCCACCACGCCTTCGTGACCATATACTTTGTGTGGAGCAGATTGTTATGGTACTATGTACGTCTACTGTGCTAACAATTCTCCATGTCTCTCTACTGTCTCATCGCCCAGTTCATACACTCAAACTTTACTGTCTTTCACCTGGTCTATTATCCACACTTAACTGTCCTACTTGTTCCTAATATTTCTTTTTCCCCCTTCACCCTGCCTCTCACGGGCAGCGTCCGCTCTACCATATGCCTGTCCACCATTCGTCTACCCTGTGCATCCTTTGTCACGCCTGAATCCAAATTTTCCTGTATGCCAGTGATTTGTTCTGTTCATTGCATCAATGCATTATTCTACTCTTTTGTATCCGTGTGCAATGCTGAATTTGTCTGTTTTCCTGCAATTTGTACTGTTAATTGCATCCTAATTATTCTGCTCCGTTGTACTTAAGTACCTATTATGCTCAGTTCTCATGTATGATCTGTGGCTCCACACAAATCAATGGTGATAATGAACGATGATGATGAATAGGCGATAAAGGTAAAAGTAAACACTAAAAATTAAACAACACCTGTGGATATCAACAGTCGCCTGTTATTTAAGAGTAGCCATGTGACCAAATGGAAAACGAATATTCCCTTCTCAAAATGTTATCACAGTAAAATGAATTGTAGCACAGATGAACAATGTGAAGAACAACTCTATCTGGATAGCTTCTAGTTCTAAATCTTTTTGCATATATAAAGTAATCAAAAATGCAATTGCCAAAACCAAACTCTTGAGTATAAAAATAAATATCCAGAAGGAATTAATCCAATTTTCACACAATTACTTATTAACAAAAAAGAATAGGAACACCATCTCTGAACATTAGCAGATTCTCCTGATGTATCCAGTTCTAAACAAACTCCATCCTAATATACCGAACACTACCTGTAAGAAAGCTAAAAAATGTTAAAGATATTCTGGTATGTTACAAAGAAAACATGCCTCCCCCCCCCCCCCCAAATAAATTAAAGGTATATTTGAAATAAAGTATGCGGTTTCTATGGGTTTTTTTTCCTTCTTAAATGTTGACATTGTAATTTATGTAAATATGCCACCCTGGTTTCTAAACATTTTCAAATTCTGATATCTCAAATTTCCAGGAACCTATATGCAAATTATGTTTACCAGATAATCTCTTTTACTTGAAGAACACATTGTGTACCCTGAGACTTTGCCATAGTAATCTATAATTTTACATAGAAAAGGGAAAGTAATTTGTGGCTGTGTTAAGCTGGGTACACACTACACAGATTTCATCCAATAATCGGCTAAATCAGCCGACATACGACCACTCGTTCAAAAGTCGGGTAAGTGTGTCCAGTGACACGATGGTCGAAAGTCTGCCCAAATGGACGATTGTCACCTCATTTGGTTGGTCGTACAGTTTCAATATTTTCGTTCCAATTTAGTTTCCCTTGTGTAGTGTGTATAAACTTCCGACCGATCCACAACAGTGAGTAGGAAATTACAGTCATTGCTCACGACAACATGGCTGTAAAAAGTCGCTAAAGGGACGTCCGCTCTTCCCTTTATCGTCCTAAACAAGGCTAGTGTGTATGCAGTCCATGGACCGAGCGATCAGACCATCGATCGCATGTAAAATCAATTGGCATAAAAAGTCGGTTGAAATTTCTGTAGTGTGTACCCAGCTTTACAAGTGAGAATAATGTTGTCAGTGAATAATTACATTTTATAGCTAGAGTTCCCAACCTCAACTCCTTGCACATCTTTAGAAGACCTAATCAAGACCCCTAGGGGCATTGTGACCAAGGCAAAAATTAGTTGAGAGGGCAGCATTGTCTGATACAGGTTTGAAGGGACTCCATTAATCATTATTCTAGCTCTGAGGCAAGTAAACAAAATCTGAATGTCATTCAAAAAGTTTCCCATAAGGTCACATTTTTGCAAGGTAGGATTCATAAATTGCCATGATATTCTGTCAAAGGCCTTCCCCACGCCCAAGGAAAGAACAGATTTTCTTTGAGTTAATAATTTAAGTCTGCAGCTTGTATTGTCTATTGCTTCACATCCTGGGATAAATCCCAGATGGTCATGGTGGACTAATACTTGAAGCGCTTGATTTAGAAGATTAGCTAAGATTTTAGCACAAATTGTAAGGGAGTTACTAAAGGTAGAAATGTTTGTAACTTTGCCTCAGAGAGCAGCACTTCGTAAGGAGAGGAGGTGGGAGATCAAAATATCAGAAAACATCTTAACGGGCTGCTGAGAAGCCACCAGGGCCTGGAAATTGCCCTGATTTTTGGGCTTTTATAACTGGAGTTATTTATTCTACAGTAATCTATCATCTGAGGGTTTGGACAGTGGTTTAGAATTATGATGTGTTGGTCAGGACTTAAGAGTGACAAGATGACATATTACACATTACACTGCTTATGTGCCCCTATATGAAAAGTGGCAAAAGACAGCAAATATGAATTTTTCAATAATGGACACCAGGCAATAACATTTCTATTATTTTATTTTAAGGCAGTATTCAAATTACAAGAACTGTACAACTCCAGATAAATAGACTATTTACAAGACAGAATTTAAGCATGATTGAGGACAATAAAATCCACAGGGAGGAACAGGGTATGGTATGACCTCTGACATCACACCATTCGAGCTCCACTCTGTAGGTACAGTGACAATGGATTTGTCTTGTGTGATAAACATTCTCAGAACCTGCTCTGAATTTACTCCATTTTCACTTCTAACAATAAAAGTTGTTTGAATAAGGTAAACCTGCATGATTAATATGTACGAGTGTATTACAGCACTTCCACTTTAGAACACCAGCTTAAAGCACTGGCCAAAACCAGCGTTATAGAGAAGGAGGTATTACAAAGAGGCTGACATAATAGAATACATTTTATGCAGAGGATATGCTGCGTGGTAAGTGAAGGTAGTGTTATAAAGTAAGTAGACTGCATAACTAGATACAAATCACGTTCATGTCACTATCACATCAGAGGACTAGGAGGCTTGTTTAAACACACAGCTTATTTTCTAAAACTTTTATGTAAGAAATGTTTAACAGTAAAAACAGAACTCATGCAGCATTTTCTTTTTAAGTGTACTAGTATACCCAGAGATAGGTCATATGGCCCACAGAATGGCTTGATGAACAGCATTTTATGCAGAACATGTTGCCTCTATAAAAACAAACATTCACATATATGTATGCTTGGTATGTGATCTCTTGTTAAAATGTAACACAGACTAGTGATGCTTGGAAGCAGGTAGTGTGAAAAACAGTGTAAAGTTTATCAAATTGTAAAGCGAAGTGTCAATTCCCCATTGTCCCATCATCATAAGTTGTGTTAAACATGTACTCATAAATCACATAGACTGAACTGTATGATGTGTTAAGCCTGCTGTGTGGATTCAAGGACAAATCAGAAAATGAAAAGGGTAAATCTGATAGGAATGTTATCTTGGAAGGTCTTCCATAGAATTGACAAGTACATCACATTTGGAAAGTTAATGCATCGCAATACAACAGAACAGTAATGTCATGTATGTCCCCCCATCTGTACTATGTGTCATGAAGGTGCAACATTTTAGCAGCAGGGTACACATACGTAAACATTTCTCCCAGTCACTGGACTCTTTAATGGACAAGGACAACACCAGCACCTTTCACACAAGGTAACTGTCAAACATCTGGAGTTTATAACTTGCCACACTGTCCAGCAACCATTCACGGGTGACCACCAGAGCGCTGTGCTTCTTCCGCATAGCTGCAGAGACACGAATGACATATCTTAGGACATTCCCAGAAAGAAATAGTGAGGTTTGTTACAGAGATGGTAAAACAAATAGAGGTAATTAGAATTACTTGCTTGTGTAACCGCAGCCATAAAGCTCAGGTGTGTGTAGCAATGAACTGAAATAATGGAATGGGAAACATACTAGCTTGCATCTACCTTCTCATCTAAGGTTCCTTACTTATACAGTGTAAATAAAGTTTTTGGTGCTTCATAAATCTGGGTAGTATAGCAGTATATTGATTATTCATCATGAAGTGATGCATTTGTGCCCTTTTGTAGTCGGCTGCTGAAATATCGCCTGCGTCAAGTGATTCAATATAAACACAAAGTTCTTTACAGTAAGAGTAATACATGGATAACATTGGTCTCCACAAGTGGTCATGCAAACAGAAGTGTCATCAAATACAGTATGCACAAACTGAGCCGTAAATTAAAATTTTAGTGCCTGGAGCGAGAAAGCAGAAAGGACACCCTCCCTGCCCTCAATTTTAACCAAGTGAACCTAAAATATTCATAAACTACACCCCCCTTTAGCTTTGCGCCCGGGGCCCTTATTGCACAGCCCTAGTTATGGCCCTGTGTAGCGAAGCCACAGAATCTTCATCAATTTAGTGACTGCTCACGATATGGGAAGTGAGCACACATATTGATAAAATATTACTTTTACAATTATTTTTGAATTAAAAACCTTTTAAAATTAGAGACAATTTATTAAAAAAAAATCCTTGCATGAATATATTTCTTCTTTAACAAAGGATCTACCATTACTATAAGGTATTATCACCAACAGATTATTAGTATACTGTTTGAGCAGCTAGTCAACATAAAACCTAAGAACACACCGAGTACTAGACAAACACCATTTTAACAATAAAATATCTGCTTTTCCGAATAGAGGAGATTGTGTTGTCCAACACATGCAGACTACTTTCATAAACAATTACCTAGAGGGTTGTCAATCTTAACACAATCCACTCCCTTTATTAGACCACTTCCCTATCCTGTGCACTATGGCTGGTGTCTGCTCCGCATTGCTAGATAGGAAGGAGAAATAGAGAATATTCACTGCTGGTGCCTGTTGTGGATGGGAGATTCACACTGGATGAGAGGTGTGTGCCAATTGGGCACATGAGCAACATCCATACATTCAAGCGCAGAATTCAGCAACACCATCCTAGCTATTTGAATGCCCAAGACAAGCTGCAATCTTCTACTTGCAATTGGAGTCGGCACCTCTAGCAGGGTCAGGCAGATAGATTAGACAATGGTCTCCAACCAAAGTAATACACTGGGTGTGGGGAAGTAGTTGAGAGGGGTGTGTAACCAGATAGACAACCCGCTCTTCATATTAGCATATGATCATAAATGAATGTCCCTTGCTAGTGTATATTTTACGCATTGTTTTAATACTAATTTGGTAAACACTCTTCCAGGAAATGAGGGTCACCTGTTTGCAAAGAGTTTAAAATTAAAATAAGTTTCCCAGAACAGCACAGTAAGAGGGAAAGAACAACGAAAACAAATAAAACATTTAACATAAGTAGACAACTGCAATTAATCATTTTGGGAAATGGTAGTTTAGAGCTGAACACATAAAAGAATAATGAATGATGAACACAGCCGGGAAATGCTTTGCTTGCAGTGATCTATAGCTTCATACAACATGGTTTTGCAGACAAATATAGAAAAAAGCCACTTTTTCCCTTCAGAAATTGAGGTTTAATGTCGATTAAAAAGACAGCAATAAACCAGAAAAGATTTTAGGATGAAACCCCAGGCAGCAGCAACTATACTGGACGGTCAATTACTTGTGACAGGAAGGAAGAGATTGTGATTCTCACTTTCCTCTCCTCCACGGAGCCAGACATTACAGCACACATTTCTTACCTGCATAATCCGTCTGTCCATCGGGCTGCACAATGACTAGAGAAGTGGCACCCTGGAATGAAAGAGTATTGAAGTGAATGATTTTCCCCCCAATCAGGACAAGAACAATGTGTGTGCATGGTTGTGACACAATGAGAATGGATACAATTCATACTATGTGTAAGTGGCTATTCTATCAAATTGGCCCATTCCTTCTCTTTGGACCCACAATCCTTGCACCCTGTTTACCCCACTTACATATACAACTTTGCTTACTCACTCCTCCTTTGTTCCCATCTATTTCCCTATACTGCTCTTTATAACGGATAAAATTAGTTTATGTAACAAGAGAAAGGTAGGTTTGATAGTAAATATATTGCTAACCAAGCAACAGGGCTGGATTTACATAACTGGAGACTGCATGTACCAGCTGTAATGTGTGTAAATATGGTGCAAGTACACATATTCTCCTTTTACTTACAAGAATAATGATGCCCAGTTACCTTTAACTCCACAAGTGGTTTATCTACTGAGCTGCCATTGTGACATACAGCACATCGGAAGAACAATCACAATATAAAATGATGGATTTATGATCATCATTAGACTAAATTGAAGTCTTGCACTCACACCATTTAAAAGCATGTGTTTCCTTTCAAAACACATAGCCCAAACACTTCCTTATCTACCCAGCCTGAGAAATCTCCAACAGTGGTGGGGAACACCCGCACAGCGCCCCAATGCTTGTCTGGACAACCAATTAAAACTAAAAAAGTAACCAGATAACCCGGTTACATACCGGGTTATCTTACTATATGTCTAATGTTAAATTCAGCCTTTGTCTCATTAGTTCTCATTCACATAGTTTAAAAAGTACAAAAGCTGGTCCTAAATAAATACAAAGAGATATCTATAGTACAGTATAACAAGCAATTAATCATTTTCTAAGCAAAAGCCAATTACTGAATAACCTAGCTGCAATTTTAGACTTCCAGAGTACAAGTGCTGGAACTTGTGCCTCTGCAAGTATCATCATCATCATTTATTGATCTCCTCTTGCAGCACAAAGTGACTGACCGGTGGCAAAAAACAACCTGCTTAAAAATGATTAGCACACAGTGGTGTATTTGTAGCCAGTCCACAAAGGTGGCAGACCTATAACAAAAACCACTTGAGAGTTTAATGAGACAAAAGCCTGCACAATAAATAAGAAAATGTTTTGCTGCACAGCACAAAGTCACACTGGGTGGGCTGAGGGACCCTTATTCCATTACGGTCTGTTTTTTCTGGGGAAAAATGTCCCTGGCAGTTATTGTGCTAGTGAGTGTTCTGGATGATTCCCAGTCTTCTCTAGCATATCAAACTTACATTATAATTAAATCAAAGTAAAGGTTAGGCAGTATATTGCTCATAAACCAGACGAGGTAGATGTGTTTATATAAAAAGGACTGGCACCATTACTTGCATTGGCAAGCAAATGATCTACAGATCACATAGATGGGTTTATAAAAATGAGGAATGCCTTGCATACACCAAAGGACGCCAGCTGGCCGTGATCAACGGAGGTTACTCGTCACGTGGGCAGAACGCAAAACACCAATACATCAAAGCTGCTGTGGTTGTGTTTCAATACACTGCACTAAAGACTAACTAGTATTTCCCAGATTATGATGAGCAGATATAGCCTGTGCTAAATGTATCCAAATTCCTAAACACTCACAGCCAGTGCAGAACCGATGGACACGGTTATGACCTTCGTAAAACAACATGCTAGTAGGTCTGAGGGGCTAATAGGCGGGGCAAATATGACAATGACCATTTAATAACTAATCTAATTAATTGCAAAATGTGGTTTCCAGTTTAATAAAGAAATACTATTCCTTTCCTGATCTAAATATGTGTTAGACGTATGCTATATATCATTCAGATCAGTTGTCGAAGCAGAAATTTAGATGTGGGAGTATGGGCAGCACGGTGGCTCAGTGGTTAGCACTTCTGCCTCACAGCACTGTGGTCGTGAGTTCAATTCCCGACCATGGCCTTATCTGTGAGGAGTTTGTATGTTCTCCCTGTGTTTGCGTGGGTTTCCTCTGGGTGCTCTGGTTTCCTCCCACACTGCAAAAACATACTGGTAGGTTAATTGGCTGCTAACAAAATTGACCCTAGTCTCTCCCTCTGTGTGTGTGTGCGTTAGGGAATTTAAACTGTAAGCTCCAATGGGGCAGAGACTGATGTGAATGAGTTCTCTGTACAGCGCTGCGGAATCAGTGGCGCTATATAAATAAATGGTGATGATGATGGAAAATGTAAGTGAATGGATGTGATAGTGTTACAATGAAGACAGAAGTGTCGGTATGACAGACCACCGTATAAACTCCCACTAGGTCAGGTTTTGTGTTTTTCTAAAGAGAAGGTTTGAGTGAGCGTTTAAAAGGTTTGAAGATCCAGTGAGTGGCTGGTTGTGCGCTTCAGAGAGTAAGTACAGCATGAGAGAAATCCTGGAGGCACAAATGAGGAGAGGATCAGAGGTTGTCATGTGTAGAGCAGAGCGTCTGTTTGGGCGAGGATCTAAAGTGTAAATGTAAGGCAAAGACAAGGATTTTCTGCTAGATCCTATGTGTGAAATGCAGCCAGCAGTGAGAATATTTTAAGTTGCTAACCTCCTCAAAGTAGTAAATGGCAGTTATATCATATCACTGTGTGAAATGTGTGTTCATTTTATTTTCTCAATTACCGACTGCATCCCAAAGCCCTCACTAAATGAACTGAAAGATGGTAGTTACATATTCTTCTTATCTTAGGGAATTTGCAGAACAGAGCTCGTCTCTGAGGCACAAGTCATAATTTCTGGATTGCGATTATTCTGCTCAGGAGCAGGACGTGTTTGCTGTGCAATAAATGGAAAGAAAGACCATATTTCCAATGTTTTGCTAAATATCCAAAATGTCTGTATATTTATTGAGCTAGTTACTTGATACTGAGGAGAAAGAAAAATTAAATTGTTAGAATTTCTGGGCTATAGTCAATTGCACGTATCATTGTTATTCTGATCTATCCAGACATTCTGAGTAAGACTGTCAGAAATGCAGAAGAACAGCCAACAGGTACTTTGATTGCCTTTATTTATGTCAATGTCAGGAGAGTGCCCCAGGGAACACTGAGTTCTGGAGATTTTACTCTTCAGTTTTACACTACTGTTAGAAATAAGCTGTCAACGCATGTTAACTGGAATAAAAAAAAAAATGTAGATTATTCTATTAAATTCCAATAATGCAAAGCTACAAGCACAGAATTAAGTTACTAATACTTTTTATTCAAAACACATTGCTTTGAAAACATGTTCTAGAACAGGGTTGTCCAACCCGCGGGCCGCATGCGGCCCAGCCCGCTTGTAAATGTGGCCCAGCGGTTGTGGCAAGGGGGCAGCGCTGTTAATGAAAAAAATATCCTGCAAAAAAAAACCAACAGAAAATACTTACCTTGCGGTCACGTCAACTGGCGCTCCGGCTCCCTCCCTGGTCTCCTCCTCCGTGCGGTGCTCGCAGTGAATGTTGGGGGTGACGTCATCACACCCGACATTCATTGCGTAGCGCAGCACAGAGGAGTCACCCGCGCGAACTATCAGCAGCAGTGAAAGATTATCCAGTATCTTATTGTTGTTATTCTGAATTTGGACTTTCTGCACCATGCAATTATGAACTAGCTGTGTTCTTTGTATGTATCTAATATAAATATTGAGATGATTGTATTTTTAATATTTTAAACCATTTTAAATGTGCAGTGCTGAGTAGGGTGAAATTATCACCCACTGTTACCCTCATCGGAGGCTGCTCCATGAGCCATTTTTCCCGCCACCCTATCTTTAAATCTCTGTAGATTTCTATTAGTCCTCCTGATGCTACCTATATCGGTGACCATTTCAAACTGGTCAATAAAAAAAATGATTCATGGGTGCAGAAAGAGAGGAAAAAAAAGTTTTGGCCATTTAATTCCCCGAACCCCACTAAGGGGCAGATGCAGGTAAGTTAAATTGTAGCTGGTAATGGGACTACTGCTTTAATCATGATTCTGCAACAGGTTTCCTAACTCTTACTAACTTCATTTCCAAGTTTAATATGTTAACTATGTTTTCTATGGTTTTTTGGATGATCAGCTATCGTTAGTGTTAGTGTATTTTATGTGCAGCCCAAACCAACTTGTCGTCTTCCAATGTGATCCCAGGGAAGCTAAAAGGTTGGACACCCCTGTTCTAGAACTTGTTCCATGTTTGTCATGCTTTTGGAACATGTAAGTAGTGCAACTAAAAAGTTTGCGACGTGACCCAGTCAGGTTGTCAAAACACCAATTAGTTTTTTTAGGATATGATTGTGTTGATCTTGTCAGTAAGGACAGGGGCAGTACCATGATGTGAGGACAAGTAGAAAGCAGCGCCGTACAGGACATATACAGAAAACAGTGACCCAGGACACAACATGATACATAAAGAACAAAAATTATACAAATACACACACACATATATATACATATATATATACATACATACATACACATACATACATACACATATACATATACACATACATACATATATATATACACATATATATATACACATACATACATACATATATATACATACATATATATATACATACATATACATATATATACATACATATATACATATATACATACATATACATATATATATACATACATATATACATACATACATATATACATATACATATATACATATATACATATACATATATACATATATACATATACACATATATATATATATATATATATATATACATATATACATATACATATATACATATATATATATATATATATATATATATATATATATATATATATATATATATATATATAGACAATAAGTGAAAGTGATGGTAGAAATCAGCGTGAAGTAGGCCGAAGCTTAAGAAAACAGAGCTAGGGAAGCAAGCCAAGAGGTACAGAGGGTGATTGAATAGTAGAAGGAGCACACAAGAAACAAGGGCCCTGCTCCTAAGAGCTTACATCCTAAAGGAAAGGAGAAGACACAAATAGGGTGGTACTAACTGGGGGAGAGAGCCAGAACAAGGGAGTTAGGACTAATAGACTTGAATAAAGAAATGAGTCTTAAGGGCACGTTTGAAGCCTTTGAGAGTAGATGCTAACCTGATGGAACATGGAAGAGCGTTCCACAGCTGGGGAGCATCCCGAGCAAAGTCCTGGAGACGGGAGTGGGAAGAAGTGATCAGTGAAGCGGTGATCACATGCAGAGCGGAGGGGGCGGCTGGGAGTGTAGGTAGAGATGTGATTGGAGATGTAGGGAGGGAAGGATTGATTAAGAACTTTAAAGGTGATGGTGAGGAGTTTAAATTTAATTTTGTAGGTCATGGGGAACCAATGTAATGACTGCTGGAGAGGGACAGCAGAGATAAAGCGGCAGGACAGAAAAATGAGGCAGGCAGCAGCATTGAGGATAGACTTAAGAGGGTCAACGTGAGAATCAGGTAGGCCAGAAAGAAAGAGGTTACAGCCAAGGCGAGAGATTACAAGCGAGTGAACAAGGGTTTTCGTGGCTCCCCTGGTGAGAAAGGGGTGTATCTTGGATATATTCCGAAGGTGGAAGGAGCAAGATTTTGAGGGGGACAGAATGTGAGGTTTGAAGGAGAGGGAGGAATCAAGAATGACCCCAAGGCATCGAACTTGAGGGACAGAAACAAGGGTAGTGTCATTAACAGAAATATAGAAAGGGGGGGGAAGGAGGGAGAGTTCTGGAAGGGGGGGGGGGGGGAGATGAAAAGTTCAATCCTGGAAAAATTGAGTTTAAGGAAGCGTTGGGACATCCAAGATGAGATGGCCGAGACACAGCAGGAGACACGAGACAAAAAGGAAGGGGAGAGGTCAGAGGTCACAGGATGAAAGATAAATTTTGGTATCAGCAGCATAGAGGCCAAAAGTTTGGAGGAGGACACCAAGGGAGGAGGTGTAGAGGGAGAAAAGCAGAGGGCCAAGAACGGAACCTTAGGGAACGCCAACAGGTAAGGGAAGAGGGGGGGATTGGGAGTTTGTGTATAGACTGAGAAGGAAGGAGCGGTTGGCGAAATAAGAGGAAAACCAGGACGGTGTTACAGAGGCCTATAGATTTGAGTTTGCAAAAGGAGTGCGTGGTAAATGGTATCGAAGGCAGCAGAGGTCAAGGAGGATAAGGAGGGAGTAGTGCCTTTTGGATTTAGTGAGGAGACAGTCATTAGTGACCTTAGTGAGAGCAGTTTAAGTGGAGTGGAGGGGGCAAAAAAACAGATTTGAGCGGGTCAAGGAGTGAGTGAGACGAGAGAAAGAAGGTGAGACGGTTGAAGACAACCCATTCAAGGAGTAATTATTAGAGTCATGTGTCTATAGGATGCCGTAAAATGGTGGTGTCTGACTACATGACACAAAGTTCTTAAATACAAGTTAAGATTACCACGGACGAGGCAGCTCTCATTTCCATTCCAAGTGATAATTGAAACTATGTTGAGAAGGTTTGATTGTTTTCTGCACAAATAATGCTCACTCACTTATAAAACGAATATGCTAGTAAAAAAAACAAACAAAAAAAAACCGGCCTGACCAATACATTGTAATCCATGAAATTATGACATCCTTAGAGCTCATTTATCAAATGCAAAAAAAATGCACAATGACAACTTCATCTGTGCACCTATTTTCCACAAAATTCATCTGTGCATGGTGAAACATCACTTCAAAGATCAACCTACATCCACTAATATCTATCTATCTTTCTATCTATCTAAATGAGACAGGAAATACTGCCAATATACAGCCACAAGCCACATAATGCATACGAATAAAAGTAAAGGATGAGCCCCAAACACCACCACCTAAGGATGCCACTTTGCAGTGGAAAAAGGGCTGTAAATCCCCATAAATCTCGACCTTTTATCCGCAAACCGCAACAAATGTCCTGATCTACCCAACTCCTCTGACACAGTTTAAATTATACAATTATGGAGACGCAGCAAAGATGGCTCTCAAGTAAATGTCCATCCTTGTAAAAATGGGAGAATCTGCAGTAAAGAAGACACATGATATCAGAACACAGCATTTGCACTGTTGAAAATGTTAGCCACCTGTATTTTATTGGCGATATTCAGTATGGAAAGCCTCAAACAGAACACTCTATTGCTGAGTTGATGGATAAGTGTTATTATTTTATAGGAATGGAGCAAGATCTTTAGTAATGGTGTTTAATTGCTCAGAAACAACTCTTAAAAGCAAGAAAGGATAGAGATTTCTCTTTTAATAGGGTTGTTTAGCAGAGCCCCAACCCCACTTCAATCTTAGTTGTACAATAAAATCAGACCCCAGATCTGTGGGGGGCAACCCAATTAAAATTACTTGCCTCTCCTGTGGTCACTAGCTGTTGCTCGGTGCTGTACAGGCCATGTGACAGCATGCTACACTGTGATTGGTAGATAGTTCCAGTCATTCACAAGTGTATGGGGATCTCCCAACTACTCTGATAATATGTGGATGGTGCTGGCCATTCACCAATGTGCTACTATGTGACGCTTCATATGGCGAATGAGAAGCAGAGAATGCTGCCCAGATTGTGTTTTGTGCCTGCCTCTCTGGAACAAAATCTATGTGGTGCACGGTATAGAGGTCTTCTCCTGCTTAAAAGAGTTACCGACACCAGAACTTAAGATAATGCAGATATTACTTTATAAAGGCCTAAAAGCCCCTGCATAGAGTCCTGTAGAAGGGGGCATTAAATTACGTTATCTCTTAATGGTCTCTACAGTCTTGTGCTTTACCCATATACAGAGAGATTAAACAGTGTTCTTAGCTGCAGATTAGTGTCCAATACCAATTTATGGCACAGGTCGTAAAAGCTGGAATCTCTCTTTAAAACTTAATACCCATCAATAATATCCAACAGCAGACCCTTCAATTCTTTATGGTTCTGTGATACCTCAGGACATCTAACCTAGGCAATAGGAGGCTGAGCTGTCAGGATAAGTATTAACAAAAATAAAGAGTAAAATTACATTTTCTCAAAAATTATACCTAGAGAAGTTATGTCTCAGATGTAAATGAAGGAAACATTTTGACATTTTGACCTGGTGTGTGAATGTAATATCTTTGCAGAACATGCGGACAAGTTAGGCAAGTATGAAGAATCCCTGAAATGGGTTTTGAAAAGATGGTCGTAAAAAGTAATTTGCATTTACAGTCTTTCTGGTTCTGATATCACAGTGGAAAGGGGACCGTGGGCACCTGAAACATGTTTAAACTGTCCTGTAAATCTGATCAGATTTACAGATCTGTTCACTCTTGGTAGTCAATTTCAAATAGAGAAGTTTTCCAGTGAATTCATGCTCTCAGCGGCAGAGATCTGATCATTTGGGAAAGTACCATTCTTCTTTTAGTTACTCCTTTTTAATTTACAAACAACTGTAAAATATCCTTGCATGTCATTTTGTGTAATGTTTTGCATATTAAGCATTGTGGATTTATTTTACACATTAAACCACACTTAAATTAATGCCTCTGTTTGTATTAGAATGCTACATAGTTGAAACAGAGGAGATCATTTGGTTTATGATAACTGATTAAAGTAAGTTGTGATAGATTAGTTTAGATAAAGGGAGAACAAAGGACTTTGAGTATGGTTGTCAAATCTTCAAACCAAACCTTGGTGGTGGCACAATTAGTAAGGCAAAAGTTAGTGTGTGTAATACACAAAGAGAGAGTTTTAAACATTTTTAAACAAACCTGGTGGTTGTCTTTTTATTAAACCTGCCATATACGGCATGGAGGCTGAACAGAGTGCTGGATTGTGAGTTTTACATATACATAATGGTAGAGGCTAATGCAGCTCCCTCTCCCTTTAACCATTCCTTTATTAACAAAGAGGCATGAGCCTGGAACTTGAGTTGTTTCACACCCTGTCCATGCTCTGCCAGAGTGAGGAACAGGGAAGGGGGAGGGCTCAACACCCTCTTCACGCTGGGAGATTTACTCTTGAAATCTCCCACCAAAACAAACTTCCAGGGCCCCAATTATGGAGTCAAACACCACTCCCGAGCCCAAATCAAGGCCAGGAGAGCAGGCATCCAGGCCCAGTGAAATCAGTCTTCCTGCTGCCAAATCCCTCAGGAATCCAGTGTAGCACTTTCAATCCTGGGACACTAGAAGCGGGAATGTTGCTGCAGAACCTCCACTGGAACACGAAACCTCCGACACCCCTGCACTCCAGTTCCCACAAACAGAGGCTGGAGATGCTGTAATCCACTATGGGTAAGTATTTATTTGCTTACAAACAATTAAAACATTATATATCTATCTAACTCTTATTCTATATCTAGCCATAAAAAGTCACAGCAGTCCAGTGTTATTGAGCCTCAGCTAGTTTTAATAAAGAGGAACGATATAAACAATATAAATCCTGGCCTCTCCGGATCTAATGAATACATTTGACAATCCCTCTCTAAGGGGGTATATTTACTAAACTACGGGTTTGAAAAAGTGGAGATTTTACCTATAGCAATCAATAAGATTTTAGTTATCATTTATTTAGTACATTCTACAAAATGACAGCTAGAACCTGATTGGTTGCTATAGGCAACATCTCCACTTTCCAAACCAGCAATTTAGTAACTATACCCCTAAGTGTGGAAGGACCCAATGTCCAATTCACAAACAAACAAATAGCAGTTGGCAAGTTTAGTTCACTTAGGAACAAATTAGTTTTCTCTATGGAGGATTCCATCCTCTTTTCCCCAGGTAATGAGAGGGAGTGTGACTTCGTAAACAGACACCCTTTTACACTACACCTTGCAGGTGCAACTCTTAATAAGCCTGCTGTCTGACTGGCATGTCAGAAGATCGAAAATTAGCCTAATGAATGGAGGCCCTCCCTATCTCTCCATTCACTCCAGGAAACCTTGATCCAGTTTTTACTGGAGCTGAAAGCTTTCGGAAAGCTGCCTCTTCAATACTAACAAATTTACATAGAAACATGGGACTTGCATAAATATATATCTATATATATCCATCTATATACATACACATACATTTATTTTCAATTGATGTTAAAACATTCCTCACAGCACACAAGTACCACCACAAGCAGGTTAAAAAGGGAAGAAACTTGCATGCATAGTCCCTACATGAACCATATATTACACAAGCAAGCAGCAGACCCCAAGTGTAATGTTTTGCAAGTATGTAAACTGCTACTGAACTAGTAATTATCCAGTACCTTCCTCTCAAAACATCTTTAATTGCCCACAAATACACCACACGAGTGTGGAAGGTTCATCAACACTGCAGCATTGTGTTTTTTATGCTTGCAAATCATGACAAGGTTAATGGTACCATTAGGAGATTTAATTAGAAGGTTGTTAAACAGGACAAATTGGCAGGCTTGATTTTCCCCCATTCTAAGCAATAAGAGGTTGGCTAATGATATCAATTTGCTATTTTGCAGGAAACTGGAAGACAAAGTCTACAGATCTCACTAATAATGTTGTGGACTTCAGCAGATTCACACCTTTACACTTCAGTGTACTATCCAGCGTGGTGCAAATAAATTATATGATTAGGTTAAACAAGCATCAGAGGGGCTGAGGGGATTGGAAATTGGATGAGGCAGCAAGATACAAATGGAGAATGTGTATAAAAAAGGGGCAGGGCTGGTAGCGGGAAACCCAAGGGGCAGGAAGCAGAAATGGGGCCAAGAAGTTATGAAAATGGTGTTATTACAAAATATACTTACAGCTATATGTTTAAACCGTGAAGGCTCATTTACCACAGAAGCACCGCACAAAGATACCATCCACTCCAGATTTTCTGTAAACAAAGGACATGCTGAATATCACTACAAACTTCATGTTGAGATACTTAATTTAACTACAGTGCTCATTCCTTAAACTGCCCTGTTAATACTTTTCCTGGTTTCCTGCCACTAATATTGCTTACTCAGCTATGCAACAAATGTAAAGTTGTTTTATCGTTCTGTCTGTTCCCAATGCCTGCTAAGTCTGCTCTAAACCAAGATTTCGTAAATTCAATGGCACTTTACCTCAACACTATGACCCTCTTACAACACAACTGAGCAAGTGTGAAACATCTGTGTTACAGATAAAGATTCTTCAAGCAACAGACAAGGATCAAGAAGACGACCAGGCATTTTCAAAAACAGGAATATTTCTGCACAGGGCATAAAGATGTAAACACATTCATTTTTGTACTGATAATTTGGGCAATCAATAAGATGGACTGAGTTGAAAATAATGTTTTAACAAAACTAACAAATCAACATTTTACTTGTCAAATACATAAAAAGCTTGATTGTGCTAACATAGATAAGATGCCAGTTTAGCCTTTCAGCAACCAGCTCATCAGTGAGCAGTACTACAAAAGGACAATATATATATACCCGGTATATGTATATGTATATATATATATATATATATATATATATATATCTATATATATATATATATATATATATATATATATATATCTATATATATATATATATATATATCTATATATATCTATATATATATATATATATATATCTACCTATCTTATGGAACTTACCTTTGTTTAAATCTTTAAAAGATCCAAGACAGCAAATTTCAAAATCTGCTAGGAGCTGAGAAGAAACAAAACAAACAGTGATTGAAATGGCTCACAATAAAATACACAAACAAAACAAAAAGTTAAATATAATGACTAAAGTGAAAGAATTTCTCATACCGATGCTCACTGGGTCAGCAGCCTCTCTGATTATTTTTTTTTTTGTTTCAAATGTGACATTTAGCAAGAACAAACTACTTTTAGTTGTGGGCCTGTTAAATGTTCGTCCTTTTAAAAAACAGACTATGTTTTGCAATTCCCATCCAGTATGCATTTGTCAGTGTCATTCCCTGCAGTACTTCTGCATTTTGATTAAAGATGGACGTAAACGAGCAGTTGCGCAGCTAATAAGGGATGACCACTAGTGTGAAGCAAATGTGAGATGCTTTAAATCTTATTATCAGTAGAGAAATGCTGTTAACTTACACCTCCATAACAGCACTAACAGGAGAGATATCCCTGGCCACTTGACAGAAAGGTGGCCAGGGACATTTCTCCAGCCTTTACATTCCTCAGTGTATTGCTGTTCCTTTTTCCATTAATTGTTTTTTTTATTCTATTTAATTTTTTATGAGACGCCCATAATGAATCCTTGCAAGAATAATGGGTGACCCCTTTCCACATTGTACCAGGGAGCAAAAAGCAGAGATCTAGAAAAACAATCCCGATTACATGTGGCAGGCAGTGGATCTTTCAGGTCTTGGTGTCAGAGGCTTCCAGGTTTGCTCTCCTACATGCAGCTCGAACAGAAGTCAGGCTGACAAACACTTGAACCTCATATGATAATGAGGGTTTCAATAGTCCAGTGTCTGCATTTGAAATTTGATTGAGCACACGCAGGCGAAAGACAGAAATTTGAGAGGAAAAAAGCTTTTTGCCAGAAGTGGTTTTTTTTCGCCAATTAATAAATACTCCTCAGTCTGAAAGAAAGGAGTAATACATACACTTGACTAGAGCGATACAATGTATTGCAGCCTATTTCTGCCACAATAAAGCTCGAATCTCTTTTCCTTTCTGTGCAGGCAATATTGTGGCGTCTTACTGACTGCAAAGCAATCAAACAACAATATTCAGCAACAGCAAAATGTTAAGCATTAATAATTACAAGTAATTATGTGGTTTACTCAAGTAATGGAGAAAAAAAAAGAGAAAAAAAAAAGAGAAAAAAAAAAGATGAGCCTAATATTTAAGTCCGCAGCATGTGATAATATGATCCCAATCCCCCTGCTGTCTCCATTATATACTCAGCTGTCCTCCTCTGCACATAAGGCGGTAACAGCATTGAGAATCCTGGTCACGTTTTAATGAGGAAGAGCAGAGGTTGAGTGTCTTGTGAAATGTCACCAGGAGCTGAGGGGCTATTTGCAACATCATTAAATGCATCTGGAGGATCAATGTACTATGTAAAAATACAGATCGCATCTACAACCTGATTCATGAATAATGGAGAGATTTTAGTAGAACATATTCAATACAAACCAAGTGTTCACACCAGTCTTATTTGTGAAGTCTTCACCTGTTACCTGACTGCAACACTCAAACCTTCTGAACATTGCACATTCCCAAATAAGGCAAAACATGGATACCGATTTGTACTGACTGCCATGTCTGTGAATGTGTTCGGGGAAGTTTTCCTGTAACTGCACAAGTCTTTTGCCCTAAATAATGGATATACCTTTCAATATCTTTTTTATCTTTCCATATTTTGTTTGCCGCTTAAGTTAGGGTTTATCGATTACATATAATATCTATTTATATACATTTGCATTAGCATTATACATTAGCAAAAGACACCACTATCTTATTATATTCATCTCTCATATAGGATTTGAAAAAGACATGTCAAAAAATTAAAAACGTATTCTGAAATGAAAAATATTTTCATATCTATGGTATGAAGCATTAATTAAAAATAGATTAGAGAGCTCAGATGCTTTGAGACTGGTGCATTCAGCAGATGCGGATTAGCAACATCCAGACGGTGTGATGGAAATGTGTCTTGTCTAAGGCTGCATGCTAAGTAGCAGGGAGATAACCATACCAGTCCATCGGATCCTAGTCTCGATCTTCTGGGACCTCTATGATTCCTTCCATTGATCACGTCTCCCTTCACTTCAAAGTCATACTGAAAAGAGATGAGATGCATATGTGGAGTTAGAAATGCTGCAAGGTACGATAACACCTTATTTGCAAAATAAACCAGATGCATGTATACTGTAATTTGTGGATAAGACCTTGGTAAGGTATGTACATGCCAACTGACCAGTACAGCAGCATTTTAGAGCTGTGCATGTCTATTCCTGGTGCTCCTGGTTGTGCTAGTTTAAGGGAGCAGATAGGTTGTTAGGCAGTAGAGTGCATAGCAATAGATCCAGATTGTTTGACAGTTGATAGAACTTCCCCTGCATTGTGTGTCAAACTTGGAAGATTGCTGTGATAAGTTTAATAAATGAAGTCCAGATCACCTGGGATAGAGGCAAGGAATAACACTGTACAATAGTAGAGTAAGGTTAATTGTAAGGGGAGAAACCCTTTAAATGTTCTTGTGCTCTATTTTGTCTGGGTCAAGATTAAGTGAATAGAGACAAACCATTCGGATTAGCATTAACAAGGGAGATCAACTTTGTTACCAAGTCACAATTTATTATATATGTGCCCCAAAGAAACAGTGCAACATAATTGCAAGGAAACCAATCAAAGGCCACCATCTTTGTGATGGCGGCTTCCAATTAGGCCTCATGTCATACAGCCATAGTTCTCGTTCAGGCTGTGAGACAAACCAGAGCCAAGGAAACAAATGTTGCATGGAGAACCCACAGAGTTCCAAGGGAGGGGAAGGAAAACGCTCGTTATAGCAGGTAAGACCGCTTTAAAGAAACACTATTCTTAAAAAGGTACATATTTTGAAAATACACATTTTGTATAGTTCATTGGGTGGATTTCACCAGTGGTACTACTAGGTACATGTGGTAGGTGTAGAGTAATTTCCCCAATTTACTTCTGTTCGTACAGGACTAATGATACCACAACTGCTATTAAACTATATGCATTGCCTGTGTGATCAATTGTCACCCACCCCCCCCCCCCCTTCCTCCCCTCTGCTGGGGGCCTCCCCCAGCTCCAGACTACAGAGAGCACTGTGTGAAGCAGAAGTTCAGAGGGGAACTGACATGTGATCAGTTACCCTCTGGCTGATACTAGGATGATGTATCAGCAACAGGTGAGTGAGGATAGAGGTAAAAATTTATATAATTGTGGGAAGTTAATGTTGAAGAGGTTGGGCATGATGATTGGGAGTTAATTATGAGGGTGAGTGGGTTAATGATCTTTATGGGGTACTTTTGATGAGGGTGATGAAGGTAGTGATTAAAGTAATTAATAAATATAAATTGGATTAAATATAGATATTGGGGTTAATTATTGGAATGAGGGAGTTAATTATAAGAAGGGATGATGTGGAAGGTAATGACTTTAAGGGTGTTAGTGACTAAGTAATAGGAATGAGGGGGTTAATTATGATGAGGTCTTATTTATGAAGGCTACGGTGGGCCAGTGCAATAGGCTAAACTTTGCCATCCAGTTCCTGCATGTAACGTGTGTAGCTGGTACCGGCGCAATACGTGGGAAAAGGGGTGGGGCTGGTACTGGTACTGGTACTGGCTTATTATCACAAGTTTGTTTTTTAAATATTACAACTCTCCAGAAATCCAGTGTTTTCATTTTGCATCAGTCATTAGTGCATCAGGACAGCAACATTACCTGTCATCCAGCCAGGAGGAGATAAGATTTATTTTTATTTTACAAAAGTCAAGTGTGTGAGGGAATAGTCAGTGGGTATTTGGAAAGGGGGAGGTCAGTAGGTTAAAGCTTTGCATAGGGTGCAGAGAATCCTTGCACTTGCACTGGCCCTGCCCCAGTTCCCTAACCACCTTAACACCACAATGGAATATATCAAATATATAACTAGGTGACCGCCAGAGAGCAGATATTCTGGAAGTCTGCTATTCATTCCACCACTCTCTCCCGAAGTATCTGTGCTCATTTTGTTTATATCAAAAATTGAAGAGATGCAGTCATTGGCTAGAACAAGAACAGCTTCTTATACTCAATACGGAATATAGAAGGGTGAGGTACTTTAAGTGTATTTTATTCAGTAGGCAATGGGAAACAATTATCGTCAAGCTGATAGACAGCCTATTTATCCCTAGTCAGCAAATTGTGCTAAGAGTACACTTGCTGGGCAAAGTGTTCAGAAGAATAAGAATAAGCTGCCTTGTCCTACGTTCAGACCTCAAGTAAAATGTATTGCCAGCGTTGGTCAGAAGACATTCATTAGAATTTGGTTGATGGGGGAAAAAGTTTAAATAAATCAGATATGTTCAAGCTCTAGTAGATACTGTGTCCAGACTCTGCTCTGATTAATTAACATGTGATAGCTTTGCATAGAATGTAACAATTGGAACCAGTGTTTAAAAGTGATAAGAAATTGCAGTGTTCCATCTGTTAGTGGTGTAAACTGCTCCCTTATCTCAGGAGTTGTCCATGGTTCTATCCTCCTATACTTAGTAAGTACATCATCAGGGTAATACAGGATGGAGCCACATAGAAGGCCAAGATGATCTGTAGGAGGAGGCTTGGTGCTCCCAAAGTTTATAGTGCCTGGCTCCTTGGTGGATCTCCCCCTTGCTCATGCCTAGTGAAGAGTCACCAGGTCCTGTCCATAACATATAAAAGAGAGCTCCAAACACTCTGATTTTTCTTAAAAAAAAAAAAAAAATACTGTGTTTTTATATTTTTGTTGGGTGTTACTCCACACACATATATATGTATATGTTTTGGCATCACAACATGCTCACATTTCTAATACAGCATCTAGATCTCACATTATGGTATATTTTGTCCAATGTCACTAATGTAACCAGATGCGGGCTACCAATACCTAGCAACATCAAGTAACAAATTTATAATGCTAATAAAAAATAACATTTCATGCAAACATTTATAGAACACAGAATAGCTTTCAATTTTATGCTGCTAAAGACTATGCTTAAACACAAGTTAAACATTTTTGACAATCTCCTTAGTAACAAGGAGCAAAAAGGGTAGGACAGTAAAGACTACCAAAAGCAGACATTTCATGAGCTCCTGTAGGTTATGGCACATAATTGCCTGCTGAATCACTTAATTATATAAGCCCCACATTGCTCCCAATCATTAGGAAAAATCCTGGTCATACTTTAAACCTTGGTACACAAAACATTAATAGGCACACAACGTGTATTGCATAATGAATATAACGTTCCTTTAATATTCAACACCGTAATGCAGACTTCAGTGTGCATTATTTTTTCCATTACAGAATATAAAAATACATTTTCTCTCAGGCACTTCATAATAACCTATATTTATATAACTTTCTCTCCATTATGCTTTCCCTAGATTTGTCATGCAATTCATTTTTAAACTGTCTATACAACACTTATAATAATATATTTCAGTTTCTTCCTTTCCCTTATGGGATAAAATATATTAAAAACCATAAATTAACATATTAGGGATTATTCACCAACAGAGGCCATAACAACTAAGCAGACAGTTGCTTGTATTAAAAGTGATGTCTAAATAAATAGCGGTAATCTGTGCTTCCTATACTGTTATGTGATTCTGCTGCCACTGAAGGAAAGGAAGTGGGGGACTGAGGGAGATCCCAACACTATAGAATACAGGTATTTAGAAATTGGCTGCCAAGGCACAAGGTATGAACCAGGTTGGTTAGAAATGTCTAGGTGTTGGGCAGTGTTTGTATATTTATGAGACGGAAGGTTAGGGCTTAGTGCAAATGCTTTATGGTGGTGTAAAACACAAAGATGGTATGAATTTTACATACATAAATAGCAGCATCAAAGGGCAATCTGATAGTAATCCAATAGTTTTACAGTTACGTACTATAACTTGTTTTACATCAAAAGATGGAGAGGACAAAGATAAAGACAAATTGTGTATGTTTGCAAATAACTCAGAACATGCGTCAATACAGTTCACTGGAGAGTTTCAAAATACGAAGAGAAGAGAGAAATGATCTTAATAGGTGATAAAATGTGTCTAACTCACTTCTCAAATGAAAGCAGTGTTCAATGGCAGTAACAGTTCAAAAGTTTGGTTACAATGTCTATCAAGAGAATATAGCAGTTGGTTGTAAATATATCCGGTAGCGCTGATATTTTGATCCCTGATGCGTGGGCTGGGATTGAGGTCAGTCAGTAAGTAATTGTGGATGGAGAATAGTCTTTGAATGTAATCATTTATCACATCTTGCATATTGGTATATCGAAGCAGAAAGTTTATATCGGAGATGGAGGTGTTCTTTCACTCACCAGAACTTGATTCCTATCCATAGTAATGTCTCATAGGAAAAATAATTACCTCTTGTGTGGGGCATCCTAAAAGAAAGTGTTTACCCCTCCTTATGGATCACCACAATCCTCGTCTCTTAAGGAGAGTGCAGATGGAGGATAACTGGTCAGAGAATGTTTTATAATATGCAGTGGAGAACCCATCTGGACCAGGTGCTTTGTCTCCTCTGTTCCCTTATAGTGAGGTAAATTTCCTCCAGAGTAATCTCTCCACGTGATACATATATTTGTCGTCCTAACTTAGGTAAACAGTCATTCAGTAGAAACTCGTATATTAAAGTCTCTGTAATATGGCAGGAATGGCTACATTGGCTGTAGACAGTAAACAAGTTGGTGTAATTTTGAAATTCCGCTGCGAATAACTGTAGGGCAATCAGTTGGTTCTTAAAGTTTTTGATCGCCAGGATGTTTTTGTGTGCTCTTTCATATGTCAGCCTAGAAAACCTTGAGGCTTATCCGCCTTGTAATTGACAGATTGTTTAAACCATTTTAGGCTGTCTGCTAAGAAGAACATGTTCAGCTCCGTCTTCAGTTTGTTGAAGTTAGAGATGGTTTTCAGATCAGGCTTATGCTTAAGTTCTAGTTAGAAGGAAAAACTAGTGAAACAACCCTAATATTGAACTTCACTTAATATTACATTTCTGTATTGTTTACTGTTGCAGGCATTGAACATGTGGATACAATCTGGACCTTAACTCAAGATAAATATTGTGTATAAGTGGGTTTCTTGAAGAAAGAGGAGGTTGCCCTTATGCCAGCAATGCAAAAAGTTTGTCTTCCTTAAATCTTTACCTCGAAAGATGATAACCTAAAAACCATCTGTGTGGAGGAGAAGCGATCAAGATGTATCTGTATTGGACCTAACAGTAAGTGGGTCATGACAAATGAACAGAAAACAGGTGGTTATGGTGTACACATAGAGGGATATGGTGGTTGCAAACACAAGGGAAGAAAGTGAGGGAATAGATGAGACAGTATGCCACTTGGAAGTACTGCCCATGGACTTTTGTGGTGGGGACAGGGAACCCAGATCAGGTGTGGGACGACAAGTACCTGGAGAGTAGGTTATGGATGGCATGGCAAGACACACTCTGATATCACTGAAAGATACATAGGTGGTGGGGGCTGGAGAGATCCATCCTACATTATCAAGGAATTCCAATTAAGTAATAAGACCGGTATATAAAAAGTGAGTGAAATAGTTGTTGGCAGGAGATTAGTATGCATTAAGCTAAATCTGAGCGTTTGACAAGAATAATAAAAAGCATCTTAACAGTGCCTTGTAAACATACTATAACTGGGTATAGTGTACCAAGTCCCTGATTGGAGCTGTGTGTTTAGGATGACCCAGCATGTAGGGGCCAACAAATAATCAAATTCCTCATCCTATGTGAAGAACCACTCAGGTCTGGTTGGTTGTGGAGGAGTCAGCTTTTGTACCGTTACAGTAGTGAAGATGGACCTGGAATGGCACTTTCAGATGTTCTAATCCAGATGGCTCCTGTCAACCAACATTTTGTTTTGAAAACAGATGAGGATATGAAACTGGTATCTCCATCTGTATTAATGTTAGCTTAGGAGTGTTGTGAATGGCTTTTAGTGACTGTGTTTAGCCAGAATGTTGGAAGATAAGTCCTGTGTGGACCTCAAAAGGTGAATGCTTGAGACTTCAGAGCCTCTTGCAGCACGGCCCTCTTTAGCAGTACCAATATTTAGCCTTAGAACAACATCCCAGGGCCCTATCAAGCATCAAGTGATACTTGGAGGTCATAGGGGAAATAAGCTTAAGCAGTCTTTTGAGATAAAGGTCAAATATCCTGCCACTTCCTCCTCCGTAACATCACAAAGTCTGTCCCTTCCACTCTCTGGAAGCAGCCAAAATCCTGCTCCATTCAATCATTATTTCACGACTCGACTTTTGCAACCTACGTCACACTGGCCTTCCTGACCTTTAATCAATACAGAATGCTGCGGCTAGGCTCATCTTCCTCTCCTGTCCCTCAATACTCCTCTGCGTAAACCCTTCATTGGCTCCCTACCTGTTTCAGGATTCAGTTCAAGCTCCTTACCCTCACTTACTAACACTTCTCCCTCTTACATCTCTGACCTTGTCTCTCGGTACATACCTACCCGGCCCACTCCACTCTGCCAGTGACCTTTGCCTCAATTCACCATTACTTACCTCCTCCCATTCTCACCTCCCAGACTACCATGCTGTCCCCCTTCTTTGGAACTCCCTGCCTCGTCTCACTCGACTCTTCTCCAACCTTCAGTCCTTGAAACGCTCACTCAAAACTCACCTTTTCAAAACTTGCTTATCCTACCACCTCCTAACCATTCTATCCACCACCTCCTTTCTTCACCTGCCATCCCATTTTTCTTACAGTTGGTCCTATTGTTTCTCACCACCCCTCCCTTTAGAATGTAAGCTCTCGCAGGCAGGGTCCTCTCCATCTATCGTTTCATGTCTGTCTGCTGTCTGACTCCCTTGAATGTCCTGTCATGTATTTTGCTGCACTCTGTGCGAGTCCCCATAACAGTACTCGCACTCATCTGTGCAATTTATGTGCATTACCTATTCTATTTGTTACTTGCCTCTGTATCCGGTGCTACGGAATCTGTGGTTCTTAATAAAATAATAATATTATGTGGGGCAGTTCAACTTCCTCAGGGATCCCCAAAGTTATTTTTTTTTGCTCTGTAATTCTGGTCCTCTTGACCTTCTTGTAGTTGTGAAACAGCTCAACAGATCTGCTGGTCATTGGTTGCCGTTTGTTGGTTGGATTACACTTTAGCTAAGCAACGATCCACCTGGTCTGTCCTTTGACAAAGTTCAGCAATCTCAGCCTTCAGAGATTAGGACACTTTTGGCACTTCTGTTTGGACTGCAGTTTTGCGAGTCTAAGTAAGGATGGAAAGTATCTTCTTGTTATTGGGGTAAATAAATCTTCTGAGTACAAATCTGAATGGGGTGGGGTGAGTAAGGCTTAGTGTTTTTTTGTGGATTTAGCCGCTGGTGTCGCAAAGTAATGATATAGGCCACCTCCCAGATACAAATGTATATTATTATTATATAGTAAATACAATTTTACTCAGCAGAGTTAGCTATCCAACGAAATTTATACACTAGTAACCAACACCACAAGGAGCAGACAGTGTGATTCAAACTGGGGACTCAAATTCATTTTTACGTAGCATTCTGCGGCCCTTTAGCACTATAATCATTGTGCTGTGTAAGGCGCACATCACGTGTACCTTACTTGTTTTAAAACCATTTTGATATCAGGAGAAACTGCTAGTTGCGGTTGTAGTGACCACACAGAAATGGCCCAGAAGAGCAGTGATAGATGTCCTCCATTTTATAACAGTGGTGGCACATGACATTCAATAAACAGGCAGATACAGTTAGGAACCTAGGTTATTGTGAAAGAGGACAGCCACAAAGATAATAAGCCATGCCAAGATAATTATCTAACATTCCACACAAGGATATTTAATATCCGGACTCACCTCATCAAGAATTCTTCCCTCTCTGAATGACTGTACAATCCCTAGATAAAAGAGAGTCAAAAAGAGACTGATTACATTAGAATTTGTTCAATGCAGATAAGCAGCCTTCAGGATAATAAAAAAAAAAAAAAAAAAAGCGATTTGACTGTCATAAATTTCCTCTCAGATGCATATCATAATGGTTTTTATATGATGTTACAGAACTAAAGTCTTGCCGGCAGAGAGAAAACACATAAATTAGAGACTGTTTATTACGTTTTGCAGAGGGAAAAAGTGCACAAACAATCATCTTATCTGACTCTACAGGCACAGTCTTTAGTAGGATTGCATTTATCCGCAACCTCTCCCTTTGCCATACAATTAGAGTGTAGTGGAACGTACACAGCCTAGATGAGGTGTGTAATTTGAAGGTGTGACTATTCCACAGGCTTAAACAAAGATGGAGTATGTCTTACAAAAGTACAGTACATAGTGGAATACAGTGAACAGAGGGAGTAAAACACTAACACATATACAGAAACAAAGAGCAAGACACCTGAGCTACAATTAAGTTCAGCAAGCATTGCACTACTATCATTTTTGGTTAGTAGGCACTACAGTGCTCCAGAAAACACTACACATAAAACAGGCACGTACAAAGTAGACAAAATAAAAGCAGACATGAAAACAAAGGGTGAGGAGGATCCTGCTCATAGGAAAGTTTACAATTTAATGAGTGTTAAATATTTTTCTACATTGTCTATATTTTCAATTATTTATTTTTTTTAATCAGTACTAATACAAAAACCAGGTAAGTGACAAGAACAAGGGTTGAAGAGCAACTGAATTCACCAATTCACATTAAAAGCTGTGTATTATTAAGCCCAAAAATATACCTGAAGTTACACAACTAAAAGGGGTCAATGATGCCCTCTAATTTTACAGCAGCATGCCATGATGGGAAGATGCTTCTCTATTGCATCTAATGTATCTAACCTTTAAAAGTACCGCACATCACCTTTAATCTCAGAAATAAATTAATAAATGTAATCAAAGAGAGATATCAATGTGATATAACATATCAGTAGGCCTTTTAAACAAGTTACAATCAATAACAAACGAATGACAAAGCAGGAAGAAGCTGGGAGCTGACTTTTGCGCATCACTGATCTAATGCATCAGATCTCATTAGGGCATAGTCCTAAAGATGTGGGGTGAGTTTTAGCTGTCTGTAGGTATATCAGAAAGTAGAATTAAACTCACTACTCATTACAGACAAATGTCAGATTAACACTGAACAACATTTACCCCCCAATGGAAAATTTCAATTGTGGGGTTTAGCGGTGGTCCTTTAAACCAGTAGAGACTGCTATTCTCTCAGTATACTGAATAGACCCTGACATTGTTGGGACCACTTTCAGCAGTACATAATTGCTTTTTGTGCTACAAGACACACTGACCTAAACAGCTTTAAAACAGTCACTACCAAATATACGCACAATAAAAACAAAACTTTCTCTCGCTAATCCCTATAATAAGATTCTGTGGAGACGACAACAATGCAAATTTAACAGTCTTAAATATATTCTTTTTTCCCCTTTGGTTCTACTTTGAAATGGTATAATAAGCATCTAATCACAGAAGCTGCAAATCCACTGCTTCTACAATATGAAGTGACAGCCGCTTCTATTTTGACAAAAGGCCTAAGGAATATACAGCAATATCTCAGGACTGCAATATTAATAAACAGAAAACCACAAAGCCACAAAAGGAAAAAATAAAAAACTGCAATTTTGGAAGGTTGTATCAACACAAACATTTTAGTTAAAGCAACACAAGTGAATAAATAAGTGGGTAAGAACTAAAATGTTCACCCAAGGCTATGGAGAACCAAAAGTAACTAGTAGGCAGATAATTTCTCTTATAGCAGACAAGTTGTTTAGAGACCATGGGGTATAATTTCTAAGCTGCGGGTTTGAAAAAGTGGAGATGTTGCCTATAGCAACCAATCAAATTCTAGCTGTCATTTTGTAGAATGTACATAAATGATAACTAGAGTCTGATTGATTGTTATAAGCAACATCTCCACTTTCTCAAACCCAGTTTAGTAAATATACCCCCATGTCTGGTAGAACACAGCATTGTATACAAGCTACTTGCAATATTATTTAGTTAGTTAATACTATGCATCCTTTATATGAATTTATAGTCATTCAATCCATTGAAATACACCCATCCACAAAACACAAATAAACACATTCAAATATATTACAATATAAATTATAAAATATAATATACAGTACCAGACAGAGTTTGGACACCTACTCATAGATGGGCTTTCCTTTATTTTATAGTTTTCCATTTTTAGAATAGTAGTAAAGTCAAAACAGAGACAACACAAATGGAATTATGCAGTGACCAAACTATCTAATACTTTAGGTTCTTCAAAGTAGCCACCCTTTGCCTTGAAAACAGCTTTGCACACGTTTGGCATTCTCTCAACCAAATTCATGAGGTAACCACCTGGGATGCTTTTCCAATAATCTTGAAGGAGTTCCCATAAATGCTGAGAACCTGTCAACTGCGTTTCCTTCAGTGTAATACAACGCAACCAAAATCATCTCTATTGGGATTAGGTTAGGCGACTTTGGAGGCCAGGTCATCTGATGCAATCCATCACTGTCCTTTGTCAAATTGTTTGTACACAGCCTGGAGGTGTGTTTTGGATCATGCTTTGTCTGCTTCCCATGACGATATGGCGGTTGGAACCAAACATCTAACAGGGGGGTTGGCAACCTTTTTCTGTCAGTGTGCCGGCTAAAATCTAGTCAAGACCAGGTGTGCCACTTGGGTACGCGTGAGTGCATAAAATATAAATATATATACTTTATAAATACACACATTTATTAGGTCTTATTTTATTATGCGAATATCATATTAATAGTAATGGCACAAACGTTTGTTATGCCACATGGTTGCCCCCCTCCCTATTCATAGTGTGCCACTGTTGCCCCCCCCTATTCATAGTATACCAATTAGATGTGCCCCTCAATTTGCTGCGCTTACTTACCTTTGGAGATATGTCTTCCTCCAGAAACCTGGGAGCTGCTTCAGTAAAGCAGAAGATGACGGCCGAAACAGAGCTTCATCTGCTGCATTACTGAAGCAGCGTCATCACCAGCTTGCTATACAAAAAAGTGTTCCGCGTGCAAGTGTTCAGCAATCCCCAACATGTGTGTCGGGGATTGCTGACCTCTGACCACCTCTCCTTCAGCAGTGGTCCCTTCGCAGCAATACTGCCATAAAGGCCTGATTGATGCATTCTCCTCTCAAAAGTTGATGTGGAGATGTGTCTGCTGCTTGGGCTAAGCGAATTATTTATTTGGTCTCTGATCTGAGGTGATGTTAATAATTTCCAGATTGACCGACTGTCATTTCTTAAAGTAATGATGGACTGTAATTTATATTTGCCAAATTGAGCTGTTCTTGCCATAATATGGACTACTACAGCCAGAAAAAATGGCCTTCTATTAAATAGAACCAGCCTACCTGGTCATAACAAGTCCTTGGCATTAGACATTAACAATCAATGCAATGCCACAAATTAACTTTCAAAAGGCACATATTTACCATGTGTGCCTTTAAAACGACGATTCACACACAAACACGAAAAGATAGCCTGGCTTTCTGAAACAAACAATATATAAATCACTACGTATCAGCAAATACATAAGTACACAGGGGTCCTGGCTGCACTTTCTCAAATTATTTTATTAACCTGTGCATTCCATTCATTTAAAAAGGTGCGCACTTTGATTTAACAGAATTCTAATTTGTTTTTTTGGGAGTCAGACTTACTCCCCTCATAGGTGCTGTACACTTTGAAAAATGAAGGATTGAATTGTGACACCATGAGGTAAACTTGTTTGCTGGATTTACTAGGGACTCACCTACAGGAGATGCCTTGATGTTGGTAGGTGAGCTCATGCCAATATAGCTATACTGTTCACAAAATTCTCCCACTTCTGAATATGCTGACACACAGTGATTTATATATGGTTTGCTTTAAAGAGTCGGACTAAATTTGGTTTTGTTTTCATATACACAGTGGTCTTAATTGACCTGGCTGCACTTTCTCAAATGATTTTTATTTCTCACAGCACATATTCCACTAATTTAAAGGCGCGTACCTTGGTTTCAAGTATTTCTAATATATACACCCATATACATACACTATATGGACAAAAGTATTTGACCACACCTGTTAATGAATTGCGGCGTTTCAATTAGACCCGTGCATAAAATCAAGCACCTAGCCATGCAGTCTCCATTTGCAAACACTTGTGATACAAAATGGGTCATTCTGAAGAGCTCAGTGACTTCAAGCGTGGTACTGTGATAGGATGCCACCTTTGCAATAAGAGGATTCGTGAATTTTCATCCCTGTATATTCCACGGTCAACTGTAAGTGATATTAGAAAGTGGAAGCGTTTAGAAATAACAGCAACTCAGCCACGAAGTGGAAGACCGCGTAAAATTACATAGCTGGGTCAATGACTGCTAAGGCGCATGGTGCGTAAAAGCTGCAACACTCTGCTGAAGAGTTCTGAATTTCCACTGGCATTAATGTAAGCGCAAAAACTGTGCGGCGGAAGCATAATGGAATGGGTTTCCATGGCCGAGCAGCTACATACAAGCCTCACATCACCAAGAACAATGCAAAGCGTCAAAAGGGAGCTGTGTAAAGCACACCGATACTGGACTGTGGAAACGTGTTCTGTGGAGTGACGAATCACGTTTCACTGTTTGGCAGTCAAATAGGTGAGTCTGCGTTTGGTGGATACCGGGAGAACGTTACCTGCCTGACTGCATTATGCACACTGTGAAGTTTGATCGAGGAGGGATAATGGTATGGGGCTGTTTTTCAGGGCTTGGGTTAGGCCCCTTATCTCCAGTGAGGGGCAATCTTAAGGCTTCAGCATATCAAGTCATTTTGGACAATGCTAGGATTCCAACTTTGTGGCACCATATGGAGGAAGGCCCATTTCTATTCCAACATGGCTGTGCCCCAGTGCACAAAGCAATGACTACAAAGACATTGTTTGATGAGTTCGGTGTGGAAGAATTTGACTGGCCCGCACAGAGCCCTGACCTCAACCTTACTGAACGTCTTTGGGATGAGCTGGAACAAAGATTGCAAGCCAGGCCTTCTCATCCAACATCAGTACATGACTTCATAAATGCTCTACAAAATGAATGGGCACAAGTTCTCACAGAAACACTCCAACATCTTGTGAAAAGCCTTCCAAGATGAGTGGAAGCTGTTATTGCTGTATTTCAATACAATGTCATTACAGTTCCTGTTGGTGTAATGGTCAAGCATCGAATACTTTTGTCCATATAGCGTATACATACAAACACATATACAGTACATACATACACATATATAGAAATAGAGTTTACAGATGGTAGTTAATTGAAGTATATCTACCATATCTCTACATTCTCAATAATACTTCAACCTATATTTCAAAGTATAGGCACATGAGGTGCCACAAATTTTTGGATTTATTTGGTCCACATTTTCAAGGTTATTATTGGATAGCAATAGAGTATTCATACTTACACTCATAGCTCACAACCCATTTTCTACCAGCAATTCCCAGGAAATATTTCAAAGTCCTTTCACACACCAGATGCTCATCTACAGAAAAGAAAGGGAATTTTTTTTAGAAAGATATCAGGCATGTAACTCTTGTAGTCTTGCTAGAATTGGATGTTGACCCTTTGGCACCTGGCTACTTTTAATTCTATTATGAGAAATAACAACTTCGTTAAGAGTAGGGAAAAGAAGGGCAGCACCAGAAATCAGTAGGGATGGAAGAGAAGCCCAAAAAGCTTGGGGGTGGTAGGAGGGGAGAAATATGGTAGCTTTTGCTCATAAATAAATGCAAATGCTACAAATAAAAAAATAATTGCTAGGCAGAGTGATTCAGTCCAGTTTTACAGAACAGTAAATAATGTGAAAACAGAACCAGCAAATATAGTATGGGTTAATTTTCCTTTAAATATGATCCATCATTCTATTGAAAACAGATGGATTATCAAGAGCAGCTGGAATCATTGATGTCCAACCTCTCCTGACTTACATATTCAGCTGACGACCATGAGATTCATAAAAGAAAAGTGGGTGCACAGGAAAGCATCATTCCCACCTACAATCTGGTACAAATGGGGACCGTGTGGATCATTTTAAAAATACATCTACATAGACCTTTTGAGAACAGTTACTTCTGCACATTTTTTTTTTTTATTTTTTTTTTTCAAAATTGCGATCTGAGTTAGAGTTTACTTTAGCCAACACCGGTGATACCACTGGCAAGACTCCTCTGCATCATTCCCAAGTGCATTGTGGCAGGAATGAAGAACATAGATGTATGATGCTTCCAAGAACAGTCTTTATCATTTCAATTACATGCATGACGGCAGCACAAGGAGAAAAATCCTGCTCTAAGTGATGTGTCACGCTTTATGGCACTATCTTTCCTCCTCGGCTCTGCAAACGCACGGACCCCACATGAAAACAAAGAGAAAAGCAGGATGGCATTTCAGTACGCCCACCTGCAGATAATCAAGCCCAATTAATGGCCTACAGTACTAGCCAGTCTCTGTAGTGATGTAGTACAGGCGTCTTTCATGGAGTTTTTTTTTTTTGCCCCTCAACTGCCAATGCCTATTTTTATATGCATCTCGGGTCCTTCATTATCTTTAATCTTCTATGATGCAGATAGATTATTCAAAACTATGAAACTTTCCGTAAAAAGCTGACCAGTAAATGGTTTTGGTGCCTGGGTCACAGGAAAGGATGACGACATTGAATGCATAAGAATAAAAAAACGGAAAACATCTTGTTACAAAAAAGACGTTTTCAATTTTAAGGGCTCAAAACCAAGCAGGCACAGACTCCACTTTCAATGACAAAGTCCTTGAACACTAGATATAAAATAGGTGTTTTATATGAAAGAGACACTGACATTATTCGTTCCTAGAACCAAGTCCAGCATCGTATCAGGATGCCCAGGTAAACTGCAACGTGAATGATCCGTTTTCATAATCTTTCTTGCATAGACGTAAAAATGACAAAGTGAACCAGACCAATAAGCAGTGTTTGTCCTGTTTCAGTAGATCTCATTAACTCCTGTCTCTCCAGGTATACATAGTTAAATACATGCACTGCCAAGTTAAACTGGGTACACGCTACAGAAAATTACTGCAGATGACATTTCTGTAATCATGTGATTGGCAAGCTAATTTGTTGAAAAACCTATAGTGTGCACCCAGCTTTAGGGTTGTTGCTGAACAGTGCATTCATGTAGCATTCTAACACGGACTATCCCTATACTCGCTGCCGATAGAAAATGCCTGCACTCCCTTCCCTATGGTCACACAGAGAGTATCCGAATCACAGTGTAGATGGAAAATGTCACATGCAAATCAGGTTTCCGGGCACGACTTAAAATAATCAAATGTTTTCTGTTTGGGCTACAGACATGGCAATAACGGTTTAATTTTCCAATATTGCTGCATGTGTGGCTAGCAAGAGAGCCAGGGTGTGATTGAGCTGCAAAAAAAATATAATATTTAGGGACATCAAATGTTATGTATCCAATGTGGTGCAATATGAACCGGAATTCTAGAAGCTGCAGAGAGATCAGACTACAGAATTTTCACCTGTTTTCATGATCACATGAGTTGTCGCCACTGTCATTTGACTGGAAAAGACGCTCTGAGTTTTCCGTGCAAACTTCTGGACCAGTATCTGGAAATGAACAGAGAAGTTGGAGGTTTACAACAAGGATCAAGACTGTGCTCTTTGCTTTGACCATTATTACTGCTCATTTCACTTTTCTAATGAGTGACGTTGCACAAGTGTGGCACGTTCATATACACAAAAGCCTAAAACAGGCTACAACACATCTATTAAGACCTCATATATTAGACTTTGCGGTGGGTATTATCTGGTTATGCTTTCACTTTCTAGCAAAGGACAGCAGGGACCAAAATTTGGGGAGCACCAATAGCTAATTTTATGTATCTGATTTTACAACAATTTTTAAAATAAAAAATCCAGCAACTGCCATGGAATTACCATCTAAGACTTTAACAGCCTATAAAGCTTATTTTTAAGTTTTTCTCTCTAATTCAAGAAAATTCCACTACCATTCGTTTCATCCTGGTGGCTGTTTTGCGCACCCTGTTTTGAAAGATGCATCATAATTCTGTGAAGGTCTGTGAAGGTCCCATGGACCCATTACATAAGGTACACAGGTGATAGATTTTAGAAAAGGGACAGACACCTCACCCTCTGCAGGACAGATCAACACAAATCAATTCTTACCTGAAACCAGAAAAAAAAAAAATATAAAGGAAAGAAATTCCGAACGTCCCAGGCAAGGTTTGTGAAAAGCAATTCTTCTCTGCAGCGCAATCATTTCTCAATAATTTATGAAGCAAGTGGAATAGAGCACTCTGACGGAGTGATTATGAGGTGCGGTTTGTTGATGGCGTGTGCCCAAGTTTCAGCAAGTATGTAAGTAGAAGGCATGGCAAGATGTCATTGTTAGAAATAAAGACATCAGACCAGTGAAGAAAAAAAAAGTAAAAAGGAAAACACCTTATGCACCTGCCAGCAAAAGAAGCAGTCATCATTGAATAGCAGCCACATCAAAGCATCATGTGAAATATGAGAAAGGATTTCTTTATTCACCGTAAAAACCGTTTCTCAGAACCAATTTGGGGGGACACAGTCATGGGGTACAGAGGGCACTGTGCTGGAGTAGTAGGCACTTTTCAAACTGAAATTTGGTTGTATTCTATCTCACCCCCCTCTATACCTCTTCATAGATATCTCCTCAGGTTTTTTTGTTTTTTTTGTTACCAACAATCAAACCAAGCGAAAAAGGGGTGGGATCATGTCATCATCATCAACATTTATTTATATAGCGCCAGCAAATTCCGTAGCACTTTACAATTGGGAACAAACATTAATAAGACAATACTGGGTAATACATACAGACAGAGAGGTAAGAGGGCCCTGCTCACAAGCTTACAATCTATAGGACAATGGGAGTTAGAAACACAAGGGCATGTGCTACCTCATATTGCACAATGGACCAGCTAGAACGCAAAGGTAAAAGTATTGAGTGGGCTGTGTGTGTTGCAATGTTGGTCAGAGGGTTGTTGTCTTGCGTTAGCAGTGTAGAGGATGGTAATAGGGTAATCTAGGGAAATTAGGATGGTGGTTGAGGAATATCATAACCTTGTCTGAAGAGGTGAGTTTTCAGTGAACGCTTGAAGGTTTGAAGACTAGAGGAAAGTCTTATAGTGGGTGGGAGGGAATTCCACAAATTGGGTGCAGAACGGAAAAATCCTGTAACCGAGAATGGGAGGATGTGATGAGAGTGAAGGAGAGACGTAGATCTTGTGCAGAACAGAGGTGTCGAGTAGGGAGATATTTCGAGACAAGTGAGGAGATGTATGTCGTTGCAATTTTGTTGATGGCCTTGTGTGTTAGTAGAAGAATTTTTATATTGGATTTGTTGATATACAGGCAGCCAATGTAGAGGCTCAGCAGAGGAATAACGGTTAGTAAGGAAAATCAGTCTAACCACTGCGTGCAAAATAGATTGTAGGGGTTCAAGTCTGACTTTAGGAAGACCAGTAAGGAGGGAATTGCAATAGTCGATGCGGGAGATGATAAGTGCATGAATTAATGTTTTTGCGGTGTCTTGTGTCAGATATGTGCGTATTCTGGAAATGTTCTTTAGGTGTATGTAACATGATTTAGATATAGAGTTGATGTGGGGAATAAATGACAGTAGGAAGATGAGAGTAGAAACAACTTCTTCATTTGTGGGATCAAATGAAGAGAGATTGTCAGAGGGTGCTACAAAGGAATTGAGCCGATTGCTTGTCAAGGGAGATGATACCATTTCAAGGCTGATCTTATCAATTCTGTCCTTGAAACAGGAAGCAAGATCCTGTGCACTGATGGTAGTTGGAGGATTTGGGGCAGGAGGATTCAGAAGAGAGTTAAATGTGTTAAAGAGGCGTTTGGGGTTAGAAGCCTGAGCATAGATGAGATATTGGAAGTATGTTTGTTTTGCAGTGTCCAGAGCATTTCTATAGGAGTGGTAGATGTCCCCCAAACTGATTCAGATAATTGGATTTTACAAGTACAAAAATCCTTTTCTCTAATTCATCCTATTTGGGGGGCACTGCTAACAATGGGGACATTCCAAAGATGCCACTACGGGGGGGAACGATTAGACAACTGCTCGACCAAGCTGGCAGCCTTGGAAACAAGGAAATTGAGCCAGTGGAAAGGTACGGCTGGAGGACCAGATTGCTACCCTAATACAATGGTTAACCGATGCTCCATGCCATTAGGCTCTCACCAATCTGGTACAGTAGCTGTATTGTTAGGCTTCCCCTCCAACACACACAAGCCTGTCAGATTATAGGATTAAGCCCTCTCGCCACCGCAAGTTCTGTTGATGCCCATCCTGTGTGAGATACGTACATGAGACGATCTGTTCTATGTAAGGATGGCAATCTGTTTCCTTGCATCCTCAAATCTAACCACATTTGGCGAGTGAAGATTCAGCATTTCTAGAGCTGGAACAACTATGTTGCTGCAGATGAAATCGACCACCACGTAGGCTGGAAAGAAGGGCAAGCCTGCCGAACAGCTCTGTCCTTGCATAGATACAATATGGTGACCTGTAAGACAGGGCAGCCAACCAGACACCCTTCTTACTGAAACAATCACCAGTAAAGGAGGACACCTTTAAGGTAAGAAAGGATCACAGTTTCAAAAAGGTAAGAACAATGTCTTCTGTAGTGCGCAAACGGACCAGCTTACCTGCTTAACATAGGACAGGTGGATTTGAATAACCCTGTGAAGAACCGTCAAACTCTGGATAGAAGCAAACTTATCTGAAGAGGATATATAGGGCCCAAATGGCGTTTAAGAGAGGCTAATCTCAATTCACTGTCTAGGCATTCCCAAAGGACGACACAGAACAGGCCAAATGAAAGAATGAAATGTAAACCATTCCTCCCCACAAACTATTAGGAATTTCACACTCTTAGAGAAGGCGGCCCTTATCGTAGACAGGATGATCTTCTCTAATAGTCCCCTTGCTTGAGAAACCTGGTCTCAACCGCCCAGTCATCAACCAATTTACTAAATTTTGGTGGGAAAAATAAGAAATTGGGCCCAGACTTAACAGCTTTTCCTAGAGGCAGCCTCCATTGTCACACTGTTGACATGCTTAGAAGGTTAGCGTACTCTGATATTCCCAGTAAGTCTGGTGCTCCCAGAGTTACTAGGACCACCCCTCTCTGCGGACCATTTTTTGAGTAGCTGAAGGGGGAAAAAAATCCAGAAAGAGAAACTGTTCCACAGGATGAATGGCCAGGTGACTCAAAAAGTCAGCCTCCGAATTATCCCACCCCTGGGGTAATACAGCCAAGATTGCTGGGGCATTATGTTCAGCCCCATTCAAAACCTTAGCTGTCTCCTACATCACCAAGGACTCCAAGTCCCCCTAGGTGATCCAAACATGCCACAACCATGGCGGTGCATTGTCAGCAAGAGCCAAGCATTGATCACCTGACCATAAACTCTGGTGGACCAAGAGAGGAAGTGAGCAACAGCATCACTGCGAAGCAAGACACTCTTCTCACCATTAGCAATCTTGCAATGAACGATGGAGGCACGTCTGAGACAGAGCTTTACCTGTTAGGAAATGGTCAGAAACTTCTCCGGTAAAAGGACTCTGACAACCGGCACCGAAAGGGATTAATATAAATATCAGAAATAAAAAGTATACAATAAACAGCACAGAAAAACGTACCCTACTGCGTGGGCACTAAATAAAAACAAGGATATGCAAAAAGGGGTATATGGGGGGGCGAGTTTGTTTGTAGAGTGCTTACTACTCCAGCACAACACCCTCTATACCCATGGTTAACAGTGTTCCAAATAGAACAAATAAGAAATAGTTACAATTGTATATATAAGGTGTAGTAAACCAGACAGCTATTTTATATTGATGTAAGCCCCTGTATAGCACGCAGAATATTGCCTTAAACTGTGCAGTATATCTCATATGATTAGAAAGCAGGTAGGTGTTTAGTTTGAGACAAAATGAAACACAAAGAAGGAACCTTCAAGGAGCTAATTTTCCATTTTAATTGCAATAGCACAAGTCAAGTAAGGATAACCATCACTACTCTTCAGACAAATCTCTGAAGGTGACAAAAGCCCAAAACAGTGCCTGAATTGTGTTATTTTGCTGTGAACACAAGTGATGTTCTTCCAGTCCCCACACATGTCCCTACATGCAACACTCTGCTGTGGGAATGTTTCTACATTTCATTTCTAGCACTGTCAATGTTTGCACTGCATGCGGATCACAGTAATCACAGTTGCTATGGAGGGGGAAGTTGAATATATTCCAGCTCTTCGATATATATCCTGTTAGTAATTTAGCTAACCGTATTAGCATTTTCAAGAGTACCCATGTAAGGGCAGGTGTTTTTATTTTTTTTAACCGTTAAAACAAGTGAATATTGTAGATTTGAAAATAAGCCACCTTAGTTGAATTCCCCCCTTTCAGTTTACTGATAAATGCGGTTCTGAGGAACATTGCGGCTGCAAACTTTTACCATTACTACAGTAAAAATCTCCACTCCTTTTCCCTCGCACCTCTATGAGTCGTGAGTAAAAATTAGCAGAGATTACGGTTAAAATTCAGCTGAAGTGTTTCTGGAATGCCCGCAAGAGACTGTGGCTAATTGAATTCCATGTTACACATACTTAAAGTGTGACACATACAATGGACGTTAGCGGAAATATTTCCACATCATGTTAGTGTAGAAACGTACCACATTTATCAATAAACAGAATGGTAATACAAACATCTACAGGTTAATGTTGTAAAACAGCCCTCTTACAAATAGATTAGAATAAGTAGCCAGGCTATATGTCCCTGGACTTTCTCACTAAATGAGTAATGGACTTAACTGTAAAATAATCAAATTAAGAGTATGGCTAGAACACCTAGATAAAATATCCACTTAAAACTAATCATTTTCATAAAAATTCATAAATGTGTACTGTTATCTAAAGTTCTAGCAATTGTAATTAACAGGCTTCTCCTATCTTTTCACGTGTGAAAAAGCCAGAGCATCTCCAAAAGTTAGTAATTCAGTTTAATATCTCTCCAAACCATTCACTTCAAAGGGAAATGTAAAAAAAAAATAAAAAAAAAATAATAAATGCCTCAACACCACAATAATCCTTTTAACTAAAGACATGGGAATGTGAGAAAAACTCCATCAGTTACTGTGGAAAGGACAGTCAAGCGCAGGAGGGAGCAGGACAAGTCACTAGCAGGGAAGAGCTATCCTTCCTGAATTGTACTATGATCTTTGTACAGTGTGGAGAAGATATTCTCTGCTGTCAACCAGCATCTATGCATGAAAGGTAGATGAGTGCCTTATAGTAGAAATACATTGTAATAACCATCTCACAGCACTGTGAGTAGAATCCGTTCTAGGACGGGGGAGCTTTAGAGCATTTCAACCATTACTCTATATGTGTTTGCTCAAATCCAGAGATTTCTCTTAACAAGACGACAGTGATGGAGTGCGTGGTTTAACCAGCATAATGCACTAATTTGCCTGTTATTATATCCATCATATTACCATCCCTGACACTGTGTATGATATTGCAGAATTGCTCTAACAGTTTTAATTAAGTTCCTGAAGGTTGCGTTGTCATGTTCTATCCAAAATTATACACTCATGGAAGAAAGGGTTGGTGCCAAGCCTAATGACATCCAACACAACTCTGCCAACATCATTAACAATCCTGCTCTGATTAATTGCCTCAATTCTCACCATTTAGCAGTGCTCTGCTCAAGCAGTTAATGTGGAGGGATCATCGTTAGACTGGAGCTGGAATTAATTACTAGTAACATAATGGTTAGTGGATTTCATCATGAATGACACTTCAGCACTACTGAATTTGATTTATGAGCATAACGGCAGGTATTACATTTGAAGGCTTGCTCAACAATCTTAAATAAACCTAACCAATGAATTTACAGTGTAAAATAGTTCTTGTTATATGCAGACAGTGGGGGGTAGAGATCAGGCACAATTCTAGAAAAGCAAAAAGGTCACTGGACCTTTCCCTCTATCATTAGAAGTTTCCTGGAGCCGCAGCGCATCCGTGATTCCTCGACACACTGTATGGAGATTGCAGAATGTGTACAGGGCAGCACCATTGTGGTTTATACACAAACTGTAGCGTGGAGGTCACCCTATTCTGACCACAAGCAGAAACTGAGGCCCAGTTGTACTGCTTAGAAGTGTAAAATATCCACTTGTTTACGTCTATCCCTTTAACAAGTTTCATGTTTCTATTGCATGACTATCACTAGCAAAGTGGACTAAGCTTTATATGACAAGACCAGAGACATTTTATGACAATGGAAGCAATTGTAATTTAAAAAAATATATTCGGGCATATATACTAACATTACACTTAACCGCAGCATCCAATGTGTTACCTACAACGATTAGACTAACAACGGGAAAAAAAAAAAGAAGTCCTGATCAGTATGCCGATTCATGCGTACACACTACACATATTTTAAAAAAATGTACCCTCAGATCTGTGCCCTTCATCTGTCACAACCATCTGCTCAAAAGATCATGACTCTGTAAACTCAATGGAGATCCTGATCGTGAGTGCATACACACTGCAGGACTGGAACGACATTTATAGTTCTGCTGAGCAATCAAATGAAACGACGATCGGTATTATGGAACGACTATCGTTCATCGTTTAAGTATAAACACAAATGTGATACTGGCCCGAATGGCCGTTTATCACTCAACTGACCCAAGGCTAGGTACACACTGAAGAATTTTCCGAGCGATGTGTTATCTATAAACTACTTTCCCTTCGACCAAAGGTCCGATCACTCGGACGATTAACGCGTACACACTAAACACGTTTTAAACGTCCACAAAGCGACATTTCACCCCCATATTGCCGACAGCAAAGATTAGAAATTTGCACACTTAAACGACTATTTATTTTCTTGGGGATTTCATTACATAAACTGGCAGACATATACTATATGCATTAATGCAATAGACACTATTTACCGCTAGAAGCACCCAATTACAAAAGGAGTGACGTGCAGACACCACACCACGTGGGACTGGCACAGGCATCAGAAATTAACATACACGCACCCCTAAAAGAGTCGCAGTTTGAGGAACTATCAGCACTTGGTCGTGGAGCAATTGAAAAATTATACACACTACATGATCGTTAGGTGGATTGGTCAGAATATATTAAACAGTACAGCCAACCAAATGAGCAAACAAATTGACACGACTTTTGACCATCGTGTCACTATACACACTAACCAGACGTCCAACCGAACGGTTATATGTTGACTGATTTGCCCGATTATTGAACGAAAACGCTTCAGTCTGTACCTAGCCCAATAGTCTGTTGAAAAACCTGTAGTGTGTACCCAGCCATAGACAATAAGTGTCTGGCTGCTATGATTTTGTGCAAATTTAGTAAATGTGCCCTGCTGGCTACTCTCCAAAACATGTAAACTCATCTGGGGCAAACAGTGAAGACAGGGCAGTTTATATAATTAAGTTAATAACTCAATTACAACACAAGTTTTTAAAGCTATGTTACACAGATGGTTTCTTCTATAGAGCAGAAGTCATATTAAGTTGTGATATGGAAAAACTGCAGCTAGTAGGATTGTTTCTGCAACAGACAGCACAATATTCACAAGTGTATTAGGACACATTAGTGTCTCACAGTATCCAGCTAATAAATTTACAAAACAAACAAAGCTGCTGGGATAATAAATGTGATGCTGCAGTTTAGTCTGTACTATAACACAGAAAATACAGATATTGGAAAGTACATGCCTACCACGGGGTAGAAAGACATAACAAATGTATAGCATATGATTAAAACAGTAGCTAAAGAGATAAATTATACTGAAGTAATTCTCGTCTGCGTTTTGTATGGGGAAAGCACCAGATACTACAACTAAGGGAAGAAGGAAATAAAAGATCTCTGTCAAGGAGATGATGTATGAAATAACACTAGACCCTGCATGCTGTAAATCATTTGTACACGCTTAACTAGTCATCAGATATAATTTCACAAAGATTGTAAAGTAGCAGGATTGTTATTTTAAAGGAATAACGACCTATAAAACAAACGGACAGGGAACAATCTCAAGTATCTGCTTTTGTCTCTGAATACCCCCACAACGACCCCCTCCAGCATCCCATTTGGCAGCACAGGCAAGGTGTAGAAATGATCATTCACATATTACAGAGGGCACCAGCTGGGAGGTGTATGACCACTTTCCCTTACTGTCAGATGTAACTGTGCCTGCCTTCTGTGGCCATGTCATAAGGCATTGCAGTGAGGGTGTGTACACCCAAATGCAATCACTGTTGTGTATGTCAGGTTACGTCACAAAAATCATCAGAGCAATATCTGACACCCCATCCCCCCCCCAAATACATATATTTTCTGCTGATGTGCTTATGACCCATTATGTATTCCTAATTGACGGCCTAATGTGTCTTACTGATTATCAACATGAACACCCTCTTAGGCAGTGTACACACTACAAAATATTTCTACTAATATCCTTAACGATTTGACCAATGATTGAAGGGGTGGTCCTGATCAGCATGCCGATTCATGTGTACACACTATACACATTTTATAAGATTTACCTTCAGATCTGTGCTCTTCATGTGTCATAACCATCAGCTGAAAAGATCATTACTTTGCACACGCCATAGAGATCTATAGACACTGCTGTTCGTGAGTGCATACACACTGCAGAATTGGAACAACATCGTTCCATCATTGAATGACATTTTTAGACCAGTTTAAAAATCAAATTAAATAATATGATGTGCTTTGGATCGATAATCATTCATGTTGCAGCATGTACACTAATGTGATATCGTGCCAAACGGTCTTTTATTGTGTGATTGGCCTGATAATCAGCTGAAAACCATGGAGTATATGTCCTCAGCCTAATGTTTACTTTACTAACCTGAAAATGTTATATAGTGCAGACACAGCTCGGCAGACCGTTTTTTTTAGCCTATATAAAGGTAACTTTTTGTACACACATATATTGCGGAGTCAAGATTAATTATTTACCATAAGTCAATGTACAGAAAAAAAAAAATCCAAAAATAAATATTTTCCTGTTACAAAATCATGTCTAATTGAGACTATGATTATGGGTTTAAGAGACTATTTAAACTAGCTCAATTGTGAATTGCCCCAATTTGTGAACAAAATTATATAAACTTGACATACAAATACATAAATAAACACAATAGCATTTAACAAGATATCCAAGCACAACACATTTATGTTGCTATATGTCTACTTTAAAATGCATTGTGATAACGTACCATACAGTAAAATACATGGAACCAGCATTCCATGTTTTAAGATGGCCCATTAACATCAAAGACTTCCCCAAATGGCAAGTTTTTAAAATCCTGCATATTTAATTCAAATGAAAATTAAAAGCACAATTGTCATTTGGTTCAAAAAGCAGCAGTTTGGGGTTTATTATAGCATACACCAGAAACAACTAGAGGAACAAATATAGAACATGTATGTATTGGAAAGCACACTTACTAGTTCACTTTGGCTTAAGCCTGATGCCACAATTGAAAAGTTTCTTCTACTAGAAACTACAGGACTCTTGACTGATTGAGTCATTATACTTCTTGTAGGTGATGCAAACGTAGGAGATGAACTTCTCTGTGTGCTGCCACAGTGTTTGCTGCTCTTCCTCTGCTGCAGAACAAACTCTCTGGATTCAACAGGTTGTCTAGAGTTTTCTGTTCTGGGGATGGAGGCGTCCTTAACCTCTCTACGAGCTTGCGGTGTACTTCGCAGGCCTGTTTTTCGGGGAGCTTTAGCACAGTTATGAATGTCTGTGGAGGATGCATATGGAGTTTATATTTCATAACAAAAAGCACAAACAATACACTTAAAGCATTAGTTTGGAACAACTGATATTCAAACCTGTATTACACAACAGGTGTGTGTATGTATGTATATATATATATATATATATATATATATATATATATATATATATATATATTATAATCATACATATACACATACACACACACATAGAAGGGAAAGAAAAAAACAAAAAAAAAAAAACACACACTAAAAGACTTCATGTTTCTAGTACACACACTAAAAGACTTCATGTTTCTAGTAATTACTGCAAAAAAATAAAGTTGTTCAGTAAGGAACTTAAAACATGTAATACTCCCTTAAGCCCTATAGAATTGAAGTCACTCTGACTTCTTTGCATTTACAGCCCCTGAACTTTCTCTGCCTTTCCCAAAGCATAGCATCCTCCTGAGTTGGCTGTAGTAAGCGTGTAGCTTAGGAAGTGGTGATGCGCTAGTGAATACATCAGTGTAACTACCAGCAGCTGCTGTAATAGAGGAACTAGCAGTCGCAAAACAAAACTAAAATATTCTATTTCACTTTAGCTCAATGTTCATGCTACACAGAGACCCCTACGCTGCATGTCAGTAAGGAAAAGGGGTGCAGATTATGGAGTATTCAGATAAATCATAGTCCCCAAATTCAGCAGCCAGCATTCACTGGAATCAGATGCTTACAAAAAAAAAAAAAACGAAAAAAAAAAAAAAAAAACCCCATTTAAAAGTTTAGAGAATGCTAATTATAACTAATGTTATTAGTTTGGGTAAGTGCTTTTAAAATACTTAATCACAGTTTTCAGTGAAAATTCTCTTTAAGCAGGAAATACCATTTTTAAAAGGCTGCTAAATTTCTACCAATACAAAAAGATACAGTACAAAAAATAAAACATTTTCATCAAGTGAGAGGAAATCTAACATTATAATTAACTATTCTCTATATCTCGGTGAATATGCACTTGCCCTCTGTCAACAGTGATTTTGGAGTCAGAAAAGTATTATACAAAATGTCCTTTAATGGGTTTTAAGGTATGGGAGGGAGCGGATGTTCTCTCACCATATGTAATATGTCACGAGTCCCTTACGTAGGACAGATTAAATAAATACCATCTTCTTATCAAGATGCATAGTTTGGGTACACACTACAGGTTTTTCACCTGATTATCGTGTCAATCACATGTTAAACGACTGTTAGGACCAATATCACATTAGTGTATACGCTCCCATGATCATGTTTTTTCATTCTAAAGCACATTATATTGTTTCATTTGATTTTATAAACAGACTAAAAATCTCTATAAATGATGTTGGGCAAATGTGGAAGTGTGTATGCACTCACAACCGTATACAATCATTAAGAGCTGAATGTTTATAAACATGTCCTGAAAATCATTGCTCCAGCCATAGAAACAGGGAGAAATCTCTCCTCAAAACATTACATTTCTGAAAGGAAGTCTGTCACTGAAGACAATGGCCTGATTAACTTCAGTCCATGTAACTGGTTTACAAAATACAATTTCTTACTCTATACTAGATAATATTTTGAGAAAGTTCAGCATGTCAGCTTTTTATACCGTGCAAGACCAGTAAGACCTATTTAGCTATATTTAATTGGTGAGGACAAATGGAGTTCTCTAAACTCTGCTTTCCGACTCGGGTCCCAGGGTAGGGGCCCCCAACTATTTGTTCCATGGTGGTGAAAAAAAGTTGGGTCCTTTTTTAATTTGTTTGGTTACATTTTTTTAAGAAAGAAAAAGGAAGAAACATAGAAGAAAAACTTAATTAGTGCACATTCTCTATTTTATGGTTAAATGCTTTGAAACATAAGTATGTTTAAGAGTTTGATTACGCTGCTAAAGTAATATCACTTTCAATCACAAGCTCATTTGTTTTTACTTCATAAACTGGTCTAGCTGGAATTAAAATTTGAAACATCTGTTATACTATAGAAGGTAAATTATCAATAATTCAATGTTGTTTTGTTCATTTCACTTACTGTACTTATTTCTTAAATGTTCAGGAGAATTTCTTACTTGGGGGAAAAAAAATGCTTTTCTGCTTATCTTGCTTTTGCTAATAAGACTTTTGAAAAGAGGAAATTACAAAGTCGTCCTTTGCTGTAAGCTTTTAACTAAGTGTCTGATGGAACATACTTGAAACTTCATGGATCTCCTGACACAATCATGCTTCAATTGCATGCATTAGGTCATCTAGTGTAGCTGTTTTTAGCCACAAGACTAATGGGTTTTTCTACCGTTTCAATGTTTATAAGCACTTTCAGATTCAATCTCAACTGTTATCTACAGTCCAGAGCGAACATCTTTGGCCGCAAAAAAGTACTCTACCTTCGAAAACTCTGCTCAGAGGTTGACCATGTCCTCATTACTGGACATTCAAGAGAACTCAGAGGTCATCCATCCTGCATACTTCCTATGGACTGACCTTAACCATGTCCAAAGAGTGAAGAGAGCAGTCTTCATCTGAAGACTTACCCTGATCTAAAGCCAGAATCAAAATATTTTGATTCAGGTGGAACCTGGGAACCACCAAAGGTTTAAGAAAGACTTAGTTCGAAAGACAGCCCTGTCTTCATGAAAAAATGAGGAAAGGAGACTTCAAATAGAGCACCTAGCTGTGGAGATAGTAATGAGAAAGGAAGACTTCCAGATAAGGAGCTTTTACTCCACAGAATCCAATACTTCAAAATGTAAAGTGCTGCTAGGCTGGCAGCACTAGGATAAGATCCCAAGGAGCTATCGGGAATATGTATAGAGGCTCCACATGAGTTGCTCCCTGAAAGAAAGTCTGTATTTCTAGTAAAAATTTCAGCTTCCACAAAGGAAAACAAACAAGGTAAACACCTGGACCTTTAAGGAAACAAGTTTCAAACTCCCAACCAAACACTCCGCTGAGAAGAGAAGAAAACAGGTCAACCAAAAAGAAGGAAGAGGAAAGAAACCCCTTTCATTCGCGCAACGAGATGTAGGTCTTCCAGACCCCGAGATAAATACTTGACGAAACTGAATTTCTAACCTTTAGACTGGTCTGAACCATGCTAACCCAAAAACCCCTGTGATTAAAGATCAAGAGTCACACTGAGGAAACCAGTCAATGTAACTCTGAGACCAGACCTGCTAGATCAGTTTTGTTCCTGCACCAGAGGCAGATGCCACAATAGCCTGTCTGCAGCGGTGAGATGTCTGTGTACCAGGACCAACTCGGCCAGACCAGTGCCACCGTATGACCCGAGCACCCATTCCATAATTACTTCTAGGTTACACGCAGAAGTATTACTACCGGGATAGGTAAGCCAGTCACAGGGTACAGACATGGGTTCTACCAGCAAAGTCTGTTTCACCTGTCCTGGAGCAGAAGTGCTCCACCATGTTGTTCATTCTGAGGTGAGTGGCTAGCTGAGGAAACCTGCATTCTAGTTCTTCACCCGTGGAGTGAACAACGCTACACTCCACACCTCACAAGATCCTGTAGATTCCTCGTATGACGGGTGTACGCCTGGTGCCTCCTTGAAAACCGAGGTAGCCCCCAGAGTGGCGTAGCCTGACTGCATCTTAACTGTTCTTCCTCTTATAAAGAGTCGTGCACCAACTAGGGCATTTAAAAAGGGTCTGGAGATTCCTTTCATCCAAAGATGAAAGTGGCCCTGAAGGGTGAAAGCCCCTCAGACTGGCATCTATTTTCAACAATATCAATTTCCAAAGGAGAAGGGGCCACCGGCTATTAGGTTGCTGCTCCCCAGGCGCCAAAGGTGTGATTGTTTCCCCTATAGTCTGATAAACTGGCTGGTTATGTGATGAAGAAATTTGTTCCATTTCGAGAAACTCCCTCGAGTGGATTGCACAGTGGGGACAAATTGTCCCTATGGCTTTCAAACAATAAAAAAAAGAGAACAGACACCAGTTTGTGATCTAACAGGATCTTAAAAATCTCTTAAGGAGAGGAATATGTCCTCTGTCAAGAACACACTCTGCTGGTGTGTATCAGAGGAGCCCCAGGAAGACCATCCTGTTGAGATTCTAATGTCTGGCTGTCTCCAAATAGGAGCTTGCTGTAAACCCGGGCAATGTGCCACCTTGATCAGCAGATCCTCCAGGTAGGAAATGACAGTCACTTCTGCCAACACACATTCCTCCTGAAAGGAAAGTTTTGACTGTAGGATCGCCAGAAGGAGAGAGCAGCCAATTACCTGCAAGCCACGCCTCTGTTGCTGGTGTTGAATGCATGGGGATCCTGGTCACTACATGCGGCAGCAGTGAGCACCCCCCACCGGAGGCATATTATCCTGCAGTAGCCATAGCTAAGCGGGTGCCTCTTGGTGAATACATCTCAGTAAATCATCAAACCAATGAGGAACACACCATAGTATACATATATAAGCATGATGTACTTGTATCCTTCATAAAGATTGGTTTAACAATAGAACTTAATAGACATAACTGGGCCATAAGGGCTTATTGAGTTAGATAGCGGCTGAACTACAATTCACAGCATACATTCAACACACATCTATTCAGCATACACTGAGAAATTATCCTATTTGTATGTATAAGAGGTTGCTTTTGGAAGTCAAGTAAAGGCTTGCCATACAAAGCAGGTTTTTGTTGTTACTTCACAGAAAAAATCCCCAAAAACATTATAATGCAAATAAAATGCTGTATTCTTTGGACACATTTCAAGACACCAACAAAATGTAAAATATAATCACAAGCAGTCTTATTTCTCAACAGTGGTAAAAAATGCTTATACAGTTTTGCAGCGCAGTTTAAAGTGGCAAGGAACTGCACTAAGGTAGAAAACGCAGATAAAAACGCCAGATCAACCACATAGGTGTATGATTTGTAAAAATACAATGCGGAAAAGCCAAGTTTGACAGATTTTATCAATGCTAAAAATAATAAATTGTGTGTTAATGTTTCAGAAAGTTATTTTGTAAAAGAAAGATGTGCGTAAAACACTGATACTATAAGTATTGTCAACCGTAGCCATTAAAACATTAGTTAGCACATATGGAAACAAAGGATATAACAGAGTTAAAGAAAGATGTAGCAATTAAAATAACCAACTAAATCTAATAAAGACCACTTCTGTATCAGCTTTAGCCATACAGATGTAGGGCTAACAGCAGTATCACTATGGAACAGAAAAATAGCTCTACTTCATTCTGTGCTCAAAAGAATGGAGCTTTATAATCTTCAAAACAGTGTCACTACACTTAACTTATATACAAAAACCATGGACAAATAAAAAGAGCTTTCTCTGTAGAAACAAAGAAAGTACGCAGTATAAAACAAAGTGGGAGAAAAATAAAAATGTTTAAACCACAACCAAGTCCCAGTGTTTTTTAAAGTCTCTAAAATACATGAAATACTCTTCAACATGAGCGACGGAATCTTTCTTCAGCAATGGAATCAACTTCAACAGGATCATACAAAAGAGAAAAATAATAATGCCAGGGCCGTAACGAGGGTGGTGCCATCACCCATGGCCAAGGGGACGCAGCAGCCGCCCGCTACCTGCCTCCATACCTTCAGCCCTCAAGTTCCGCTTAAGGGGGGGGAGGGAGAGGGAGAGGGAGAGGGAGAGGGAGAGGGAGAGGGAGAGGGAGATTGACAGTAACTTACAAGAGCTTGGTGCTTCTACCCTTAAGTTCCGCAGAGAGCAGCCAATTACCTGCAAGCCGCGCCTCTGTTGCTGGTGTTGAATGCATGGGGATCTTGGTCACTACATGCGGCAGCAGTGAGCACCCCCCACCGGAGGCATATTATCCTGCAGTAGCCATAGCTAAGTGCGTTCCACTGACAGGAAGTTCGGCATTTGGAACGCACACGTTCCACTGCGCTCAAATGCCACTCCCACTTAGATGGGGGGCGCCGGTGCCCTGTCTTGCCCAGGGCACTAAAATTTCTAGTTACGGCACTGAATAGTGCAATTAAGTTCTTCATTAAAAAAAAAAAAAAAAAGCAAAAAAAGAAAAAACCCCAACAGCAACCAAATAAGTAAATCAAAGTGTATTTTTTCCTTGCATGAGCCGAAATGTTTTGCTGAGAAGGAATCATTTGAAAGAGGAATAATTAGGATTTGAGAAACATGGTCGAGCGATCTCAATAAGGAGATGCAATTAACAAATGCTGGGTTTTATGCTAGGATAAAAAAATAAATAAAGCTTTCATGCGTGTGCATTCACAACGGGAAGTGGTGTGTTGACGTGGTACACATTCAGCACTTTGAGTCACTTATTTGGTTGCTGTTCATTTTTTAGAATTTTATTGCACTGTATATTTTCATTTCTGTATGACCCTATTGGAGTTGAAGTTGATTACATCGTTCTAGAGATTCCTTCTCTCATGCTGAAGTGGATTTTGTGTTTTAGAGACTTTGAGAAACATTGGGACTTGGTTGCGGTTTAAACATAACACATTTTATTTTTTCACCATCATTTATTTGATATGATCACACACAGAGAAAACACTTTATTTATCCCTATTTTTGTATATAAGCAGTATCCCTATGGCATGTAAATAGACTTAATTAAATTGTGCTCTTACAAGGCATACAGCCATCGATGCATAAAAGGAAAGCAAATGAAAAACAACAGGCAATCCATTTCAAATTGGTATGTGACATCCCAAAAGCCAAAATAAAAGCTTGCTCCTTTATATTTTTATACTTATTTAAATGGACATGCACATTTATACGCTTTCAGAATAATTGAATGGCTGAATCAATTTAAACTGTGAACTTGTCCAAAGCCCAACGGGATACAAACTACAAAGCAACAATTTCTGAGGCTTGGAGTACAGTATACAATACACATACTGCATAGGGCACAGTAAGAATGCTAGGAGGCAAAAGATACGTCTACATTTTGCAAGTACATATTCTTACCTAACTTGCATAACAGATACGATGCACTGAAATTGACCCTTCATAAGGATAACACTGTAAGCAAACTGGCCTGTCCCAGCTGCAGTACCACTAGCAGTACTGAAAACTCACGGTGCAAACAGCATTTTGCACTGGGAATTTCAAAACTGCTGAAATGGGAGGTATGTCTGCGTGTAATGGAGAGAAGGGTGGTTAAGATCACCATATTCAGTGACTTTTACATATAACCTACTAAAGAGTGTCTAACTAGTTGTGAAAGTTAGGAAAGGACACTTGCAAAATAGACCCTGTGGATCTAACATCCAATTATAAAGAGAAAAAGATCAAAGTTGGACATGTCCTTTAAAGCTATAGAAATATTTGCAATATTTTCTGGTATATTGCGAGACGTGCCTTTGGTTGGACACAACCAATGATTGCTTTTATATTGCAGATTTGAATCAGAGTTTCTCTCAAGACACTGACATAATGAAGTTTGTACATTGCCTTGTTACCAGCTTCAATCCTGTAACAGTACCACTTTACTTGTAAGCCATTTAGAGAGAAAGTTTGTTGAGAGAAAATACCAAAGCTTTTTCATGGAAACTACTTTGGTCTGAATGACAGTATAACACTGTATAAGGGCAAAGGAGTAGAAAATAACAATATAACTGACACTCAGGGGCATATTCAATTCTTTGAATTCCCCGTTGCGTTAAAACTATTACTGTTATTTCAGTAATAGTTAGCTGGATTTCAGCTTGTGGCGCAGGGAGCTGCGAGCTGAAATCCAGCGAGAAAACTACCGTAATAACGGTTTTTACACGCACTACTACCGTAATAACGGTTTTTACACGCACTACCGTAATAACGGTTTTTACACGCACTACTAAGGTAATAACGGCTTTTACACGCACTACCGTAATAACGGTAATAGTGCGTGGAGCGCAAGATTTTCGCGTTTACGCCGACAATTGAATATGCCCCAAAGTTGGTTAATTAACACATCCCCTATCTAGTCCCTCACTGGTTGTTTTTGTAACCTAGTACTATATAAACTTAGAGTGTAATGTGAACAGCACCTATCATTCAGACTGGTTCACACTAGCAGAACAGATGAAGTAAAAACTTCACTAACTGATTTTTCAATGCTAGAACTTGCACACCAAGCGCAGAGAAAGAAGGAATTGGATCTGCTGACAGCGCTGGAACATGTGCAGCCGACAGCCTTGTGGTGAGTGTAAGAGAATTTGTGTGAAAGTGTTGAGCATTAATGTTTATATGTAAGGGAGGTAAAAACAGAGGGATGAGGTCAGTGTGTGGGGAAAGTGGGGATTGACATGGAGAGAAGAGTTTGGGGGAGGGAGCAGAGGGATGAAAAAGGAGGCGCCTAAAATATAGTACTTCAGATTCTTGTACACCCCTGAGGTAAGCAATGTCAGGCGCAAAATGATTTTTAGGTTTCATAGGGAATTATTTCAAACAGGCCTGGACAAAGATATCCAAAGGTTATGAGCCAGTGTCAAAAGTCTGGAGCCGGCAATTTTGTAATTACAAATCTCTCAGCCACGCAGAAATTACTAGGGGTAACGTTATGCACATTCCACACTAACAGCACCATACTTTACAATGACCAAATGGTTGTGCCAAAGTGATATTGTAAACTGCTCAAATGACCAGCATATTATACATAGTCTGCACCCGATAAATTATACAACAAACTACACCAGCCTGTGCCCCCTAAAATATAACCACCTAACATTCAAGTGTGAGGCTCCACAAACTATCCCATGCCAGCCTGTGCCCCACAGGAAGACAAACCCAACAAGAACAGTCTGTGATCCCTACTGAAACTGAAGGCATGCTTGGACCCCTCCGCAGTGCGTTTACATGCTGCATTTTATGTGCACTGTGCAAAACAAGCATGGCTTTGATGCAGTGACAATGAAACACAGGCTACTTGCATAAATATGCTTCACCTTCAAGACCAGAATGCTCTGTATAAAAGAGACTGAACAACAACAACAAAAAACAAAAACAACAACACAACTTGTTTGCAGCAGGACATGAAAGATTAGAAAATCATAGCTCTACATATTACTTAGTGGGTATGGCCTTAAGACCAGCATTGTACCTGGCTCCTGTGTGACAGGTCTGGATTCAGAAGACTGTTCCATGTTGATAGATTCACCCTGCGTTAGGTCAGATTCTTTCAGCTCTCTGAATACGTTGAAGGGAGAGTGGACCCTATCCGAGATCTCCCTGCTTGACTTTGTCTGGGGTGGAACAGGTGGTGGGGTTGGAGACCCTAACCTAAAAGAAATACCAGTGTTTTGTTGAACATAAATATTTATAAAACAGAAATATATCACGTACACCTGAGGCTTGCAGGACCATGCTGGAGCTTGAAGAACTGGATGGTCATTGGATGCCCACTTCTGGGTTACAACCTGCTTGCAAATCTTAGTCTGGACACCATCAGCAGCACTGACTTGCAATATATATCCCATGCAAGTAATAAAATAGAAGCAAGGCACCCGACCCAGCCAGATACAAACTACAGTACATCATTTATAGTACAAATATCCCAACTGTACCGGAAGCCTTACCTTATCCCAAACTGCACAGGTTGCTCCATGTCTTGCACAAACTGCACTTTGGTCTCTGGGATTGTGTCCGTTACAGTGTTACCGCCTGTAAGAAAACCATTGTTAATAACAAAAGTCCATCTCATGTTCATGGTCTCTCTTCATAATATGTTTTCATTGCAAAGTCTTCCAATATGAAGAGACTTCTGTTGGGTTATGTATCACATGTTTGTGTTTATTATTAAAAGTTTTACAGGTTTCTGAAGAAGGTAAATTACCTAACATTATGCCAAAGGAGCTGGACAAACCACAGGTCCATAATATTGTGCAAGACTGTGGGTGAATGTTTACAGATGTAAGCGGCTGGTCATGTTTTGGTAACTAATTAGCAGATTAGACCTTGTCACCAGTTAAAAAAAAAAAAGATGATTTTCTAAAATATGGACCATCTTCGAGCCGGGTATTTAAAACATGAAGTTTATGATTCTAGTAATTACTTTCATTCTCCACACAAACACCAACATGCTGAAATCGTCTTCTCACTCTCATTTATATGTAAAGTGTCTGCTAGTTAGCAAGATGAAGACGGATAAGATAGAAGGAGAAAAAAAAAAATCAATTGCCATTAAAATTCTGTACTTGTAGATTGCTTCCAATTGAAAATAAATGGAAAATCTGGCTACCTTGAAATATGGTCAGGACAATATACGCCAGCATCCATTTAAAACAGAAACAAAGAAATTAAATCATGGCACCCATCAACATAAAAACATGTTAAAGATTTTAGAAATATGCTTCTGTAACTCCATTTATACCAAAGGTAAATGTACAGCAACAGGAAAAGCACCTGGCAGTTCAGGATCTGTAATAAGCAGGACCTTACATGATGTAGCCTACTCACAGGGCTGGGGAGCCAACATCTCTGGAGATGGATAACTGCTTTTAAATATCTTATGCTCAATTAATAGATGTGTTAGGAAGACTGATTTATTCAGTCCCTCACTCAGCACCTAAATTGGTAGCTAGTAAGCAAAACGGAGAAATAAGCAGTTTCTTTCTTCCATTAGAAAATAGAGATCTGTGCAGTAACACAATTACTCTGAACATAGGATGCTCTATTCCGACTTACCATCTATCAGAATCGCCATTTATTATGCAAGCCAAGAACAAATTGGGGAACATAATGCATTGCAGTCCCTGTCTAATACAGTATAAGGTCTTGATAAAGGGCTCTTTGCTCCGGAATGTTGACCCAATAGAAAACAGAAAGCACAGTCTCTTCCAAAAGATGATTCATCTAAAAAGAATAATCAGCCTTTGTTGTGCTTAATAGACAAAGCTTCCATAAGCCAGCAAAACTTTAGCAGCATCGTAACAGACAAGTAACTTGTTCTTGGTTAAAGCCAACTAAAGAAATGCACTGGCTGATTGAGACTGATGTCACAGCACCAGACTGCACCTCTGCCACTGAGCCTTTTGCCAGCCATACATTAGCCCATTCGGACGCTCAGCCCCACTAACAAGATAACAGGTTCATTCTGCCCACATTGGACAACATCGAGCATTAATGGGTACTGGCGTAATATGACCAGTTATCATCCAATCAAAATTGATAGGATTATTATTTGTGGTGCTTTGGGGCGATTTGCCCGATATTGCTGCAGTTATCACAATGCGTATGGTCAGCTTTACAATCAATGACTCTAGAAAATTGCTGTTCCAACAGCAGCTACAGCGTTTCAAGGCCCTTTCAGTGACCATGTGCTCTTGTACTATCTCTATGGACTCCCACAATAGTAACATGTTCCGAGCATTTTCCAGTTTGTGGAAATATTATCATTATAAAACTATTGTGGAGAAAATGCACTATTTTTAGATATCGCTGACCATTTACAGTTGACAGCTAAACACAGAGTTAATGATAAACAAAAACAAAAAAGTACAAACTAGTTAAAAAAGTGAGACCTACAATATTATCAAAATATAGGCACAGGTGACGCAAACATTCTTTCATGTGTCTAAAGAATGTAATCATTCATCGGGTATTCATATGACATAACACATACGTTCAAATCCTTAAATGTCTTTTCAACTATAAACATACAATTTTTTACATTATTGATGTTGACCCCTGAATTTAGAAACTTCTTGAACTTCAAATTCTAAATTGTGGCTAAAAAATTAAACAAAATCAGTTTTTGGATGGAAATAAGTTAGAGATAAAAGCAAAATATTGTGTTCCAGCTATCTAGTGAGACCAGACATCTCCCATGGTTAGGGTAAGCTTTCCTCGCTCCCGATGATGGTGTGTTCAGAAGAGTTCCCTGATGTCTACCGTGGGCCAGGGATGCTCCTGTCAAGACAGGCAACACCCTGCCAGCAGAAGTGAGGACAGCCTGATACCTGCCATGGTCAGGGGCCCGTACAGATCAGGTGAACAATGGAACGCAGATAAGTTTAACACAAATACCTGATACAACTTATGTAATTCCATCCAAAGCAGAACTTTTAGTTTTGGGTGGAATTTAAGGTCAACTGATACTAGAAATTCCCTTTTCCATTAAATATACAAGTCTATATTAGAGATGAGCGGGCTCGGATTCCGCTAATCCGAGCCCACCCAAACAGTGCGGATCCGAACGGGATCCGAGCACTGTTCGGATATTTCCGGCGGGCAAAAAATTGAAAACGAGGCTCTGTCGTCCAAGTCACGCGTCGAATCTCTCGAGCGGTGGGAGGGAGGGCCCAGAACAATTCCATCTTGTACCTTTTTTTTGGCATTATGTGCTCAAGCTACCTCGGTGCAACCTTTTGGCCTAAAAACAATATTGTGAGGTGTTCAGAATAGACTGGAAATTAGTGGAAATGATTGTTATTGAATGTTATTGAGGTTAATAATAGCGTAGGAGTAAAAAAAACAAAAACATAAAACTGGTTTTTAGCACTTTTTGTTTTTTTCAAACTAAATCCGAATCCAAAACCTTAAATCCGAACCAAAACCTTTCGTCAGGTGTTTTGCGAAACAAATCCGAACCCAAAACCTCACGCAAATCCGAATCCAAAACACAAGACACCAAAAGTGGCCGGTGCACATCCCTAGTCTATATACCATGTGATTTCAGCTTGTCTGCAACATAATATTTTTCTTAAATACTACAAAAAATAAATAAATATCTATATCTCTAATAAGATTAGAAAAAAACACACAGAGCAAATGTATGGCTTTAAGGCAATCTTTGAAAGGATTACATTAAAAATACAATATCAAAATGAACATGTTTGCCTAAAGCACACTATGTGCCTAATATTATTATATGCAATGGAGGAAGGGGAAACTCTTTAGACAAGATTCTGAACCACAAACTGACCTTTTAATATGCAAATTTACAATAATAAAAATGTAATTTACATCAGACTTAACATCTGCTATATCTACAATTATAATTTTTAAAGTACCCATTTCAACATACTGCGCCCTTCCCCAAGCAACATGCTGCAATCTTTAAAAGGCCTAAATAGGAGTATTGCTTAGTCGAACAAAAACATACAGCATCACGGTGACCACAAAATACGTCAGATCTGGCAAGAAAGCAGCCAACCTGAGTATTGTCTTTCCTCCAAGTGTTGGAAAGAACAGAAGGCTTTGATAAGATTCCCAATATCAGATACTGGAAATGAAAGATTTGTTGTCTTTGCAGCCCATCAAGTTACATCAATGCCAATATATCATTGCTGGATTTGCTTAGTATGAAGTGTCAGCATAGCTCAAAGAACGACCAGCTAGAATTTATTTTTATGCAGTATTACAGTCGATTACAAGTAAAAGTACTATTTAATCTTTGGTTAAATGGGGGTTAACAGTTTAATGTACACTACAATTTGACCATGTTTCAACAAGGACATACACCTTTACTGAAAACATTAGCTGCAGCCACTGTACCGGATTAATATACCAAAATCCTATTATATCTGCATGTATATGTCTGCATTATGCAATTACCGGATGTGTCAGCAGACCGGACACTATTTTCTCTCATCACACTTTATACACAATGCAGCAAACATCCAGTTTCAGTACAGAACCATTGGATAAACAGGGTTTCCTGTATCCGAGTCGCAGCAAGGACATTTGTATAGGTGAAGCTATTACTGTAATATCAGCACAACTAAATAATTAACTAATATTCAGACTTTTCCTATGTACACCAACAGGGGCATTACAGATAAGCAAGGCCTGCCTGTCTCAGTCTAAAAATACAGCTATATCCACTGCTGTGCGCTCATGACACTAGTAGGATGACCTGGAGAAACTGTATGATCACCGGGCAAATAGGCAGGTTTCATGTCTATGAATTATAATCTCAATGTTATCAAGACACATATATACGTACGCTATAGACAACTTGACTAGTATATATACATTTTAATCTGTTTATTGTACACGTTAGAGTCTGATTACTTTTAGAACGTTGCACATACCCACTCAAGACAAACCAGTTGATATGACAGTGTTATAAACAGAAGTACATAGTAATTTGTCTCAGCACGCTGGCTCTGTCTGTAGCTGGGGTACATCTAGTAAGCAATGACTCATTATACAAACTGCAGATTTAGCCGGGGCGCGTATTTACCGTGGTCTGTTTGTTTCTGCCGGCCCTCCTGCCGTCTTATTGTGACATGTTCAGCTGTGGATGCTTGCTCCCTCTCAGATACAGGGCTCTGGGTACCATGCTGTTCCAGGACCGCTTCCAGCGCAGCCATCTCTCTCTGGAGATTCTCTAAATTGTTCTGCATGGCGTCCCGCTGCTGTAAAAGAAAATGCCCTGCAAGTTTAATTTGCCTCTTAAAAAGCTGAAAGACTGCAGATCTTGTGGCAGAGGAAAGTACGAAAAGAAAAGTGTAATTAAAACAGCAGATAGAGCAGTGTAGGTGAAAACTTCCATCATTTCTGCAGCCCCCCTAATCTACCCTTATGAGTACATATTACCCATCACATAAATCATCACATAAAGGAGGGGTAGCTGCTTGTCTTTACTTTAGTTCCTGTCCGTGCTGAAACAAATCTGGCACATATGCATTACATTATTTTAAAAGGCGTTCTGAAGTAAATGACAAGTGGCTGCCGTGGTTTCCATGAAGAAATAAAAGCGTTAAGGAAAACTCATTTGGAAAAGGAGATGAAAGTCTTGTGTACAGGAAGCAGCGTGTGACTCTGCAGAGACCACAAGCTGCCACAACTACCAGCAGGTCAAACAAGACTAAATCAGGGGAATTAGTAGGAATGGGCTCTTTAAGAAACAGAAACTTCCTGGAAAGGCCTTTTCAAGTAATGCTTAAAACTCTGAAGCACATCGGCTAAAAAAAACACTAACATTTTCTTAATCAATATTACAAAATTAGCTGTAATTAGCTAGCCATTTATCCAATAATGTATATATACCTCTATTATCAAGCTTTCTGCAAGCTACTTTATGCCGTTTAAATAACCAAAAGCTTCCTTGCAGTGGTCTTCAGTAAGACTGATAGGAAGTCGTTGCCCATGATCAAAACTCTCCTGGTAACATTTCATATAACAGTGCATTTTACTTGTACTTTGTTTACATACAGAAAATGGCATTTTAGGTATAAACGCTCTGTTTTCCACCACTACTTTGGTTACTAAATAGGAAGCAGTCCATATAATCTGTTTATTATTCAGAAAAAAATGTAAACGTACACAACAATCTATTCTCACACACAACCATGATGTGCTTCTAGAGTTTTATTTAATGGGAGAATAATGCCAGACTATTTCTGTATGAAATGGTGCTTTGTAAGGTTCACAAATACATTCACAGACCCAGGATCAATAATTCCCATTATTTTCAAAGAAATACTTTCAAAACTGTCAAAACAAAAAAACAAAATAAAAACACTCCACAATGAGTTTTTAACCTAGAATTTGTCTGTGAGGACAGATCAGGGAAGTCGGAACAAAACAGGAGGGGTAACGATTTCTTACTCTATTTCGCAGAGACAAGTTCTTGGCTGCAGACGTTTTCTGAGCACATGATATAAGACAGGAGAGGAATTACCCAGGTACTTTATTTACTTCATGTCACGTAGCATGAAAGTGACTTAAGCAACCTACCAAGATGTATTTTTTTTTTTATTTTTTTTTTTAAGCTTTAGCTACAAGTCTCAGAAAAGCTTTTAGCCAAATTAATGTTTTATCCCCCACATTGTTGCTAGAATGAATGGCTGTTTTAAAACCCTAAATTGTGTTTTTGGGAACAGAGATCATTATTAAAGACGGGGCTGCAATAGGTTATTTTCCTAGTAACACTAAGAGTCTGGAGTATTCTTGGCCAGTTGACTTTGGCAGCAGTTAGTCAATCTTACTGCACTGATCATTAAACATAACAAATCCTATTCTGGGCCCTAGAAAAGCCTGGAAAAGGAGCTACAGGGCACCGATATGGGCTATACACAAATGTTACTTCACAGCAAGGTCAGGGACATTGGCCTATGCCATCTGTATCCATTTTTTACCACTGAAATTATAATAAAGGAATTGGTTTTCATTAAAATGATAATCGCGTGCTCAGAATAACTTCCATACAAAATCACCATTTATTGCCTTTGTGGTTATGCCTTTTTTTTGTCATGAAGATTCGGCATAAAAACAAGTATAAAAGTGATTGGTCCACAGGCAAGCTGCTTCCCCTGTAGAGTCTACCAATAACAGAACAATGTCACTTTATTTAAAACCTTCAGCACCACTTGTCAACCATAAAGGCAGAACTGGCCAATCCTCCAGCCCACCTATAGCACATTGATGCTCAGCCTTTCCCAGTGTCATTGTAAATGTATAAAATTGTTCCAACTAAACCAAACTTTCAGATAAGATAAAAATTAAATATGGGATTAGCCCAGCATTCAATGCAACAGTGACCTTTAACCAGAAAATATACTTGTCAACCCCACACAGTGGAGACAGGTCAAATACAGAGTCAGCCCACAAAATGACTGTCAAAACTAAAACCTAGTGACAAAGACTGCAGCAGCGCTGGTTCCCAGTGAACTGATTGGCTGCATTCACATGAATATTGCTTTGGCACACAAAGCTGTGCATTCGATCAGTCCATTTTTTATATTTTAATCCCCTAAAGAATACAAGTCATAGTACGACCACATTTGGAAATTCCTTAATGCCAGGGAAAACCACCAAGATTTGAGTGGGACCGATTGCCGACACCCTTCTTATACACAGGTCCACCTTATAAAATTAGCTTGCTCAATGGTGCTCATTTGGATAAATAAGAAAAATGTGATTGAGTTGAGGCGCGCTCATGTATCTAAGAACAAAGCTGTTCACCAATGACAGATCTGATGGCTGCGTGGTTACCATTACAGCAGCTCCCACAAAAGCATAGACTGCTGTAATACCTTTATTAATGTATCATTGTTTTCCATCATATCAAACCTCACAGCGTTAGGTGTCACATTATACTGGTCTTCAGCACATAGGACTATATTGTTTGCAAAAACTAATATGCTACATGCTAAATAAGTGAAGACTATACAGATAGTTATGGTTTAACAATACAAGTATGTCAGCTTTCAGTGCTATGCTTTAATGTGATATTTGAGTAAAGCAGGTGGCATGCTTTACTTTGTGATGCAAAACTGTTTCCTCTAGATTGTAGAAAACCAGGTATAGCTAGATTGTCAGATACGGTTTCACACAAGAACTTTGAATATGTGAGTAGTTAATTCTGAAATTGTGAGGATAGTTATCTTTGCAAATCTCCATTATTGAATGTTTAAATGCAGTCATTAACGTAAAACATGGACTAAATATCTGAACAGCTCAAACTTAGTTTCACTCCCATGTATTTTCGTGCCAGAGACTGGACTCTTAAGCTCACTGTGTCTGAAAAATCCCTTCAGAACTCTCTTTACATTATTATATTTAATAAGCATCCTGTGCATAAGGAGACACAAAGCCATCTAAGTGCATCACCCAATGCAGTGGGAGGTTTATCAGATAGGCTCAGAGGAATCTAAAGTCTAACATGGTGAATAGAAACAAAAGGTTGGAGTAGCCCAAATCCATGCTCAGAGGAAAGACATCTTAAAGCAACAGACCAGACCTGAATTGAATCACAATGGCCACAGATGAATGCTCTTCTTGTCATACATATGTAAGCATTTGCCCACACTGTAATTATGCCATGTAGAGACTAAGCCTGTAGTAAATCAATGAGAAGATTATCTTGAATCCTAGAGCTGTGTCACAACTTCAGAGATTCCCAAACCAGCAAGAACAATAGGTGGTATCTGGTGTTCTCAAGACTATTTACTCCGTGTTTGTGGAAATCCGATAAACTACACAAACAGCCTGCACTCCATTTGATAGCAAGGGTGCATAAATTAGCCACCTTAAATGACGTTACCTTAAAACTTTAAGTGTAGCCGCTTTACTTAGCCCCACTCACCATGGCAGCAGTTGTTAGGCATTATGTACACCAAGGACAGACTGTTCTCTGCTGAATTTAGCCACTAAGCCCTTTTAGGACATGTAGTTGTCAGACAAGGACGTCAGAAAAGAGCATGTAAAGAGTGCACACATAATGTCTTACATGTCGCTATGCGATACTGAAATCCATAGCAGGTATCGGTTATGAGTCTATACATTCCGTGGCAGAGGTATGAATGCAATATGGTTTTCATGGAATTTCAAACTCCTCCAAAACGTGCAAGGAAATCACTGCATGAAAACTCAAAATATGAAAACAGGTTTACCTTTCAGTTCAGTGTTTAAACTCATTTGCTATAAAAATGAATATGGGGTATAAGGCTTTTTTTTTTTTTTTTTTAAGTATAAAATCCAATGACAACACACAATAGAGCAATGAATATAGTTGTACTTATCCGTATTTTGAAATGCAGGACTATCGCTTTCATTAGTTTCATTTTTCAGATTGCATGGGCCTTGCATAAGAGACTTATTTGAATGTTGTGCTGATCAAATCAAAAATAAAGCTCTCCAGGAAATGGCTTTAAAAACAACAAAAGTTTACAAAATTGCTCTCAGACATACTCTACTGAATGCACATAATTTACTGCATCAACAAAGGGTTTTTTTTTGAAAAAGGACAGAATGTATTTACGACAATGAAAGAGTAGGCTGATTGACAGTGCCGTTAGTATGCAACAGAGGTTTTCATGATAAGCTGTGACACCACTGCCACCAAGAGGACAAACCTGGTTATTGCATTCGCAATTGGAAATAAGGTACCACTACAGTACTTCCCATAGGTCTCATATACACAAGCACTTTTCCAGTTCCCGTGGTATATTCAGTCTGAGCTATGTTCACAGCTTGGTAAAAGCAGCTTAACCAGGCACTGCAGACAGGGTTTATTGAACCCTATAAAGGAAGCTGCGGTAATAAACACAGGCACTGAGAGTGGCCACTGGATGGAACATGTACTGCAGACATTAGGACAATTTATATCCAGAGAAAGCATTAGTATCACTTCCCCACCTAACATCTGTCACATACCATCATCACATTACTAGAATACTATAAAGGCCGTGTGCACAAAATAGTAGTAGGATACCTGCGTATTGAGAATTTCGCATTGAGAAGACAGTCCTGAAGAGTCCCCTGTGTGACTGGCTTCACTCTCACATCCAGAGAATTCATCTGAGAAAACAACAAGTGCTGGTTACATTTCAGGTTCACAATACAGCACAGGGCTAGCTACCATATAAGCGCTGCCTGCTGTGGCTAATACCAAGGTAAGCAACAGAACACCCTAAAGAGGTGGCACTTGCCAGTTTGCTGCCAGACTAAGAAGCTGCCAAGTATCTGCTGCTAACTGCAATAGAAAACGCATATAAATGTTAGGTGTCTGAGCATGTGTTTCATAGGATGTTCACATGCGGGATACCCCATACTTGTGTTTACAAAAGTATCCAGGTGTATGAAGCACAGAACTTTTCCTATTGATTTCCATAGCCTGTTCTTTTCAATGATGTTTCCAACATATAGAAATATCCCTGAAATGAACAGGCTATTCAAATGAATGGGCAAAGCAGTGCTACTAATTATTAAAATAAAATATCTCCCCCCCCTCCCCCCTGCACCACCTATTTAAAATTAACCAACAGCAAAAAGTTGGCCTCAGTGTTCTCCCCAGTGTCCACCCGGCTATTTACTTGCCACCCGGCTCTTGAAGCCCAACAGAGGCCTACTATAATAGAATAAACCATTGTTTCTCCTATTAGAACAGGCTCTATGTGAGCACTACAGTCAGCAGTGTGTGTTAGACCAATGACCACCAGTTTGCTCAGCCCTGGCAGGTGTGGGCAAAAACCACCAAAATTTTTCAATATTATTGCAAAGTATTACAAATGCCTCCACCCGGTTACTCCCTAATGCCAATCGACTGGCAAAATTTCTGGGGAGAACACAGGTGATGAAAGTGAATGCGTTGCAAAAAACAAAAAAAATATCTATACGCTTGCCCCATTACTGACTGTGTCTTAAAAGGTCAGAAGTTACAAAAAAAAAAAAAAAAAAGCCTTAGCAAATAACACCCACCCCACCAATTGGACAACTCAGTCAATATGCATATGTAGTATTCCAATACCCTGACATGGTATGTACTCTGTGCGTATTTAGTGTATTTCTGCATCTCACAATACTAATATACAATAATCAGTAGAAGTGGCTATTGGAGATAATTAAAGAAGAATGCATTACTCTTCCCACCTGTTAATTTTGAGGAGAACAAATGGTGGAACGTAAGCAGCCCCACCCTTAATCTCTTAGATACAGACAACACATAAGATGCCATGGGTGAAGACGCCCATCAATTATGGTGACTGCATTTAGAAAATAAGCTCCACACAATAAAAACGTTTACATGTCAAGAATGCATGGTTGGGGGTCCTGCTACTCAAAATATATGGAAACCACCACAAAATAATCCATATTATATGAGGAACTATTACACAATTAAACTGTCTTTCAAATACACAGTTTAAGATGCAAAAAACTGTACCTAAGTTTTGCTCTTGGTTTGGCTCTTCGAAATCATTCTCTACATCAACCATTTGCTCTCTCGCATTACAGTCCGTTCTCCCTCTAGTTCTTTTTGGACTGCCCTCCTGGGTCCTATTTTGATTGCATGTACGTTTGTGGTCAGCAGTTCCATTAAGCGAATGATCAGATGTATTTGACTGAGAAGAGAACAGATTCATAGACTCTTGACTGCATAACAATAGTTCCTGTGGAGGATTCCAGCTTGTCTGAGTTTTGCCACTAGTACTACAGCTACTAAACATGGCCAAAACACCACCACCTTGCTGCTTTGGTGAAGACCCCGCAGAAGTATTTTTCTGGCCGACAGCGCTTGTTGCGTTGCTAGATAAAAATGCGTTAAAACAGGGCAAGTCCTCGTCTTCACTAGACTCTTCGGAGGACGACTCTAGCTTTTGTGCTTGACGTTTTCTTCTTGTTAAAAGTTGCGAGTGGCTGCCAGGAGACTCTTTGTCAACAAGAAATGTTGACTTTTTGCCGTCAAACACAAATGACTTTTCAGTTACAGCACGGCATCTTGTAGCTTCTCCGACCCTGTCCACACTGCCCAACAGCCCATCAGGCGTATCAGAGTAAACTCCAGGACTTCGGTCAGGACTGCTATTACAAGATGCTGGAGGACGTAGTATTTTCTCCGTCGCTGAACCTTGAGAGTCAATAGCAGAAGTAACGTCATTTACCTGCTCTTCCTCAAAACAGTCCGTCTGATAAAGAATGCGCTTTGCTTGTTTATTTTCTCCTTCACTACTTTTAGTGTCTCCGCGCCTGACTGCTGCAGGACTTTCATGCGTGACTACAGGGTACGAACGCATTGATTCACTTTCCGAATGTAAGAGGAGGCCCTCACTTTTAGTTACAGCAGCATTTTTTTCCTGATTACTTTCCCCGTGGAGTTCAGTTTCTTTAATTGGATTTAAATCATTCAGCTGCCAAGCAGTTGCTATAGCTTCATGTACTGTTGAACTGTCAGTGTTCTCAGCTGTACTATTTCCAGTGACCTCTGAAGAGAAATCAATCTTCTTTTTAGGCTTCAAATGCAATTTTTTGGAGTGCTCAGGCTGCCTTGCTATCATGCTCTGTCCCTTATTTTGAGGTTGAATGTTCTCCTGACTAATATTAGACTTACTAATGTTTTTGACACTAGAAAGGTTATCAGTATTGGCAGCAAGATTTCTACCTTGGTGTCCACTTGTTAAGTTGGTGTCACAATCAGACATGTTCACAGGGTCAAAGTTCTCTTTATCAGCAGATTCAGTAACCGTATCTAGTTTAAAGGACATTCTTTTAGCACTTTTGAACGTCTTCAACAGGTGCTGCGTGTCAAGGTCCGAATCTTCCATTTCTCCCTGGTCTAAAAGACTTTCCGCAGCCTGCGCAGGTGTATGCCAGGATTCTTCACACCCATTTTCTTTTAGATGAGCAGAAAATTTGGGATGGGGACTCTCAATTTCAGAGTCTGTCACATTTTGGATCACAGTGACACCAGTTGGGAATATAGTAGTGATTTGGGTTTCAGTGCCCTCAGACTCAATTGCAGGAACACATGGGTGTTCACTACTTATTAGGGTACTGGTTTTATTTGGAGGATCAATGTCATGCAATTCCCTATTCTTAGCGTTAAGATTAATGTCAATACCATTGGTCTCTATTGCCATCTGATTTCCAGAGCTGACTAAAGGCTTTTCTGACCATTTAAGTCTCCTGCTCCTCCTCACATTTTGCGGATTAACCTTGTATCCTGGCTCATTGCTACTGGGATAGCTGTCAATTTTCAGTTCAGATGAAAGAAAAGGAGTCTGCTGTTTGCATGAGACCAGGTCTGCTTTTCTAATCAAAGACAGAGACCGTATTGTCCGAGTACGCTCGCCAGACTTCCTCTTCAAAGACTTCTTTTGTTTCTTTGGTTTGGCTTCCTGTACATCGGAAATAGTTTCCAAATCTTGGATATCTGCCTTTATTTGATCAAAATGTAAAGAACTACAATTTGCTGCTGCTGATCTATTTTTATCACAATCTAAAAAACAGTCAGCCACAATGGACAGACGGCCATCAGGTTCGTCAGTACTTAATTCATTTCCTTCTACCTTCTTAATGAAGTCTTCAGGTTGAAGACCACTTGTGGTTCTTCTCTTTCGCTTTAGACTGGGAACATTTGGTACCTCATTATCTTTTAAGGTCTCCGTAACACTATCAACGTGGATATCTGCAACACAGGTTACTTTAAGACCCGTGTTTGACTTTCTCTTGTATACTTTGCCAAACACCTGGTCCTCAACATTAAACATGGTCTTCTCCAAAGTATTTTGTCCAACACAAGGGTGGATTGTAGTCATGATTTCAGTCTCATCAGACATGCAAGAACCTCTATCAGATGCATCTTGATCTTCTAGAGGGAAGACTTCAGACAGCAACTCTTCATCCCACAAAGAAGCATTTAGAAGCTCTGTTGTTTTTAAAAGCCACTCATTAACTCTTTGAATACTTCTTTTCATTCTTTTTCTGGACACTGCACATGACAAACTACCTGTACTACCCTGAGTGTTACCCATCTCTTCAGGGACAGAGTCATCTTTATCATACTGATAGTCAATTGCATTTTTCAATGTCTGGCTTTTGTCATGAAGAGGATTCTCTTGCTGCATATTGGCATTGGCTGGATTATTGCATTCCGTGTGTTCAGAACGCGTTGTATTCCCATCGAGGATTGCATGTCGCCTCTGTTCAGCCTTTTGTTCACAAAGGTCTCCATCAGAAGCTAAACTGTTTTTGGTTTCTGCAGCTGCCTTTTCACTGGATATTTCTTTTAGGGTTCTGAGACCATCCATCCATAATAAATGACTTCTTGTGCTTTCAAAGTCTCTTTCAGAAAATCCATATTCAGCTGAAAAAGTACATAGAAAGCCAATTAAAATAACATAAAAAGAAATATACTACAATATTCTTTTATTACACCATTTGGGTTAACTTGGAATTAGTTTTTTAACATAGAAAATATTTTTTTATTTTTTTTTATTATTTGCTATTCTACTTAGGGAAAACAAAACTAACTGAAAAACAGGTGTGTACAAACTAAAAAAAAATACTAAACGGAAACATTATTATTAATAATAATATCAATTGTATACAATATATAAAATATGAGCCCTAAAAACAACACTCCTACCATCACATATCATAGATACCCATATGATAATAGATAAAATAATATAACACATAGTATAACTGCTGCTCCTATTAAGTCCTTAGCCAGCAAGGGGATAATCTGAGAATTTAAAGAGAAAACAAGAGAGCACTAATTGTGTTGTATTTTAACTAAGGTAAAGAAAAGGTTAATACTGCAACACAAAATATATAAAATAAAAGCCACCAAAAAGCTCATCTGGCAGCCTTAAATCACGGTTGTACAGTGGAGAGCAGTAATCATCCTGTATGTATGGCTCATATGGAGTGGTTACCAGAGGTGAACCAGGAAGTGACACAACAGAAGTCCAGAGGCCTGTCCTGATGAATAGTTTAAATCACAATCACTTTCCCTACAGATACTAATGGCCTTTGCAAGTTTGCGATGAGGATGAGCACAAAGCCTGACAGGAGGGATCCGAAGATCCCTCTTCTGCAATGCTCTCCCCATAGGATAGACTAGCCAACGCCATCTTCAGATTGTGTTACCGGTCAGGGTGAAGTTCTGAGTTTCAGAGCTTGATAAATAGGGTATTGTTGCAGTACTCAGACACCTATGGGGACTGCATTTGCGATTGAAGAGGCTGGGACCACAGCAGTTATCGCCGATTTCTCCTGCAATCCTATAATAAATGCCTTGTTACTTTAAAATGCTGTAATCCCCCAAAAACTGCAGTTTATGGGAATTTACCTATAGGGTGGTTGATAAAAAGGCATCTAAGAAATAAAAGGTTAACAAAACCTTTATTACTGTAGCAACAGATTTTCCTTATTTTAGCTTATTCCACACCTTCTATGATTGATCGCCTTTTGGTTTTCTATCATTAGATTATCCCTAATCTGCCTGCATACCGATAGTAATACCATTGAAGGACACTACAGCCACCTTTTCACAGAAAGTGTCTGATAACACAGACCAGCTAAACTATGAAGCAAAAACAAACAAAGGCATACTACTCATGCTGTCAATATGTCTAGCTATATATTTGTCAATGTTATTAGTAGCTCTTTTTATAAAAGGCAACACTATGTACAACGCATATATACTAGCTGTCAAACAGACAGTCATTTTTATTGCGAACAGATTTGTAACAGTCATGTACTATTAATCTCTTTAAAAAACATTACAAATACATGAAAAATAATGAAAACAAAAGTGAAATTTGTCAAACTGTTTTCTGCATAAGTCACATAAAAGCAAACTTTAAATGTGCCTTAGCTATATTTCAAACCATTCTTTAATTAAAAAGCTGTGAAAATTATATAATGTTAAGGAAAAAATGCATCAATCGCAACACTCCGTTAAAAAGTTGCTTTAGTGAGAATATTGAGACTGCAGACTGAATTATGTAGCGGCAATCATATCTTATAGCGCTTTAATCCCAATGAAGCATTTGGAAACACAATAAATCAGCAGGGGAAGGAGCAAGTGATATTTAATTTTTGCTGGAATCCACAATAAAACTGACATCCTTGTTAAGAATGTTTCTTATATTGTGATGTTTCATTATGTCTGAAAACCTAATTATGGCGTTGACATTGCTTAAGACATAATGCAGGAGCTTTAAAAGATGGAAAAAAGTGCACTGCAAAGTAGTGTTTTACTTAAATTCCCAGAACAGCTTAACAAGCCATCTAAACACTTACCTGATCTGCTCACATTAAAAGCAATGCAATTTGACATTTAGGGGCATATTCAATTGACGGCGGGACCGCCGAAAATCCTGCGCTCAAAAAATATTACCGTTAATACGGTAATCTCTCGCTAGATTTCAGCTCGCAGCCCCCTGAGCTGCGAGCTGAAATAAAGTGAGTAAATTACCGTATTAACGGTTTTTCTGCGCAGGATTACCGTAATAAAACGGTAATTCTGCGCGGACCGCAGGATTTTCGGCAATCCCGCCGACAATTGAATACCCCCCTTAATGTTAATTAAGCACACTTATTCATTCGAATATGCATACTACCTTGTAAGAGGTGGGGGTGGACTGGGGCTCCAGCTGGGGCATAAATGTGCATGGCAAATATATTTTTTAAAAAAATCTCAGATCTGTTAGATATATTACATAATGCAACTGTGATTAAAAAGTAAAAGAAGATATGTAAAGAAAAATGGAGATTACATCAAATAGGAGCCAGGGAGCCACGCAAAGTAAGTGAGCAAATAACATTAAGATAATACCTAACCTCAATATAAATTATACATTATACAAGTGGATCCCAAACTTTCCCAGCTCGAGGCACCCTTAGGGTCTCCTTAATTTTTTTTTTGAGGCACCCTTAACCCAAAACAATTACCAAGTAGTCCCCCATCCTGCTTACCACCGGCCTTGACCACGGCACCCCAGTGAGATCACCACGGCACTCCAGGGAACCACTGTATTATTCGGATGTCACCGGCACTGTTGGTAAGGGTTCTCGCTGGTTGCCTTGGTTATCTTGCAACATCAAAACCTCGTAACATTACTGCTCACATCGGCAGGACTCTGCTTGGTGATGACCGTATTTATGACCACAATCTTTTTTGCCGTCTCCTCACAAAAATAAATGTGTGAGATCTTAATAGATCACATCTACCATTACTGGCAGGCGAGGAGGCATCCATTCCTAGCTCCACGCTCTTCCTCTTCACTAGTGCATTCATACAACAGATAAGGCTGCATCTGACCTGTTACAGGTACACAGGTAACACTGCTCCCATGGAGCAAGAACAGAACGCTGGAGGGTATAACTCACGTACAACAATAGGCTAATTGATTTAAAAACATGTATTTCTCCTCAGCCCTTCCCTGGCTGAATTTATCCATATTATCACAGTATTTGGTACATTTTCTGGTTTAAAAATTTGGGACATCCTATATTCTCACAATCAATATTTCTGTCTTAACTGTAGGTAAAGTTGATGTGTACACTTCAAATAGTACTTTAAAAAAAATTTTAGTTTCACCATGTTTGTAGTGTAACTAGCGTGTACAAGCCTACATGGAAAGTATAAAGTTGATCTACTGTAGTATACGTTATGAAGCTTGACGACATAGCAATATCATCCTGGTCTGGAAGACTGCGTCCTAGTGCCTATTCTTGAAATATAGGAGGTCAATACTTGTGGAAAAAACATTCCGTGCCCATTCCGCAATATAGCAGGTACAACCATGTATCAAAGTGACGGACTCAGTCCAAAATATCCCGTAAGAAGTATACAAATTGTGTTTCAGAGGCTACCTAACCAATAGTTCCTTTTGTACTCAAATTAATATTAACAAAATTCTGTAAATTCTCCTTTTATTTATTTTTCATTTCAAAGGCCACCATACCTTGATCTGATGCCGCTACATCTTCTGCCTCCGATTTTAAAGAGATCAGATCATTTGTATTAAAGATCTTCCGCTGCTCCTCTCCTCCTTTCTCAGGCTTAATAGTTTCTCTGGACTTGCATCCCAGATAAGGTCCATCTTCATCGCTTTTACCAAGAAATGGATGAAAGCAGTTAGTGTATTAATTACTAGGCAGCTGCAAATAAAGCCATGCCTAAAATGTCTACAATTAATTCAAAAACACTTGAGGAAATGAGCTCATGCCAGATAAAACATAGTACTAGAAGGAGAAGTCTAGAGAGAACTCGAAAAACATAGACTGTATTAGCTCCAATGGGGCACGGACTGGTGTGAACGAGTTCTCTGTACAGCGCTGCAGAATTAGTGGCGCTATATAAATAGCCAATTTTCATGGAGTTCGGGAAACACAAATTGCAATACTAACAAATATGACCCAGTCATATCGGCAATGACAGGGATAATATAGCAATCTGAAAAAGTTTGTCCGTTAGTGTGCATTTTCTGATTGTGAATGAACATATATAGATATGTGTGTGTTTCTGCACACAACAGGCAAACTGCAAAGCAGGGACAAAAACAAGGATAGATAAAGCTATTGCACTTCGTACACACATCTGGAATTGTGTCACACCGCAGAGAGAAAAGCACATTCATAGCACTCAACTGCTCCAGTAATGACACACTAATGTGAAGGTGGAACTCTCCTTGCATCTAATGGGAGAACACACCCTCATTAAATACTGCAAGCAGTGTCTTCCTGAGTGATAAAGAGGCAGGGAGTGTGGGGGGACACCTATATCTGGAGGTGTAGTGTATATATTCACACAGTGCATAACTTCATCTATACAAGAGTGTTATTTTAATGGAAGCCTTGAAACAACAAAAATAAAATATATTATGTGTGTGTAGCATGACATACAAAGACATTTTAGAACATTTTGTACAGTCTTCATTCTTAGGTCACATTGTTTGCCATTCTTTATTAGAATGTCATTGGAAAAGAGCTTTGCCCGCTTACTAAAGACTAAATACAGTTGACAGAGAACACTTGAAACTTTTTGCAGTTTAATAAAAGGCAGGACAGGGCTGCTGGAGGCGTGATTTAAGGGGAATGATAAAAACTCATGACTCCTGAAGGACCTTGGCATACTAAAACCAAGTTTATGGAGTTCATAATAGCACAGGGAAACACAATCCCCCGACGCGCCGAGGCAGAACGGAGAAGAGCAGTAAAACCTGTGCAAGTTTTACAGTAGAAGATGACTGAAGGTGTGGGCAGACGTTTACACTAAATGCTGGAGAGGAGAGCACCCAGTAAATGGCAAGAAGGTCACCAACAGAAGTTCAGTAAGAAATAGTTGCTGGACCTTCTGGCAAAAACACACATTACAACACGTGCAAAGCGACTGAGTACAGTAGCAGCTCTGATATTAAACCACTTCTTCAATTTCAGTATTGAGAAGTTATAGCCTCTGCTTACCCCAAGCTGCCTGCTTTCTTGAATAAATCATCTTCGGAGGAGTCAGACGCTAAAAAAAACAATTAAAAGCAGCAATTAAGGTTTTGGCTAAAACAAACTATACATTAATTATGTCACAGTACTGAAATGCAAAAACACGCGCAATATAATGCTCTTATTAAAACAAAATCCCAAACAGTCTTGATCATATTAACATATCAAGTGCCAGAAACATGTGTATTATCAACAGACTTGGGTTCTCCAACATTTAGTGCTAGTGTAAGTACTAGATGTTCCAAAATAAAAGGACTTGTTTGGGATTTACCAATATGCATTTTAACGTGTATTAATCTCTATTTTCAATGCCCTTGGATACAACATCAGATACAAGTCTTGTTTCAGTGTAACTTCAAGACATTGACTCACTAAGCTTGAAAACTATCAATGTATTATCAAGTTGTTTTTGACAACCAACCATCCTCAATTGTTTCTTGACCACATGTACATTTTCCTGCAAGTACATCACATCTGACACAACCCCTAAATATAAAACTCACTTCAGGACATACCTCTCCCCAAGAGAGATTCAAATAGTTCTGGAGCTGCTTACCAAAGTCTGCAAGAAGTTGTTTGGACTCTTTCTTCTGACGTTTAGGTCGACTGCAGCTCTGAGTTTCTATGTTCCTAGCAAGCGGTGCGTCAGTGTCCTGATAGCAAACAACAAGAGTTACACAGGAAGCATAACCTCTGCAAAAAAACTAAACAGGACACAAACCATCACAACCGACAGACACAAGCTGCCTAGGAAACCCCCACCTTGCTAGGATGACTGCATTTATAAATAAGTGTAAAAAAAAAAAAAACATAGCAAAAGGGATTCATTTCTTAATTTAAAAGTATGAAGAAAAATGGGAAAACAAACAATTTTATTGTTGACGGACAACTTCTATATGCTATGAATATGTATACAAGTACTTATGATTATTTGTATGTAAAAACTTTACCACAACTCCCACATTGCACCAATCGCTGACTAGCAGCCCCAAGGTCCACCGCAGAGGTGCAGACTGTCTGCCAAATATGAATCAGCTAAAGTAGTCCATTAATTTACTACCCCATCCACAAAATATGAATGCCTATGACAGGGATTTTTAACATGTGTGCAACAACAAAAAGATTTCATATCTATTATAAGTTTTCATTAAGATATATTGAAAACAATAATACATTTAACATATAACCTGTAAAACAGTAACTGAAGGAAAATGGGTATTTAATTCAAGTGATCCACAGCTTGTAGAGCACATTTCCAAATAAATCTTGGTTTCAAGCTCTCAGGTTTAAAAAAACTCTGGTATAAGGATCTAAAAAAAAAAAGTACCATCAAGAAATTCTTATTGGACTCTAGCAAAAGTCTGCAAACACGCAGATACATGTGTTTCTAAACCACCATATCACATAGGGCTTGTATTTTAGCTGTAGTTTCACCCAAATACTGGAAAAAATACTACATTCTGAGACGTACATGGAGGTATTATATTATCATCATTTCTATACTACCATATGTAAAACAAAGAAGGGGTATTTATATAATTAAATTATATCACATTAAAAAGCAATATATCTGGACTTTATGCATTTAAACTTAAATACCTAGTAATTTATGCTAAGAGTCGCTTGCCTAGCTGCGACAGAAGTAACCTTAGTTACAGAACCCCTATATTGTTTACAAGGAATCATAGTACACAAAGGTAACACCATATATTAGACAGCCCATGAAACCCCTGCCCAGTCCTAAAACACCACCTTATTTAATTTTAGTAGACTCAAAGTCAGTCCAGTTATTCCAAACACAAGTGCCACTATAACATTAAAGAAGGGAACAGAGGGAATAAAAATGAATAGAAAGAAGCACAATACTGTACTTACTACACATATTTTATTAGAGTTTGTAAACTTGCACATATGTATTCAACTGTATGGGTAAGCCATGTGGTTTTAATAAAGACAACACGGATACTGATCGCAGCCCTTATTTTCCAGTTGTGGTTTATTGATTGGATGTGTGCGCGTGGTATAAAGGAGTTTCTCCTCTCTATAGTTTGCGTTTCATCTCTAGAGATCAGCTCCTGTGGGTTTATTAAAGATGTGCGAGTGCACTGAAGTACTAATTGCTGGAGGCTTCAATGTACTTAATGAGTTTTTAGCAGCTAATTGGTTTAACAAACTGGTGTGCAGGCAAGTAAAAGATTTAACTAATACGGATTCTAGAGCTAGGCGCCAGGTGGACCTGATCTTGCAGACACCGCAATCATGGGAAGATTACAGAAAAATATATTAATCTGAGAAGACCAACACAATCCTGACCCATTCCACCCAAGAAGCAACAGCTGTCTACCCTCATTAATGATACAGATGAGAGAACAAGCAGGGAAATTACTACACGATTACAAGCCGTGCAAGAGTTGTAGCGTGAAGCAGAGAATAGGACGGCTGGACACAAGAAATAGTGTGGCAGATTATAGTATACACACACGATATAGATACTCGCCCATTACAAGAAAGAAAAACACAAACAAGATTTTAAGCCATATGAATACTCTTGCCAAGTCAGTCGTTTTTTGGTACGAACAAATATTCTTGAAAATTTAGATTATATACTTCATTGCTCAGTGTGGTCACTGGTTTCTAATAAACCAATATACTGAATTCCTGACCTCACAAATTACCTCAGAGTGAGTGAATATTGGCACAAAATGGCTGCCTCTACAAAGCATATACTGCAAGTGTACTTTCTCATTTTTAATGAATAGCCACAATAAAACAATCGATTTTAAAAATTAGTAATTATCACAATTAGAATCATGTATAATGTTAAAGGAAAGCATTACATATTTTAAAGGGTAACACAATCTAAAAAGTAAATATTTAGTTTTGAGTGAAACTATGAAATAAATACAGAAGCAAAAACAAATGCAAGTTATCTGTTCTACTCTGATCTGGCATTGGAGGACACCAAGTAGGTGAGGTTACCATATTATTTCTCTCTCATAATTCCACCCAATATTACATTTCTGAGTTTGAGTGGAGTTATCCTTTATTAAAATAGAATCAACCTTTTACACAGCAAAATGCTTAGTCATTTCTAGCAGTCCCTGCCCTAGTAGAGCCATTGTAGAAAAACAACACACTCTTCTATGCTTGGACTTGTAGTTACACAATAGTTAATGAGCCACAGGTTGCCTATCATTGATAAACATTATTATAACCATGACATTTGTTAAATGTTTTGTGCAATAACAAATAAATGAAACAAGGATCACTGTAGGGTGTCACATCTGCATATTTACTTTCATTATTAGACATCAGCTAAACCTTTCCACCATACACTTTAATTAAACCGTGCCCCTTGTGGTCAGATCACCATGCAAACAGTATAACATTTTAGTCATTTAAAAAAAAGAAAACGTTTGAAGAAAATATGAAATATATAACGGCATCACACTGTTTAATTATATCATCCCTTAGAAAGGGGGCTCCTGGTCTGGGCTTTAATTAGAGTAGAGATTGTTGACCTTGTTTCAATATTTAACGCATTCCCTTGAGTCACTGCAATCCTGCAGATACAGGGGGAAGTCTACTTGTACTGACCCACACGCAGTATCTGCCTGGCTGTGCTCTGATAGTTAAATGAGCTGTGCAGTCTCCATGGATCAAGAGATCTCCAAATACCAATTTAGATGTTTGAGCAGGCAGCCAAAGGAAATTAAACTGTCCGAAGAAGAGGAACAGTCTGAGCCGGCAGATATCAAAACACAGAAAAGAACAGAAAGTTACTGCAAGTATGCTTAACCAATTCACGCTCAAGAGTGGGAATATGTAAAATTAAATTCTATAAATGGGGACCATGTCCCCAGAACTGCTAAATTGACCAGTTTCCACAGTATATTACTGGTCTGTTTTTCCCACTTATAGACGCTTGTAATAATTAGGGTTCAATTAGGAAACGGTAGTTAAAAAATAAAGCTTTAATATTATTTCAGTCCAGGTAATTGAAACTGAAAAGAAAGGGTGAAGAGACTCAAGCGGATGATAACACTTTGGAAATGGATCAGGCTGGTTTGTCATACACTTTGCTATGTTCTGAGCCATAGCTAAAATTAAACATATTTAAACCTTAGGGAACCTATTTTTTTCTTTCTTCAAAATTAGGCACTGCAAGAAAACGGAAGAGGAAAGAAAAAAAAAAAAAGCAAACCAAAACCACGTTTACTAGTAATCATGCTATATACGTGATAGAGTTCTCCTTGTACAATGCTGGTATTTCCATAGATACTAAGGGGTGTGGTACGGCATATCGATGCCGAGAAGAGCGACAAGACTCACCGCGACGTGACTATTCTGAAGGAGCTGGTTCCCAATCCTGCCCGATGGCGACTCCTCTTCGCTCAGACAGCAGCCAATGACGATGAAGCAAGAAGGCGGCGGTAGCTGATGAAGTCATTGAGCATGCCAACGGGATTATCGCTGTTAAGGGGGTGAGGTAAGTATACACCCATGTACAATGTATATTCCTTTCTAAAATACATTGTACATGGGTGCATACTTACCGCATGCTCAATGACGTCATCAGCTGCAGCCGCCTCCTTGCTTCATCGTCATTGGCTGTTGTCGGGGCAAAGAGGAGTCGCCATCGGGCAGGGTCGGGAACCAGCTCCTTCGGAATAGTCACGTCGGGGTGAGTCTTGCCGGGGTAGTCGGCATCGATATACTGACTACCACCGATACTAAGCACTGCAAGTTTGAAATGTGATGATCATGAAGCCAATTGCTGGGGTAGTTGGGGGAAGGTTTTATGCAGTTAGACCTAGCTGAAGTGATTAGATTCCCCTGGTAATCACAGGTGTCATTTATTTATGTAAAATACAGCATTTTGAAACCCAAGTGTGGGTGTATGTGAAGAGAAAGAAAACGGGGATAATTGTCCAATAAGGATGCAGTCGTCTGACGGGTAAATGCTGGGTGGATTCGGCTACATAATGAATTTGTATTGGGGCATCTACTATGTAGCAGGTGATCTGTAGAAACATCTCCCTCTACGCTGTATAAATCTTTATTAATACAGACTCAGGAGGTGAGCAACCTTTCTCTTCAGCTGTTGTGCATCAACAAGCCTTGCCAGTCTTTATATAGAAGAGCCTGCTGAGACCTGTAGATCCACAACTGCTAGAGAGCCACAGGTTGCCTGACCCAGTGTTCTCCCCAGCACCCATTTCCCGGGAGCTCCACCCGGCTGTTTTTACTTGCCACCCGGCTCTTGGAGCCTATTAGAATAATCCATTGTTTCTATTAGAACAAGCACTATGTTAACACTACAGCCAGCAGTGTGTGTTAGAACCACTGACCACCAGTCTGCTCAGCCCTGGCAGGTGTGGGTAATACCTTTCAACATGTTTCAATATTATTACAAAGTATTACAACTGCCCCTCACCCGGCTACTTCTTAATGCCACCCGATTGGCAAAATTGATTGGGGAGAACACTGCTGATCTATAGCCACAATTTAGGGTCACACATTAATTTTATTCCCAAAGGCCAATCCATTTTAACTACAACAAAGAAAGAGACATACAATTCTCCAACGTCCAAGAAAAATATAACTTGTAAAAGGTTTAGAACAATATTTCTAGGATATATCACCAAAGGCAGGGAAAGGACACTTCAAAAAGGTCATGCAAAAAATAAAAAAAAAATAAAAAAAAAAAAAATATATATATATACTTCGCGAAAGAGGACAGCCATTTCCAAAAATCATCTTGCCATGATGAAAAGAAAGGTCGTCTAGTAATGGATAAGGGCAGAACAAAGTGGACCACAAGATAAATCAGAGTAAGACAGACCTTTTACAGCACACAGAGCTGGTTTAAAATTAGAACAAGTGTTTAGTCACTTCTGACAAACGCACAACTTGGTTTCCATATGATGAGCAACACTGTATATTGTGACCATACCCTGTCCTATGTGCTCATAAGATCTTTAGATTGAATTGCCACAATGACCTATATATTTTGATATAGTGATAGATTAAATCTCGCCCAATTTCATCAATACATAATTTATGTAGATAAAGAGTTACGTTTGAAAAAAATCTAACCGGATATTGCATTGTAGCAATTGCTACAACCACAGAAGATTCATTTGGTGAACAGCAGAGGAGGCACCTTGCCTAAATTTAAGCTTGGGAGTGGGTCCATTATGCTTTGGCATTGGGTGGCAGCCAGTGCCACAGGGATTATTGTCTATGTGAATGATAAAACAGATTAAACTAAATATTAATAAATACTAGATGCTCATACCACAGAGTCAGCACCGTGGCTTAGTGGTTAGCACTTCTGCCTCACAGCACTGGGGTCATGAGTTCGACTATCAACCATGGCCTTATCTGTGGGCGTTTGCATGTTCTCCTCGTATTTGTGTGTGTTTCCTCCGGGCACTCCGGTTTCCTCCCACACTCCAAAAACATACTAGTAAGTTAATTGGCTGCTCTCAAATTGACCCTGGTCTGTGTGTGTGTGTGTGTTAGAGAATTTAGACTGTAAGCTCTATTGGGGCAGGAACTGATGTCAGCGAGTTAGATCTCTGTACAACGTTGCAAAACTAGTGGCGCGCTATATATATATATATATATATATATATATATATATATATATATATATATATATATATATATATATATATATATAATGATTATCATGAGTCAGTGAAGACAACATTAGGATATAATTGAGCTACAAAAGTAGTGCAAGGAAGGTTTTGTGAGGGTGAGTTTCCTAAAGCAATAGAAAGACTTGTGACATTCAATTTGACGTTGAACATTCCATGGACAGAAGGCAGCATGCTGTTTCACAGTCAAAGTTCTGCTTATTACACACACAATATTCCTTTTTTCAACGAAAGCGCATGCTCCCACAACTGTGTACAAAACACAGCTTTGCATGCAACTTTAATCAGGCGGCTTCTGCAACTTTGTTCCACCAGCTACTGTAAAACTACATGTTCCAGCAGGCACTGACAGCCATTCACTGGAAGGGCATGCTGGTGCTTCCTGAACCACATATACTAACATCTCCTTCCAATCAATGGCTACCACCATTTTAATATAAAATAAAAATTTTCATTTTTTTTCGTAGTCAAATGGGACATTCTACTTTCTTAACACTCCAAAAGAATAAATAACAGCTAGATAGTCATAGCTAACTGCTTCATTTGTTTCTTAAATGTCTTCCTACAGTTTATCCACTCACATTCTGAGACAGAGGCTACTCCACGTTTAATTACTGTCCCAGGGGATGTATAAAGCATTTTAAAACATTTCTCCATTTTCATATCATTGGGTCTCTTAACAAACATAAGACTATTGCAGCATCAACCTTGGGTACTGGATCCCACATAGTTTCAGTTTCTTGAAAGTCATACATGCTGTACAGTCTTTGACAACTGGATTGCCATAGTGATGCCTGCCGCTCGGGTCAAGTTGCCAGATGACACAGCTGTTGATAAGTCTTTTGAAATTTCCTCAGAGGACCTTCTTTGCCCGTATTTATTGCCTAATGCTAGGAAAGAGTGACCATGGTAGTCACTCCTGTCCCTATGGGCAAACCCATAGGAAGTGACACCGGGACCAGTCAGATCTTCACTGGGAACCATAGGTAAATCTCAAATACATAATTGAAAAAAAAAAACTACACTCAATACTGTCATACTTAGCATTGAAGAGATATAGGGGCATATTCAATTAGGGTTCAGGTTCGCGGTAACGCGCGTTACCGCGGAAAGTGCGCATTATTGCCGGTATTATGGTACCGCAATAACGTGGATTTTCATACGCAACCCTATGGGCTGCGAACGAAAATCCACGTTATTGCGGTAACGTGGATTAAGTTCGCGGCCCGTTCCCGCGGACCAGAATCGTAATTGAATATGCCCCATAGAATATAATATGAAATAGTTTAAGATCTGTCTCTTTACAAACACACTCATAACATAACAAAAGACTAAGACATTGGCTTTCCACTTAAATTATACTGTACATATCCTCCATGCAGATCCACTGCCCTACATGATTGTCGTTATTAACAAAAGTGGCAGCTTCAATATTGGCTGCTTGGCAATGAAAAAATTAAATACCAGGGACCTAAATAACATGTCACCTTGTCAAATCGGGAGAATGGCTACATAAATTGACTGATGTTCGCACATCTATCATTTCTCTTATTTTCTCAAAGAAAATAATAAATTTAAACACAAGGGTGCCCTAAAAATACACACTTAGTGACACATTACATGTTACCAGCTGTCTGATGTATATCAAGATGTTTTTGCATATCCTATTATTTATAAAGCGCCACAAGGCGTCCGCAGCGCCGTACAGAGACAAACAAATTACAATACAATGGGAGACAGCACAGTACAGTAAACAGTAACTCAATAAGCTCAATGCACAGCTAGAGAGGGCGGGGAAGGGGGAGGGAGAATCCACAAACGACGGGGCCCAAGAAAGAGGGCGCGTTAAACAGGGAGACCCCCAGGAGGGAGGAGGGGGCGAGAGTGGACGTGGGGAGGAGGGCTAAGTAGCTGGAGAGCAGAGTTAGAAGTGGTGGAAACAGGAGGAGAGATGGCCCTGCTCAGAGGAGCGTACAATCTAAGGAGGTTATCATATATATATATATATATATATATCTATCTATATCCATCCTATTGAAGAATTAACCCGGACCAGGTTTCCGCTGAAGCACTGTTCTCTGCTGGCATACTGCCACTTCACAAGGGAACATAAGGCAAAGTTACTTTAATAACCATGTACTACTGCAAACACCCTTTATAGTACAATTTTACCATTTGTTAAGTACCCCCATGCCAATGCTTTTATTGCCAGAGAAGTCTCACATATGTTGATCACAAAACACTGGCTTTTCATTCAGAAATATAGCTGATTTGCAATCCATTAGTTTAAATTGATAATATTTACATTTTATGTTGACTTGTACACATGAAACCATGTTAGGCAAAGGAAGTTTCTTGTCATTATTATATTCCAATGTGTGTGTGTTTTTTGAGGCAATAGAACTTTCAAACAAACAAAAAAAAGAAAAGACAAAACACAAAACAATTATTATCTAGGAAGGAAATGAGATGGAGAGACTCTGTATATAAATTTTACATAATCCAGTTACCAGTATGGTTGGGTGGTCTATCCATTGTCCTCCATTCACAGTGGTTCTCTTATTTCGGTTTCTGTACCCAATGCTTTGCACTACACTTTGATCATCCTCCTTCTGCGTCTCTTTACAGTTCACACCGATGCTCTTGGAATATTCTTGGCTCGGAAAAACTGAGCAAGAAATAAAAACTATTAAATTCACCAACTCAAATCTCAACAAAAAAAGGGAGAATAATTTAGGATAAATCAGAACTTAGCATATGACTTGCATTGCAAAGTCTAGAACACTAGTGTCAGAAAACATCAAACTATAATACATCACTTTATACCCTAAGGACATAAAGAAGTGCCAAAAGCATAATGTAGTAGACTGTGCCTTACATTTTCTACCAGCTGCCATAACAAAAAAACATTTGATTCAAACAATATATATAAGCAAAAAAATCAAAAAAACAAAGAAAGAAAAAAAAAAAAAAGATGTGGAATATCTTACAAAAGATTGCAATTCCTATGTGACAATTTATTTTGTCTGGTAAGACAAGACATTTACATTATTAGCATGAGTGGCCACTTTGCCAACTCTGCAAAAGTACAATTAAATATTGTCTTGACGGAAAATGTCAGACACGTTCCAATTTTTCATACAATACCTTTTGACTAAAATATTTACAGGACACTTTGGGGGCAATTCAATTAGATCAGAGTTTCCCTGCACTCTATTTTTCTGTGTGGAATGTGCCAAGTGCAATTCAATTACAAGCTCGGAGATAATGAACACGATTGAGAGTAGGGGATAATTTCCTCATCTTTGCTTGCACCTCCCACGGGCAGTTATATTGCTCACAAGTATTGCCCTCTTACCTATCTGATTGCCAATACCCTGTCTTGTCTGATCACTGTGCTTGTTACCAATTGTAAAGGGCTGGTAAGTTTACTGGCTTAATAATAATATTAATGAGAAAGCAGCACATCAGCTCACAAGGAACCACAAGATCATTGAGGCACGAGACACTGTTCCTAGTGAGATAAGCTTGATTCTCAGGAGAATGTGTTCAACTAAATAGGGCTGCCTCTGCAGAGCACTATTTACTCACTAATAGCCTTATTTACTAGCAAATTGAAAGGCAGCAATTTAATGAATATTGGCCCAGCCCACAAAATTGAAGCCTCTGGGTAGGCAAGGAGTATATTTTCAGAAACTTGTAGAATGACCAGAATTAAACAGGTAATTAACTTGCAATACCTCAGCCAACTACTCAATTAGTAGCAATATCATTGAGCAAAACGGATGCAACGAAACACATGCCATATTTAAAACAGATACAATATTCATACTTGCAAAAGAAAATATGTGTCACAGCCATTATGTAAAATGTTAAAGAAAGACGTTACATTATAATAAGTATATGATCTCTACTTTAGCAAGCACACAAGTTCTACCTACATTTGTATCCAGAATCCAATTCAAATGCATTTATAATTTTCATCAAGCCATCAATCAGCAGCTTGAACCTGGGGCTCTCCTGAAGGCTTCTAAAAAAATAAAATGATGAGATTTAGTTGCAAAGACAAACTCAACACTTGTAGGTGGAGCTGGGAGGCTGGAACACACACAGAAATTATTAACTAGAAGGAAGAGATTTCTTGCCCTCCGGTATTATGACGACAACAATCTTTTGTTAGAGATCAGCGAGTTCTAACAGTGCAAGAGGCAGTGTTCCAAAGCTACATTAAGGTGTCTTAACATGATGCAATACTTAGAAGTGACTACCGTAAAACATTACACAAAGATTATTGCTAGTTTCAGGTAGCACTAGATACAATTTACTAAAGAGTATTTAGCCAGCCGTTTTATAGGCAGGAGATTTAATAGGGAAGATAAACATGTACTAAAAAAAAAAAAATATATAGAATTTGATCACATATCCTTAAACAGTCTAAGCTATTCACATTTCTTGAAATTTCCCATATAACATGGGTATATGTGCTATCACATCGTATCAGATGCAGAAACAGAGTCTCAAATCTCTATGAATGCTGTCAGTATGAATTCCCTGATGCTAGGTGAATGTAGCAGTATAGGGGGAAGCTTGATCTGCCAGTGTGCATTGGCACTGGCAGTATGAACCCCTGACACTCAGCATGATGTGTGGTGTACAGGGCTTCTTGCTGGTTGTCCAGTATGCTACGGGAAGAAAAGCCAAGTCTGTCTCATTGCCCCTGAATAACAGGGGGGAAAAAATAACTATATATCTGCATCACTAAACGCCATAAGTGGAATAGCAATTTGGAACCAACTACCTTTTAGTGATTTCTTTCTTGCACATGGGGCACTGGGCTCGACCTTTCTTCTTCTTGCTGAGGAGCTGCAACATGCAAAACCTAAGGGGAAAGAGCTCATATAAAGTTCCTCTTTTGTGCTATAACACTAAGCGTTCCACAAAACAAAACTATTACCAATAGAAATGTAGATTATGACTGTAATGCTTATTCATATGAGCTACATTTTTAGGCGGTTAATGATCTAATGTGTTGTGTGAGGATGCGGGGCTGTCCAGTTTGGGAATTTTCTCCATTATTATGCTTTACCTGATGGAAAACAGTAGACAGACCCGCATCTATGCACAGTGTAATCTAACACAACAGATCATTAACTGACTAATAGTGCTTCTGTGTACAAGCCCTATAGCAGGAAGCACGTTTGAGATTATAATATTCTCAAACTACGGTAAGGTAATTTTTCTATACACAAAAGGTATGCTATAGTAACTTACTATATAATTTGGATAGCCTGCAGATGTCACCAACTTACTGTTAAATGCGTTTTACTAAAGCCAAAGTCTTTCTATTAGCAGTAGCCAATGTAAACTCTGCACATTAGATTCCTAATTACATTAGGGAGAGTGGGGGTGTGTGCAAAACAAATTTATCAAAGTTCAAGTTCCTATAATTCTGAATAGAATGCAATTATTTATTGGATCTGAAATGATCACTGGCAGTGTAATAAAGATTGAGGAATTCTACATACTGGCTATAGACAAGTTGTTGCTGGAGCGTTCCTTCCCTTTTCAATGGGGTCGCCACAAAATCAAATATCTGGGTGTTTTTATCACTAAACACTATCGACATCTCTTTCAGGCTAATTTCCCTCACCTACTAGACCAAGTAAAAACAGACCTTACATCGTGGTCTCAGCCCTATATCTCCTGGATTGGTCGTATTAATGCCGTCAAAATGAATATCCTCCCAAGGCTGCTGTATTTTTTCCAGACTCTTCCCATTCGCATCCCTTCATATGTTTTTAAATTTCTGCAATTCCATGTCTCTAGATTTGTTTGGTCGGGTAGACGACCCCGAGTCCGTCTCAATGTGCTACAGAGGTCCCCGCTGGGGGGAGGCTTGGGAATTATTGACTTTCGAAGATATTATCTTTCTGCCCAGCTCGCTCAATGTGTCTTGTGGTTTGGTCCGACGAAAGCCAGAGTTTGATCCAAAATCGAGGCTGAGGGTCTGGGATTGCTCTCTTTATCCTCTCTCCTATGGCTTCCAAGATCACGTCGCTCTAAACGACTGTTGCTTCATCTAGTAGTTGCACATTCTCTATCCATCTGGGATTCGTCATCCCAGAAATTTGCCTCGTCTCCCCATCCCCTTTCGCTATTTAACTCTCCAGAATTTCCTCCAGGTCTTCATCATAGCGCATTCCAGCCATGGTATTCGCGGGGAGTCACTTACCTTAGTCATTCATCCACATCGGCTACTTTTCCCCAGTTTTCGGAAATCCAATCACATATCCATATTCCCTCAAAACACTTTTACCAGTTTTTGCAGCTCCACCACTTTCAGTGTTGTTAAAGATCGTCTTCTATCCCGACCTCTCTCCACATTTGAAGCCCTCTGTTTACGCCAATCTTCAACCAAAGGGCTAATCTCAACGCTCTACTACGAACTTGCCCCTCCCTCTTCAACCTCTAGGGGCTCTCACGAACTGGCTTGGGAGCGGGACCTTGGTGAGGAGCTCTCGGAGGAGGAATGGTCTGACATTTACGAAAATGCCGCCTCTAGTTCCATCTGCGTTAGAATCAAGGAGAATGTCTACAAAATGCTATACCGATGGTACTATGTGCCTTCGCGTCTAAGCAGAATTCTCCATGACTCATCTGATCGGTGTTGGCGAGGGTGCTCCCAAGAAGGCACATTCCTCCCCATATGGTGGTCGTGTCCAAAATTATCAGGCTTCTGGGTTGAGATTAGAGGCCTGGTTAGTGCAATTCTTCAGGTGGACATTCCCCTGGAACCCAAATTCTTTCTACTCCCTCTGGGGGCTCCCTCGGCATCCCGGCATCAGAACAAACTGATTAGGCACATTGTTTCAGCAGCTACTTGCCAAATAGTGTCAGACTGGCATATGCAATCCCCTCCCTCCATGCAGTCCATAATCAATAGAGTCTGGCAGACTCAACGGATGGAGTATATGACCAGCATCATTCGGAACACTTCGAGAGCTTTCACCAAGGTTTGGGATCCATGGCTAGCCTTCTTTCAGGCGTGCCCACCCTTTACATAACCCAGTTCTAATACCTCACCTCTTTCTTGGACTTCTGTTCTCTTACAGTGGATAAAGTCACCTCTTACCTTTCTTCCTTTTCTCTCATTCCTTTCTTTCTCCACTCCCTCTCTTTCTTTCCTCTCTCATTAAAAACTTGGGGTCATTCGCTGTTACTATATTTAAAGGTTCGTTTGACTAAGTGTTTCGCTGGATCTTTGCTGAGCAATGATTTGATTATTTCTTGTCTATTTCTTTCATCTGTATTCTTTTTGTCAAACGTCTCTTATTGTTATATTGACCTTGCAAAATAAAACTTTAAAAAAAAAAAAGATTGAGGAATTCTTCTCCAGCAAAACCAGTTCTACTTACCAGTTCTGTACAAGAGATTGTTTTTACAGGCTGAGGTGGCAGAAGGAAATGAATCTCACCTCTTCCAGCACACACCTGATAAATAATTTGTAATAATGCGAATATGTCATTTTCATATAGTTAGCAGGCGTCTGGCTAATGAGGCCTCCAACCAACGTACCTGCAGAATATATGATCACATCTTGTGGCAACAGGCTCCTTCATTAGATCCAAGCTGTTAAAAATATAAAATACAAAATGTCATCTCTCTTGGCTGGATGCACTGACTTTTAATGACTGGAGGGAAGGGTGGATTTTAATCAAAACAAACAGAGCATTCATTGTTAGCAAGTAGTGGATGCAATGCAGAACTTTATATCTAGGTTAACAATGTATGTGGCCAAACTGGAAAATGATCTGGTTGATCAGGCTGAACAGCAGGATTGCCCTATGTGGACAGTTGTCTCTGGGATATAGGTCATATCCTCAAACATTTTGCGGTTACAGGCTGGTTTTCAACAGTAGGTAATCTTAAAGAAAAAAATGGATTGGACATTTTCATAGCAGGGAGATTAGAGCGTTTTTGGTGCTGGGGACTGAAGTTATGCTAGGGATTAAACCTTCTAGGACAGATAATTGTGCAAGTGATCTACACCTAGCTCTCTGCTCTCCCCACTCTGCAAACGACAGTCTGTGGGCTAATCTATAGTGGGGTCAAAAAGGAGATTACCCTTTTAATTATCATATTTGCAGACATAGTATGCTCTTGAAATACCACAAAAAAAACAACAATATACTAGATGGCAAATCTATATTCCATGTGGGAATAAAGCTCAAGCAAATTTTCACAGTAAACACTGGGCTAAAACAAGGATGCAAGACAATAGGACATTCAACATCCATATCAGTACATCATTCACTACGAACGGTCGACACATTCCATATATCTATATATGGCGTGCTATTGGACTAAGCAGGGAAAGTTATCCTGAATATAGGCTACAGTCTCATGAACATTGGTACAAAATGCCTGCCTCTTATCTATACTGGCACCCATCTTCACTCTATATTTATTGGTGTACTACAGGAAGAAACACGAATCTAAGATTTGAGCCTGACACTTGGTCACGGTAGTGGTAACAAGAAAATGGCAAACTGACTGAACCAGGTTCTCCCTACACTAGTGTGATGATACCAGGTTAATGATACATCGACGTGGGTTAAATAAATCACCTAGGAAAGTAGTGGGTAAAAGTGGTACCCTTTTATTAAGACATAAAAACCCACAGCACACAATAGCAAAAATGCGACAATACCAGGGGGTTCACCACACTACAAATACAGTCACTGCGACTAGCAATCCCAGCTGTTGAGCCGCGCTCTTCACTCCTCTGCACAGCATGTAGGGATTAAGCTCAATGCCTTCACACTTTTCTAGGTGCACGTAGCAAATACCAGAAACTTCACAATCCAACCAAGGAAAAAACCTTTGCCACCCTGCAACCAGCCCAATTGGAACCGTATCCCATTGTCAGCACAGTTCAGGAGAGAGCAAATGTACTCTTTACATAGACACACAGCTTTTCACATACATTTAAATAATTACTTGAAATCTGCACTAACCCTGATGTGCGTTTGACCAGAAGAAGCCAATTGACCAGGGGGTAGTTTGCCAGAATTAACCAGGATGGGATATGAGTGGGCCAATGAACCCATTGCAAGTGAATGTGTATAGCTCTGACCTTAAGATCAATGCCTTATCTCATATTAAGATTCAATCAATACAAAAGACACAGTAAAAAATAGCCAATTCAAAACTGTATCTCGAGGAATTTATAACTGCACACCAATACAGACTGACAAACTGACAGAGGAGCCCCCACCTTTGGAATGTGGTGATGATGATGATGATAACATATCCCCTGAGTTTAGCAGAGACAAATAGCTAATTACAATGTGCTCATCTGTGCTTAGGCTCACTTACAAATACCAATATAGTTTTTGCAGCTATGTTGCTGAATCATCCCCTTGGTACGAATAATAGGGGTACCTTTATATCTGTGACACTCACCTAGCAGCATTTAAGACTTTACACAGGTTATACATTATATCCAATAAATGCAATATAATACAAGCACTGATAAAACAGTTTTGGACGAAAAGGGGTGTCCAGCAGACCAAACCACTCATTTCAAATGTTCCGACACCCCCATCTAGTCCCAAATGGTAAAAAAAACAACCAAGGAGTTGCTCCCAGAGCTTCAGGCAATGTACAACAAAAGGAGCCAGGACTCCAGCCACAATCTGCACACTCAAAGTCAAAAATGATTTTTGAAGAAAGTTCTGGAAACTTATAAACCAAATCTTGAAAGCTTTAGGAATGGTTAAATACTTTGTTACACGTATAAATGTGTTACAATCAAATCCTTGAGCAAGGGTTACTATCAATGGAATCCCCTCGGAAGTTGTTTTTAATTCTAACAGCACAAAGCAAAGATGTCTGCTGTCTCCATTGATCTTCGCCATGGTGATAGAACAATGAAACGGAGGTGGGCATCACTAGTTCATCAACTTATTATTTGTCAACGATATCCTGCTGACTCTCACTTTCTAACTTATATAAAGTTATGGTCGACTCTGGTGGAATTTCTGCCTACAAAATAATAGAAAGCCCTTATGTCCAAATTCAAACTTAACCTACAAAAAAATAGTGGTTGCTGTTTCCTGATACCAAGTTTTATTTACTTGGCCTTCCTTAACACCCAAATGGCAGCACAGTAAGCTTTGCTCCCTTTGAAATATTTTTTTAACTGGACATAACTATGTACCTCAGCTTACTATTCTCTCATCCAATTGGGCCTTTCCAAATATACACAGGTCAACCTTCTCCTTGCCCATAAAATACTTTCACTGCTATACCAGAGCTGAAATTCGCTTTGCCCTCTCTTCCATTAAACAAATGTTTTCCCTGCACTGTACCCAAACTCTCTTCCTCCATCAGATGTCATTTGTGATCCATCATCCTTCGAGATGAACTGTCTCCATTTGACAACATTTAAAGGTAGAATCTCATTATACAACATGTAGCTTAGGACATAAGGATGACACAAACATGAATGCTGAAGTCAACTAACCCAAAGGCCACTGGACTTTTATCATGTTATCCAGCATAGAATCTGAGTAATTACTCAACAAAGCCAATATCTAAGAACTTGGCTGTGGAAAAATCAACTGCAGAATCTGGTAGTAAATTGAATCGCCCCCCCCCCCCTACCCCCAAAAAAAATGATTTGGCATACTGTACATATGGGAAAAAAAACTTCATATTAACTACACAACAAAAATAGGTTAGGTTTACGTTTGAACCATATGGTTCCTTAAAGAAGAACAAGACCAGCAATAGAGAAGTGAAACATTAGTCCATTTTTCCCTCTACTCAGCTCTACGACCATCTAGGTCTTAATCCTCCATTATGCATTTCCATAGCAATTAGACTAGTCTGGTTGCTCCTTCAAAATTCCTACCTGCATTTCCCCCTCTCCCCAAGTACACATCATTAAAAAAAAAATGTAAAGTGAAGGACTGTCTCTACAGTGTAGCTGTCTGCTAAAATTGAATTACATGATAAATAAAATGTAAATTTGAATATCACACTGACCGGTTACTAGAACACGACACAAAGACTTCACAAAGCGATCACATTAGTTGCCTTCTCTGAAGCTATGTGAAACAACTCCATTTAACTTTCAAAAATCAATCATGCCTTAGAAATGTTTCTGTACATGGCCCCTTTTGATAACATCTGAGAAATAGCTAGACAAAATCTCTTGCCGGCTTTCCGACAAAATGTTGGCTCTGGGAAACATCTCATAAGTAAATGCCATTTCATCAATATATGTTCCTGAGAGATTGTACTGAAGCGCTATTTGTCTTGTACACAAGCTTCAATGGCCAGGTTTGCTGCATTGGGAACAGAGGCAGAATATAAAAGAGATGGGACCACGCAGAAATTTAGAGAAAGCCAATTACCTGAACAACAAAAACACTAATTCAGCTCTAAACAAGCATGGTAGAATAAGGCATAAATGGAGAGGACATAAAAATTATGGTGGAGAAATTAGATGAATAATTGAATAGTCTAAACAGAACTGCAAAAACAACTTTAGAAGTAAACATTTATTCCTGTTTAAACGCAGGTTGTATGGCTGCCCAAAAGAGAAACAGGGCACAATCTGTTGAAGATGAGGTGTATGGTTCACCTAGTGACAGATTTTGGGACCGTAAAATATGTCATTTTATTAAAAGTAAAATATTTTAATATCTAAATTTCAATCATAAACAAAACATTTCTATAAGAAAGTGGGGTTTCAAGTCTAGATTAAATTCCTAGGTGCCCTTAAAGTGAATCTGTGTGCCCCACAGTCTGCCATGTGAGAAACGTTGTACTACTCTTGAGATGTAGTCCAGATTATTATAACAGCTTGGTATTAGAAAGGTGTGCACTGTGCAAGCAATCACAAGAATGGCACCATCCCAAGCAGGACTTCTCAGGGAGGTACACCACTATGCTGGGAGTAGGTGGAGGGCAAGTGTTTTGTGAAAGGGCTTTTAGTTTTAAACTTTTTGTTTTCGTGGACAACAGTAACATTTAAAAAAAAAAAAAAAAAAAACGTTTTAAAATAAATAGAGGGCTAATAACGGGTTGGAAACCTACACAAGCATCCTCAACCCTTACTATTATACTGCATAGTGCCAACACAGGGTTAGCTTTTGCTGGAAAAGCCAGCATTTTCATGTCTCCCAACAACCTTAATGAGTTATGGCAAACCTTCAGTGCAGTTCCAAAAAGTCCTTGATCTGAAGCAGACCCAGCGCCAATTATGCAGCCCGCTTTCATCCATTCCCATAAAACACTTGCACTGCTGTACCAGATCTGAAACCTGCTTTGCTCTCTCTTCATTCAACAAAAGTTTCCCCTTCACTGTACCCAAGGCCTCTTAAATACCTGCATATTGGATATTTCACAGCCAACATCTCCCTCACGTATTGGACAGAACACCAGCTCAGCTGTCTGTCTGTGACAGACTACATACAGAAAAGCTTTGAGAACAAACTGATTGCGACATCTCAGATGCAGGGTAATTCAAAAACCCCTAAGAATTTCCTTAACAGGAAGAGTCTGCAATAAAAACTCAAACTTCTGGGTTGGTGAAACCAGGAAGATAACCTGAGCCTTCTGTAACATCTGTAGACTTGTGTGTAATACTTCCAATTCAAATGGAGAGGATGACGTTGGGCATTTACCAAAAAAGTTTCCTCTAGGAGCATGATGAAATTCTATCTTATAACCCCTGTTGACAACATCTTGATTACAATGATCCTGGATAGTGTGTTGATTCAAGATATAGTCATTGAGAAGTCTTCTTTAGCTCTGGAGGCTGTTTGGATGCACTGGCACAAACTTAATTAGTGTCCTGACCTTCCAGGCCTATAGATCCTTACTTCTTTGAAGTGCTGCAGAGATAAAGAGCAAGGAATAAATCTTGCCCTTCAATCTTGTGGCAAATGATGGGATTCACTCCCCCCCCCCTCCCTCCAGTGATCGTTATCACCAAAGAGTAAAGAACCTTTAATAACGGTAATAGTGCGCAAGCCACGTTACTTTTGAGAGTAACGCGGACAATTGGATATGCCCCATTGTGTCCATTTCTTCATGTTGATCAACTAGTATTACTACCTTATACTAAGAACCCCAATACATTGATAGTATTTTAATACTGTGCCCATTTCCCCCTTTTCTTTTTTTTACTTTATGCCTTTCTTGTTGTTCGAGTGAAGCCATGTGTTTTCAAGATAAAGAGGCTGATAGAGTGGGACATACACCAGTCACTGCTAGCGTGAAATTATGAGTACACACACAAATGACTGTATGCAGACTAATACAATTCTGGCAGTTACATCTATCTACGGCCAGAGAGGTGGAATGATGGAGGGAAGTAGTGTTCCAACATTGGCCGATTAAAGTAAAAGGTGTGTTTGCACAAAAGCGGCACAAGTAAACACGCATATGCGCCTGAAGACATTATCTTTTGCGCCTGCTGCAGGACAGGTGCAAGTACACGCCAAAGATGACTTGTCTATACCAGATACATCTCGATATCTGAACAACTCTGCATTAAAACAATATCTTTGTGGTTTTTTGTTGGGTTTTTTTGCCAACAACTCTGCATCAGCCCCAAAATGGCTCATCTGTAAGTATTGAAGCCTGGGAGTCAGTACAGTGTATTTTTTGTTAGATTGCCAATCAAAAGGAGAAGTGAGAATGTTCTGTCATGTGAGCAATACAATATATCCCTGAAAGATTGAAATTGTTTTAATGTGAAGGCGTAAGAAATGACGGGTTATCCCAAATAGGCGCAACAGGTGAAACAGCAGAAGGGTCAACTTTATATGCACTTATTCTGTTTTTCTGAAATCTGCAGCATCAATATTGGTAAATACCATTCAGAAGAGAACTACAATTGGCCTGTGTGCACAGTCAATCCTGGCCATAGCAACAGGCTCAAACGATGTAGAAGGGACCACATGTGGTCTAATTGGACAGGGATCCTATAGCTCAGAACAAGCTAGAGGAGTGGGGAGTGTGGACCATCTTCTTCACATCTGTGTTTGAATGCTAGTAAAAATGCATGTCAAACACTAATGTACCCAATTCACATTGAATATGCATTTTAGAAATTACTGATCAGTTTCAAAACTGCTGAAATGCGCCAAATCTACAGAACAAAAAGTTCAAAAGATGCTACTGCAAAAAAGATAAATACATTCTACATGGAACAATGATTTTTAGTATTCTATGCGTTTTACTCTAAGAAACAAAAAACCATGACAATTACTCTGTCACATTAACTACATGACACTCCGCTTAAAAATACAAAATCAATATATTTTATGAGAGGGTCTTTAATGATACATCCAACAAATTTCACGATACAAAGAAAGCGTGTTCATATTAACTATTTTTACTGTAAATACAAAATTAGATAAATTAATGGCGCTAAAGACTCCGTATGAATTTCCGAGATGAAAAAAAGAAAGTAAATATGAACTGCCACTTACATCTTGCAGAATAAGAATATTTACCAAAAGATTATTTGCTGGTTGTTTAACTTTTTGTTTTGGTTCTTCCTTCTTGAATTTGGACTATACCGCCATTAGTTTGCTAAAAATACTATAAATTAAATAGAGACAGAGTTGTGTGGGTGTAACTCATGGACTGAGCAGGCTACAATTGTTTTAGGCGCACACTGTTTCAAGTCTACTTTTGTTATACAAAACTATTTTTGCCAACACTAGTACACAATCAAATTTATTTTCCTGGGGTAAATTTTCTCGAGTTAAAAACAATATTTTATTTGCAATTAGACGCTTTGTGCCAATGTTGCCACATCCACGCCTATAACTATAATAATTCAATAGCTCAGGTTTCCATTTTTCAGTCGTCACCGATTCCTAGTCATTTGATAGGCTGTATTCTCACAAATACAGATAACAAAATGACTGCCTCCAAGGTGTGTTGGCAACCAGTACACATTATTGTTTTTACTTTTCATATTGCTACCTTTGTGAAGAAGTTTGGTCTAGTACAAAGAAAGAGCACAGTTGAATATATAAAAAAAAAATGTGATTCTAAGAGAGTATAATGACATTCTAATTGATGGCTGTGACTTAAGAGCATACTCCGCTACCAACAACCACATTAAGCAGTGAGTTATCTGGCCTCTTCTCAACCAACGCTTTCGTGTGAAGAAAAAAAATTATCTATTACTTTCCCAGTCACTGCATGGTGTCAGAGAAGAATTAGTGTATTTGTAGCTTGAGGACATGATTAGTCTGGATCGCTAAACAAGGAGGTTTTAATCAAAGTCATAAATTCCAAAAGAGGTCTCACAGCGTACAGGCACTTGTTACGGGCCACATCCCAACGAGCAGCACTCAGATTAAAAAAGAAAAACATGTTTGCTAGCTATACTTACAGTCCAACTGGCACAAACGGTTGTCTTGGGAATATGCATTCCAGACAACTAAAGAATAGAAGACTGACGGAAGCTAAGAATTTCCTGCGACACTGAGCAAAATGATTGGGGAGCAAGCAAAATATATTCCCTCTGCAACGTAACATCTTTAAACAACTTTGCTGGTCTACTTTTAGCACAGATCTACAAACTCAACTATAAGAAATACAATTTGAGCAACACTTAAACGTGCGACAGAAGTTGGAGATTTTCATCCTTAAATAGATGTGCAATTTATCTATTCATGGTGATGTTCACAGTTAAACACAATCAACGTATGCAATTACCAAATATATTCCCTGCATTTCAATAACATTGAAGTGCTTTCTTACAGTGCAGTATATGAAGGATAATAGAACAAAATAGCAACAATGCCATCTGCAGTCCGTAAGGCAGCACTAGATTCCACTGAAATAATGTGGATAGATTCATGCATTAATAATGCAACAAAATAACTGTAGCAAAGCTATTCCTTACAATGTTTGGAAAATATTTCTATATTTACATGAATGTTTGAAACATGGATATCACCACTTACACGTGACCCCAGCACATTACATGCTGCTGAGTTGTTGGTTGAGCCAATATCCATTTAGAAGAATGCAGCCTATCCATTCACTAAGGGGTCTTTGTGGCTGGTTACAAATGATTATGGCCACAAGATTGGTTCTAGGGCTTGGTCTCAATGGAAGTTATGATATTTCTCCACCTAAAGGATGGCATACATTAATAGCTATTAAGAGGTGGTTTACCATCATGTGCACATTGCTGTGGTCAGTCTTGAGAACTTTGCTCATATTTAGTGGATAGAGATCGGGATCTTTATCTACAATATCAAAAAGTAAAATGCACGGAATGAGGATTGACCCATGAGGGGGTGGTTGGGAAGAAATGGAAGTGGGGAGAACACTTTTATATAAAAAGATATAAAACTCAAGGATGACAATATTCAAATACATAAAATATGAATTATTCACGTGAAAGTTTGATTGACTGGCTTCAGGGGACTGTCTAAACTCACAAGTGCCCCAACTAGTGTAATCAACTTTCTCATAAGACAATGGCTTGTTCACCACTTTGAGCCTTTCGCTAATGGATGTTGTCCTAGGCAAGACGGAGGCTCCTAATCAAAGCGGAGTAACGTACCACTTGTAAATCTGGATAAGCAAGTTGAAATAACAAAACCTTTGTATGATTCATGGATCATATGGGGGTTCAACTCAAGTATTTTTATATATATATATATATATATATATATATATATATATATATATATATATATATATATATATATATATATTTGTTTTTTAATAGATCAAAAGTACCAGGTTCCAGGATTCTGCTATACTCGGGCAATACCACCATATGTGATGCATAGTGCCCAAGTCATTATATAGTTACCAACACTGAGAAGAGTATTTATGAAACATTGCATAACTGGACAAGGGCCCTGTACCATACAGACAACAGGTTGCAGTTCCATTTCTGTGTGCTGGAACTGATAAATAATACCTGTGTCAACATGATAATACAGTCCATACAATAAAAGCAAAATAAAAATCAATTAAGAAAGTCCAGGAGAAATATTATAAAGCTATTCAAAAATCATTAACTCATCAAATATTGGAAAGGTTTAGGCAAAGATAACATGAACGACTGAATTCGGTAAACCTCCATTTCTTTAATAATAAAATGCTATAGGTTTCTCTAACGCCACTCAAACCTTTCAAATATGAACTATTCAAAAGGAGCCTTTCTAGCAATGGGCCAGCTGATGACAGGGTAAAGGCTTTGATATCTAAAGTTGGTGGGGGGGGAAGCATAACCCAGTTATAGGATGAAGAGGCAAAGTAGTTGTAGTAGTATTTGATTGTATCCCATGCCTGCAAACACTCTGTGCACAGTGGCTAAGTGGTTAGCACTTCTGCCTCACAGTGCTGGGGTCATGAGTTCAATTCCCGACCATGGCCTTATCTGTGTGGAGTTTGTATGGGTTTCCTCCGGGTGCTCCAGTTTCCTCCCACACTCCAAAAACATACTATTAGGTTAATTGGCTGCTATCAAAATTGACCCTAGTCTCTCTCTCTCTCTTTGTCTGTCTGTATGTATGTTAGGGAATTTAGACCGTAAGCTCCAATGGGGCAGGGACTGATGTGAACAAGTTCTCTGTACACTGTACTGCGGAATCAGTGGCGCTATATAAATAAATGGTGATGATAATGGGGACATCACTTAAGCTAAACATCAGCCATGTCTAGGCACCGAGATTGCTTGCCTACAGGGCTTTACTACAAAGGTGGAGCTTTAATGGAACCAGCGGTCGTACTACAACATTTCTGTGAAAGTAAAATGACTCCTCATATTTACACATACACAATTTCTCTGCAATTGTAAATGTAGACTACATACAGGATGTATCCACACAAGCACAAACATGTAAAATGTAAATAAACAATTTCTCCACACAGTAGTTACAGCTACATAATATCCATTATTATTTCCATTAGTACATATATTACAAGCAGATTATTATGGAAGCTGTTAGTAAAGGCTAACATTTCACATATATTAAAAGCTGCTGCACATACATGGGGGTAATTAATAAAATTCCACATAGAGTGCTATTTATATGAGCAGATGGCCACACATAATGCACATTTATTGAGTTCAATTCCCAATCATGGCCTTATCTGTGTGAAGTCTGTATGTTCTCCACGTGTTTGCATGGGTTTCCTCCGGGTGCTCCGGTTTCCTCCCACACTCTAAAAACATACTGGTAGGTTAATTGGTTGCTATCAAATTGACCCTGGTCTTTCTCCGTCTGTTTTGTGTATGTTAGGGAATTTAGACCAACGGGGCAGGGACTGATGTGAGTTCTCTGTACAGCACTGCGAAGTTAGTAGCACTATATAAATTGCTGATTATGATAATGTTACATTTGAAATGTTGGTGCTATTTTTATACTGTACAGTAGATGGCGCTGGCTATTCCTTTTTCTGGTGGTGAAATTACGGATGTCTGGCTTCCTACTTAGAGCATGCTGTTGTCTGACTTAGCTGACGTAGCTTGCTCCAGAGCTTGAACATCCCATTCGCCCTACCTTAACTCAGAACCACTTTGATTTTTTTTTTGGGGAAGAACAATCTCGGGCATAGAAAAGTGCAAAATTTGGAAGAGCACCTGGATTTTTAGAAGGCATCATAGATGCCTGTACAGGGAATTTATTGCAATCCCTGGATGGAACCCATAGTTTCTGCTTCTGGTTGTGAATCCAATAAAAAGACGTCCGTTAGGAGACATGACCTCAATATTTTTTTTGCGTTCCGGAAGCTCTAGACTCCCATTTCATTGAGGTCTCCTCGAGACTGTGCATTTGAGTTTATTTCCCTTGCTCAGTAATACAAAACAAACAAAAAAAAGAGGTAATATAATGGAGAAATCAATAATAATAAAAACAACCTAGGGAAGATGTTCATCAGAACAGACTCTGAAATCGATGGGGTACTGTCAAGTCAGTTTAGTCTCCGAGATGATCATTGGATGTAACAGGCCAATCCTTACTGCAATGCTAACTTAATGAAAATGTTTGTTTTCTGGATTGGCAGAAAGGGGAAAGCTGAATTTAAATATTGAAATTCTGTCTCTTTAAATCTGAAGCTTTACACCAGCACTTCATGGGATGTCTCCTACAGTAAGTTGGCCTAGGAGACACACCGCACCTTTCAGCTATATAACTGCACAATATGCGACATGTGGAATGTGAAGCAGAGAATGTGATGTGTGGTAAATTGGACTAGGAAGGCTACCTAGTATGCAGAACACAATTTACACAACTATTTACATCAGGTCAGAATGTCCAGACTTAAAGTGCCCACGTATAATGCAATTCCAAATGCTAATTAGTGATTTAGCCTATTTTTTAGATTTAATTGGTTGATGAAAGCGATCAGACAGGTCATTCCCACAACATTAATTGTGGCCAATAGGATCATGCTGTTCAGCCTGAGAGCAAAACGCTAAGATCTTTCCAGACCGGCAACGCACATATACCTTTTTCTTGCAGCACAAAACTTGGAACCAAGACTTGGGAATTATTATTCAGTGCTTGACAATTTTTTAGAATCTAGCCTAAAAATTAGTGAGAGCAGCAAATTTTAAAACATGTTTATTGTGTATCCGCTAATAAATAATGGGCCATACACATAGCCCCATTCTCACAGACATTACACCTCTTTCAAATCGCACCATAGCCCTTCTCTATCCCTTTCATCACAACCCTCTTCCCCCAAGTGCATTCCCTATGTTTCCACTCACTGCTCAATCCCATTCACCCCAATCCTCAGCATCTTCATTGGCCCACTCAATCCCCTTCAACCTCCTCCTAGTCTCCTTATAAACATGACCTCAGTACATGAACATCAGTAGCTCCCCTCCACTCTGCATTAATATTAGCCCTCCTTTATAAACCGGCTATCTTATCCTTTACTTCCTCTGTCATCAACATCTTCCTTTATTACCATGCTGGCTCCACACCCACCACCACGCTGCTCCTCCACATCTACTTGGAGTGGAACTGATTATACACCAGTTTTCTCCTCGGAGTACAAACATGTTGCAGCCTTCCTTGCATGAGCCAGCTTAATCAGAGAGGAACCGATATGCCATTTCACAGTAACCCCAGATACTGCACGTCTACTACTTAACGCACAAAAGTACTCATTCCACAAAACAAATACATGTTAGTCAACACTTTTAGGGACATAACAGGAGTGATAAAGAAGTTTACACTTACCATATAGGACATTCTAAATTCTTCTGCATTACAGACAGCACACTGTGAATGTCTTCAACATCCTGCGCAGCACAGGTCATTTTCTACTCTCACCTGAAATGAAGATTCACCATTACTAATTCTCATACTACTATAGTTTAATGACATCATTAAAGTGGACCAATCACGTAACTACAAATACGTCTTCGATAGCTCGGCGGACAACAGACAGTGTGAACATGTACTACACAGGAGCAGGCTCACTGTACTTCTGAGAAACTGTCAGTGATATCATTAGACTCTAGGAAGTATTGCAGCTTTCAAGACAGACTTCTTATTGCCTTTGAGGGATCATATGAAGGTATCATAACAGGATATTCAGTCTACACAAACAGCTAATTTAAATAATACCAAAAGCATTATTGCTTAAAATGTCAGACAAGGAAGGAGGGGGTACAGTTTTATTTTTTCTTTTATCCAGAACGCTATATAGAGTTTGTATGTACTCCCAGTGCATGTACTCCAAAATCATAAAGCTAGGTAAACTGGCTGCTGACTAAAATGGTCCATAGTTAGTGTGTGTGTATGAAATTTAGACTGTAAGCTCAAATGCAGGGCCGTAACTAGAGCTGTGCGACAGGGGCGACCGCCCAGGGCGCAACGGTGAAGGGGGGCGCAATTTAGGAATATTTTAGGTACATTTGGTTAAAATTGAGGGCTAGGGGGGGGCGGCATTTGTCTTTCTCACCCCAGGTGCTAGAATTCTAAGTTACGGCTCTGCTCAAATGGAACACGGACTGATGTGAGTGACAAATATTCTCAGTAGAATGGTGTGTAATATGGTGGCGCTATATAAACAATAATTATAAATAAATTTGTTCTAGTAATAGTTTATCATTTTTAGGCTAGTGCTGAGGCTGACCATTAACAATACATTTTTAAAAATGGCATGATAAGCCCACTTTATAAATGTCAATCCAGCATCTAACTAAGCACAGAAAATATGTAGTTCTCTTTCCCAAAATTAAACCTGCAGAGATGGATATTCACAGGTGTTTTTTTTGTGAAAAAAAAAAAAATATATATATATATATATATATATATATACACACACACACACACACACACACACTTGCATGAGACTTCCAGTGCTAACTCTTAAGCCTGTGTGTACAGTCAGCATGTTCTTCATAGAGGTCAACTACCCTATTTGTCGTTCCATTTAAAATAGCATTAGTTTTGAACCCTTAGTATACAACACTAACCAGTGGTAGAACTACCATTGGGGCCCATGAAGATAATGTGACCCGCTGTACGGCAGATGCAGAGGGTCGGAACTAGTAAACTGTGGGTCCCCGGTTACCTCCTCCCTACATCGGGGCCCCACAGCTAGCTCACTAGTTTCACCTCTGATACTAATAAAAATTTTTTAATTAAACCATGCCTAGAAACCAGAAGAGAGCTGTATTCTTCTGAACCAAAACACACCACAGCAGTAATGGGCATCAAGCGCACCCCACCCCGATTAGCTTGTAACATTCATTTAAAATGCCTACTGATGTCATTATAGATATGCCTCTTTTTTTGATGAAATGCATTGTTTGTTAGAGATTGAGGGCAATGTGCAGGCTTTTTTGCACATTACAGAGCAACCAATGCTATCACTGCAGCAGTCAATAGGAAACATGGATTCCCCATCACAAAAGCACTTCAGCTGTGAGAACACTTCTCATACTACAGTGTTTTTCAGTCACTGCAAGTCACTATGGGGGCTCCAGAAGGTTGTATTCTGGCTACGAACGTTTCTCATTCTACACTGCAGAACAGGTATAGTGCAATGAGAGATATATTAGTATTGCATTATGTAGCTGGAGAAATGAGCCCCAAGTGTATATGGTCTTCCTGCAAAATAGCCTTTCCTTGGCTGTGTATCGATGTGACGTATAAGACTAACTGCACTGGGGGTATATACAGTATTACAGGAAGATGCTGTATAACTATCCTATTGTGAGCAGTAGTATGCGCCATGTCCCTGCACATTGCACATCTAGCTAGGTGCACGATACCCCGCTCACTGCAACGTTTGGAACGGCTGCAATAATGAGCACAGCACTACTGACTTCCGGACCCCACCGGCAGAACAACCCCCAGAAATACCTGGTGCCCGATCCCGCTCTTTCAACTCGCGCGCGCTTATTCTGCCCTCACTGCCTCCATACTAGATGCTCCGCCCCCCGCCTCCTGTTTCCATAGCAACAGCAAAGATCTGGCTGCATCTCTACCCAATAGTAGCCAACCCCTGGTTTACCGTGACTTCCTGATGAAACGTCCTGTACGTACGGACCACGTCTCCATATCCCTCGCATGACGTGGAACGCAAACCTATGCAAATAGCAGAGATACGTAAGCGTCATTTTGCCGTCTGTTTCCCTGGAGACATTTTTAAGGAGTTTTTAAATTATCAATGTGCTTATTTTTTTAGTTTATTTCCTGGAACATTTTACTTATGCGTCTGTGGATGGGAGCACATCACGTGGGGTAGTGACTAGAGGCAACTTTCATGATGTGTCCACTGAGTGTAGCCACAATGTGATATTTTGCATTTTAAATAAGAGCAGGGGATGAGACTGGATGGTGACAGTGAAATTCAGTTTCAATATACAAAAAAGTGAAACTGCTCTTCGGCTTATGTACACTGGGTCATAAGATGTGTTGTTGTCTGTACCAATATTTTTTCTCATTTTTATTTACTTGTTTGATTGTTTATCTAAGCAGTGTGGATTGTTCAATATAACTGATCTGCTGTATGTACTCTGCAACCACTGCTATGTTTGTAATATGCTTTTCTAAAAAATTCAATAAAAACCTTTTGAGTTAAAAAAAAAAAAAAAAAGTGAAACTGCCCTGTGCAGTTGGTCAATATAGAAAAGTAGAGAAAGTCCTGAACGGATAAAAAAAAATCGAAGTACAAATCTTTAACAGCTGGGACACTTCATGGAAATTGGATATTTGGCAATTGTGAATGTGAATATGTGTATGTCCTGCAGCAGTGCTTAGACATTATTATCACATCGTTGTTTGGACAGTATTGAAAACTAGGGAAATTTTACAACTGCAGCAAGCACTGTGTCTGTAAATCCAGGACAGCTAGTAACTATGTCTTCACTTCACCCTCAACAAACCAATAGAGTACTCCTTCACATTATGGAGTATACATCAATCTTATCATCTGTAAAACGCCAGAAGTTGGTCTGCAGTGCTGTGTTAGCAGGGCCGTAACCAGGGCTGTGCGATAGGGGCGACTGCTCAGGGTGCAACGCTGAAGGGGGGTGCAGTTTAGGAATATTTTAGGTTCATTTGGCTAAAATTGAGGGCTAGGGGGCGGCATTTGTATTTCTCGCCCTAGGCGCTAGAATTCTACGTTACGGCTCTGTGTGCTAGCTTATGTGTTTTATTCATTACCTAGTTGAAGTGGAACAAAAAACTGAAAAATGTATTTCAACTTGTGGAGGAGGCTGAACTGTAATTTCTTAGCTTTCAAGGAAAGTCAGAACAGCTCTTTCTACCCAGGAAAGCATTCAGAAGTGGTGTACTGAAGTGTTCTATATTCACATGAAATGAATGTTAATAAGCAAAAAATACTCTCATAGAAAATGAAACATCAGAAAACATATTTTTTATCATATAATTTTTCTTTCAAATCTATACATCAAAACAAAACTTTTAATAATCCCTACTTGAGGAGACTGCTGTATGTATTTGGAATCAATGAACCTTGCCATATAAAAAGTGTCACTCAGTTTTACAATGAAGGCAGTATAAGTGGCGTTACGTTATGACATACCACCGTACACCCCCCGCCCCACTTCGACCACTGATTATTATGACAAATTTAGGACTTAAAATCTGCATTCTTAGTAAACATTAACTTATCAATCAAATAAGATAAAGATAAGGTAATGAGAACTGCATATTATAGATAGAGATTATAAGAGAATTTGATCAGTATAGTTGGTCAGACATAAATAGCCTATTAACACTACAACATGGGAGGTATATCCTGCCCCCCTTGTCATACAACAAATTATAATTTTACTAAAAACTGTGGCTCCTATGAGAGAACTAAAAATAAAGCAAAGAAATGAGAAACAAGACACTAATTGTGTGAAAATTGCAAAGGGCAGAAATATGGTTTAGGGTCATTTTCTATTTAGGATTTTTGCTTTTTGCTTGTTTTTCACGAGTGAACAGAAGTTTAAAAGCAGATATATTTATTTATCACACTTACTACTTTCCCGAGTTTCTAGGAGACTCCCAAATTTCGAGGCCCACCCTCCTGGATTTCTACTAGGGAAGTGAAACAGAGAGTCACAACAATGAAGAAGGTCGTCAGGAAAAGAGAAGCACCTCAAGAAAATTGAATCAGTAGAAAGCAAAATTATCCAGAGCTGGACAATTTCAAGGAGCGTAATAAAAAACAATTTACACAGATATAAGCTATAACAAACTCAGCCTTGAAAAAATACTTTAGTTTACTATTACATAACCATTAAAATATATATTAATTTCATATCTTGAAATAATTCTCATAGAAAATATTTCAGTTATGCAAGTACACAATATAATAAAAAAGCCTTATTCACATATAATGTTTATCCTGTTTCCATGGAATATTAAATTAGTGTCTGTCAAAGCATCTTGGAAGATAAATCAGGAACCTCATATAATTATACTTCTCCACTGCTCAATTAGGTCAGAGAAAGGACTACACCAGTGATGGGCAACCTGATACACTTGGGGGACGAATGGTGTGGCCCTCTAACTTTTAAACATGCCGCACATTACCCTTTTCGTCAGTAATAAGTTAAAACAATAAATGTAATCAAAGAAAGAGACACATATCTGTAATAACATTAGGAGGCATTTTAAATAAGTGTTACACGCTATAACAAACATACCTGACAATAAAGCAGGAAGGAGCTGGGGGCGACAGGTGAAGGCTCAGAGGACTGCATGAGGCCCTAGAGCCACCTGTTGCCTATCTATGGACTACACAAACAGCCCTCGGTGTAATCACTATGTAGCCATTGTACTCAGGACTTTGTTTAATCACTATTTAACTTTATAGCACATAGTATTATAATATAAAAACATGAACATATATAATAATATTCTATAAAGCATAATAACATTTAAGAAAAAGATACTCCATTGAAAGTTCTGTGGTGCCATGGAGGCTTATTACACAAAGATCAATAAGAAGTCACAACGAGGAGAATGGACAGAGTCCGGTAGTAAGGGGATTCAGTGAGGTCTACCGCTAGCCACTCCCCATAGTAGGTTGGCTACTTCCCCTCTGATGGCACCAACTATCACTCCCACCAAGATGGGGTAGCACCGGTGTGCCCCCTCACCCAGGGCACTAAAATATCACAGCATTGCCCAGCTGGGGGCAGGACTTTAATGACGCAAGTTACATTGCCACATCCCATGCACTTGCCTTTTGGATTTCCCCTCTGGGATCCCCCAGAAGGGAGGTCACAAAAGTAGGCAACCATGTTATTTATTAACCTTTGCTTTATTAGTACTAACATATGATGCAATGCAATACAAAGAATTTTGAATCATTAACAACAATCCTTGCCCCACTGGAGCTTAGGCTGGGTACACACCACAGAAAATGTCTCCCGATGCGATACCGTTAACGAATTTACCAACAACTGAAAGTCCTACTCAGCATGCCTATTCATGTGTACACACTATACATGTTTTACAAGATTTACCTTCACATCTGTGCCCTTCATCTGTCATAACCTTAGGCTGAAAAGATGGTGACTCTGTAAACTCTATGGAGATCTGCCTACACTGCTGTTCATTAGTGCATACACACTTCTTGCCCGACATTGTTCCATCATTTATAGAGATTTTTAGTCCATTTATAAAATCAAATCAAACGATACAATGTGCTTTGGAACAATAAAACTAATTGTGGGAGCGTAAATACTAATGCAATATCGGACCTAACTGACGTTTGTTGTGTGACTGGCACGAAAATCGGGTGAAAAACCTGTAGTGTGTACCCAGCCTTATAGTCTAGAGTCTCTACCACATAAACACTAACATTAACATACTAATAAAATTGTAAGAGTAACAATTTTCACCCATTTGGCTCAGACCTGATGATTACACTACCACTTGAGTACAGTAGATGCATACAGTCACCAGGAGAAATTATGCTGCTGTCTGCAGTAATTTTAGAGTGGTTTTCTTGTGTCCTGTAAACTGCAATTATTTGTCTGAAGCAGCCCTTAGTGTTAAAAATGCATGTAACTCCGTTGATTCACTCAGCTCAGTCTTCAGGAGTTGTAAAATAAGGGGCCTATTTATCAATCAAATTTTTAATTACAATCTCCCGAAAACATCAGTTTTCAGGGGATAGCCGCATTTTTAAGTATTGTGTTATTTTATGACTAGGGTATTGCCGCAGATATCAAATCAAAGATTTTCGGAAGAAGTGCCGATGGCATTAAAGCCTATAGGGGCACATTTATCAATGTTCGCATAAAGTGAAAAATAGTTTTCAATCCTTATCGCATTGATAAGGATTAAACTATTTCTCAAATTTATGAAGAACGCAACACAGAAACAGCAGTTCCGATAAACTGCTGTTTCTGGGATAAAAAAAATACCACGCCTCTTTGTAATGCGCTGTTTCCGGATCTCCTTGTTATCTTCTTTCTTGCTCTTCATACTGCAATTGCGCATGTGCAGTTCGAAGACCTGGGCATGCGCACAAACATCTCAGCAGAGAGAGAGAGAGAGAGAAGTGTGTGACAGGGAGGGATGATGTGATCCCTCCACACCTGCGCTGTCCAGCTCTGCTCTTCGGAGCAGAGCTGACAGCAGTCAAATCGTTCAATTATGATACCCCAAAAAAATTTTGCCGGGACTTGTTAGATTGCGAGAGGGTGCAGTCACCACACTATTGAATGGTGACTGCTCCCAAAAAGAAAACAAAATGCAAAGCAGCAGATATCCACAATATCTGCTGCGTTGCACTGTTCATAAATATGCGGGACACTCCAACTTGCGTTGGAGTTACGGTAAGTGAGTGAAAGTTTGCTAGCACTACATCTTAAATATGCCCCATGGGGAGAACATTGCTGCGGTAGAGGGTACTACGGATCCCTCACCGCCTCTCACCTGCTCTCTCCTGAGGTCACTGCGATACTGACCACAGAAAGAGATAGGACATAGCTTGTGTGTTCGCCAGGACAGAACACTTTTAATAAATACTCCCAATCTTTCATTCCTTATCATTGCAATAAGGCATGAAAATGATCGTGGCAAAAAAAGTGGTATATAATAAATATGCCCCAGAAGTAAACCATTATCTCGCTGTATAAAGAAGTCAGGCATGGAATAATATTTTTTTGTTTTCAGTAATGCAGAACTCACACATTAGGTCATAACTCAGCAAAACCAAATGTTAGCCATGGTCTAATGTCAGCAAGGCCACCATGAGAATAGAACCAGGTGAGTGATACGTGGATGACGATGTACATGTCACAGCTGACACTATGCCGTGGGCTATTGAAGAGGTCACGCCCACTTGTTTACAGGAACGAAAAGGGACGGGCACCACTGTCTAGCCTACCCTGCCTATCGTCCTATCACCCGCTCGCTAGAGATGAGTGACAAAGGTGTCGTCCAATAGGTTGCTTGCATGTCGGTCCTATAGACGTCAGCTCGCCATGTTGTAGGGCAACAATCTGCGTTGAAGGAGGCCGGAGATCCGCAGGTAACAGACTAGAGTCGGGGTTAGGGGGTTATTTACCTGCGTGGCTTGTGCGCAACTCTAGGTTCACTTGTTGTTGTAGATTTGATGTCAGCAGCAGTTTATCTCCTCTTGTTTTGTTTTTTTTTTATATGAAAATGGCTGTTTAAATATATCTGTAAATACATTGATATCATATACTAAGTATACACTTTATGTGGGCATTAGTGTGGTTTATTAACCTGTTATCTGAATGCGTGGCTATGTATTCTTATATGTATGAAATGTATGCAAGTTTGGATAATGGCACATCTGGTATTGTGTGTAATTAGCTGCATTCATACAAGGTATACATAATTTTTGTTAACCTACTTTAAAGAGGACTAGTCCTAAGCTTTATGTTGTAAATTGAAAAATTTTAATTATTCTTTATGAAAAATGCATTATTTAATGTAACCGATCTGTAAATGTTCACATCTGCCTGGTAGTATATCTTTTTTTTTTTCATGAGTTTTTTTATGTCTTGTTTCTTTTCCAGATGGCCATCAACTTATATGATCACTGGGTTTAACATTAACTATCTTGGCCCATATCATTGCAAAGTTATATATAGGTAACACATAATGCACGTCAACACTATAAACGTGTCTGTACATATTCCTTTTTGATCTGAACTTCTAGGGCATATTTAAAATCCATAATATACACTACAGACATTTAAACTTCTGACTGTTAAGTCGGGAATGAGGCACAGAGGGGCCCAGCCTTTAAAATACTTTTTTAGGGTGTCCTACATCCCCCCCCAAGGCCAGAGTCATGGGCAGGGCCTGATTATCCAATAGGCTGACTAGACTGTAGTCTAGGGCGCTAGCCTCTGGGGAGGCGGGCAAAATTGTGACCGGGAGAAGTATAAACTGAAATTTATATTAAAATATAAGAGAATAGTTGTTCTTCATGGTAAAAATAAAACATGAAAGAAACATGTAGCTAAGTTTTAGTCTTGACCTAAAGGCTGTAGACAATGAGTTATCCTCGGGCGGGACTAAGAGGATGAGAATAAGCTAGTAGGAGAGACATGGATGGTGACAGACGCAGGTGTAACAGCCCCCTCTACTGTCATATTTTCACCCTTAGCGCCCATTCATGCCTATGTTCTGCTGTATAGTTCCAATTTCAATGAAAAACATGTGTGACAAAGATTGCCATGACCCTTTTAAAAAGCCAAGTGGACCTTTGAAAGCATAAACATTGATGGGGTAGGCAGATTTAAATTAAGGATGGGTTCATTGTTACATACAGCGTATTAGCCTGGTGTGAAAGGTGAGGGGACGCTCGGAACATATTATCCTATGGCAACCTGAACCCTTGATCCTGGGGTTCCTGTTACAGTCCTAAGAGCAGAGTCTGACTGGCAAACTAGCCCCGGGGTGTGGAGGGGGGGAGACTCACTGCTCCAGGAACATTTTAAAGGGAAAATTAATTAAGGTAGCCCACTATGGGACCAGATTGGGGGGGGGGGGAGGGGGCAGATGCACCCTTGCCCCCAGCCCAGCCAGCCTCTGCCTAAGAGGGTGGTGGTTGTGTTATTTAAGTTGAATGATACATAATAAAATTGTAAGGGAACTATTTAGCCCTAAGATGAGAGCTGCTTCACATTACAGCTGGAAAGGAGAAATAGAGCAGTTTTAATCTACTGGATAAGTACTGAATGATATTCGATAAACGTAGATTTGATAACTAGTAAGAGTCTAATAGGGCTTATTCAATCAGCTCCGGAGATCGTGTTAACACTCCGGAACGGCCTGCGAAGGTTATCCACGATACCGCCCAAAACGCAGATTTCTCTTCGCACCCCATAGGGTTGCGGTACGTAATGCGCAGCTGTCGTGTAACCACTATCTCCAGAGCTAATTGAATATGCCCTAATGAGTGGGACAACATAGCTCACTTTTGGAGACTTAGGTGGTTATTTTATTCCCCCATTCAGTAATATAAGTGGGAATAGAGGTTATACCAGGAACGATGTGAATAAAATAATTAGGACATTTGGCCAACCCATAATTATATGTGAATTATTTAGATATAATATATACAGCATAGCGAGGTATGGCAGTTTGATACTGCTATTTTAAACAAACACATTTATTGCACTTTTTCATTCACTTTTTTTTATCAATATTTTCGCTAGTGATGACAGCTAATAAGGGATATGAAAAATCTTATGTTTTTAAATGATTATTAATAAAAGTATTGATTTTAGTCTTGCTTGTGAAAACTAGTTCACAGAGTGCACAAATCGAGACAGATTTTTTTCTTTGTACTTTTGAGATTCCAATTTGGCCACTCCTGTGTGAGTGTCGCCAATTTGGGCAGGTTCAGTGCTCAAGCCGCACATTGTGGCCTCATAGTGTGATTGGAAGATAAATGCACACATAGACCGAAGGCAGTCATCTGCCATCTGAAATTTTGGGTATTTCAGTTCGATCATTGAGTTATATTTGGCCAGTTTGGTGATACCGGTACTTGTTTGGCCAGCCAATGAGGTTGGCACACTAAACAAATGTAAAATTTCAGCTTGCGTTAGTGTTTCTGATTTGTTTCAGAGGTTGGATATCTAGCATTATTGCTTGCATATTCATTGTATAAGTTGAACTTTGGGACATAAAATGGTGCTCAAAAATATAAATGGGCCCCAGCCCAAAGATGAATGTGTTGTTTTTTGGGGTTTTTTAATGCAAAACTGTTTACATTTCAGAAATGCTCATGCTGCAGAAATAGGCTACTTACTGTAGTATTTGTTTAGTTTTCTGTCTCTTTAAAACCAAACCATGTAGGAACACCAGTTGGTGCTCATGAAATGCTAGCTCAGTCAGTGATATGTGATCTGTACATATCGGAGACCCTCGCCTGTCTGTTCTGTTTTGTCATTCTGTTGCTAGTGTTTGATCATGTGTATCCACAGGTTAACACTTTTAATGTAATTTACTTCAGCTGCAAATGTGAAAACACATTTAGCTTTTTGCTCGATTCTTTAAATTGCCTTATGAATTGGCTATACTGGCATTTGGTTAGATTTATATTTTTGAAATGTGTTCTCATGTATATGCTTTGTGTCCTACTTTAATATTACCTTTAACATAAGCCTGATATTCCTGTATAAAACAGACTCCAAAAAGACTTTTCAGCATGGAAGCTAATTTAGTGAGATTAATACATTGGGTTCATAGTTAAAAGGTCAATGGTTATGTATGTTTAGAGAAGATCTTATAAACCCCAAGTCAGTCCTGTGGATCTCCAGGTGTTGTGAAACTACCAGTCCCAGCATAACCTGCCATTGGCTGGCTATCCACTGGCAAAGCATGCTGGGACTTGTAGTTTCACAACACCTGGAGATCCACAGAATTGACTTTGGGTTTATAAGATGTTCTCTAAACATACAAGTCAATCCTGTGGATCACCTAACCTGTGGCTAGGTGTTGTGTAACTACAAGCCACAGGTTGGCCAGGCCTGCCCTAAGTGATGCTTTGTTCAAATGACAAGTTATTTCAGTCCATTACTTTGTTGATTGTCCCTTTCTGATGTTAAAAAATGTTGCCTGCAGACTGAGCAGGCAGCTGCAGTTTTTCATGAAGTACCATAGTGATGTCACTGATGTCGTTGATATGTTATTTATATAGATTATTTTCTTATAATGTCAATGTGGGTTGTCTGCAAATTAATGCTAATTAAGTTTATGTGATTACTGCTGTTTTATTCTTGTGTGTATATTAACTTGCCTTTTCTTGTCTTATTTATTATAGAGGCAGAAACATGGAGCCTCAGGTACAGCTGTGTGTGAGCTGCAGGGGAGCGTCTCAGAGTTTCCTGGTATCAGATTCTGCCAAGACAACCTGGGCTGATGTGGAGGCAATGGTGAGCTTTATTAAACTAGCTTTTCACCTTTTTTTTTTTTTTACATAAATCTTTTTGCTGCTTTACAGCATATCTTCCATGTTAGAGTACATAGTTATGTTTTGCTGTAAATTAAGTGTATTGCAATAACCAACTTCGGATTGTGAACACCCTCTCTTTAGACTGAGTCTGTCAGCCCTTGAAAAAAAAACTCCCTGGTATTAAAGTCATTTTATCACCTACAAATAACACATTGTCCAATGCGATTGTTGTGGTTCCAAAGCACAAAGATATTTAATTGCAAAATATAGCAGGATTTACAGCAAGCCATTATTACGCACTAAAGATGTTACAATAAAGCAGGAAAGTATAAATACACTGAATACATGACATTTTCCTTATAGTGCTTCACCCAGGCCCAGGAATATAGTCATGGTCACATGTAGTCAGGATCAGAGAGACCGAACAATGGGTCAGCAGGCTTATATATAGCTTCAGTATAGAAAAAACACTGATGATGTCACTATGTAAACAGATAACTCTTAGTGAGGTTTTCATTCGTCCAGTGTTAATAATATTCTAGTTGCCTGCTTCATATTTCAGTTCATTTGGTCCTTTCAAAGGTTGAGGGGCAACTTCCCCCAACTTTTGTCCACTTGTCTTCACTCTGAATAAACAGTTCAAACTGACCCACACACAAAGTACTTTTGAGTATTGATCTCATATTGCTTATATCTTGTAATCGCTAGATGCGATCGCTACTCTGTCCAACCGGGTTAATGCTGGTGAAATAAGCTTTAATATGAGACAAAAAACTCTTTACCTTTTAAAACACCTGAACCATAAACGCCTTTACTATAGTATTATCTATGCATAAATAAACAATCTAATACATTTTTACTAATAAATAAATTAAATATTACACATTTATTAAGGTTCCAATCCACAAGTGTAAGTGCGAATGTAAATGTGTGTGTTATGAACCTGTGCGATTGCATCATAACACGTGGCGTATTAATCGCAATTGCACGGTAAAACAATATTAATCAATTTGGTTTACTTCATCCAATAATCTGACTTTGACACTGGTAAACTTTGTAAAGGTAACCTCTTTCCACCCAATCATTAGAGCTGCTGTTTGTGAAATACTCAGCCCATGGTAACTTATCAACAGTCCATTCTCAAGTCATCTGTAGTTGACACACAGATGCTAGCTGTGCTGTTACTGAAAATATTCCAGACTGCTGCACATGGAAAATGGACCATTGGTGAGAACCGGGGGATTGAGTACTGACTGTGTGGGTACTACATATGGAACTCCTGTGGTTCTGCTAGCTGGGGAGGGGAGGGGTGGTCTCTATAGTAAGAGCCCTTGTTGCAGCTTTTTATTTTTTTAAGTCTAATTAGATGGTTCTTTGATTGTATATATTATATCAGAAAAATGACCAATATATTCTGGTTGCTTTTAGTTACAGCACCTTTTTTCCTGTGCACTTGTTTGAAGTCATGTTATTGTTTTTAGTACATGCAGAGTTTATGTTCTGATGCTCCTCCTCTTTACTTTCTTGCTATTTAGGTCACAAGATGAACATAATAAAGGAAAGCCACAACAATCTGTAAATTATACAATAATAAATAAATAAATTGGATAACCAAAGTTCTTAGAGAGGTGTCCTAACAAAACAATTTGTATAATAAAAACAATGTATCTTTTCTAGTGAAATAAACAGCTAAATATGAGTATATCTAGTTTGACTATAAATATGTAAAAGTTTAAGAATGTCCACCCTTGTCCCACATTGCCTTAATGACTGGATGGTTCATGCTTCAAAAGTTATGAGCCTCTCCCTATCTACTTCTATAAAATATTTTTATGACAAGCAAAACAGTGTGCATTATTAAAGCTTTCAGGATGTAACATTAGGTAAGGATGCAATCATTCAGCTACAAGATGACATTTGTGAATTAGTGTATTATCCAGTTCACAGTTCTCCATTTACATTGTTCTGGTTGTAGTTTAAGTTGTGCCGTGATGTTCAGTGCTTCAAGGCTAATTTCTGCATTGTGACTCACCCCCCTCTCTGATTACAAAGCATATCCAAGTTTGTCTTGGTAACAGGAACTGTGACTCATGCTGGGTTTGTTATTTTACTGTAAGTTCACAAAGGCCAGGTACAAGGTGCAGTATGATTACAGCTTGTGCAGAAAAATCAGGTGACATCTTTCAAACTTGGTTGTCGCTGAAATTCAGTCTGGTGACAATATATGGCTGACTCTCCTAAATATGTTCTTGTTTGTTTCATTATTGTGTAGGACCGCATAACTAGTGTTATATTAAAAAAAAAAAGACATATGCTTGGTCATGAGAAATGTTTATGTGATTAGCTCCTGAATTATCCATCATCTTGTCTAACTACCTGATATTCTAATTTCTTTCTAGCATTGTCTTACCAACTCCCTAAACAGTCTAGTTCAGTGGATTCCAAACTTTTTCAGTTCAAGGCACCCTTAGAGTCTCCAAAAGTTTTTCAAGGCACTCCTAAGCCAAAATAATTACCAGGTAGTCCCCCGCCTTGCTTACCACTGGCCCTGGCCGAAGCCCCCCTGCGAGATCTCCAAGGCACCCCAGTGAGCCTAGGCGCACAGTTTGGGAACCACTGGTCTAGTTGTTTGACCTAATTACTTGGATCTATACATGACCAATTTGCACAGATCCAGCTATTTAAGCACATCACAGAGCGACTATGTACACTCTGTACTCCCATCTTACTTCACACTCGTCCTAACATTTCCCTCCTCATGAAATGATTATTCCACCCAAGACTGAAAAGTACCAGCATTGGGTGGAATGTCCTTATAATATTAATAGCCCTTTGTGACAGAGTTTTAGTTTATTAGACCCCAGTTAATCTGGTGGGTCCATCAACCTCTAGCGTTGCAGACAGGTGTATATCAAGCTGCCATCACAGTGACTGTAGGAGTAAACACCTAGTAAATAAATATATATATATATATATATATATATACATATATATTACCCCTTTTGGTTTTGCAGAATAATAGGTTTACAGATAAAAGGTCCCATACTATTCTTTTGTTTCTTTTGCAGGTGCTGGTGTCTTTTGATCTAAGTGACATCCAGATAAAATATGTAGATGAGGATAATGAAGAGGTAAGAGAATAGTTTGCCCATTTTTCCAACACTTCTGGAGGCAAATAGAAAGTCACCTCTGTAATAGTTTTGTTTATTTATCAGCAATCTCAGAGATAGGAGGGGGCTTCCAGTGTGTCCTCCGTGCACTGATGAACGAAATAAAAACAAAAATGTCACAGTGGTGCAGGTATCCTTATGGCAATTACATGCAAATGTGGGTTCACTGTTACATTGTCTTGGTACCTGTACACATTACTAGTAAGCCTCATTGCAGTATTGATTGTGGCAAGCCCTATAGGGCAGCTTGGTGCATTGCCTTACATTGCTTTCACTGGATGTTAAATGCAGCGCTAACGGATCCCAGAATGGTTAAGTGTTTTAATTAATATTGACCGATTACAAAGCTAAGCAGACCAAAAATACAATAAAATGTGGCAAGATTTCATCCAACATTTGAAGAACAAGACATCATGGGCTACCCTATAATTGCCTTTGAGTATGTAGCCATAGGGGGTCATGCCACCGGTCTGAACTGCTCTAATCTATAATAAATTTCACGCATCTTTGTACAGTAATATAGTGTATTTGTTTTTTCGGATAATTAGCATATCGAGATATAAGTGGTGTTCTATATGCATAAAGATTCATTCACAATTGTGTGCAAGTTTAAGCACCAAAGTGACAAAAGCAAAAGTTACCAAACAACGCAGATATCACACATCTGTTGACAAATCCATCAAGTAGGAAGATAAATCTTATCAACTTAACCACTATGTATTATAAGTGAAGGCAAACTGTTTGGTCATAGTGTCTCTTGGTTATCATGAAAGTCTATAGCTTTGAAGTCCTATAAATAGTACATCTAAATCCTTCCATAACATGATTATAATACAGGACAGTTCAACAGGTAAGATAATATATTAACCACTCACAGAGGCAGTTTCCAGTGTACCCTGAAATAGGGTTCCTTTAGTACTCTGAATGAACTCTGTGTTAGACCTATTTATCACTATATACTATTCACATGCACGTCCTAGCAGATATCCTACATGTGTGACTTGCACTCCTACAGTACATATCATTTCCTTCTAGCCACATATGCACAGATTCTGCTATACATTTATGCAGTACAAATGGATAACAATATAAGATTAGATACACATAAGACATCACAAGGATAATTCTTCTTTCATCAAGAAAGAGTGAGCACAGATGTGGAGCTTCATTTAAGATGTTATATTCGCATTAACTATCTTCAATAACCTAATCTTACTCGTATAATCTAAAAGAGTTTAATATCGATGATACAATACATGATCAGGTTTCGAATACTCCAAATTCTTTGCCTGTTTTATAGATGTGTGTAGCTACTTTCCTCGTGTGTGGGTTTATATACCTAATTGTGTTCTCCTACTATTCCATCAGCCTGTGCACCTCTTGGCCTGCTTCTATAGCCCTGTTTTCTTAAGCTCAGGCCTACTTAACGCTGGTCACTACCATCACTCTCACCCACTGTCCCATAAATAAATTGATCTGCATTAATGTCTTATTTATATTTTAGTTTATCCATAATATCTGGTCTTTATACTTTGTTCTTCATGTAATGTGTTCTGGATCACTGCTTTCTGTATATGTCATGTATAGCACTGCAGACCTTTTGTGGTACCTTGTAAATGAAAGATAATAATATCCCATATTCCATTACAATTCTTATATTGCTTAGTATTCATATATCAATCCCACATTGCATTTTAGCAATTCCTTATCACATCATATCAATATAGCAGTATTTGCTTAGCATTCCCATGTATCACAGCAATATTCATTACTAATATAACGCATTTTGTCATATAACAGTTCCTCCCACATCATAAATATTTATTTATATAGCCAGCAGATTCCGTAGTGCTTTATAATTGGGAACAAACATTAATAAAACAGTTATTAATGTTCTAATACAGACAGAAAGAGAGGTAAGAGGGCCCTGCTCGCAAGCTTACAATCTATCCACCAGTTTGTCATGAACGCCCAGCCTGTCCCAGATACAGCAATCTGAACAGCTGACCATGACTGGCGTCACCTTAGTCACTTGCCAATGAATACACCTTTTCTGCCACCACGAAGGATCGATTATGATGTCCTTACATTCACCAGAACCACTTAAATCATATACACATGTAGCATGAGCCTCCCTTGGCTTCGTAAGTTCACAAAGAAGCACAGAGAACACACTAGATTAAATTTATTTAATCTGAAAAATGGTTCCAAGGCTTAGTTACAAAAATGAATAAGAAGACATACAATATGCACAAATAAGTTTAAAAAAATAAAATAGGAAATAAAATCAGAGTCACTACTTACTAGTAAGACCTGGTGAGTGTTAGGGGACATTTCAGTCTTGATAGACCCTCTCATGAAAATGCACACGTTATGGTCTAAGTCAGAACATTTTAAACCCTTTTCCACATAGCTTTCACCCCCACCCCCGCACCTCACCTTTGAAGTTTAGCTGTCAATAAGGAAGATTGATCTCCAAAATGTCACAGGGCTTTCGAAGTGAGCTAGGGATGTCCTGAGATCAGGAATGTTCACAGGACCTTAAGCAGAGCAGAGGTGAGAACTTGAGTATCTAGATGGTTTACAACTTTGCAACATTCTCAGTGTTCTTCATTACAGTCCTTTTCATAATATTTTACAATATTCCATGTATGTTGCAATCATTCCAGTAGTAATTTATAATATTACTTATCCATTATAATCATTCCCATATTCCTTATCCATTGTAATACTTCCGATCCATTATAATAATCCCAATCTTTGTTGTCGGGAGGGGGTAAGGGAAAAGAGTGTAAAGCATAGAGATACATTGTGTCTAGGAGTTGCAGTCCCTGTCCAGTGCTCCGATTATCCTCCATGTCTGTGTTGTGTATGTGCTCGCAGGCACCAGGTCACACTTTAGAGGCACCAGCAGCGTACTGAGCAGGCGCCATGTCTGCCAGCACCTCAGAACCTGGGTTGGTTTTTCAAGTCCTCTTATGTGACATGCCTCCACCCCCTGCAATATGAGAAGCACACTATGAAATAGAAAACACAAAAAACTTCAGTGAAAAAAAACCCAACAAAAAACATACCTTACAAGACATTTTATCTGGAAATAGACAGTGCCTTGTTTGGTGCCTGCAGAATCTTTGGCACGGGGAAGAAAAATATAAAATAAACAAGTTAACCCGTGCATGATACTCATGCATTCTAGTCAAATCAAGCTACTTAAGGTGTTAAAAAGGTTCTTGTCATGCATTTGGGCCTAGCCCAGGCCTCCTCAGGGGAAGAGCGTTACTTCCCGACGTAAGCGCCCTTTTTTAACGTGGTTTTGTCCACATGTCACCACCTCATCATTTTTCTCCATCACCTCATCCTTCATCTTTATCGCCACATCTATCCAGATGTCTATCCAGACACAGGGATCTCTCTCAGCGGTCCTGAGTATCACACTCCTCTCGCTCTGTCACCCTCAGCAACCACCAACCACTCCCAACTATCACCCCCGGCAACCACCAACCACTCTCAACTGTCACCCCTGGCAACCACCAACCACTCCCAACTGTCACTTCTCCTTCAAGAGATATATATATATATATATATATATATTTTAAATCTTTATAAACACTTTTAACAATTAACAAATTAAATTAACAAATTAAAAACATCTTAGTATACCAAATTTCAGCCCTTTCTGAGTTTTTTTTTTCCACACACACTAAGAATTTAGTAGGTCAGTGTATAACTCCGCCCAGCAGGTGGCGCTGCAGCTTGTTGGTTTTTTTCCCCACACACACACAGACTAACACGCCACTAGGCTTCTATATATTAGATATATCAGATAAGATTAAAACCCAACTACAGTGGAAATACAAGGTTCTACAAACACAAGGTTTTGCTAGCACAATTTAGATGCCTAGAGAAACTGAACTCCATCCTTGCTATTTAAATTTTGTTTTTGTAGTTCTATGTAACTTATCCCTGTAAGATTTAGCTATTTTCAGGTATAACTATTTAATACTTCTGTGTCATCTCTCATTACAGGTGTCTGTGAATAGTCAAGGTGAGTTTATAAAGGAGAATTAATGTTCTTCTTTAATGCCTCTATCACATGCTTTATTGGAAGCCTGTGTTTTGCTTACCCATTATTTTATATTTTTTCAATATCCAACCTTATTCAGATTGTTAACTCTTGTTACTTACCATAGTGCCATTAGGTACTGCAACATAGAGCATCCAAGGAGACATTCGTTTAAAAGGACCTCTAAACCCTAAAATGTTCACTTTTAGGTATTCATACATTGTTCAGTGTTAAGCTGACATTTTACTGCAGCTCTGTTCTAAAGTATTACATCGCCCATCCCTACCTCATTACAGGCATCTGGAGCTTCTCTAAGACAGGTCCTGAAAGCTGAGAATGAAGTCACCTGAGTAACTGTCACCTCTCTGACTCTGCCTTTGTGTATGATTCCATCATCTGCACAGAATAGCGGTCACTCAAACTCTGCCTGCTTAGTTAAAGGAGCGCCTCCCTCCTATCATGGCATCCTACTGCAGAGTAGTAAAAGACAGCATTGTGGACATGTGAACACTCTATTTCATGTACGTCACTGAGCTCTGTAACGCACAGCCTCTGATATTTAGTCCTTACAAATAGTGGCATTATTTGCTCTTTATGTTGACAATCTTTATGTATGAATAACATTTGATTAGATTGTGCAGAAAAGAAAATTGTAATGGCTGTTGACCCCATGTGGAAATTAAGCTCCATGTGAAAGTTGGTTGATTTGCCTGATTTGACCCTCCATGAATTACACTGTTCACTGTAGGTATCTGTCTATCTGTACCAGTTATTCCTAATTCTTGTCCTGTCACACCACCAACAGGTCATGTTTTCAGGATTTTTTTTAATCATGTGCATGTGCTTCTTGGCTGGACCAGTAATTATCCTGCCTGTTTCCACAGACAGAAATCTCAAAACATGAGTTTTTGGGGGTGCGTGAGGACTGGAGTTGGTCTATACTGCCCCTAGTCAAATGCATCTAAAATATTTATTCATATGCAGTACACAATGAATATTTTGTATTCTATTTTTCAAACTGGGTACAGATCATACAGGAAATGTAGTGGGAAGCCTAGAAGGAGCCAATCATAACATTAGAATGTCAACTGCAGAACAGAGTAGTTTGGCTCAACCAACAACTGCATGGCCGTGTGTAGGCAAGAGGTTAGCCAATATGTAGCCAATCTGAGTTAAATGTTAGCTGCGCAGAGAAATAATGTGAGGCTCCTGTCAAACTGGTGTTGGAACACAGCAGTGTATGATCTGCCTCTATATGAAATTAAGATTATACAGCCAACACATGCAATTTTCCTTTAAAATTTTCTTTCTCAATTGCATAGGCTGGTTACTATTTGTACGACTCACTAACACACTCTGTGCTGCTGTTTCTGTTTGCACAGCACACATTCGTATGAGGAATGAGGTAGCTGTATAACTGTTGCTGGGAGGGACTATGATTGTGTTCTGGGAGATGAGGCCTATGTCAGTAAACCTTCAAATTAGTTACTTGTAGCAGCACTGAAGGGAATTCAGGTTGTACAAAGTCTCCCACTGCACAGCAGTGCAGAATCTTGAGGCACTGTATAAATAACTTACAATAATAACAAGGCCTTCTTTCCAAAGTGGGATGCGGATTCAATTGATCCCTTGTTAGTCTGTCTGTGCACGTAGTGTATGCAATCATGTGCACATAGTGTATGTAATCATATACACAAATCACACCAGACATGTTCTCAACAGTGCCAATTTTCTTTTAAAGGAAAACGGGGCCATTTCTATCAAGGTAACAGTACTGATAATTTCACTGTGAAGCTTTTTTCAGCTGATCTGTGTTAGAGACTGAGAGTAATTACTATTTAGTGCCAGAGCTACAAAACCATAAAGTGAACTATTTTGAAACATATTGAATGTGAGATTAGCAAACAAGGCAGATGCAGTTCAAACCATAACAGGAGGAGGTAGGCCCACTTTAAAGGTGTAGTCATATTCTGAACACAGGTGAGGTCACATAGCTGGATATCTACGTGTTCTGTTTAAGATTACACGCTCCATGCTGAAACATTAGATCTAAATGTGCAGGCGATTCATGTAACTAATCAATCTTATCTTGTTTTATTGCAGATGAATATGAGGAAGCTTTGAAGGTAATGATGTAATCAAGATGTTGATAAGATCGTAGACCGTTTCTTAGCGCACCAAAACTATCTCCTTGTAATAGGCCCATTGTATATGTTTACTTACATGCTGGTATAAGACACTGGCATTGAGAGAAAACATGAGGCATATGAATTAACCATCACAGTCATGGCCAAGTTAATCTCTCCTTCAGCAGAAGCTGGACACACACATGGGTTATGTGTCACACCTATGAGGCAGGGGACTCCTCTACAGGTATTTTTGTGTTTTGTTTTCTACTCCAGTGCCCTGCATAGGAGGTGAACAAAGGGCTTTAGTTCTTTGTTTAATTTTTTTTTTGTCAATCACTTATGATTAGTAGCACCTGCGATGCTGGCATTTCCTTGACTGAACAAAAGCTTGGCAGGTAGTGTAACACCCTCCATCTGACTACTTCACCCACACCTGTCTCCAGCTTCTGTTGTGGGTCATTATAACCCTGGTCACCTGGGCTTAAGAGGTGATCCTTATTACTGCATCCCCTTGCAGCTTTGCTGGTCCTAAGATCCTAGACACATGAATGTTGCAGGCAGGGAGGGATAAACAGCAGTCACACTCCTCTCAAAGACCATTCCAGGGCCAATTGGACAACAATATGTTCCTTTTTCCTAAGAGCAGAATGGCTCACTCGCTCCATCCAACATGATGTGCAGAGAAGTTTACACTGAGACGTGTACCGCCCATATTAGATTTATTATTTTTTAAATTTGGTGTTGGGGAAAATGGGATCATCCAGAAACTTTTTCTACTCCTTGTAGGATTTTTGGGTGCAAAGAGACATGGTGCTTCAAGAAGCCTTACCAGCGGTGAACCCTCTCTGGTGTCATTATCTAGGAAGACCAAAATTCCTTATCCTGATGTGGCAGCCTTTAAAGAACTCTCAGACAAGACGATTGGGCTCTTAAAAGCCCTATTTAAACATTGGGTACTGCACTTAGGTTAGCGTTTGTGTGGCAAAAGTGACCTACAAGTGAGAAGATCTACTCCTGGAGAGGTTATGACATAGCATGCTTAGGGCAGAGTTAACAATTTGCTTCCTATATCCAGGGCGCATCGTCCTACATGGCCCTGGATTCTGCTAGATCAATGGAAAGAGTTTCTGCTAATGTAGTGATGGTGAGTCCTGGTCAGCAAAAACTTGATAGAATCCTTGTTTTCCCTTGCCTTTTCTGGGAATCCACTTTTGGGTCTGAATTGGAAAGGATCATCAATGATGCCTCGTCTTTAGACCACCCAGGTGGGTCCTTAGGGACCTCTCAACCCAAAAACAACACCTTGGTTTCAAAGATAATTGGCTCAATGCCCTTGGACAGAGACAAATCTGTTTGACTACCTGCTAAGCTCTGAAGGGGAAAGAGTAGTGGAGGCAACCCTACTTCTCTTCAACAATACCTGGTTGCTCTACTTGTCCATCCCTCAGGGAGCGATTTTGGGCAAACCACTGATGCTCACCTGTGGATACTGGATATCATTCAGTGAACCATCAACACTTTCTAAGTCTAACCTTCCAGAGGGTGCATTTATAATTGTGGGCACATCCATTTGGCTTGTCTTTGACTCTGTAGATCTACACAGAGGTCATGGCCACCATGGAGACACGTCTCCATCTACAGGAGATCATGATCATCCCTTACCTGGATAACATCTTTTGTAAAGCCCATTCCAAAAAATTGCCCATTCAACATCTGAAGTGAACCATCCAGACCTTGGCTGTATTATCAACAGACCAGTGTTTTCCCTAGTTCTGTCGACTTATGTGGTTTTCCTGGGTATACCCTTCGATACTACATTCCAATGGGTGTTGCTTCCTTAAGGCAAAATTTGCTTAATTTCTCCCCTTCTGACCAAAAGACAGACAACCATTTGCTTCTGTATGCAGATAGTGAGTACAATGGACTCTACTCTGAAGATGGTGCCTTTCACACAGTTCTTTGTGTACCCTATCCAAATCATTGTCCTGCAATCACGGAACAGGAATATTGGGCATGCAATGGGTCTCATCCGTCTTCCTCCAGGTGTTCTTCCCTCCCTGGTGCAATGCATGGACCTGTCACTTCTATAATTAAGGTTTTTCACTCTTTCAGATGGCCTCCACCATATTCGTCATCAAGTTCAAATGACGTCGCTACCTTATTGATCCATGTCTTCTATCTCGGATCAATCTATCTGGCACTGAGCAACTGGACTATGCTCCGCAAGGACCAAGCAGTCATTCTAGATGTACATTGCCTTTGTGCTGGCTTGCCTAGACCCACAAAGGGGACTTCTGCAGCTCCAAGATTATGAGGGATTCAGTAATGGGTGTAGGGGGTTGGTATGATTAACTCCCCCATCTACATTCCAGGCAAAGAACAATCCAAAGGTTTAATTCCTGAGTCGCCAGCACTTAGACTCCAGTGAGTGTTCTATTCGTCCACAGATTTTTCAGGATCTAGTAGAATTCAGGGGTCACCAGGAATGGACCTGTTTACATTGCTGCTAAATTACAAACTTCCCCTTGATGGTGGCATATCTCAGCAACAAACTTGCAGCCCCAAGGTCATTCCAGTTCATGGACCCGTTTCCTCCAATGCCTGTAGTTTTTCGGATCTTAAGCCAATGGTTAAAGTGGAAATTTAGAAGTGACAGTATGGAAAATGATAAGTGAATGGAATTTACAATGAAAGCAGTAGGAGAAGTGGTGATATGGCAGCAGTAGGAGAAGTGGTGGTATGGCATTTCAGTGTATACCAGCCCACTTCAACCACTGTCTTGTGCAAGGTCAGGCCGCAACTAATACAGGTGCTGTTCATTGCCCTCAACTGGCCCAGATAGTCTTCATTTTCTGATCTAGTCCATCTTTCAGTCAACCAATGGTGACATTTTCCTCTATATTTAGACCTACAGTCTCTGGAGCCTTTTTTCATGAAAGTCTTAAGAGGAAGGGTCTCCCCAAATGCTGTGATCAAGACTGTGCTGTGTACGTAGAAGCCTTTCTCCTCCTATCACAAGGTCTGGTGATCACACTGTGTGCTGTGAGATATGCTGGTTTCAACTGTTTTTTTTTGTATATCTCACATCTACTTCTTTCTCTCCAAGAGACCAAGGTGCAGGTTTCTTCTCTGTTTTCTTTCAGAGCCTGTTGGTGCTGCTTCCAGAAGCTTTTCAGTGAACAGAGCCATGTTTGGCCTTCCTTTCGTTCTCCAGTTTTGCCTTGGCACCATAATTTTGTTCTACAGGGTGCTAACTTACAGCCTCTTTGTTTGGTTTTCCTGTGTTTCTTTACGCAGATGATAATCTTTCTTCTTACATTCCTCTCTGCAAAGTATGTTCACAATCTGTCAGCCATTTCATACAAGTTCAAGGCGGTTCTCATGTTAATATCTTTTCAGCCTAAAATAGTGTCCGGTATTCACACGAACCAAAAAGCTGGTGGTACTTTCTTTGTGTCCACATTATCGTATTCCTAAGGAGGTACAGCTTCACTCAAGATGTAGTGCAGTGCTTACAGATTTTCATGTGGAGGACACATACATTTTGTCCGTCAAACTCTGGTTTCCTTGTTGTAATGCGGTGGCTCCTCTCAGTTGTTTTCTGCAGTGTTCACAAGACATTTTGGCAAGCCTATCTTGTGATGGGTGTATGGCACTCTTGACCAGGGCATTTGGTCCCTTCTGGGTGATGTGTCACAGGGGCTCAATAGACCATTTCTGCAGAGCAGTCGCTTGGTCATTCCCACATACTTTTACAAAGTTCTACAAGGTGAATGTCCTCCAGGGGGTTGTTATCGATGGAATGGAGCATCCAGTTCAACCTGGTCAGTTAAGCTTTCATCTAGATGCTCAGCTTTCCAGCCAAAAGTTGATTCCCCTGCTGCTGTGGGATAGTAAGCCTTCTTACTAGTGGGAGGTTGGAAAACTAATTAACTTGACCCAAATATTATCATTTACTAATAAAACTAATACACAGCTCACTACTTATCAGTGGTGTTGTTTCTATCTATTTTTCTCCAACTTGCACCATTTTCCACTGTGTCCACACCACTAACAGCTAAAACCATGCGCCGCTCCCCTACTGTAATTCAAACAGGAAAAGCGGATTGTCCATCCTCCGCTACCATTAGCTTTGGGAGTGAGATCCAGAAGATGTGCATTATGCTGTCAGGAATTAAGGAGAGATACAGAGCAGGTTGGGTGATGTCAGTAAAGACATCTACCTTACTGCAGTCCTCTTTAGCTTTGAAACATTTCAAATCTAGTTAGTCATGGGGAAGGATGATTTTTAGTAGGTGTGAATAAATTGGGGAAAAAAAAAAAGATATTTAAACATTGCATATGTTAGGGAAAAAACGATCATTTATTTTGAAAATAAAGGTATCCCTTTTACCTTTTTTATCCCATGCTGGTGCTTTTTTAAACAAGAAATAACTTCTAAAGAATAACCCATTGAAATTGCCTTCCACAATGGGACGTACAACTGTAGTTGCTCAATATTAAAAAATAGGCACATTTAAAGTTAAACTATGCACTGTTGGCAGCTATGATGTTGACGTGATGCTTGTTATACACTAAATATCTCTACTACTGTTAGATTGCAGTAAAGCAGGGAGGAATCCTGCAAATGACTGTCTATGAACAGCAGCAGCAACCGGTCCAAACACCTGGAAACCTCCAGCTCTTGGAAACAGTAGAGTTTAGAATGACACCTGCAATGAGGGGTGGCAAAAGACCCCTGACACCTCGTTCCTTGGTTGATAGGTCTCCAGGGCAGGAAGAGACCTCTACAACAATAACGGTAATTATACTATAATGTTGCATGAAGTGTGACTGTGTTTTTATGTATTCTTTGTGCACCCAGTAGGGTCACTTATAAATCTAAGCAGGGTATATTAAGATACACAGCACACACAATTTTATTTGTTGCAACAACATTCTGCAAGTCATTTATTTTGGTTGAGAATTGCAAGCTACAGCTACAATAACAAAATAAGTCTATAAAATATATATTTATTAACTTGCATAGTGCTTGTCAGAGAATATTTAATCACATCAGTCCCTATGGCGCTTACAATCTACATTCCCTACACACTCACCAGGGTCAATTTCCTCACATGCCAATTGACCTGCCAGTATGCATTTTATGTCACTAATTGCAGTTACATTTGTTCTGACACTTTATTATACTTAAAAATTGATTTAGGAGGGGATCATCTTGTTTTCTTTTTAAAAATAGGTGACAATAAAGTCACATGGAGTTTAATATTCAATAAAATGCTACTAAAGTGAGGGTGCACTTACGTCAAGGTTGTACAATACAGAATTGATAACAACTCTTTTCTCTGTGTGAATGTAACATCACTAGGAGTGAAGGGATTGAAGCAATCACATGTTTCTGTGCACTGTGGAAGTTTATTGTCGTGCAAACAAGTTTCTCTGTACAAACAGGATCTTACAACATAAATCACATGATTAGACTATATCAGCTTGTTTTGTGTTAAAGAGCGAGAAACTTTAATGTCTTTTGGAAATGTATGATGACCAAAGCATCAGCAAAATGCAGTATGAGATTAGTTATAATTATCTCTTACTTAAAGGAGAATCAACCCTCCTATTTATTTTCATTTTCTTTTTTTTGTGGCAAATATGCAAAATAGACCCAAAAGGGTTATGAGTGTATGTAATTTCATGAGTCAAAGAGATGTGGTAATTGTGTTAGATAGATTGTAAGGCTATGGGGAAATAAATAATAAAAGTCAAAAAACAGTGAACTTAGCCTTTAACCCTTGTGCTGCGAGGGACAAGAAAATGTCTATATATATATATATATATATATATATAACACATATATATATAATCTCAGAAGGCCTGCCCAGGCGCCCGCCACAATAACATTATATATAAATACAATTCTAAAAGTGAAGAACTTCAGAGGATTTTTGAATATGGTTAATGTAATGATATATTCTAATGCACACTTGCCAACTTTTGGCAAGTGTTTTCCGGGAGATGGGCGTGACTGGAGGGGGCGGGGCACTGTAAATGTGTCATTTTGGCCCCGCCCCCTGCGACAGAAATGCCGTTTTGTTGCGTGGTCAGACCAAAATGACGCGATTCACTGCTAATCGCGTCATTTCGGGAAGGTAATTCCAGGATGCGGTAGACTTGCCAGCTTTCCCAGGAGTCCGTGAGATTGACCCAAATTTCGGGAGTCTCCCGGACATTCCGGGAGAGTTGGCAAGTATGTTCCGTTTTGTTAAAAACACGCATATTTAGCAAACAAACAGAACAAGTCTCAGAAATACTTATAGACCCTTCCCCCGCCACATACTTGACGAAGTACAGTGTTTAAGGGAAGGGTTAATAAATGTTTCTAGGGCCGTCCTCTCTGTTTCCTTGATAAAGGTGATCTCTATCATCGAAACAGCAGGATATATTATTACAATTCATTAACTCCATTACCAAGATCTGACGTCACATGGATTGTGTGTATGTGTAAAATAAAGAGAGAACAAAAAAATAAATATTTTTTTTCTTCGCATTATTATTTTATATTTATTTTTTCTTACCTTGTACAGACCATTTCCAATTAATCTTCTCCAGGTGTTTGGGAAATGTTGTTTATAGACCCGGCCACTCTAAAAAAAAATATAAAAAATAAGCTTTTGTTTTTTTTGAAGAAACCCATTTTAGTAAATGTAGAGTAATTTTAGGAGTGTTATGCTGTGCAGAATTGCTTCCAATACACTAAGCACAAAGGTACGATTCTGCAGGGGGATAACATCACATATTGGGTTGGACTACTACATGGGAAAGCACCAGACAATTAGATGGTCAGGGCAATGGTCTAATCTCCTATTTCCACAGTCCAAGCTCTTTGTACATTTTTAGCCGCCACTGATGCTTGGAGTGTTTGGACTTTGTCTGGCTGACCTGAAAGAGGAGGGTATCTGGATTGGGCCCTATTTGCTGAGACTTGCTTTGTAATGCTGGATTATTTATTTCTCTTTTTTGTTTTTTAAATTTTCTTTTGAGTTTATTTTAACAATGACTTGGGAGGAAAGAAAATAAAATCCTGTACTGCCAATGCAGGATGAGAAAAGATGCCCTGTAAATTGTTTTTAATACTTACAAAATGTATATGAGCTACATTTTACACAATGCCCTCTTAACTATAGGTTTAGCGCCCCTTTTGTGTCTCTCTGCATATACAAGAATCTGATTTCCTAGCTAGTTTATGTCTGATGGCTAGAGTCCCAACACATTCATTCATGATTTTTGTTTACTATGCTGAAAAATAAAGATTTGAGCCAGCATTTCTGTTCTGTTACTGTAGTTATTGCAGTTTGCCTCTTTAACGAGAGGTGTAGAGAAAAAATCTCCAATGTAAAAAATTCAAAATAGCTCATTAGTGTTTGATCATATAAGTATCATCAAGCTGGCGAGTTGTGCCAGAATGGGTTGGTAGCATCAGAGGATGGACAGGTGAGGTGTAAAAGAGGTATATTCAGATGTTTACAGCTAGTTCAGAAGTGGTATGCAGAGGAACGGGTCAGGGAAGGCATGGCAGAAACAAGACAAATGAACATCAGGGTTATCCAGAGCAGAGGTTCAAGTCTCAAGAGTGAATAGTTACAAATGGAGCCAGGGGTCAGTCAGCGAAAGCAGAAAATGAGATAACCAAATGATCATGCAGTTGGACTAATGCAGAAATAGTTAACAGTGAGACAAGTTCCCCTACATCATTCAGTCCAAACTTCCGTGTTCTTGTGTCTATAGCAGCACCTGTTCTATTCGCAAGCATCCTATAGAACGATCTCTTCCAGATCTTACTATATATTACTACAGTGAGCAAGGGTGCAAGCAAGAAAGAAAATGACAAAGGCAAAATATTACGCAGGCAGTTGCATGGTGGAAAAAAAACACAGAATAAATCTGTAGGAGCTGTTTATGAGCAAAGACAGACCACTATGACAGGGCAGATGTCCTATCCAGGCAAGTATAGCCACATAAGGCCCAGATGCCACAGAAAAAAGGACTGTATTAACGTGTGATAAGTAAGCCAGAGACTGATTCAGGGACTGTCCACAATGGTCTAGCAAAGTTCTGTGTTACCAAGGACCTTATATAAGGGGGGCGAGTGATGGGAGTACCTAGATAATGGTTTGCACTTGGGCTTGTTCAGACAATGGTGAATATCAAGAAACATGGTGAGTATAGCAGAGAAGGAGGTAAAACATAGGGCTAGTTCAAATGGCTGTGAGCATGACCAGCCGTAGAGGTCAGAGGTTCACATCACAACTGACTCTGACAATAGGCATCTCTTAATAGTTTTGCACTTTTTTCTTAATTATGTTAAATATCAGTATTATTTTTTTTCCCCACCACTCGGCACTGATATGTGTCCTCTTTTTTTTATAATTGGTAGGAAGAACATTGCCAAAATGATGGAGGGGGAAACATACAACCGGACTGGTTCACCAGTTACATACAGACAGTGTGTATATTATTGCCTTTTAAATGTTTGTGCTGCTCAAAGCAAAGTAGTGTTGTTTTTAGAGGGATTTACAAATCACATAAATATTAAATATATACATATACTTATTTTTTATTTTTTTTATAGATTTTATGGTATTTCCTGCTGTTTTCCATTTCTTATATTTGTGCCAAACAATTTCATGTCCAAGTGCTTTACTGCCACAATGCTTCCAGTTAGCTTCTTGTTCCCCAGTTTACCTTCATGATTGCACTTCATTACAGGAGCAGAGCAGCACGGTCACAGACACTGGGTCCTCTCAAGCTCCCCCAGAATGGTTCATGAGCTACATGGACAGAGTAAGCATCACCTTATATTTACCGCCAACATGAGGCTTCCAAGTTGCTATGTATACTGTATATTTGCATTAAAGTCACAGTAGGTGAATAAGGTGACTAATGAAAATATATGATAAATTAAAAGCCTGTGTGAGAATATAGCCATACAGTTCTCTGTTATATATGTCACAATAATATTCGAGATAGTGGGACATAGTCCAAGTGCTCTGGCTTTTGTAAGAGCTAAAACAGACCAATCAATCTAAACAATGCAATAATAATGGTATTCAAAAGTAAAGCAGAAATCTGCATCATATATATTCTTCTAGAATTCTTTAGCACTAAAAGAGGTGAAGAGGGCTGCATTGGTCCTGTTGTATGCCATTTGGCTGTTCAGAAAACCCACCAGGCCCTGTACACCCCGTAAACACAAGTTTGTGACACCTGTGCCAAAGCTGATGCTATGCAATTAATTTGTTGTAACAACCCAATTTTAAAATATTGTAAATAATAAAACCAAAATAATGAATTAATATATGCGTGAAAGTGAATTGCATCAATTATAGTTCATAAATTTACATATATTCAACATATTTTCCCCCTCCCCCTGTAACATCTGCATTCTTGTGGCACATATAGTCTAGTACCATGACCGGTTAGTAGGGCCAGTCGTGCTAGAGTATGGGCCACCAGTGGTTCACTGGCTGTAAGGGAGATGGTGGCTGTGATGTCCCCCTGCCCAGTCACCGAACCATCTGTGTAAACTGTGTAAAGCAATCTCACAATCTTCTCGCCGCCAGAACTGAATTGGAGTAAGGTGAGCCTGAAGGAAAGACCAGTATAATTAGAAATAAGTACCTACTGTGTCTAAGACAATAATTCATTGTCCAACATTGTGATGAGAGCTCTACCTATAATCAAGTACTGTCCTGATAGTAATTGCTGGTGATTTCTCCTTCAGCATAATAGGGGAACACATAGAGGATGATGCTTGTTGGACATGGTGAACAATTTGAAGAAATATCTTCATTCAATAATTGGTTGCATCAGTGGACGCTAAAATACTAATCTGTTAATAAAGCTTTGAAACTAGCACATGTGATGAATAAATGTCACTGTAGATATGAAATACTAAGTTCTACTAAATTTGTACTGTCTATCCAGTTCAAGGAGCAAATCGTACATGACACAGTACAGAAAGTGTCCCAGATAATGAGGGACAGGTTTTCTCAGAGCCAGGATTGGATGTCAGACAGCAGTTGCTCTTCAGCACCCCTTAAAGAACCAGAACGGACAGCTTCTATGGGTTCCCTGTATGACTGGCTCCTGGCCTGCAGCAACTGTAGAAAGAGGATCCTAGGCATACGGTACCAGTGCAGGTAGGTTTTGCTGAATATTCGGCTTAATATCAGTTCAGCCAACCAAATGAATGTCCCCACTGTGTGTAGGCGACTGATACACTTTAAAATAAAAATATACATTTTAAATTACGTTAGACTTTAAGCTGATCTTTTAACTTGGTAGCTTTCTCTTTTTGACTTTTTGTGAATAGAAGAATATAAATCTGATCTTGAAGTTCTGATTCATAAGATGTGAACAAATTGTCTCTGAAAGCGCTATCTGTGTGATTAGTAAAGAGTAAGCATACAGGATACTCTGCTGAAAATGAGATAAGCTACATAGAAATTGTCCAAGCTCTGTTAAGATTTAGTTTCTGTTTAAGGGAATGCATACAAATGATCTGGTAAGCACCCAGGGTTCCTGTGTACAGGTTACAGTGTAGCTGTCACCTACACACAACCTGCACATGAAATTTAGATCTGATCACGTAACTAAACATGTCACATTTACAGTGTTCTACAGGTTCTCTTATATTCACCTTTTCATATGATTGCATATATGTAGCCATTTTCTGTGCAAATATGAATGAGTATTAAACAGAATGTGAAGAGCCCATTTACTGGCAAGAGCATTCTGTGTGCTCCTAAACCATTCTGTGACATCCACAAGCTGCCAACTTTAAATATATTGGCTCTTAGTGACCACATGAAATTAGTGTCACGTGAACTTCTGCCTACACCTGTAGCTTGTTAATGTAATGCCTAAGGCATTTATGGAAGAGAGTGAGGGGCACCGTTTTATAACTAATTTTCTCAATAATGGTGTGTGTGTGTTTTTGAAAACTGCACGACAGGTCCACTTTAAAGGAGTCGCAGTTCACTCAACCCATGTCACGCGGTTTTTTTTTATGCTTTTGATTTGCAAAAATCCATTAACATCTTCACTACGCAATCAATTGTTTACTTGTAGTGTTGGCATTGGCACAGTATCTTTGGTAGAAATAAAAGTTGCTACCTTCAAACATTCTTCATATCTAATTTATTTGGCATTATTTTGTGACAGCGCATGCCCCTCATTCAGCATATGTGAGCACTGTGAGACTGAAGGCTGTGAACATGACCCCAACCATCTATTTTTGAAATTGAGAAGGCCGGTGGAGCCACCTGCAGAGGGACGCAACCCACCACTTCCTTTCACCTTTGAACAAGTCCGGTATGTCTTTAAGAACTCTTGTGCTGTTTATAGTGGGGCCCTTGGCTCGCGTTACCCTAAGAATCCTATCTGTCTGTCACAGGTTCCATAAACACATGCACAAAACATTCCTGAAGGCTGAGAAGCAACGCCTGCGAGCAGAGAAAAGGCAGCGAAAAGCAGAGGTCAAAGAGGTGGAGAAGCAACTGAAGCTGCATCGTAGGCTTCAGCTCTGGCATTCCCTTGACTCTCCTCAGCCACCACCTGAAAGCTCAGAAAGTAGTCCTCTTGTGTAAGAACCTCTCTGGCTCACGACAACAATCATTTCTGCTTAGTAGAGAATATCTCTTAGGTTTCACTGTTCATGTTTCCCTCAATTTTTTGTTTCATTTTGGCAACAGGGGCCAGTAAGTTAGATAATGTCAAATGTTGCCTTCACTAGAATAGCCAAGAAATGCATGTCCTCGTCCTTTAAATTGGACCTGTCAATCTACACATCGCAAAGCAAAACAAGTATGCAGCATATCAGTGACTCCACTGTGGCACTGCCTAATATTGTGAAGCCTGGCTTATATACATGAGGTCTTTGTTCCTAGTAAATTGATAGGCTACATTCACGTGAATATTGGTTCAGTCCACAAAATGGGTGCACCCACTGTGTGTGTAGATGACGGTCTCAACATGATAATCTCACAGACAAATCTGAGAGAGAAACCAAAATAATGTTCTGTAAGGTATTCAACACACATTAAATGAATATGTAGCTGGACTTTATTGTACAGGGGGTGCATATTGTACTTTGGAACAAAACAGAATGGATAGTTCTGGCTGTGGTATGTCACAGCTGAATGAATGACTGCTTGGATTTGTTGACCTCATTCTATCTGTATATGAATGTTGACATTATATCACGACAGTTGCTATTTTATTAAAACGAGCATTTGGGTAGCATTTCAGTGTCGTGTAACAAGAGAAGATTGTTCAGACCCTTTAATTCAAGTTAACATCTTATTAGTCACATGTGTTGCAGTAATACCCTTTAGTTTGTCATGAACTTCATTCCACACATAGCATACAGCTAGGCTAAAGTGGCTTCATTAATGGCTTTCTTCATAATCTTTACAAGAGCCCTAGAGTTTTTCCATTGTATGTCTAGCCAGGATTTTCCTCATGTGCTTTAAATTACATTGTGTTACCTGTAAGGTTACCTGTAATGAAAATTGTATACTACAGTCCATTATATGGATAGATCTTTTTACAGAGTTATAATACTAATTATTATTATTATCGTAGAGTTGTAAGGCGCCACAGTGCTCCGCAGCGCCGTATGGTAGGGAAAACAAGATATACACAAAACAGAGATATACAAGGTAGACAAAATAAATGCAGACATGAAAGCACTGCCTTTATCCTTTCAAATTACTATGTCTCAAAAAAAGGTGCACGCAGTCATTTTTCAAAAACAATTGGCTAGATATTCAGTGTTCAGCAATAACCTAACTGTAGAAGGCAATAGTTATGCACTATAAATCAGTAAAATCTTTCCTTAATGTTCATGTGTTTGGTAAATTGTGCTATGGTAATGAGGCACTTAATCTCTTAACAGTTGTTACTGTCTTTAATGTCATTTGTACACTGCAAGCTTATGCAATTTCAAAATAAGTGGTCTTGCAGTTCTGATGGGGTCTCCGTAGACTGGTGATGATTTTCTAGTAGTGTTTCAATATTGGGTTCCCCTCTGTTACTCGGTTGATGTTCTAGTTTGCAGAGTGTACATGAGGGAGAGATAAAAATGCCCAAATGGTAAAATGCACTTACAGCAAAATCTGGTGATGGAAGTATAGGCCTAGATTCTTTGGTGACCCCGTTTGCTATTGAGCTGGCTTTCTTATGATTATCCACTGAGGAAGTCGCTAACCTGATGAAACACTTAGGGATATTGTCACTGAATCACTGGACTGACCCCTACAGGCTTCCATATCTGCGGCTCTGAAGGGCTGGAGCAACCAGCAGGCGCGCCGGACCATAAGAACGCCAGCTGCCTACTTTTATTCTACTTTTCACAATAAATTGAAAAGGAAAATATATTAATTAGTACATGTAAACTGTATTTATTTGAGCTACAGTTTGCAAGTTATTGGTGGTGAGAAGATTCTCTGTCCACTACACCTAGAATTTAAGTTTGTTCAATAACAGAGCATCTTATAGCATTTACTAACATACATGTAAAAGTTTCAGGTGCTTATCAGGAAATATGAGATTTGAGGTACATTGAAGTTGTTGAGGGAGCTATGGCTACATTCAGCAGCAGACTTCTTTTCTGTTATCCCATTGAATGAAGCTTCAGACAGCCTCTTCTAGCCTCCTTTTGCAGAACTGGTTGATAACACAAATGTAAATCCAACATAATGTCTGACCTCTCCAGTTGTCAATGTATGGAAACCTTTAGATATCTATTTGTGAATATTATTAGCAGCTCTTCTATTTTACATTTAGTGGTTTTGTAATGTTTACTATATACAGAATAACATGCTAACTTTTCATTGTATCTATAATTGAATACATTTTGTAGAATTCCTATGGAGCCTTGCTCCCAGTTCATCCCCACACTCAGCGCTGTGTTTGTGGATGAGAACCTACCTGATGGCACTCACCTGCAGCCTGGAACCAGGTTCATCAAACACTGGAGGATGAAGAATACTGGGAATGTTAAATGGAACCTAGATACAAAGGTATGGGATTTTTTTTATGCCAAAAATCTTAATACCAATCGGCATCATCCTTTTTAAGTTCATCATTTTCCTTCCACTACAAGCTGTATTGGCTAAAATAATATTGCAATCCTCATAAGTTCAAAATTTAATTTAGTTCAATGTGTCCACATCTCCAGACTGATATATCTACTGAGAGGATTATTATATATAATTAATACTATCAATGACTTTGAAAGTCGGTAAAGATATTATGGGGCAGAGGAAAACAATGGTTCTACACTTGCAGAGTTTAGCTTGCCTTGAGTTATTAATAACAATTATTACATGAATCACTTAATATATTCATTAGACATCTACAAAGGTATAAAAGTTAGTGTGTCTTTTTAAGGGTATGACATATAGGGAATATGTTTACTTTTCTTATTGTAGGATATGTATTGCCCTTTGGACTGTTTATTACATACTATTTGGCACATGATGGCTAGTGTAATGAACTTTTTGTACCTTGTATTTCCAGTCATGTGCGTAAACGCATACCTTTAATGCTTTGTGAATATTGTTGAACTTCAACATGCAATAATGTGCTTACTTTTATTACAGTTGATTGGCTGTTTGTGCCTTTTGTAGTACTTCAAAATATGTTTATAGGAGCTCTACAAAGGCAGAAACAGCTAGATATTGACTGCATTGTACTCTTTTGTTGAGTAATTGAAAGCTATCCCTCACTAAAAAATGGAAAAGAAATCATGTAAATCATTTATGTTTTTATTTTTGTGTATGTTAGGGACATCGGTATTGTTTGTACATTTCATTATTGTACTTATTTATTATAAACATGTTCAAGAGACCCCCATCATTAAAATGTTTATCATTTTCTGTTGACAGTGCACCCGTTGCCTACTGATATATTGTCAATAGATACAATATTGTCGGTTATACAATGGAGTGCAGTCTATTTACTAGGCACCATTGAGATCTCTGGGACTCATCATGACCAATATTCTTGAGGCTCATTGTGGGCTGAAGCATAGTATTCATGAGAATCAGTTCACAAATTGACTGGCTGTCTTTTAAACATTAAGCTTTAAGGAGAGCATAGTAATATATTTATCACAAAGCCTCCATTTTTACTGTTTGAATAACTGTCACTACATGATGAAGCCCCAGTTGTTAATGTTAGTATTTCTCCCACATCCAATTGGGGTATAGTGTAGGTGATAGGTTTGTGGCACTTTAAGAAAGTTATTAGCTAGCCCTAGCTCCTCTCCCTATAATACCCCCCTTCCTGCTTAAGCTTCAGTTTAGTTTAAGTGCTCCAGTGTGTTGGACGTTGGGCTGCTATTGAGCCCCTATTTTGATTTATTTCTTGGTTGTACAGATAGCCGACTTCTCCTTTCTCCGGTCAGGTAACGGGTTGTGGGGTGATTTTCTATCAGTGGTTTCTCATAGACTGTTGGGGATCTTTGGCTGTACAGCAGGCTCGCTTTCTGGGCTTTGATTGTGTGCTGCTTATCTTTTTCACTGTGATTTTCACTGTGTTTTTTTTTATTTCTCTGTGTTTTGCCCCATCTGTGTAAATTGTCAGATGGGGAGATCCTTGACGAGTAAGGTGACTTCTATGATGAAGTTCATATTTGCCGTCTGTAACTCCATGTTGCCATCAGGACGATCAGGCGCGGATCCCATGCTGTGTGCTCCAGGGGGTTCCTGTTGTGACTTGGGGTGGATTCTGTTCCTGGTTTGTTAAGTGAGGGTCCGGCTGCTGGATGTGTGGTTGCGGATTCTGTAGAACTGTCCTGGGTAGGGGGTCTTGTGACCTCGGTACAGGGATTTGTCTCCATTTCTTCCTCCTTAGAATGGATGTTGCATTCTGCTGTGCCAGACGGGTGGTGGCTTCCCTGCAGGGAAATTTGTCAGATTCTGACTGCTCTTCGCAGGAAGAGAACAAATTGGTGGTTGCTTCTGACATAGAGAATTCTTCTTTTGTGGAAGAAGTTCCTTCTGACCATCAGTATATAGAGTATTTGATACGGGCTGTGCATTATGTTATGGAGATTCCTTACGCAGTAGCTATCTCTCTTTGCAAGGAGGAACAAAGACTTCTTTGTCTTTCCCCTCATCTTCCCAATTGGAAGATTTGTTAGGTGAGCCTTAGTCTTAACCGAATACTAAATTCCAGGTGTCCCTTCGGCTACAGTCTTGCTATCCTTTTCCCCCTGAGGTCTCAAAATGGGAGACGCCTCCACTGGTGGACGCTCCATTTGCGAGCCTGGCTAAGGTTACTACGGTCCCTCTTCCCAATGCAGCCACTCTTAAGGATGGCACAGACCGTAAGGTTGTGGATGATCTTAAGTCCATTTTCGTGGTGGTGGGGGCCACTTTGCGGCCCACTTTGGTGGCGACGTGGGTCAATAAAGCTGTTGAATGCTGGTCCAAGCAGCTGTCTGAGGATTTGTTGGCCGGGAGACTGTCTTCTGAACTGCTTCCTTTGGTGGAACAAATTCGGAGAACTACGGATTTCTTGGTAGATGCGACCCTGGACGCAGGGCTCATTGGTGCGCGGATCTCTGCCTCTGCGGTTTTGGCTTGTTGGACTCCCTGGCTTAAGTCAGGGGAGGCTATTGAGTCTAAAATTTCACTAGAAACCATTTCCTTTTATGGGGGTGTTTTGTTTGGGCCTCAGCTGGACATAATTATCAGTCAAGCAACAAGAGAAAAAAGTACTTCTCTTCATGTCAATTCTCCCAAACCAAAAATGTCCAGGTTCCCTTCCTTTTGATCTTCAGGCAGATCTCTGGGTCAGTACTCCTCAGGTCAGTCCTCCAAAGGTTGGTTGTCCACCCCCAAGGGTGGTCTGCAGAGTGGGCATCAGGCCTCGTCTGCTCGGCATCTGCCGGCTAAGTCAGCAGACAGGTAATCAGCATGACTGGCATTCTCCCCTCCTAGGTCGGCCGTGGTGGGAACCCATCTTCTCTTATTCAGGAATCAGTGGTTTCACTCTAACACGGATGCTTGAGTAGGGGGGTTTATGGACTTGGGGGTACATGATCAATCTCCTCGGTTATCCTGCCAGGTGGTTCTTTTCCACAGGGGTTCCTGCATATCCAAGAAAGCCGGAAGAAATCAGGGAGCGAATGGCCTCTCGCAGAGCCAGTCTGAGTAGTTTTTCTGGTTCAGGAATCACAAAAAGGTTTGGGGTTTTATTCCAAACTGTTTATTGTTCAAAAACCCAACTGCTCATTCAGGCCAATTCTGAATCTGAAATCTTTGAACACCAAGGTCGGGATGCCTAGCTTCAAGATGGAGTCTTTGTGGTTGGTGACTCGGGGTAATGAACAGGAGGAGTTCATTGTGGCTCTAGACATCAAGGATGCCTATCTTTATGTTCCCATCTGGGAGGGTCATCAGTCCCTTCTCAGGTTTGCGTTCCGGTCGAATCATTACCAGTTACAGACACTGCCTTTTGGTCTGGCCACGGCTCCGCTGGTTTTCACTAAGATCATGGTGGCGCTGTTGCAGTCCAATGGGATTACGATCTCCGTTTAAATGTAGAATCCCCAGCGGTACTCCTGTCCCATATCCGGGTAACAATCCAGACTCTAGAGTCCCATGGTTAGATCCTCAATGTCAAAACGTCAACGTTTACACTGACCCAAAGGATGATCTTTTTGAGACTTCTATTCGACACCCAGCAGCAGTGGGTGTTGTTGCCGCCAGACAAAATTTAAGCTTTAGAAAAGATAGTAAGATCTATGTTGGCTGTCAAACAGACCTATGTACACTTCTGCATGAAGTTTCTGAGCAAGATGTTCTCGTCTTTCGAGGCTGTCCAGTTTGCTCTGTTTCCTGCTTGGGAGATTCAGCTGGAACTCCTGTCGAAGTGGAACAGATCCCACCTGACTCTGTTTGGTCATATGCTCCGTCTTTCTCATTAGATGCGTCCATCTCTATTTTCGTGGCTGCAGAAAAACAAATTCTGCATGAGTTGACCATCCTCAACCTGGGATTGGACCTTGATAAGAACGGATGCCTTCCTTTGGGGTTGTCTGTCTTCACGCTCAGTTTCAGGGTCTTTGGACTCTGGAAGAATCCAAACTTCTAATCAATGTATTGGAAATGCGAGCAGTGTTCCATGCTCTGATCAGCGCTCACAATTTGCTGCAGGTAAGGGCGGTGAAGATAGTCTGACAATGCCACGGTGGTGGTATATCTCAATCACCAGGGTGGTACCAAGAGTCCTGTAGCCATGTGAGAGAAGAACAGGATCTTTTGGTGGGCCAGATTTCGCATTCAGGCGGTAATGGCAATCTTTGTTCCAGGTGTAGAAAATTTGGTAAGCCAATTTTCTCAACAGGCAGACTCTGCATCACAGCAAATGGTCCCTCCATCCAGAGATGTTTCATAAGGTGAAGTCAACCGGACATCGATATATGCTCCCAGTCAAGAGAACCTCTGGCTGTCTCAGTAGACATATCCGTTTCTTAGTGGTAGCACTTGGTTTGCCAGTTCTCACTGCTAGCCATGTTTTAGCGGGTGTTAAAGAAGATAAAGAGAGAGGGTGTACCAGTCATTGTAATGGCAGCCGATTGGCCTCCGAGGGCCTGGTAAACCGACATTCTGTTCCTGAGGGGGGGCGGGGGGGGGGGGTGTCAGTCATGGTGCCAGCCGTTACGAACAGACCTGTTAAGTCAAGGACCATCCTATCATTAACAGCGTGGCTGTTGAAACCATGAGCCTTCCAGCTAAAGGTTTGAGCGCGTGGTGCAAATCATGCCTTATGTGCAAACCTTCATTCAGGGGGTTCTTTATGTGCAACCTCCATGTGTTCCTTCAGTTGCACCTTGGGATTTAAATTTGGTGTGGAATATTATGCAGCACACACCTTTTGAACCCTTGGACATGGTGGATTTAAAATTTTTGAAGTGGAGGACTGTAAGAAGAGTTTCAGAGCTTGCAGCATTGTCTTGCAAATCCCCGCTTTTTGTCTTTTATGAGGATAGGTCAGCTCTTCAGACCAAGCCTCCATTCCTCCCTAAAGTGGTGTCAAGATTCCACATAAATCAGGACATCCTTATCCCTGACCAAATGTCTGTCTTCAGAGGACAAAGTTTACATTTGTTCTTTAGATGTGGTCCGTGCTTTGGGTACTTATGTCTGTAGGACTCAAAATGTGCGTAAGACTGGGGATCTTCTGGACCTTTTATGATGCACATAAGAGAGGCTGGCCAGCCTCTAAGGTGTCTTCGGCCTGGTGGATTACAGCTGTAATCCGTCAGGTTTATGGTGGGGCCGGACAGCCTGTTCCAGATAATCTTTGGGCTCACTCCATGAGGTTGGTAAGGGACCCTGGACGGCACAAATGTTTTTTCTGGGGATGCAAGTTTTGGGAGAAAGGTGCTTTGCAGTGTTTCTTCTGAGTGTTCCCACCTGTAATTGTGGCTCTGAGATATCCCAGGTGTTGCACAATTGGAATTGGGAGAAAATAGGTTGTAAAATCCGTTTTTACTAGCCTACTGGGGGACTCCGGGCACTCACTCTATTGTGTTCCTTTTTTCTCTGTTGTTTTTCTCTCTTTCGTCTTCTTTATTGTGGTGTTTGGTTAAACATAAACTGATGCCTAAGCAGGGAGGGGGTATAGAGGGGGAAGAGCTAGGGCTCGTTAACAACTTTCTTAAAGTGCCTCACACCTATCACCTACACTATACCGAAATGTCCCCGGTGTCCCCCAATGGACTAGGAGAAACGGATTTTACAAACTGGACAGCCTCTAAAGATGAGACCATCTTGCCCAGAACCCTTTAAGTATAAAAATCCTGTTGTTCCCCGTAAGTCTCAATGACATGTCTCTTTTTAGCCAACAATAGACAGCTCTTTTGTCATGAATTAGTGGAGTGTATTGTATATTTCCTAACGAACCTTATGTGAATGCAGCCAAATGACCAGATTAGATCTTACTGCTGTGCAGAACTCTTATACAGACACCATGCACCTGATCCCAAAAATTCAGCAGTAACATCTAATTTCATGAGGAATACTGTTTTAACCTTCTGTTCTGCAAAACCTATAAAGGCTATAAATTAAAATGGTAGAAAGCACTTTTTAATGAATGTTCTAGTAGAGTAATCTGCCCGTTTAGTTAAATTATGTTTTTACTGAATTGTTCTGTTTCTTTTATAACTTGAATAGACATTTTAATTTTAAAATGTTTTCATTAGCTAACAAATTGTATTTTAATAGTCCTAAATTATAACTTATATTTAGCGTGAGTTTAACCGTAATCGGGTGTTAATCATTTGACTTGCTCGCCTTCTCCAGTTAAACTTCATGTGGGGGAATCTGACACTAGCATCCTCATCCCGGAAAGATGCTCCAGTTCCCTCCTTACTTCCTGGTCAAGTGGGCGTCTTGTCTGTAGAATTCATAGCCCCAGCACTGGAGGGAACCTACACCTCTCACTGGCGTCTCGCACACAAGGGAGAGCAGTTTGGGCCTCGGGTCTGGTGCAGTATCATTGTGGACTCTCTTCCTTGTGCTGACCACCTTGAAAATCTGGAAAAGGAGGTTTCTTCCATCAAAATAAACAGCCAAAAAGACCAGGAAGAGGCAAGTGTGGGGCAGCAGTCCACAAGCATGTAGACATGTGCTTTGGTGATATTATATAGGTTTTGTTGCCCACATGATACAATACTGTGGTTTTATTGGGAATTTATAGCCATATGGTTTTGTTCACTATTCTTAATAATTTAAACTACCGTCCTGATCTTTCTTAAACTTTTTAATGTCCAGGACGTTCATATGACTCAGCAGCTTGAAGGATGTCCAGATAAGGTGACCGCATCCACAGCTTCCAGTCACTTGAACAGCGTACACAGTAACCGGGAGATATACATCCCATCAGTTGATCTTCTTACTGCACAGGTAAGGAGGTCACTGGCTATGGACCTCTTTAGTCTCAGATAGAGAACACTTGTCCCTTGTAGTCTGCCCTGACATAAAGGACATTTCAGTTCAAACACTGTGCGTCCATGTAGAAATGCCATCTTCAGTGTTTATTAAGAAAAAGTTCAAGTACATTATATTAGTTGTATGTGGATAGCATTTATATCAAAAACCAAATGCATATTGCAATAAATGTGAGCTCTGTCCTGGAATAATAACTTGGGCAATGGGAAATATCACACTGCTATTATGTCACATGGTTTAGGTTGATGTACTTCTCCTTTGTTTAGGACTTGCTGTCCTTTGAGTTGTTGGATATAAACATTGTCCAAGAACTGGAACGTGTTCCCCACAATACTCCTGTTGGTGAGTGCATACACACAACTATATGTCCAATAAAGTGTTTACTTATGTTAGTGACACATGTATAAAATGGGGAAAACCCGTCTTCTTTCTGTCCATTTGTCTTCAGTGACCGCTGTTCATCATTACAAGATAATGTTTCTCATGTTTAACAGTATGATATGTTGGCATCCTCCTCTATAGATATGACACCGTGCATGTCCCCTCTGCCACATGATGGGCCCTTGATTGAGAAGCCAGGTCTGGGACAAATTAAAGAGGAGACTGATGGGGTTGGATATAAGACTCTTATTGGTGAGATATTCGGTTGACATGGGACACAATAATATATTAGTATTTAATGTAACAATCAAGAGTTAAGTTTGTCTTGGAAAGGTCACTATTGTTATAAGCACATGCATATGGGTTGAATACCTTTTAAAAGACAATGTATAGTCTATGGGTAACTAGGGAATACTTTTGGCAGCAAAGAAGTTCTGGAGCACTCCTGTTTAGTAGCATAAGTTTTCATCATTTTCTAGGGTTTAATCTTGAAAACATTTATTTTCCAAAGTAAAAACTTCCATAGAAGATGTGGAGAGCATACCCACCCAGGAGGAAACTGAAGAGGACATTAGTGGCACTCAGTTTGTGTGTGAAACGGTCATGAGGAGTCTGACGTTGGATGCAGCTCCAGACTACAATCCACCTCAGAAGAAGACTTCTCCCCACAGTGAGTAGAACACAAAGTAGTGATATAATGCTTTAGCAGGGCTATATACTTGATTCATTTATGGGGTCAGTTTGATTGTATCACACTCTGGAGTAAGGGAAGGAAATGCATATTCTCAGTGTTCCAAAAACAAACTATAACAAGGTGCAGTGAGTCTAAAATGAATATATGTTTTATCCTGGAAATTATGTCGCTGCATATGTCCTTGTGCAGGCCCTTTTCCGTATTTGCTGTCACATCTGATTTCTGCCATAATAAATCGGTATGTAGCCAGATTGAGAGGTCCTGGGATGGAAATATTTTCCTTTTGGGTCCTGGGATGGAAATATTTTCCTTTTGGGTCTTAGGATGGAAACGCTATCATGACACTGAGCAGTTGCATGGACTTCACTTATAGCTTTATATATCACCTTGAAAAATTAGATTTCTATACACTAATTGGTAATTCCTCCTAATGTAATATTGTGTAAATCTGTAATTCATTGCATATTCTGTGTGTACTAAAACCTTTATATGTTGAGGTTCTGTGGCTAAATCATGGACTTTACCCAAGAAGCAGTGGGGTTAATGTGGCATGCAAATAGCCACACTAGATATGCACACATTATCAGGTCAGATAGAAATGTATAAAAATTGAGGAATAAATCCTCCATCATTTGTTGTAAATGAATGACACTGCGCTGCAATATGTTTTACTGTGTAAAGACATACTTGCCAACTCTCACGGAATGTCGGGGAGACTCCCGAAATCCGGGTAGGTCTCCCAGACTCCCGGGAAAGCAGGCAAGTCTTCCGCATACTGCAATTTGCTAGCCAAAATAACGCAATTCTGGCCCCACCCCCTGCGACAAAATGACAGTCTCGTCCAGGGGTCGGGGCCAAAATGACACCCCTTCCCACCCACCAGCCACGCCCCCTGTCTGGGATCTCACAGACTTCACTATGTAGAAGCCGGCGAGTATGTGTAAAGATCACACAATTTTTGTGCCAGTTATTAGTGAAACATTTTCACTATGAGGGTTGTTGTGGCTTATGGAACATTTGTGCTAGTTTTACCATACTATTACTGCGGCGGGTATAATTGAACTATACGCATGTTGCTATTAATTCTCCTAGAACCTTATTTCCTTTGGTATGCAAAGTGCAGGGTCAGCCACTGTCGCCCCAAACAAACCTATTTACCAATGGTGAAGCATTAAAAAGTTTCCATCTTCTGTTTATTAGGCTCCCTACACTCATCGCCACAAACAAGTTTCACCTACAGCGGGAAGTCTGAGGAGGATGTGGCTCTGAAGCTATCTGCTGTAGTCAGTAGGCCAGTTCTACTGGAGTCCATGGATACAGATGTGCAAAATTTAGAGAAGACAACTGATATAGGTTGGCATTAATAATAGCTAGAACTATTGCCCAAGTTTGTATGAAATAATCAAGCTGTATTGAAAATGATTTAGTATGAAATGATCTGGCCTTTATGCACTGAAAAGCAATAACTGAAAAATTGCTTAGAAGCTACAAAAAATAAAAACTCTACTAACTACTAATTTCTGATTGATGCTAATCATAGCAATGGCAGATATTGGACCAGTTGACCTATATGATATGGAGCGGCAGACACCAGACGAGAATCAAAGAGATGAAGTAGAAAGCCAGGCGTCCTCTGACTCTGCTGAAGATTACATAATCATCCTGCCCGAATGCTTTGACACCAGCCGCCCCCTGGGGGAGTCTATGTACAGCTCCGCCCTCTCCGAGTCACAGGGCGACAAGGGTGACACAGAGTCCAGAGTGGATGAGACCCATGAAGGAAGTAGTCCAGTTCCAGCTCACAGCATTAATGATATACTCACCACCTCCCAGACACTAGATGCTGTTCCTCTAACCCCCGAAGTGTTAACACCGTCTCCTCAGCTGAGGTATGAGATTTTTTAGGTACTACTACACATTAATATTATGTAATGAACACAGACAATCCCCCTACACCTTGCTGTCAGTGAGAAACAAAGTGAATGACTTAACATATATTTGCTTACTGTGTGCAACTAAGACTTCTGCATTTTATTTATATAGTTTTATACACTTTTTTAGTTCCCTTTTTTGTTTTTTTTTATACCGTATGACAGATACAGAGGGGGGGGGGGTTCTTTGTGTATTTTCTGGATAACCTCTCCATTTCCAACACCTGTTACTTATAAATTGATTGAGTCCCTTTTGTGTAGTATTCATTTTATATACTTTCTGACTAATACAACTTTCAGGGGAATTTGCTTCTACCCGCAGTGTTATGGTACAGTCTTACATTCTTTAGTTCTGTGTGTAAATGCTGGTTATGTACTAACTGGGGAGCTCATCGCTGCATCCTTGACATAAACTGCAGCTATAATTTTTGGAGGCAGATATCTTGTACACTGATAAATAAATATTCATGGGAATATTCACTTCACTAGGAAGCCGTAATATCATTGATGTACGTCATAATCAATCCTGCGGCATTCTCTTAAATATTGGATCAGTACATATAATGGCTGCCTCCACAGTCTGTGGGTGACAGATTTGCTTTAACTAGGTTCTTACACTGTTCCTGGAACGTTACCAGTATTGTCATTTTATTTTAATTTTGCAGATTAATTCCCTTGCTCTGTTGTACAATCTCTCGTATTACATTGATAAGTTTAGGTACAGTCACATCTCTGCTTTCTGCAGCTAAGTATTTTTATGCTGTGCTTTCCTGTACATGGATTTCGCTGCTTTTGGTCAAACGAGAACTGATACACTAGCTGTAAAACTATTTCCACGCATGCATTTATTGAGCTGACAGTGTAAATCTGGGAGGTCCATCTTCCATCGATTACAAGCCTATATTGTATTATTCTCTATATTACAACATACCACCCATCAGCCACAGCTGATCACACACACATTCCCGTAGTTGTAATGGAGTTCTAGATCACATTGAGAATTATAAAACCTTGTCAGGTTACTGGCATTTAGGTAGTGTTAAAGGGACACCACCCGTTATAGATGAACCAATTTTGCTTTTTAATTGGCTATACACATCTAATGAGTCAAATGGAAAACACCAATTAGCAGATACATTAATCAATAAAAACATTACAGCCACCTATTCTCCCAACACCAGATGGAGAGACCACAATAAGATATATAACTTTGTGTACATTTTGATGATTTGATCCATGTTAACCTAAGTGATGTTACGCTCTTTTAAGGTCCCCGCAAGAAGCACAAGTCCTCTCCACAAATGTAGAAGAAGTGAGGCCTGCAGATATTGGAGCACATATTCCAGAGCAACTAAACACAGGTAATAATTGTCGGGCTGCATATGTTTTACTTAGTAAACCATTTTAAACATAGTGGTTAGCATTGCTGCTTGGGTCATGGGCCTGACCGAGACACCATCTATGTGAAGTTTGTATGGTCTCCCCTCTTTTTTTAATCTGACACTCCGGACATACGGATCGTTTTTTCAGCAGGTGGGGGTGGGGGGGAAACTCTGTATCCTGGCTTTCATTTTGGCTATAGTCATACTAACATATAGCTAAACATTGTCACTGTATGTGAGAGGAGCAGGATTCCTTACATGGGGTTTGCATCATTGGAATAGTAAGAATTGTGTATTAGTGTAGAAGGAGGTGAAGGCTTTCTTATCATTCCCCTCCTGCTGCCTCTATCTCTTCGCACAGATGTAGCACCCCCAAACTTAGAATTATTCCTGCAGGTTACCTTTTCTCTTGATACTGGCACCTGATTAGATGGATGACATTATCCATTGCTTACTATTGGCTTGGGGCACGTACCTTCCCTACTCTAGTGCAGTTATCTTCCAGACTGGTTCCATTACTTTTTTTTTTATATATAGTTCTCTACATAGGATCTGTTTTAATAGTCTTCATTTTGATTTGTACTGCTTGATTGCATATTCTGCTGTGTTTCTTATAAAGCTCCTACTGAGAACGCAGCAAGACTGAAGCCTGCAGAAGTTTCTCTTCCACCAAGAGCAGGTTTTGATCATACAAGGTAAACTACAACTAAAGATGCTATTACTTTACAATAACAAGGTTTTGGAACTGTGAGTAACTTTATTTATTGAACAAATGTAATCACTGAAAATACAGTGCATGTCTTTGTTTTGTTGCAAATGGGAAAACTGTCACAAACTTACCAATATTCTATATTTATGACCATTTACCAAGCAGAGTCCTGGGGGTAAATGTATTAATCTGAGGGTTTTCCGGCAACTTTGAAAAGTGGAGATGGTGCCTATAGCAACCAATCAGATTCTAGCTATCATTTTGTAGAATGTACTAAATAAATAAATGATAGCTAGAATCTGATTGGTTTTTCAAACTCGCCAGAAAACTCTCAGCTTGATACATTTACCGCCAGATCTAGTGTGTGGTTAATAAGAACCTAAGAAAGTGGTTCCTGACCTTTTTTAGGTCCTATTGCTTAGATAGATAAAAAAAATTGCTTTGCTAAAGTGATTTGTAGTTAATTCGTTTACAAATTTTTTAAATTCTAGTTAACTTTTAACAAAGACATTAACCATGAAATGAGGGGGACACATTAGATTCTGCTACAATAACCCTTCAATTATAATTTATCAGCATGCCGTTCGCTTCAAGCTATGGTGCTCCATCTAAGAATACTCCTTTTAAGAGTTTTACCCATAAATTCTTTTGACATGTCCAGTCTGGTACTTGTGTGCATATGTTATCTCCAGCTGTAAGTGCGTATACTTATACCCCACAATGTGTCTTTAGTGTTAGCCGTAAATGCTAATCAGATTCCCCTATTTGTACATAGCATAGTAATGTACTGACGTGTTTTAACAGTTATTATTATATGCAAATGTTGCATTTTCAATATAAAATGTATTGAAATACAAATGTATACACATCTGTTTGTTTACGCCTTTAAAAATCAAGCTGAAATCTTTTTTCTTACAGTAGTATGAATGGAAATGTCCATTAAGTTTTGCGTATAGATGGCTGTGATTTGATATAATATAATCACTAATGAATTAGTAGTATCAGCGGTAGTCAATACGCAATCCACGAGTCAGAAGCTGCTCGATAGTGCTGCTAATCATAATCATCACTATATATATATATATATATATATATATATATATATATATATATATATATATATATATATATATATATATATATATATATATACTTGCAGCAGCCCTCCAGTACATACAAGAGATCTGGGCACATCAAATTGGGTTGCAGTTTCAGTTTCATGAACACACGCACACTGTACCCTGCTAGGGCAGTCCAAAAGAAAGAGCATAATGAAAACCGGATGATGTTTTTACAGTATATGAAAATATTCCCATCATGGAACAGCCCAATCTAAGATATGGAGCAATCATCACTACACCAGTTAGGATTAGTTGATGTAATACAATCTTGTTATTACTGTGGAAGAAATGCACTGCTTTAGGTATAAATGGGGGAACAGCATGTAACACAGCCTTATGTGTGTGAAAGTTTAAACATGGCACCCTATTTAAAAACCTATTGTGCAGAGTAAATGGCTACTAGAAAGGCTACAGCAGCACTTAGTTTTGTTTTTCCTGCTAGGAATGAGAGACTCTTGAGAGGGGGGGTCCTGCCTCCATATTTAGTCTAGGTGAGGGTTTTGTTTTTCAGGCATGTGTTGTGCCTTTCCCTTAGCTGGGTTACCTTTGGCTTTTTTTTGGCTTGTTCCCAAGCTGAAACTGAGAGGACATCCAAAAGACAAGCAACCCATCCTAAGATAGGGCAATTAGGCCAGAAGACTAACAGGAACGAGATCCCCTTTGTGGAAGTTTTTTATGCCCCACTTTGGGATATAGTAATTATCTGAAGGGACCACAATAAAATTTAACTCCCTTAAACATTTTAAATACATAGAATTTGCTAGATGAAAAGTGGCACCTCTTGGCAGAGAACGTGTAACACATTTGTATTAGCTCATTGCACCCTCATCACCACTGTAGTAACACATCTCCTCCTATCAACACTACAGTATCCCCCCCCCCCCACCCCACACACACAACCACCATTGTAGTAACACAGCATCCCCCATCACCTCTGTAGTATCCAGATTATAACTACTGTGCCAACAATAGAAAGCTTTGCACCTGAATATTTGCTGTGTTTTCCAAGTGGTTTGCCATAGCCAATGTTCCTTCAGGGAGCCTACTCCACCTTGGGATCTTGACATAGTCATTTCCATGCCCTTTGAACTGAGATCTCTAAGTTTTCACCTGGACAGTAGCCTTACCATTAGCTATCTACTCTGTACAAATTGTTCTCCAATGGAGGTCCCTGTCCTGTAAGAATCATGTTTAACCTTTCCCAGTGTGCTACTACGCACACTATTCCCTAATCTGTTTGCCTAAGTAGAGGACTCCTTCCACATTAATAAAGAGATTGTAATTCCATAATTTCATCCTCTCCTGCACAACGACTAGTAATGATTGCTCCATACCTTACTTGTAAATGATGACTAATTTGAAGTATGTTTGGTTTCTTAATAAGCCATACTGAGCCTTTATCTGTTCTGTGCCAGCAGGCAGCATTCCAGAGTGAGTATCGCTGGAGGCCTAGTGAAGGGTGCATTATCTGTGGCTGCATCTGCTTATAAGGCTCTATTTGTTGGACAACAAGAGACTGCTATGGTGAGTTGTTTTGTTTTTGTTCCTTGCAAGGTGTGCCCAATATGCCACCTGAGGGCCAACTCCCCGTTTTTGCCACCCTGACATACCTTCCATCTTCTCCACTATCTGGCCCCAGTACTTTGATTAGATGAGACCGCGCATTGACAAATAGATCAATCAGTATGTGTTTTGTCATGCAGAGTTATCTTACTAGAACTGTGCTGCGAACAGATAGTGAATGTTAACAGCAGTGTAAATTGTGGGTCTTATTTAGGCACATAAAGGCAGATGCACCCTGCAAAGTCCTCTTTGGTAACATTACACCCCTCAATTTGCGCTGTTGTGTCTAAATAGACAGGGTTACATTTTTTACCTGTGTTAAATGTAAGGCCAAACTACCCAGTGGACATCACAGCACAGTTGTGGACCGTGAGCCTGAGGCCCACATTGAACCTGTGTGGGCGACTGCGCTGGGCAGTCTGTTGTGGCCCTTGATCAGCTTCGTAACTGTCCTGCTGACATACCTCTGCTGGCTGCAGCTACCGCTCCAGCTCCCCTACCAGTGGTCCCTCCTACAGTGGTTATTATTCCGCCAGCTCTGAAAGATGTCATGTTGGGTCCTTCTGTCCCTGCAGCTAGGGCAGTCCCTGGCAGAATCTTCATGGTCCACTTCCTTGGTACGGGACCTAGAAAAATTTAAATAAGTTTCTTGAGACCCCTAGACCTCAAGCTGCTTGTAAGCGGCATTGGACTGCTCATCCCCTCTTAGCTGTCTCCGCATCTGACTGGTTTTCTGAGGAAGAAGTAGTATTTTGAGGACTATAAATTTAGAGGAATCTTTTAGGAGTAATGGAGTGGAGGATTTGGTCCTTGCGGTTCGTCAGGCATTGAACTTGGATGACTCTAAACTGTTTGTGCGGCAAAATAAGCGAGTTGTCAGTTTTCCCTACTTCCGCTGCACTAATGGATCTTGTTGAGTCATCATGGAAACAACTGGACAGGATATTTGTGAATTCCTAGCCCAGTGTTTGCTAACCTGTGACACTCCAGGTGTTGTGAAACTAAAAGTCCCAGCATACCCTTCCAGCAATAAGCTGCTATATATTAGCAAAGCATGCTGGGACTTGTAGTTTCACAACACCTGGAGTGTCACAGATTAGCCAACACTGTCCTAGCCTCTATCTTTTACTGGTGGATGAGATGGCCTGGTGGGAATAGGTACCAGGGGTGGATACCCCAGTTGCACGGTTCGGCTGACATAACACACTCCCTGTACCTACCACGGCTGCACTTGGAGACGAGGTAGGTACAGGGAGATGGAGACCTTGGCAGGCAAGCTTGCTGACAGTCTGTAAGCTTCTGACTTGTTTCCTCTTGCACTGCATCTGAAGAAAGCCTTCAGGATTTCTCAATGAGACAGCTCAGAATGCAGCCTGCATTTCTTACTATCTCGGCATCAGCTGTTGCAGCCAGGAGGACTCTTTGATTACACATCAGTGTCAAAGGAACGCAACCACAAAGTCCCTGAAATTTCTTCCTTATCAGGTCATCCAGCTTCTGACCAAAAAGAACAGAGCCTGAATATCAGGATACGGGAAGGAAGAGTTTATTCCTACCTAATGCTCCCAATTCACGGGCAGTCTTCCTCTTCCTTGTATCCAGAGGTCACTCTCAGAACGGTAGACGGGTTGTCCAGGACCTAACAACTCTGACAGGCCAGTAGCCTGACAGGGTTTCTCTAAGGGAATGGGGTGCGTCTGCTGGGATCATGCAGCAGGGCTACATGATAGACCTTCAAGGTCGGTCCCCTCACCATTTCTTCTCTACCACGTTTCTGCTCTCCAGTCGATCGGTTTGCTTTTTTTCTGCCAAATCCCACCAGAGCCAAGGGTCTCTTTCCAGAAATCTTTCTGCTTCGCAGCCCAGATGGCTCCATTCGCACCACTCTTAACATGAAGGCCCTAAATCTACATCACAGGATGGACAGGTTTTGCATTGGAATCCTTGAGGTCCGTGACCAACGGGTTGGAACACAATGAGTTCCTGGCCTCCATCAATGTCTGTGATTCTTATCTCCACGTGCCTATCTGGGAGGGTCATCAGTCACTGTTTAGATTTGCATTGGGGGCACCCATGTGCTTCCGATTGGCCTTTCCACTGTGCAACGGGTCTTAACCGTACGGCCATGACTCCCAAGATCGTGGTAACTTGAGAGTATGCATCATTTCCTATCTGGAGGATTTGCTCGGATCAGAACCTTGGGTTCCCATCTTTCGCTGACCAGGAAATTCAGGATCCAGCCGTGCTCTTCCAGCATTTTTATGAAGTCCCTGTTGGGTCCCTGTCAGCGGATGGTGTTCCTAGGCCTTATCTTGGACACCATAAAGCATAAGGTCTTTCTTCCAGGCTGCAAGTTGTGCTCTCTTAAGACCACGTTGATAAGTGTCTTGGGTGCAAACCACCCTTCCCATACTCCTCTGTATGAAGCTGAAGGAGAAAATGGTCTCCACCTTCAAAACAATCCCATACAGTCTGACAAGAGTTCCTAATGAAACGTCTGAGAATGGAAAAAACTGGTCGGGATCCTACCTTCATCTAGCTTCCGATCCTCTGTTTGGCTCCCAAGAAACATCTCTCTCTCTCTCTCCATTGCTGGTTGGCAACGGATCGTTTGCCAGTGGACAGGTTCTTTTTTTTTTATCAAGGTCTGAGGGGCATAGTCACCATGGATGCCAGTCTACAGGGATGTGGGGCGTCCTTCACACGGTCTCTGGCGCCGGAAGCCTCTCTCCCAATAAGCATCTTTGACCTCAGAGCCATGTTACTACCACTACATCGGGATCAGTTGCTCCTTCAAGGCGCCCCTATCCAGCTTCATTCAGTCAATGCCACAACAGTGGCGTTTGTCAATCGGCAGGGCAGCATGAGGAGTGCCAGAGTGATGAAAGAGGCTGCCTGGATATGTTCTGGCCGGAACAATTCATCCAGTCGCTATCGGCAGGGTTTATCCCGGGTGTGGAAAATTGAGAGGCCGAGTACCCCAGCAGACACGCAATGCTGGTAGTGGTCTCTGCGTCCAGACTTGTTCCATTCCTTGGCTGGTTGCATGTTGTTTCTGGTCTCCTTTTGGGCTTTTCAATTACACTGAGGAACTACAGGGCTTGCAGATGGGAGGAGTTCTGTCAGCAATTACATTAAGCAATTGGTTAACTTTAAGTGGCAAGTCCTGTGTCCCCTCATACAACCCATGGTAGCAATGTTCCCCAGATGGAATCAAAGAAACTGATTTATCGTAAATATAAAAATACCGCATAGGTTTGCGGCGCAATATAGCGTTTTTGCAGAGCAGCAAAGATTTGTAGTGGTAAACAGGAGAAGTTAGGCAGGACAAGGTCATTTCTTGGTAAGTATAGAGCAGGCACACTGGTGCACCTAGTTTTGTGGAGCAGTGCACAAATGAAATTTCAGTTTGGGAGGAAAATTGTTCATTTGAAGTACAGAACCAAGTAGTACTTTAGAAGAAAAACTGTAGAACCAATCATTCCTTTAAATCAGCTTTAAAGTGGTAGGTTGGACTTGTACTGTGCAGAAGTCACATTAATCTTGTTTACCACCTACCTGTAAAGCAAAATGCACTTTGCTCTTTGGAGTCACCTTCTGCAAACTTCGAGAGATGATGTGCACTAAGCAGACCATCTAGGAGCACTGGTGCAAATCCAAAGTGATTTGAGAGACGTACCGCCAATGCATGTTAAAAGGTTCACTGCCTATTTCCCATCCTTGCTCCATATACAGAAATTGCACAAGGAACAACAAGGTGATCTTCCTGTATGTCACTGTGCACTTCCTCATGTAGTTCTTGCCCTAACAATTGTGCTGTCTAAGATTACGTTCCTTATGTATTCCTCATGGAAGTGCAGTAACCAGTAGTAGCAGAGATGCACTGTAAAGTATTCATCCGTTAAACTAACCAAAGATATTTAACATATTGCATGTGCTCTGTAGATAGGGGGTTAAAAAAAAACAATGCTCTTCCCACAGTGTCTTTACTTACAGGATCTCTCTACATGAAACGCACATACCCTAGGCCTGTGATTGATAAAATAAATATATAGTTCTAAATTCATAATTTAACTAATGTTTTCCTCACACTCATCCTTAATACAAATGGTATTTCTTCATCAGAAGTGCCAAAATATATATGACCCCCTACTTGCCAAAAACAATGATAAAAGACAGATGTAATTATTTATTCGCACAATTTGCTGCAAAAATGTTTAACTTAAGTTATTAAATAGAACACTGGATCCATTAGTATGTCCTCTAATGCCACAGCCATCCAGTCCTCAGTGTAACCAGGCCTTTCTTTACCGGCAGCCCCCGTGCTCAGAGGAGCAAGCTGGAGCTATGATGGCTGTGCTCGTGGAGATGGGATTCTGTGACCGGCAGCTCAACCAGCGACTTCTGCGCAAACACAACTACAACCTCATGGATGTGGTGACGGAACTGATCCAAATCAGTGACAATGACTGGTATTCTGCCCGTTACTGAGGTGGAGGGGCAGCAGCACTCATTAAACTGTCAGTACAGAAACCAGACATGGTGCAACCTGTTTGTCACTTAACAGCACGTCTGATTGTTAGTCATTATGTTTTGTGTGTCATTTGTGCCCCAACTTCTTTCTTTTATGTTATCATATTTGGGTTTTAGGGTTATTAATGGCTCATGAGTAATGGCTCATTATTAACTGTTAGGATCTAGTCTGATCTAGTCTAGGCCTCACAAGCTGTTATGACGTGCCAATAGAAGGCTTTAGGCTAGCCAAGCAATGCTTCAGAATCCTACTGCCCTCAAAACCCTCACTGGTTCTTCATTGACCCTATGTGAGCAGATGAAGCTTTTACGGATAGGCAATGGCCAAAGTTCTTGGAAGCTTCAACTATTGTAAAAGATGATTACCAGCACATTTTAAAAATTGCATTTACTTTAATATTTCCAGCAGTCTAAAGTTAAAATGAAGTCCGTGATTTGCACATGTCTACTTGTCGCTGGAGCATGGACAGTTTAGTTATGTTTCTTTTTAAACATTAACCAGTTCTTTAAGCACAGAATAATATGGCAGTGAGAGAGAAGAGGTATTACCCTCTGTGACACATGAGTACTGTGGTAGTCTGAAACCTTTCTAGAACGCAAAAACATCTGGGGTAAATTTATCAAGCTGCGGGTTTGAAAAAGTGGAGATGTTGCCTGTAGTAACCAATCAGATTCTAGCTGACATTTTGTAGAATGTGCTAAATAAAGGATAACTAGAATCTGATTGATTGCTATAGGCAACATCTTTTTCAACCCTCGGCTTGATAAATTTACCCCCTGGGTCAAGCATAATTTAGCCTGGTAGTTCCCAAAAGTACTCAAGCCAACTTAAGGTCAGATCTTCTCTTTAACTTTTTAAAGGTTCCATTTCCTATCGGACATTAACTCCTGAAACAAGCCGTGTTCTAGCTAACTATTAAAAATCTTAATATAAGGGCTTTCAAACAGAATGCCCCTGAACAGGTCTTTATACTCCTGTGTCATCATAAAAAAAAATAATAGGATTCATTCATATGCATAAAATAAACACATTTGGGTATTAAAATTATTTATTATTTTTTTTTTGTCATGGTCATAATATTACTAAAGTAATGCAAAGGAAAACAAAAATCCAAGAAAAAAAAAAAAGCATTTGATTTGACATGTTTTAGATTTTCTGTAGTTCTGACATGGTTAATTTAACTAGAAAATTGTTTTTCCTTTTTTCTTTTCATTTTAGGTTAATGTGATTGTATTATGTGTGTTTTGCCACAGACTATAGCCACATTGAGCTTATTTTATCCGTACATATGTATTACAATAAAACAGGACCCACTCTTTTCATTGACATCACACATATTGAACATGTGTTCCAACTTGGAACAAGTAATGGAATCCGTGAAGACAAACCTTCATAAAATATGAACATCAAGTCATGGAACCAGGCTGTTGAAGTTTTCCATTGCATTCATCGCAATCTGCATTAGATGTTGTTGTTTTTTTTTAGTAAAATATATTAACTCTTTGGTGGTCACAATTAAAATTTTAAGGGCACAATCGCATCTTCATTTAGATTAGAAGGTATTGCACCAAACAAATGTTCACCCATTTCATTATGTAGGAGTGACAATAAATGAGGGTTGCATATTCTTGTAATGCCAACACCCACATCGCTGAACATGGGTCCAAAAGAGTATTAAAACCAAACTACACGCTCACTTATGGGAAAGACAGCAGTTTCCCTAATTACTGCAGACCTGAAGATGGCGTCTTTTTTTTTTTTTTTTTAGCGCATAAAATAGCAGCCTCCAGCCTGTATGTAGATGATGAAATGTACACTTTTAGATGAAATAAAAACTGCAGCCAGAATGTGCTAACTAAACTAGAACAAGATTACATTATTATAAAGATCAGTTCACAAATAAAGGTTGTCGATGCCATCCCCAAAAGACTGCCCTTGTGTTGCAAAATCCTCACTTGTTCATTCCTCTCAGTCTCTCATTAAGGCTCATGTTTGACCCATGAAAAGTGCAAACTTGCAAATTCTGTTTTGTGCCATGTACAAATACTGCTAGCTATACATGCATGGATTTGCTGTGGGGTGCAAATGTTTGCACTAACTGATGGGATTAGGTGGTTCCTGCTGAGCTCGCATTAAGGGCACGACTGTGCCTACTTTTGTCCCATGGGAAAATGAGAATTTTTTGGGTGATACAATTTGTTAATTGAGATGAAAATGAAGACACATTTAGGGGGAGTTCCTGCAAAAGGACTTAATCTCTACCTCTGGTCTTGTCCTACTTTTTAATGAGAAGCATTTTGCACTTTCCAATTGCACTTTTGTGGTCAATTTCTAGGTGTATTTCGACCAATGTACTAAAAACATTTACACACCCATTCACTCTCTACTAAACACAGTCCCTATGTCCCCTTGTAATATATTATACATATATGAGGCTAAACAAATCAATATTTTAAGAGAAATCATAAATGTTTAGGACCAGCTCCTTCATTCATTTGAAGTGTTTATAGTTTGGAAGCAAGTCTGTTTTTCCACCATATGTATTTACAGGTGTAGCCATAAACCCACAAAGCTAGACACAGATTGAGTCTTTCAGGAATATTTCCAAGGATTGGGAAGTGAGCATGCGCTTTTAAATAGGCGCACATGCAGAAATAAAAAAAAAACCCAGCACAACCTGCATTCTTTTCATCATGAATGGGCCTTATTGACAGAACTGTGCTGTCAGGAAGAATAACAAGCAATGCTCCTAGGACAGTGATTTAGAATATCAACATTTTCTGGCCACGGAGCTGCGACTTTCTGTAAATTGTCTCGACTCTAACCTACAGTCAAATTCTCGACTTGTTGTAAGAAGGCAAAATGCATGAATAGGAAATATAAACACAAAGTACAATATCGAGCAAGTCCGTAAACATCATTGATGTGGTTAAATTGGTGCAACAGGATCCTCACGATGAGGCAGTTATGAAAATTGGTGCACAGCTAACTGTAAAGAAAAGGTGCTGTGACTGTAACTGTAGAGAATTACTTATTTTCTAACCTGTACTAGAAAGATATCAATCTAATTGGTTGTTAGGGATTGCAGCACCTTTTTGCACATTTACCTGTGCACGAGTTGTGACACATATAATCCCACATTATCTATAATAGTGTACAGCCAGTATGGCCTCTAGCAGAGCAGTTTACCTGTCCCCACATTTTATTACAAATTGAGGGACTGAGGCAGATATTACCGTTCTACCCGTACCTCCTCACTGTGTGGACCAAATTCTTCCAATTACATTGTGATATGTCTGCATTTAAGGGAAGCAAAACAAGTAAAGCAAAATAAAAAAGTAAGGGGACGTGTCATTATAATGTCTTATTGAAATATGAATGAGCAATTGCTTTTCCAAATATAACAATGGTATACCCGCTTCTGTAAGTACCATTGTTTAGATGAAGCTACTGCAATATGGACTTAAAAGAAAATGTTCTTTCTTCCTATATCAGCAGCTTAGAGAAACACCTCTGGAATAGCTTAAATACCACAAGCAGCTTCAAAATTGTGGTACTCCCAGTAATGAGAATACAGTCGTCTGTCTCAGAAATGAATTTATTTTTTTTTTTGCTTTTGTTTGTTTTTATTTTTTTAGTATTTTTCCTTTCATGTGTTGCGTTTTCAGAACACACTTCTGGTACGCATACTGGGTGTTAAATTGAATTTTTCCCTGATGGGAGAAGCAAGTTGTATTTTAGGTTCTAGCAGGAGAAGGAACAGCCCAGCGTTAAAATGGACCAGTCATTTACATGTAGTGGAGACATCAATAAGCAAAACTTCAGCCTATTGGTTCACTAGGAACTAGTCGCTGAGGCATGAGACACAAAATGCCGCTTGATGCCTCAGTGATGTCATTAGTTCTTTGCTGAACTCTCATGAATATTGGTTCAGGCGGCAAAATGCTATCTCCACTGTGTAGATTGACAGGTCACAACCAGCATTTGTATCCCCTTACAATGATTGCTCAGCAATTTCCAGCTGTCCTACAATTAACAAATCTTTTAAATCGCTTTACTTTAAACATCTGGGGCCTGATTCATTAAGGATCTTAAATGAAGAGGATCCTTATTTCAGTCTCCTGGACAAAACCATGTTACAATGGAAGGGGTGCAAATGTGTGTTCTGTTTTGCACAAGGGTTAAACACTAACTGTTTTTTCATGTAACACACAAAAACTTGATAGCTTATTTGTACACTGAAATTTAAAGTTGATATGTGTGTGTTACATGAAAAAACAGTTAGTGTTTAACTTATGTGCAAAACAGAACACACATTTGCACCCCTTCCATTGTAACATGGTTTTGTCCAAGAGACTGAAATAAGGATCCTCTTCATTTAAGATCCTTAATGAATCAGGCCCCTGATTCTTTGTTGCTATCTTAAGGCTTGCATGATATCCAGTAAAAGTTCCAGTGTAGATTAGATGGATGTATATTATTTAGAATAAGCACTTTAAACTATTTGAAATGTGATGTAAAAATGACTCTTGTTATGCTAAACAATTTATTAAAATCAAGAAGTAAATATTTGTGTCGCTTTATTAAAATCGAGAAGTAAATATATGTGTCGCTGATTGTGTCTGCACCTGTCTCTCTGCATCCGTTACATAACTGAAATTACAACTTCTAAGAGAGCTACTAATAACATCACAGTTATTTATTCAAAGGTTTTTCATCAAAAAACATGGATAAAAACTACAGCAGTTATTGGGCCATTTACATTATCAGGGCATAAACAATAACTTACAGTGAGATGAATGACAGTGTTACATACTATGAGGCCATTTACTAAGATGGTAAATAGTGTATTTTTTAAAGCACAATTGTGCCTATTGTGCTCTAAAGAGCAATTTCATGGTTCATCTGCCTAATACTTGGAAATAAAAGAGTAAAGGTTAGCTCAAAACACTTATACACGTTATGCTTCTAATGAAATCTATGTGGAAAAGAAACATGTGAGTGACTAGAGATTAGAATTTACTATAACGTGACCTCCATGTTTTATCCCTGCCACTTGGACATATTATCTCAAGCTAGAGGTCTGCAAAATATAGAAGAAAGCAAACAGGCAACACTACACACAGTAAGTCGATGAGTCCCAGGTGCACACTGCATGGTAAAAGGGCAGAGAGTGTTCTTAGTCCGTGGAGCTGGACTTTTAGCTGTACATGGTATATTTTCACTGTGTGTGATAAAGATGAATCTATTTGTTTTGGGCAGAACGATTAGCCTTTAAGTATACAAGTTATTTGCCATGTGTTGGGACTTTAGTGTTCCTGATGAGATTTTCATTGTAGACTGTTCTGTATTTGACAGAGGAGGGATATTGGTAGAAAAAACATTTACATGGAGGCAATTTGATTCTTTTACAGACCAGTATTTTTAATGATGTATGTATGTTTTTAATAGCTTATGATTAGAATTGAAACACAATGTTTCTTTAAATATATATTTCTCCCACATTCTATTGGGGGACATTGGGGTATAGCGTAGTAAGATATAGGCGTGTGGCACTTTAAGAATGTTGTTAGCTAGCCCTAGCGCCTCCCTCTCTTTACCCCCCCCCCTTTCTGTTAAGTCCTAAAAGGTACTAGTTCCAGGTCCAAAGCTGTCGGACCAGCTCGGTATTGTACTTCACCTGTGCCAGCTGTCAAGCGAAGTTGCATAGTGACAGGTCGGACACAGATGCCTGATGCACGGCTTGCGAGTCCAAGGATCTAGGTCTGCGTTTGTCTGGGGGGGGGAAGGACACCATCCACAAAATTTGGCCTCAAGGGGAACCAGACCTAAACCAACAGGCCCAGCAGACTACAACAGGGCAGCTCACCAGGACGAGCTGGAAAGATCATTGTGGAGCTTTTGATGGGAAAACACATTGAGGGATAGTAGGTGACAATTGTTTTCCTAAGCCTCCATCTATAGATACCGCTCTTCAAGAAGAGGTTCTCTGCGAGTCCCTGACACCTGGGTGGCATCACAAGAACCTCCCTGGATAGAGAGGTTGGTTCAAAGATTGGTTAGGAGATGTCGTCTTCCATCAGACCGCATAAATTCCAGGCTAATCCCCAGGTCCAGGGGTTAGGAGACTGATTCGGACCTCCGATTCAGATTATTAGGACCTGACTGCCTAGGAGGACCTTTTTCTAGCGGTCCAACAGACCCTGAATATTACTGATGTGGTTCCAGAGGTGCCCCTGTTTAAATGGAAGAAGAAACAACCAGCTTCTTTCCGTCCTCCCCCGCAGTTGTCTAAAATTTGGAGTGAGACAAGGCAGAAGCCTGATAGCAGATTTCAGGTTCCAAGAAGGTTTCGTTTTTCATACCCTTTCTTGGACGCAGGAGATGCAACGTGGGTTACTCAGCCGAGTGTGTATGCTCCTATTGCACATCTGACCAAATCCACTACCATTTTTATTCCTAGTGCTGCTTCCTTAAAATACAGCACAGATAGACCGTGAAGGGGTTTTTTAAAATCCATTTTTTATTTTATCTTCCGGTTCTTCACTTCATCCCGTAGTGGCGGCCGTCTGGGTGATCAAACCGGTAGAAAAAATGGGCTAGCAAACTCCGCCTATGATGCTTACATCTGAATTATCTCCGTTAGCCGAGCATATTAATGAAGTGTTCCGAATATTTAGGCGACGCTGTCCTTGACGCAGGTCTGGGTATGTCCGGGACCTCATCCTTGGCAGTGGTGGCCAGACCTACTCTCTGGCTCAGATCTTAGGAAGCGGATGCATAATCCAAGAAGGCCTTTCAGGCATTGCTCTATGATGGACCCAGAATTGGACAGTGCTTTGCCCCACTGGGAGCGCCTCAGAAGGGTAGACCGTTTTAGACAGGAAGACGTCCTGGACCATAGCCGGCAGACAAACAGCCTATATGACTTCCCTCTTCCTCTAACCAGAACTTCTGTGGTAGGGGCTCGTCTCTTGCTCTTTCAGGACCAGTGGATCAGTTCTTTTGCAGATGCCTGTGTAAGAGGCATTGTGAACAGAGGTTACATCCTGGACCTTGTGGGGACTCCACAGAATTTCCTTTCCAATCCCCTTCTACAAAACGTGGCTAGGAGAGTGGATCTTCATGGGGCCATTCCCTCCCTGTTGTCGTCATGAGTAATTGTCCCAGTCCCGAGGTAGCAAAGAGGTTTGGGTTATTATTCAAAACTCTTTCTTGTGTAAAAAACAGATTTCTCATTGCTCCCTATTCTAAACCTGAAATTACTCAACCTACGCTTGAGGATAGCCAGCTTCCGGATAGATTCTGTCCTCTCAGTGATCAACGCCATTGAGAGGAACAAGTTTCTTCCTTGGAATACAAGGATGCATATACCTTCACATGCTAATATGAGAAAGCCACCACAACCTTCTCGGGTTTATGGTGGATGTGTCCAATTACCAGTTCAGGGCCCTACATTTTTGTCTGGCAACAGCACCACGGGTATTTACAAAGGAGATTGCAGTCATAGCGGCACTTCTGTGACACAAAGGGGTGACAGTAATACCGTACCTTGATAATCTCCTGTTAAAAGCAAATTCTGCACGGGGCGTGGCTTGGGGGCTGAGGCAAATGGCAGCAGTATAGCAGAGCTCCAGACTTTGTCTGCCGAACCCAGGCTATTACCGGGAAATTATCTACTCTTTCTGGGCGAAACCTACCTCTTGCATCCCTGTGGGCATGCCAGCACTTCGATGCCCGGAAATTAAGCCACTCATCACAACTTCACTCGCTCCTTATGCTGCTTGCTGAGAGGGGGACTTGGTGGAACAACTGCCCCGATCTAAAGCCCCTTGGGAAAATGGTTCAGAACCGCAGCAGCGGCCGGGAACTCCCGCAACCACTGACAGCATCACATCCATACAGGCTCAGACCAAAGCATTCCCGCTATAGGCACACTCCGGACAATGTAATATTGGCTGTTCCCTGGGCACCATCCACAAAATTTGGCCTCAAGGGGATCCAGACCTAAGCCAACAGACCCAGCAGACTACAACAGGGCAGCTCACAGTGGCTCTGCCCTCCTCTCTCTGAGATAACTGCACATCACTTGCAGCACACCACGCAGGCACGTGATTACACTCTCACCATCTCAGCATTGGGCCCACATGATTGAACCCCACTGACATCACCTGCACATTCTGGGCAGACCTGCTTTCTTGCCCAGTGTTTCACTGTATGGGTTGATGACCTGAGGACTCCTCACTACCCCTCATCTGTCCGCTACATAGTCACCAACCAACATATATATACCCTATGACCTTGCCTTCACAGATACATAAATCAACAGCAGGTAGGGGGCACAGATGCATGGCAGGGGAGACTACCCAGCAGTTTTCATGTCAAGATAAAGCAGCTTCTTTGCCTCTGCGTCCCTTCCCCCCAGGAGGACACAAGGATATATTCAATTGTCCTGTTTCCGCGGCGCGTTAAAACTATTACCGTTATTACGGTAATAGCTGGATTTCAGCTCGCGGCTCAGGGAGCTGCGAGCTGAAATCCAGCAAGAAAACTACCGTAATAATGTTTTTCCCGCGCATTATTACCATAATAACGGTAATAATGCACGGACCGCAAGATTTTCGACGTTTCCGCCGACAATTGAATATGCCCCTATGTGTACCACTGTTACCTCTACTAAAGCGGACTTTGCTGAGCAAATCTGATTGTAGACTGCAGCAATTCTTTTTTCGGTGGATCTCCAGAAAGCTATAGGGGGTTTGAAATCAGAAACAGTCACCCTCTCTAAAAGAACAATGGCTCTACAAGCAAAATGAACACCAAGCTTAAATTCCAAAGCGAAGTGGCACATGATCTACACTAAGATCGATTAAGAGAAAATAAATTTATGAAATGTAAGATGGAAGACCTGTAAAATAGGGAGCGTCTTAACAACTTGCGGCTATGCAACATTCCTGAAACAGAACCCAAAGAGCTGAAACAATATGTCTGTAAAGTCTTCTTCTCTATGGACCCCGCTCTGTCCAACCATCCCATACAATTAGAGAGGGTACACAGGGCTCAGAGGCCCCATCCGAAAGACTCACCCCCCTAGGTCTTCTCTCATTTAAAACTAAGGACCCTATCTGATCTGCAGTCCGGAATGCTCCATACATGCTTTTTGAAGGCAGCCACATATCATCATCATCATCATCATCATTTATATAGCGCCATTAATTCCACAGCGCTGTACAGAGAACTCATTCACATCAGTCCCTGTCCCATTGGAGCTTACAGTCTAAATTCCCTAACACACACACACACACACACACACACACACCAAAAACATACTGGTAGGTTAATTAGCGGCTAACAAAATTGACTCTAGTCTGTGTGTATCTGAGTGTGGGAGGAAACCTGAGCACTCGGAGGAAACCCACGCAAACACGGGGAGAACATACAAACTCCTCACAGATAAGGCCATGGTCGAATTGAACCCATGACTCCAGTGCTGTAAGGCAGAAGTGCTAACCACTGAGCCACCATGCTGCCCACATACTGGTGTTCCAGGACCTTTCTCCCTCTGGAATCACTAAACGGAGAAACCTCAGAGATGTGACTCACACCCTCCGGGATAATGGATAAAAAGCCTGTTGGGGCTTTCCCTTTTGTCTTGTGGTGGAGGTGAGGGACATTAGGTGGCTATCCGGACCATTGATAATAGGAAGGATTAAATTCACTGGCTTAATCTTCCCTATCCTGGATAAGTGACACACAAAGTGACCCATGGCTCCCCTGTGTCGCACCCTCTGTGAGCCACGACCTCACTTCCCACCAGAGTGGTACCGGAGGCCAGCTGTAACCCGACCCGCTGGGTTATGTCTTTCCCCGTTTATATGTTGTTTACTGTTCAGATTTTATGTGAGTTAGTTAAATGTGGTAATTTCTTCATGCTATATATCCATATGTAGGTCTTACTTGATTATTTTAAATGTATGTTTACTTGTTCTCTTTTTGTTTCTTTGGACAGGTGTAAGGCTGCTCTCCCTAAGCCACGCACTTTCACAACTCGGGAGTTATGGAGCCAGACCCATAACTTGGTCTATCGGTTCCCTTTCATTTATTTGACACAGCTCACATTTATCTGCTATCTCACACCCGGGGCCTCTACACACAACATCATATAGGTGAGACCCACCTAGTTTGTCTATACTCAGGCTCTGTTCCTGTGGACCACCCCTCTGCCTTTGAGGCTTGAGTCCACACCTTTGCCCTACCTTCCCTTTCCCTTCCCTGTTCCCACTCAGTCCCTCTCTCCCTTCTCTACACCTATCTTTCCTCCTGATCCCTTTCACACTTCTACTATTTTCATGCTAACAGGGAGTCATCTTGTTGTCTACTCCCTTTTTTCTCTCTGCATTCCCCTCCCCTGAGCCTTCATGACAATTACATTCCTTTCACTTAGGGCCTCAATACCCCTCAGAAGCGTTCCATGTTACCCAATAAACATTCATAAAGGTGATGTTATTTTCTTACAAGCGACCCATTTCAAGGACGGCAGCCATTGTACAGTGCCTCTCATTCCACCAAGAAAAACGGGGTGGCGATTATGATACGTAATTCAATACCCTTTGTCCTTTCTGAAACAAAGGATGACCTAGAAGGCTGTTTCTCATTCTTTTGGGCAAATTGCACACCTGGAAATCACTCTTGTCGATCTCTATGCACCCAACACAGGTCAGGCAGCTTTCTTTCTCCACAGTACACCACACACATAAAAGACTGCTTCTCCTTAACACTGTGATGTCGTCTTACCTGGATAGGTCAGTCACTAGGTCCTCCCTCACATTGTCTCCCCACACGAAAACATTGCAAAAGCAGGTGACTGAGGCACTTTACCCTACCTCTAGGGATTATACCTTCTATTCGTTCCCCCATAAATTTTACTCAAGAATAGATATGTTTTGGGGTTGCATGCACATTTTTCAACACATTACGCATGCCGTCATCACCCCTAATATGTAGTCTGACCACTCCATATTATCGGTGGTGTTGAATATGATTTTTTTGTTAAGGCCTCATAAAGCCTTTGTTGAGCCATTTTTGTAACTCGCATAGATATATTTGCTAAAAGAGATTATTCATTTTTCTGCGGAAATGCAGTTTTGCAAGATGTAAGCCCACGGCCTCGACCGATTGCAAAACGAAACAAATATAACAGTTTAATAAAACCAATACAGTTTAATATATATAAAATATAAAATAACATATTTGTTTTGTTTTGCAATCGGTGTGAATTGTATATCCATCTAAGGACCTATTTGGATATCCCTTGTGTTATTTTACCCCTTGGATGTCTCATCTTCGCGCTGTCATGTTTGTTTTGTATATTTAGAATTAATTAGGGAAGTGACACTACCCCTAGACTAGCAGCGTTTTTGAGACACCGGATTTGAGGGTTGTTTTCACTGTTAGCGCCAGGTATTTATTACTGTATTAAATGTAATTCCTGCATTGCTTAATTGTAAGCTTTTAAGAGATGCAAAACAAGTTTTGAAATCTTTGGTCCGTCACTGGACAAACAAAACTGTAAATAATGTACAGATAGGTTTGTTATGCCCATAAGAAATGTTACAAGATAAAATGCCGTCTGTAAGCATGACTTGTTTAAGTGAATATATTTGTACTTTCATTACGGAAATCACTGAATCTGGAAACATGTGTGAATATTTGGTGACGGGAGATTCTGTTGAGAAAATGCTGATTTGCAGACACAATGTGAGGTGTCTAACAAGAGTACTCTGATATGAGAGGAGCAGTGTTGCTTTCAATATGGCTGAATGCCTGGAACCTTTAGAGAGGGCTGTTTGTTACTGAATGTTTGTAAACCCGGAAAACACATTAGATTCATTCAAGGGGGCTGTACTAGGTGATGATGAGAATGGAGTGGCTTTGAACACTCACCCAGGTCATGTCACTTTGACATACCCTGTTTGTGATATTGCAGACTGCCCCTTTGTGGAAACCATATTTTTATAACATGGAACGCATTATGTCATAGCTAAGCTACACAGAGAAACATGTCTTACACAGAGAAAAAAGTGTCTTATTAGCAGCTGTTCACTGCACAAAAATGTTTACCTGGTAATGGTGTACTGATACTGACAAGCAAGTTACAGTTACAGTAATTCCTAGTGAATACATGTTAATCACTATGCAAAAGTTGTTGTTTTTTCTTCACAGAAGGTCTCCAGCTACAGAGAAAGACCCTTTAGGCAATCCAGATTGAATTTATCCAACTTTCAATGAATAGAAGTTTGAAAAATGTTTTGGTCCACAGCCACAACAAAAATAAGCAGACACTAATGAAGGATTTAAATAACGTAGACTCTGCTGAGTAATGTGTTTTGGAAAGAGATATTAGACTTTATGGGCTATTTGCATTGCAAATGCATGAACTAGGTGTTTTTTCTGTATGTCGTAAGGTATGTTGTTAAAGAGAAAGGAGAAATGGACTAACAGTTGAATATGACATTTGGGACATTTGGGTTTGTTTTTGGGGTTTCTTAACCAAATTTTATATTAGATGGTTTGAAAAAAAGTAATGCAATGTAATGTCAAATTATGGTGGATAACAAAAGGTTTTTATTTTTATCCTCATAATAGTTTTGAGTCAATCACAATCAGTGTTGTAAAGACTTTCACTGCCATTTACTGTGCTACAATCTTCATATACTGTAAATACTTCTTTTGTCCTATAGATTGTAAGCTTGCGAGCAGGGTTCTCTTACCTCTCTGTCTGTATGTATTACCCAGTATTGTTTTATTAATGTTTGTTCCCAATTGTAAAGTTGCTAGGCAACTGTACGTCAGCTCTACTTCCTCGTCGGCGATCAGCTGTTCCGATCATCGGCGCCTCCTCCTCCTATCAGCCTCTACCTGGCATTATTTAAACCTCACTCTGGTGCCCTCCTGGCCAGGGCTCTGGAGGGCACCACAGAATAAAAATTACTTTAAAACTGTGCGGCGACCGCTGACTATACCTTCCACGGCCGCCGCACAGCTTCCGATAAATCCACAGGGAGGGGGGGAAGGGGCTATGGATCACCACCGCCGCCTCTCTGCTCCGTCTCCTCTCCTCCACTCACTGACTGTCGGGCGTGACATCATCATCGCGGCCCGACAGTGTCAGTGAGTGGAGGGGAGGAGATGGAGCAGAGAGGAGCAGCTTTATGGCAGAAAGTAAAGGTAAGGAAAGACGCGGGAAGGGGGGGGGGGGCGCGGATGTGAAAGTGTGCCTAGAGCGCCAAGGACCCTAGCACCGGCCCTGCTCCTGGCGCCAGAGTATTGGTTTACTCCATCTGTGCTTCAGTTGTATATATATTATTCTGCTACTCTGGTTCCTGATTCGGCTCGCCTGACTACTCTCCTGGTTATTGTCCTGTACCTTATTGCTCGTTCTGGTTTGATCCTCTGCCTGTTCCTGACTATTCTGCTGGTTACCTTCGTTGTACTTCACTACCCCTGGCTCCGACCCGGACCGTCTGACCTTTCTACCTCTTTCTCTGCGCTGGTTACTTGCTGGGAGAACCGCGACCTGAGCACCTCACACAGCGTCCACAGAGTCCATACCTCCTGGCGGGGGTCCCCGGTGAACACCGGGGATGCATTAGACTCTGCCTCCCAGTTTAGTAGTGCCAATACCAGCCAGTGATTATCCGTGTCTCTAAGACGTGACACATGACTTGCCCTACACTTGGGCACCACCACTGACCATCTTGGCTTCTGACACCTACAGGCCACGGTTCTGGCCTACTCACTGCCGGGCCTTCCCACCTCCACAGTGAAACTTGCTGCTCCATTACCGGATGCCCACTATGCTGCCTGATCTTGCCTTTGGACCCTCCCCTCTGGACTCCACGATTACGGACATCTCCGCTTCCCCTTGTGCTCCGCTGGACTGCCCTCTTCTGCCATCTTCCTTCACCTCCACCTCACCTGTCTCCAGCCTCGGTTTGGCTCCTCTCATCTCCTCTCATCTCCTCAGTCCTCCTTCCAGCTGATACTTTTCCTCTCTCTCCCCCACTGCTTGCTCTCACCTTGCACACCTCTTTAATCTCTTACTTTCCATTGTCATTGTCCTCTCTTCCTTCAAACACGCTCATATCTCCCTTATTCTTAACAAACCCAACCTTGACCCTACCTCTCTCGCTATCTACCGCCCCATACCAATTCTCCCCTATGCCTCAAAACTACTTGAGCGGATTGTCTGCAAAAATCTCACCAGTCACTTCTCTGTTCTCCCTCTTCGACCCCCTGAAATCACCCTGGCCATAGTTACTAATAACCTCCTCTTGGCCAAATCCAGGGGTCACTTCTCCCTGATCATTCTCTTGGACCTCTCTGCAGCCTTCGACATCATGGAACACCCTCTCCTTTGCAGACCCCTCTCTCTCTCAGCCTCTCTGGCACTGTTCTCAGATGGTTTACCTCTTACCTTGCCAAACGCTTCTTTTCTGTTTTTACTCCTGACTCTTCTTCACCTCCTCATTCCTCCCCGTTGGAATCCATCAAGGCTCTGTTCTTGGCCCTCTTCTTTTCTCAATACCTCCCTAGGTGGTCTTGGTCTACAGTATCACCTCTACGCCGATGACATTCAACTCTACATCTCTTCTCTTGACCTTCCCCCTCCACTCCTCTCTCCTGTTTCTGACTGTCTTTCCACCATCTCCTCTGTTATGTCTTCACGTTTTCTCAAAATAAACATTGGTAAAACTGAACACATTGCTTTCCCTCCTTCTAAATCTTTACCCCTCCTCGATCTCTCCATTACTGTTAATAACAGCACCATCTCTCCTGTTCCCCAACCCCGCTGTCTGTCTGGGTGTCACCCTTGACTCCTCACTCTTTTGCCCCCCCCCCACATTCAATTCCTTGCCCAATCCTGTTACTTTGAACTACGGAATATTGCCCACATCCGGCCCTTCCTTCCTCAGGATGCCGCCAAAACTATCATCCATGCCATTGAGTACTTCTCCTCACCGGGCTCCCCCATGCCCATCTCCCACCCCTTTACTCTATTCTCAGTGCGGCTGCGAGGCTTACTTATCTGTCTCTCATACCGCTCCTCCTCTGCCTTGACCTACACTGGCTCCATTTCCCCTAAAGAATCCTCTTTAAACTCCTTACCCTCACCTACAAAGCCCTCTCCTACTCCACTGCCCCTTATATCTCCAACCTCCTTTCTATTCACACACCCGCCCGTTCCCTGCACTCGGTCAATGACTGTCGCCTCTCCTCCACAATGATCAGCTCATCTCACGCCATAATTCAAACAACCTTCCTTGCTCCATCCGTCTGTCCCTTAATCTGAGCTCGTTCAAATGGGCACTCAAAACCCACCTTTTCCTCAAAGCCTACCAGCCATCCACCTAACCTTCTCCATCCTTTTCTCTGTCTTCCTCTTTCCTGTTTGTGCTCCTCTTGTGCTTGATCCCCTCCACTGACTCCTCTCGTGCCTGCTGTCGGTTTTCCCTCCCTTTAGTACGTAAGCTCCTACGAGCAGGGCCCTCCTCCGTTCTGTCTCTATTCCATTTAGTCTTCTCCGATGTCACTGTACTTGCTAAGCTTGGAGCTTTTGGAGTCTTGGTGTTACTCGTCTTGTTCTGTACTGTTGTAACCTGTTTGGTCTGCTGTTCATATTGTACTTTGTAACATAATAACTTGGTGCGCAGCTGGTCCCAATGGCAGTGCTCCTGGTCTGTAGAATAAATTCAACCTGAAACCAAAAATAATTGTGTTTTAAGATTAAATTATGTTGAATAAATTCAGCTTGATCTGAAAGGATAGTATGATCTTGTGTGAGGTGATATTGAATACTGGCTAGTCCTTGGGGATGGTCAATTACAGTATATAGTGAAACTGGCCAAGTCTCTTTTGCTTATTGTCTGGCCCCTACTCCAGTGGTGGGGGGAGTATGTCAATATAATTTGTGGAGGAGAGCGTCAATATAATGTGTGGGGTTGGGGGAAAGTATGTCATTATAATGTGTGGGGGTGAGGGAGGGCATGTCAGTATAATTATTATTAGTCTTTATTTATAGGGCGCCACAAGTTCTCTGCAGCGCCAAACAGAATACAGACAGAGGACCATACAGGGTAGAACCAACAACAATAAACAAAAATTACCAGGATTTCAAAGCTCCCAACATAGCTTACACAGTAGAGATGGAGCAGAAGAATAGGTAGGGAGACAGGAGGGAAGAGAGCTTTGCTCCTGACAGCTTACATCCTAAAGGGAGGGCAAACACACAGGAGGCACAATGGGGAGAAGGGGAATCAATTGTAAGAGAGGAGAGTGGTGGGATATGGGAAGAGAGAGGTAAGGATGTCAGACATGGAGAGCAGGATAGGTGGTAGGCTTTAAGGAAGAGGTGAGTTTTAAATGCCCGTTTGAATGTGCACAAATTAGGGGACAGTCAGATGGAGCGTGGGAGATCATTCCAGTGCAGTGTGGCAGCCTGGGAGAAATCTTGGATTCTGACGTGGGATGAGGTGATCAGAGTGAAGGAGACGCAACAGTCATTGGCTGAACGCAGGTGTGTGAGTGGAGAGGAGGTTGGAAATGTAAGGGGCAGTGGATCGGAAGAGGGCCTTGTAGGTGAGGGTGAAGAGTTTGAAAAGGATTGTGTAGGGGAAGGAAACCCAGTGTAACACAAGGAATGTGGGGGACAAAGGAGAGGGAGGAGTCAAGGGTGATGCCCAGGCAGCGGAGTTGGCGAACAGATGAGATGGTGGTATTGTTGACAGTGATAGATTGATCAAGATGGGAGGAAAATTTAGAAGGAGGAAAGACGATGAGCTCAGTTTTGGCAATGCTAATTTTCAGAAAATGTGATGATATCCAAGAGGAGGAGACAGCAAAGCAGTCAGAAACACGTGAGAGGAGTGAGGGTGAAAGATCAGGAGAAGAGATGTAGAGTTGAATGTCATCCGCGTAGAGGTTATATTGGAGACCGAGAGAAGTGATGAGATCACCCAAGGAGCAAGTGTAGAGTGAAAAGAGTAGAGGTCCAAAAGCTGAGCTGAGGAACTCCTACAGGGAGGGCAGAGGGGGGGGAACCAGAAATGGATACAGAGAAAGAGCGGCTGACAAGGAGATAAAACAAGCAAATATTGAGCCAGAGAGTCCTAGAGAAAGAAGGGTCTGCAACAAGAGGGGTGGTCACCGGTGTCAAAGGCCGCAGAGAGGTCCAGGAGGATGAGCAGAGAGAAGGTCATTAGTAACTTTGGCCAGGGCACTTTCAGTGGAGTGGAGCGGGTGGAACCCAGATTGGAGAGGGTCAAGTAGGGAATTGTCCAACAGGTGTCTAATGAGGCGCTTGCAGACTATTCTCTCGAGTAGTTTACAGGCAAAGGGGAGAAGTGAGATGGGGCGGTAGCTAGCAACTGAGGTGGGGTCAAGATTGTTTTTTTGAGAATGGGAGAGATAAGGGCATGTTTAAAGGAAGAGGGGACAATGCCAGTTGAGAGTGACAGATTGAAGCAGTGGGCAAAGTAGGAGCAGGCTGTAGGAGAAAGAGAGTGGAGGAGGTGAGAGGGGATGGGATCCAGGTGGCAGGTAGAGTGGGGAGAGGAAAGAATGAGGGAGTGGATTTCTTCACCCGAGGTAGGGTGAAAGGAGCACCAGAGTTTGTTGTTAGAGGAGAGCGGAGCACTTAGGGTTGCAGGAGAATGGACCAAGGAGATACCAAGTCTGATAGCCTCACTTTTGGATTTAAAAAGAGGAAGCAAGGTCAGTGGCAGAGAGGGAGAGCGGGATGGGGGGGAGAGAGGAGAGAGTTGAACATAGCAATGAACATAGCAAAGAACATAGCAAAGAGGTGGTGGGGATTGGAGGACAGAGAAGAAATGAGGGACTTGAAGAAGGATTGTTTAGTGAGGGAGAGGGCAGAACTGTAGGATAGATAAAGAGGATAAATTTGAAGTGGAGGAAGTCAGCCAGGGAGCGAGAGATCCTCCAGTGGCGCTCAGCAGTATGAGTGCACTTCTGAAGGAAGCGGGTGAGTTTAGAATGCGACAATGGACAGAAGTGGTGGGAGAAATAGCATCCAGGACAGTGGTGAGAGAGTGGTTGTAGAGGGAGGTTAATTGGTCAGGGCAAGCAAGGGTGGGAATAATGTGTGTGTTTGTGTGTGAGGGGGAGGGGGGGTATGTCAATATAATGTGTGTGTGTTTGTGTAGGGGGAAGTATGTCAATATTGTGTGTGTGTGGGGGTGAGTATGTAATATAATGTGTATGGGGGGAAGTATGTCAATATAATGTGTGTGGAAGAGTAAGTTAATATAATGTGTGAGGGTAGTGGGGGTCTTAATATAGTGTGGGAGGTAGGCTATTTAATGGTGGAGTGCAGGTGGGTGCTAATTATTTAATGAGTGCTATTTTATTAGTGGGGTGATGGTGGGGCATTTTAATAGTGTGGCCTATTTAAGCTGAGGTGACAGGACCTATATTTTAATTGTTGGGTGTGTTGGGGCTATTAATTGAATACAGGGCTCAGGTTGGGGAAGAAATCTATTTTATTAAATGTGAACATGAATTATTTAATGCAGGGAATGGTTGTGGGAAATGGTTATATTTATTAAACGTAAATGCTATTTAAATGGGAATATTATTAATTCAATGTCAGTGCTGGTTGGAGGGAATTAGATCTATTTAGCAAATGCTATTATTATTTTAATGTAGGGTATTGAAGGAGGCCTAATTATAAAACATGGGTGCTATTGACACCGGGGCTGGTTAGAGTTTTCTAATTTTTATGTACCAATTTTTTTTCCCAGCATTCCAGGATCCAGACAAGTAGCAAATGAGCTAAAGAAACCAGAAGGCACAGGTGGTGAAAGTGACAAGAACAAGTAGGAGAGAGCAGGACAGTCTGCCAACTGTCCAGAATCTGATTGGACAACACTGAATTTGGGTGACTGTCTCGCTTAGTCAGGATTTGGTCTGACTGCGAGGATAGTTGGGAGGTATTTCCCACTTCACACTGTACTGCTCATGAAAGCAGAACTGTGTGCACCTAACAGTAGTGCACACAGTATTGCCTGTGTATTTGTATAAATTAATAACCATGTTACATCATACGGGCCCCCTTGTCTAAAGTGCCCCAGGCCCCCCAGAATCTTAATCCAGCTCTGGTGGGCCAGGGTGACATCTAGTGCTCTGCTCAAGGTACAACCCCTAATATTATTTGGTTTAGGTTAACCCTAAAACAATTAATAACCATATTAGTATATTGGGCAAAGCAAAAACAAGCCCTTTTTGCATTTTGATAAATCCCATTATAATCAGTCAGGAATGTGTTAAAAAAAAAAAAAAAAAGTGCTGTAGGGAGAAGGAGCATATAAAATAAAATGCAATAAAAAGTGAGGTTTGTGTTCTGATGCATTATTTTTTTTCTTACTTAAGATAATAGAAGTATTGCTGGATTAAGCAACACTAAAATAGCCTATTTTTATATTGATAAACATATATTGTACTGAAAAACACCTTTTAAGGATGGGCTGCTACTTACGGGCCATTGCTGTGTGCTTGCCCCCCAGGCTAAAGTCTGCCAACCAGGCCCTGGTTTAAGAAAATATTTCTTCAATGCAACTTTCCTCGTGAACCTATGTATATGCATGTATATGTCAAATTTATTAATTTGATTGGTGGGCGCAAACTTGAGGCCTTTAATAGGGAAACATGGGCAGATGTCAACGTGTGTGTGCTCAGATTGAAAATCCTTGGTTTTAATTTCTGTCGACATACGTTTTTGGTTTTTTTTTGGCACTTTTTACTTCCATGGCAGCCTCTTCTTATAAGTCTAGTTTACGTTTTGTCTTGCTTACAGGTGTTGGTGACGTGTTTATGTCGGGGTCCCCCTGGGTGACTAATTCTAAAAAAGCTTGTGTCTGACTGTCTAAAACTGTGTCCTGCATTTTTGATATAGTTGGATTTTCGGAGGACCTCTGGTTGTTACATTGGTGAAGTCACATCTTCTTGCATGTTGTATTCTATTGTTCCCTGATGTATTCTCTGTATCACTGGTACTAGGTTGGTCGTGTATAGTGAGTGTCGTAAGACCTAAATCCAACCAACCTTGACCAAAAGATTCCCTCACTATCTTATTGTAGCTGACCTCTTCTTCTAACTGATGTATGGAGTAAGAGGGCTCTGAGGTGTATGAGTCCTCTGAAGTAATTAGCTGGTTGTCATCAAATTTGCTTGATGAACAGTTTATTGTTGTATGTTTGTCTAAGGTATACAGTATATGTATTTTTCTCTCTGTGTTGGCACTCTAATATACACTTATAGTATATAGAGCATACTCTACTCCATTTCTTTCCCAGAATAGTGGGGGTTTATATACTTATAGACATTTAATACATATAGATTGTCAGACCAGGTAGGCCTTTGCACTGTCTGTGAGTCTGAGGACCTCTGTCAGCGTTCGTCTGTGTAGAGGCCGACATGGCAGAACTGGCATGGGTCAAGGAACTGGCAAGGTCCATTATAGAACTTAAGAGACAATCAATGTTTGGGTATAGACGAGGACCTAGTACCTCCACAAACATCTATGTTCAAGAGAACAAAAAAGTAAAGTGTTTTTTCTCCCATCTTCACAACTGTTTGAGATTTGGGGTGAGGCCAGACTTAAGCCAGATAATAAATTTCAGATAGCCAGAAGGTATCAAATTTACTACACTTTCCCTGAATCGGAAATGGGGTCCTGGGAGACGCATACTAGTGTTAATGCTCCTGGGGCTCATTTGGCAAATTCTACACTTATTTCATTGTCCAGTGCTGCTAGTTTGACAGATAGCACTGATAGAAAATGTGTAGGCAGTTTAAAGTCCATTTATTTGGCCTCTGGGGCATCCTTGCGCCCGATTATGGTGTAATTAAAGCAGTGGAAAAATGGGCCACGGACTTGATAGATGGCATTCAAGCTGGCACTGCAAGAAACAGATCTGTTCCCCTTGGCAGACCATATTAAAGAGGCTGCTTTATTTCTGGGAAATGCAGTTTTAGATGTTGGGCAGGAGTTGTCTCATACCTTCTCTTTAGCCATAGCAGCCAGACACACTCTTTGGCTCAAATCTTGGTCAGCAGATGCTGAGTCCAAACGAGCTTTCGTGGCATTGCCTTTTAAAGGGTCAGTCTTGTTTGGCCAATCTCTGGACAAATTTATTGCCTCAGCCACGTGAGGTAAGAGCACTTTTCTTCTGGTAGCCACTTCTAAAACAAAAGGGAAACGTTTTCATTCCTTTCGTTATGTTGGGAACTCCAGAGGTATTCTTACAAGGCGTGGATAGGCTGCCACCATCCTGCACCCAAACAGGCTGAAAAGACTCGCAGCCCTGTCCGCTAGCAAGAGTGGTGGTGGGGACTCTGTTTTTGAGTTTTCAGAAACAGTGGGAGAATTCTACCACCGATACCTGGGTAAGAGGGATAGTTTCCAGGGGATACATGGACCTAGCAGAAATGCCTTTGAGGTGTTTCCAAAACACACCTGTTCCCAAGGATTCAGTCAGACGGGAGACTGTCCAGTCTTTGGTGGACTCAGGGGTGGTTGTTTCTGGTTCCACAGGCAGAGAAAGGTCTGTGTTATTACTCACACCTATTCCTAGTCCAAAAACCAGACAGTGCATTCCACCCTATTCTAAACTTAAAAACTCTCAACGCCCATTTAAGAGTTCCAGGGTTTCTGATGAAGTCTATACGTTCTGTTGTAAACTCCATGGAAAAATACAAATTCCTAGCCTCCTTTGACATCAAGGATGCTTACCTACACATACCCATTTGGAAGAGACACCACAGCCCTCTGAGGTTTGCGGTAGATCAGGAGCACTACCAATTCCGGGCTCTTCCCTTTGGTCTGACAACAGCTCCTCGAGTCTTCACAAAGGTAATGGCAGTCATGGCTGTGCAGTTAAGGTTTGCGAGGAGTAGTTATTATTCTCTACCTGGATGACCTCCTGATCAAAGTGGATTCATATGTTCTCCTGCGCTCACATCTGCAGTTAGCAATGGGATTCCTACGAGCGCATTGCTGGATTATCATTATCAACAAATCCAGCATGCTGCTTAACTAAAGGATGGTGTTTCTGGACCCGTGGTTTGATGCCAGGGCCCAGAAGATGTGTTTACCTCCGGACAAAATTTGGACTCTTCAACACCAGGTGAAGACGTTACTGCCTCTAAAGCCCGTCCTAGTTCTGCAGTGAATGAAATTGATGGTGTCTTGTTTCGAGGCGGTTTGGTTTGCCCGGTTCCACTCTTGAAAATTTCAACTGGAGATTCTGGCAAAGTGGTCGAGATCACATCCTCGCTTGGAAGGTCAGTACCTTCAGCTGCTAGCAGAGACTTGTCAGTCTTTATTATGGTGGTTCAGGTCAAAGAATCTGAGTTAGGGATGCCCCTTTGACACATGGGATTGGACGATGGTGAAAACGGACGCTAGCCTTTTGGGCTGGGAAGCGGTCACACTCAGTCTCATATTACAAGGAACCTGGACTCGTGAAGAGTGACTCAATGCGTTGAGTCAGGCCCAGTCTCATCTGCAGTTTCAGCCCATCTGGATCCAGTCAGACAATGCCATGGTTGTATCTTATGTCAACCACCAAGGAGGAACCAGAAGCTCTCTTGCTATGAAAGAGGTAGCCAAGATTGTGATATGGTGGAACGACAGGCTCCAATAATTTTGGCAGTATTCATCCTGGAAGTAAATAATTGGGAGGCAGACTACTTATCGCCATGCCCTTCATCCTGGGGAGTGGTCCCTCCATCCAGAAGTGTTCACTCAGATTGTACTCAGGTGGGGTCAGCTGGTGATCAGCATATAGGCCTCTCGGTTGAACTATAAGGTGAACAGGTACTGTTTTTGCTGGACGCCACAACAGTTCTTTGGCAGTTCCAGTTGGTATATGTTTTCCCTCCAATTCCATTGTTGCCGCGGGTTCTAAAAAAGGTAAGGCGAGAAAGGGTTCCATTAATTCTACTATCTCCCGATTAGCCTCGGAGATCTTGGTACACGGACCTTCTCAACATGGCAGTGGAACTGCCGTAGCGTCGTCTTCTAAGAGAAGACCTGGTCAGCCAAAGTCCATTCCTTTACAAAGACCTAGCATGGTTGGCTTTGGCTTTATCCGAACAATGATCCACGCCAGGAAATGATCATCTTCCAGTAATTATCACAGAATCTGGAAATCTTATATTGGTAGGTGTGAGACAAGAAAGGTTCCTACCTTTTCTTTTCAGATAGCTAGGTTATTTGCTTTCTTACAGGATTTTCTGGATAATGGATTGTGTCTGGCGTCCCTTAAAGTCCAGGTTTCAGCATTGTCAGCCTATTTCCAGAGGCGTTTGGCTCTGTTACCTGATATCATCATTTATTTATATAGCGCCAACATATTCCGTAGCGCTTTACAATTGGGGACAAACATAATAAACTAATAAACAAACTGGGTGAAACAGACAAAGAGGTGAGAGGGCCCTGCTTGCAAGCTTACAATCTATGGGACAATGGGAGATTGACACATGAGGTTAAGTCTACATTTTGCATTTTGGCCCAGCCAGACTGCAAAGGTAAAAGTGACTCATAAGCTAAATGATCCTCTCACACAACAATGTTGGTCAGGGGATAACTGTCTTGTGTGAAATTGTGTAACAGGCGGTAACAGGCTAAAGGTAGTGAGGTTAAGAGGGTGGTTGAGGAATATTATAAGCTTGTCTGAAGAGGTAGGTTTTTAGAGAACGCTTGAAAGTTTGAAGACCAGCAGAGAGTCTTATTGTGCGAAGGAGAGAATTCCATAGAGTGGATGCAGCCCGAAAAAAGTCCTGTAACCGGGAATGGGAGAATGTAATGAGGGTGGATGAGAGACGCAGATCTTATGTAGAACGAAGTTGCCGAGTTGGGAGATATTTTGAGACAAGAGAGGAGATGTATGTTGGTGCAGCTTTGTTGATGGCCTTGTAGGTTAGTAAAAGTATTTTATATTGGATTCGGTAGAAAACAGGCAACCAGTGTAGAGACATACAGAGTGATTCAACAGAGGAATAACGATTTGCAAGGAAAATCAGTCTTGCCGCAGCGTGCAAAATAGATTGTAGGGGTTTGAGTCTATTTTTGGGAAGACCAGTAAGGAGGGAATTGCAATAGTCAATGCTGGAGATGATAAGTGCATGAATTAAGGTTTTTGCAGTGTCTTGCGTGAGATAAGTGCGAATTCTTGAAATGTTCTTTAGATGTTTATAGCATGATTTAGATATAGAGTCAATGTGGGGAACAAAGGATAGGTGTGAGTCAAGGATTACACCTAGGCAGCAAGCTTGTGGGGTGGGATTTATGGTCATGTTATCAACAGAGATAGAAATGTCAGGTATGCTCTTGTTGGTGGGTGGGAATATTATCAACTCAGTTTTAGAAAGATTAAGTTTGAGTTGGCGAGAGGACATCCAAGATGATATGGCAAAAAGACAGTCTGTTACACGGGACAACACAGATGTCGAGAGATCAGGAGTGGATAGATAGATTTGGGTATCATAAAACTTTTTTTGCAGGGGGTTCTACATGAGGTGCCACCTGTTTTTTTCCATCGGTGGAGCGATAGGACCTTAATTTGGTTCTCAGAGTCCTGCACAAATCACCCTTTGAATTGCTGTAATCTGTTCCTCTTAAATTTCTCAACTGGAAGGTGGTCTTTTTACTGGTCATTTCCTCAGCCAGGAAGGTTTCAGAGTTGGCGGCTCTTTCCTGTCACTCACATTTCCTTTCATGACTATAGGGCAGTTCTCAGTAATGTGCCCTCTTTTCAAACTAAAGTGGTGTCCTGGTTCCACATCAATCAGAACATAGTTATTCCGGCTTTGCCTAGAGATCTTCAGTCCAATGGTCAGGGGTCTCTTCTGCTCCTGGATGTGATCTGCACTTTGCGTATTTTTGTGAATCTGTCCGCATCAGTCAGGAAGACTGACAGCCTGCTGGACTTGTATATTGCTCGGAAGCATGGCTGGCCAGCTACAAAACAGATTCAAGCTTGATGGATCATGGCTACAATTCGTCAGGCTTACGTCTCCAAGGTTCTTGTTCTTCCGTCCACACATTCCCCAAAATTCTACCAATTCCATGTCTTTGCTTCCAAAGACGCAAGTTTTGGCTGTAAAGTTTTACGTTCTGCTCGCTCTGATCATTTACACCCATAGCGGCAGCTTTGGAACGTCCCTATGGTTAGCAGTGTCCCCCAACAGTGTTTAAAGAAATAGATTTTACAGTAAGTAGAAAAATCTTCTTTTCAAGTCAATTATATCCCTCTTCTAGACTCTATTAAGCTAGATCTTATCAAATGGGACCTGCACTACATCTCGTAGTTTGACAGGATTAGCATGATTAAGATGAATGTTCTACCCTCGGGTTTTATACCTGTTCCAGACGCTCCCTCTATCTTGGTCCCAGGGACATTCTGAGTTACCTTGCGAACACACTGCAGCGGATTTATCTGGCACAGCAGGAAACTACTATTTAAGCGTACATTTCTGGCTAAATCCGCTCAGTCTGGGGGTTGCCGACTTCCACTATTTGAATGTTACTACTAGGAAGCGAATCTTAGTCATGTCATCTCCTGGCAAACAGCCCTGAAAATCAAGAGATGGGTGGATCTAGAGAACACACTTACACCTAACCATACTCTTAAGCTTCTCTCCTGGCTATCTTGCAGACAGGCCTCAGTCTACTGTTACCTCATGTGAAGGAGCTCCTATATCGCCACTGATGACGCAGTCGCGGTGGGCGGAGCTTGAGCCACGCATAATGGACACTAGCATTTCACTGCTGTTATGGCTCCACAGTAAGTTCTTTGTTAGCACCATGTGCTAGATAGGAAACAGAAGGCTTTGAGTCATACAGGCCGTATCTAGTTGCGGGGGTGTGGCAGAGGTCATGCCCTCCCATCTGAAGCAATGCATTATGGGTAAAGGTTTATAAGCCATTGAGACAAACATATCCCTCTCATTCCATCACTCCACACACACACATACTTGGAACCTCTCCCACACCTGGAACCCTGGAGACATACCAGTAAGCTATATCTGTAACTCTTAACTATATGAATTAACTCTCTGGAGCTTTAGCCTTTTCTGATGTTATATCTTTCTCTCTCTTTCTCTTAATCTTTCTTTATCTACCACTGAAACAAATATCTGTTAACTATATGAATCCTTCATCTTCTTATATTTAACTCTCTGGAGCTTTAGCCTTTTCACATATACTTTCAGGAATGTTTGCTAATTGCATTACAATGAATTTCCATCCCCCTCATCTTGTTTACCCTCTATGTTCTGATGTTATATCTTTCTCTCTCTTTCTCTTAATCTTTCTTTATCTACCACTGAAACAAATATCTGTTTATTTTACCTGCAAATTCTAACAACCCCCCATCTTTTAAGAGCACATGGCATACACAATGCATCCTTAACACACATACATTCTCTGTCTCTATACACACTCACAACAATGAATACTCACTCCTATACATTTCTCTTACAGCATATATACTAGTAAACACACACACACACACACACACCAGAATAGGATATTGTAATCCAACCCCCCATCTTTCAAGAGCACATGGCATACACAATGCATCCTTAACACACATTCATTCTCTGTCTCTATATACACTCACAACACGAATGAGCAATACTGATGAAATACTCACTCCTATACATTTCTCTTACAGCATATACATTAGTAAATATATACACACACACACCCACACCCACATACACCACAGAATAGGATATTATGTACTTACTTCTGAAGTTGTAGCATTGTCTGTTTAATCTATAATGTATTATCTGTAATTGTATGTATGCATTTATGTTGTAAAGTAAAAGACTTGTATCCTTATGCCTGTTTCGTATGTTTAGATAACTGTAATCAATAGGATGAATGGATGTTTATATAGATAATGCATTATAGTGAGGTAAATGATAGATTGGTATTTATTTAGCGATTAACACATAAATGTGAAATATTTGTGTAATATTTAGGCGAGATGTGTGTACATATATATATATGTATATATATATATATATAGCCTTGTCAAACACAGGAATCGCGTAAGTCTACGGATTTCTAGTTGTCATGCGCAAGCATGACAACTGGGACACCTTGTTTTTGGGTTGCCATGGTATTAGGCGAAACCTCAAAAGGTTGAGTGAAATAATGCCTCTAAAGTAGATCTGAGATGTCACGGGTGCGTATTATTCGACGTGACTAAAATAGCGAAAAAGACGCAAATTGCATTATATCCCAATAATTAATGAGATTGGTCAT